>NC_087344.1:212413218-213053386 GCF_030014295.1 Loxodonta africana | reverse complement strand
AAATTGTAAAGCTACTAGTAAAGCTAAGGATAGTTAACATAAAGTTAAAATGTACTACATTCTATATAATAGATGCCTTCTGAAAGGAAGGTAAGTTATACTTAAATTTTCTACTCTTTTATTGAGATCAATTTTTTTCTGTCAAACACAGCTGCTATTTACAACCCTGGTTTGTCATTGAGGAAGGTTCCGTGGTTCAATGAAAGCCAGGTGCCTTCGTCTGGGATGAATGCGCTGCAGACTGTTAACCAGTTATTGACAAACACTGTCAACTACTGAGTAAAAGTTTAAAAATGCCCAGTGTTCCAAAACTAAACAACCCTGAGTTACACCTGAAAGAATCTCCACAAAGTAGTAAATTATAGAAAAGAAGTTTGTTGGTGAAACAAAAGCTCAGTCTGGAGGCTTAAAAATGTCTATGTTAAAAAAAAAAGTCCAGTGTTCATGGATCACTTTCTAATGAAATCAGTGGTCTCACTCTAAACATCATTTACAATATTAGAAAACTATACATTTAAATCACATTTTATTATACACCCTCAAGTGCAAGTGATAAAATGCTGATATAAAAAAGTGTTTATTAAATCACAAATTGCATATATTTGTCTTAACAAAAGAGATTATATAAAAGGCTAGACATTTAGAAAATGCATCCTTAGGTGTGAACACTAGGTATATACTGCTTAATACTGTTTCTATTAGATTATTCTTTCCCAAACTAGGGGCTGAAAGTCATTAGGACTGGAGTAAGGAAATCTGACTAGTTTTTTATGACAGCAGTTAACTATGGTTTATATAGATAATATGAACAGGCTACTATGCCTATCCTCTGAGCCTTTAAAACATACTTAGATGGCAAGAACATCTTGAGATTAAAAATCTGAAAATGACAGCACCAGATGACGTACACAAATTAGATATTATTCCCATGGGGAATAAAAATAAGATACCAAAAATATGGTCATAAACTATTAGGATAATAAAATACAACCACTCAAGCATTTAGAAATGAAGCATAATAAAAATTACCTGTGAACACCAAGAAAAATATACATCTACTCCTCACTTATGGGCAGGGTTAGGTGCAAAGACCAGGTCATTATGCGAAAATCAGCATTATGTAAAAATCGGTATGTGGAAATGGAGGATGACCACATCAGATCACAAAAACAGAGGATGACTACATCATTATATAATTGCCAGATTACATCATTACATAACTGCCAAATCATTGAGAATCACGGCTCAATCAAGTTGACACATAACCTTAACCATCACAGCCAGCATTACTTCCACCTCTTAGCATTCGTTAGTACCAGATGTACATAATTAATTCGCAAAATAGTTGGATAGTACATTTTGTACTATAGTAAAAGCGAAATGTCATAAAATGAGATAGTCTGTAAGTGAGTAAAAAAAACCAAACCAAACCCACTGCCGTCGAGTCAATTCCGACTCACAGCAACCCTATAAGACAGAGTAGAACTGCCCCATAGAGCTTCCAAGGATCGCCTGGCGGATTCGAACTGCTGACCTTTTGGTTAGCAGCCGTACACTTAACTACTACACCACCAGGGTTTCCAAGTGAGGAGTAAAAAGGAGGAGTACCTAATTAAAGGAAGCATCCTACCTATGATGTTAAAAGATGTAAAAGCAAGTAAATTGGCAAGATACAAAGTCAATATTCTGCTAATCTTACAACTCTATTGCTATTTGAAAAATTAAAACCACAAATTTCTCTGATAAAATAACCAAAAAGATGTTTTCAAACACACAGAAATACCTGAAATGAATAGATGAAGGTGAGACACATAATTTATTCTAAAAAGCTGAAATTGACAAATTTCTGGAAATGTTTATTAGTGATACGGTTAAGTGACAGTTATGTCATCAGGGAGATACTCTCACAGGAGTGAAAATTGTTAACAGCTGTGTAACTTCTACATCTTCTCAAACGCAAAGTCACTGCTCACTAGAGCAAATGGAGAACATTTGAGAAGAGAATGTAAATAGACTACACTGTTCTTTTGTTTTTATTCAAATCACATTTAGCCACAAGGTTGCAGGAAGCATGACTGGCTGAACAGTGTTGCTGTTATAAAATGGAAGTTATAAAACTCTTCCAGGAAATGGCAAAGCATAATTCCTCAGGATTTTAAGTTAGTGAAAAGTTTAAACTATGACAATCTCCAGGGGATGAATAAATTGAATAAATCTATTCCAACTCTTACAGGATTACATTGAGAGTGTAACTTATTTGTAAACACCCAGACTTTTCTAGAAATGTTAAATTTCTGCTTCAGGTATGTTCATGTCTTAGCACTGTATAAGAATCTCTAAAAAATAAAAACACTGCTGTCACCTAGGTGGCTGCTGAGACAGGCATTTTTAACCCTTTGGCAAGCTTACCTCCAAATACGAAAGAGCTGAGAGGCCCCTGCTGCTCCGACGAAGAAGTTAACAGCAAACAGACTCCAGTTTTTTGGAATAATGACAAGTGAGTATCTTGACCAAATAAACCCTGTTAAAACAATTAAAAAAAAAAACCCAAACATTGGTACCGCTGCATTATTTGAACAATTATTATTAGAGTAAAATAATTGTAGAAGAGAATATGACAGTAATATTATAGGATGACAAAGAAATGCTATACTCTGAGTCTTCAATAAAGTCTGTAACTCAGTGTTATGCAAAATACTCAGTTATGAAAGGGGAATCTTTATAGGGCAACCGAATATTAACTTTTTTTCCTACTTATAAAAATATGTTTATGGCAAAAACATGGAATAACAAAAACCCATACAGATATTCATTATAACTTTCCTCTGCTCCCTCCATCCATAAACCAACAACTTCCTAGAGACAGTACTATCATTCTGCGTGTGTTCCAAACATTAAACTCTTAAATAAACTGATATATAACAAAACGATGAATGTCCTACATAGAACACTGCAAACATTCATTTAATTTACCTGTAGCCATCAAAACAGCAGACTGAGCTGTGCTGAGTTTTTCTGCAGGTCTGGCCATGTCAGCCAATCCAGCACACACCAAACCCTGGAAACAAACATTAACATATAGGAAGGAAAAAAAAAAAAAAGCACCATGAGGATGGAGTAATTATTCTTAACTTTCAGTTAAACTCAAAATAATTTATATTTACACGATAGTAGCTGTAAATTTAGCATCCATGCATTAAGAAAATGTATATCATGACAAGCTGCAATAAGCACAGGAATACTTTATAAATTAATTTGTATTTTTTTAAATCGTATTGGATAGAAAGGGATAGATAGCTGCCACTGAGTTGACGCCGACTCATGGTGATTTTACGTACGACAGAATGAAACGTTGCCTGGTCCTGTGCCATCTTCAGGCTCGCTGGCATGTTTAAGTCCATCTTTGTGGCTGTTGTGTCTGCCCATCTCACTGAGGGTTTCTCTCATTCTTGTTGGCCCTCTACTCCAAACATGTCCACCTCTGGGATTGATTCCTTCTGATGATGTGTTCAAAGCAAGTGAGTTGGGCAATATTCTGCTGTGATCTATAAGGTTTTGTTGGCTTATTTTTAGAGGTGGATTGCCAGGCCTTTCTTCCTAGTCTGTCTTAGGTCTGGCAACTCTGCTGAAACCTGTCCACCGTGGGTGACCCTGCTGGTGTTTGAAATACCTGTGACGTAGCTTCCAGTATTACAGCAACATACAATGCCCCACAGTACAGCAAAGTGGCAGATGGGTGGTGGAAACATACTACGCAGCTTCATGTATTTGCAAATCAGTTTTATATATACACACACACACGTAAGACATATATATATCTACAAATGACGCTTCTTTTACATACGCATTTATATATTCTTTATAGTAACCTCTGCATTCCCATGTTGAAAACCACTGGTACAGAGGATGTTTGAAAGCTGTTTAAGGTAATTGGTATAGAGTCCTCCTTTCATGTTTTCTGTCAACGTTATTCATTTTCAAAAATGAAAGTATCTGATAATCTGTGTTATAATTTTGATTTTTTGGTTATTTTTCTTTAATGTTCAAGTAAACATGGTCATTTCTTCTCTGCCGTGTTTTTAACACTGTCTTTTACTGAAACATCCCACTCGTATCCCACCATGGGCATCACTCAGTGAGTTTAGTTGAGTCTTCATCAGAACATTAATTATGCTACTCTGTGACAGAGATTAGAAAATGTATTAGAATGATTTTTATTATGAAAAAACTCAAAACATATGCAAGAATCAAAGATTCTCTCCACACCCATCACCCAAAATCAACAATTATTGAGATTTTTGCCACATTTATTTCACCTCCCCTCCTTCATTTTCCTCTTTATCTTTGTTCAAGGAATTTAAAGCAAATCCTAAATATGTAATTAAAGTATATGTTTTTAAGAAAGTATTCTCAGGTTTTACTGAGTTCTACGCTCTTGCCTGGAAAACACAAATCAGGAAAGGGTATTTTTCTTGAAGAGAACACATACATACCTGTAAATTTATATATAAATTTAAACCAAGTCCAATTTGTTTTGAATTAACGACGTTACTAGTTTAAGAAAGCAATGACTATGGTATGAAAAGGGGTAAATGGTTAAATATAGGGTATAATTAGAGGTAAATCATGGCCAACACTGTTTCTTCTCAACTTTCACTCTCCATCCTATGATTTTCTTTCCAAATGTTTCTCTAAATATCCCTTCTGCCCCCTTCTTCCAGGTTTCAACGTACATTTTCTCAGCTCCCTATTTGTTCTGCTTCTTCTGCGGGGTAGAAAGCTGACATTGTACAGGAGGAAGAAATAGACTGGTTTCTATTATTACTCTACTGGGTCCATGTAGTTCACGTGGCTTGTTGAACAGATCTATGAAGACAATAGGCTATATGCTAGCACTCTCTTTGGGAAGATGTCAGGGGTCATGATTCTGTTTATGCCCCCAGTGTGCACTTTACTTTTCTGAGACATGTTAGTAATTGTTCTCTCCTCCAAAGGTCTTGGGCTCCCTTCCCCACGTTTTTAAAAAAATCCCTTTCTACTTCTACCTCATTCTAACCTCATATAATTTATCTTACAAAATCTCATTGTGAATCTAATCTCTGCTACTTACTAGCTGTGTAAACTCAATCAGGTTACACAACAACTTGTCTTAAATTCTTCATACAGGAAATGAAAATATTAATATCTACCCTTGAAGAACTGTTTTAAGTATTAAATGAGATTAATGTACTTTAAAAGTATTTAGAACAGTACCTAGAAAGTATTAATAAAACAACAAAAATAATAGTAGCTAGTATCTCTAGAGCAGGATAAAGGAATGTTAGCTTTTGTATTCTTTCAAACTGATTCCTAGCGTCAGTTCATTATTCTGAACTGTATACAAATAATAAAATGTAGATTGAGATAGTGCTTAGAGTATACACGCATATGTACAATATTCTCTAACATACAAAGTACCATTTATAGATAGATCCACAGTGGCTATTTTAAGGATAACGGTATAAATATGTGAGAGCACAGGCTTCAGAGTCAGGCAGACCTGACTCTGCCACTTACTAACAGCAGCATGACTGGGAAGTCACCCCTTCTTTGAATCTGATATTCTTTGAATCTTATTTACCTTTATCTGAAAAACTGGGATAATATTTACTCCTCAGATTTTTTGGTAAAGGTTAAATACGAGATAATATATTAACCTAGTGCAGATAGTTAAGCACTTAGTAGACTAAAAATACTATCTCCCTTTGCTTCCAGAATTAAAAAAATATTTTTTCAACTGTCTGAAGCCCAGGTTTGTGATACTTTCAGGCATCTGATTATCTCTGGTGGGTTGAGGGAAATACTCGTAAGACAGTTTAAAACATTATACTTTCGTTTATTTATCCAATAAAATATTTTCCCTTTTATTAAAAAACTTATGCCATATGATACTTTCATAGAAGGAGTCTTTAAAAAATTGAAATACCACCACGGAACATTCCAATTACAAAATGTTTGGAGATAGCGTTAATTTCATCTATGTAAGCAGTCCCAGCTGGAAAAGCAAATAAAAACCAAAACAAAACCCTCTCTCTCTACAAAAAACCCCAAAAACCTGTTGCCACTGAGTTGATTCCGACTCATAGTGAACCTACAGGACAGAGTAGAACTGCCCCATTGGGTTTCCAAGGAGCTGCTGCTGGATTCAAACTTCTGACCTTTTGGTTGGCAGCCTGAGCTCTTAACCACTGAGCCACCAGAGCTCTAGAAAAGCAAATAGGGACCACAAATCTACAAGTATATAACCTTGAAACAGAGTATGAATTATTCCTAAGGAGAAAAGAAAATAGAAAAATTAGCTACCTTAAATTGTATACTGTTCAAGAGATAGGTGATAACAGTGTTGTGGAAAACAGATTCTCAGCAACAATAAAAGCAGCTCTCTTAACTGACTGTCACAGAACCGTTCTCGCAGGTCGGCCAATGATCACTGTTCCCTGTGTGAACAAGCTAACAAACGCCTACGGCACGCTGAATGCTCACGGCTAGGGCACTCTCTAATATGGTCATGTATTTTTGCTCCTGCCAGTTGAGCTGCATTTTTACCAAGTTACTATTTGTCCCCAAACCTGTTAATGCCAGTTTCAGTTGTTAATGTAATTTACAATTTTTAATGAATGATTAGGTAAACGGGTAGAATTTAATACAAAAGAGGCTACTATGAAAATTACAGTGACCGCTTTGGAAAGATTCAATAAAGGCAAGTTGCTAAGACCTACAATCAAATTAGGTGTGAATAAGATAAACATAAAAAGTTTAGGGGAAACAAAAACCACAAAAATTTAGCAGAATTCTGTATTCATGCTGTTAATGAAGTATCTATAAACTTGCTCTGCCTTAAAGAAAAGGAAACTAGAAATCACACAGGAGACACTATGGTATGATTTATGTGAAAGTGAAGAGGTGGAATTCAAATCAGTGGACCCATAAATGAATAAAAGCCTTGGCCTTATTGCAGATGATTGGCAAATGAATTTATATAAGTAAAAATAAAATGTTTAAGGTATGTACATATATATATTTTTAAAAGTTATCCATTTTGACTTTTATGATTAATTATTTGGTTACAACTAAAGTGCTTAATACCCCATGTGTCTGTCAGTTTGTCCTACTGTGAGAGCTTGCATGTTGCTGTGATGCTGGAACTCAGAACCAGCAGGGTAACCCGTGGAGGACAGGCTTCAGCTGAGCTTACAGACTAAGGTAGACTAGGAAGAAGGACCCAGCAGTCTACTTCTGAAAAGCATTAGTGAAAACCTTATGAATAGCGGTGGAACATTGTCTGATATAGTGCCGGAAGATGAGCCCCCCCGGTTGGAAGGCACTCAGAAGATGACTGGGGAAGAGCTGCCTCCTCAAAGTAGAGTCGACCTTAATGATGTGGATGGAGTAAAGCTTTTGGGACCTTCATTTGCTGATGTGGCACGACTCAAAATGAGAAGAAACAGCTGCAAACATCCATTGATAATCGGAACCTGGAATGTATGAAGTATGAATCTAGGAAAATTGGAAATTGTCAAAAAGGAAATGGAATGCATAAACATCGATATCCTAGGTATTAGTAAGCTGAAATGGACTGGTATTGGCCATTTTGAATCAGACAATCATATAGTCTACTATGCTGGGAATGACAGCTTGAAGAGGAATGGTGTCGCACTCATCGTCAAAAAGAACGTTTAAAGATCTATCCTGAAGTACAACGCTGTCAGTGATAGGATAATATCCATATGCCTACAAGGAAGACCAGTTAATACGACTATTATTCAAATTTATGCACCAACCATTAGGGACAAAGATGAAGAAACAGAAGATTTTTATCAGCTGCTGCAGTCTGAAATTGATCGAACATGCAATCACGATGCATTGGTAATTACTAGCGATTGGAATGTGAAAGTTGGAAACAATGAAGAAGGATCAGTAGCTGGAAAATATGGCCTCGGTGACAGAAACAATGCCGGTGATCGAATCATAGAATTCTGCAAGACCAACAACTTCTTCATCACAAATACCTTCTTTCACCAACATAAACGGTGACTATACACATGGACCTCACCAGATAGAACACACAGAAATCAAATTGACTACATCTGTGGAAAGAGACGATGGAAAAGCTCAATATCATCACTCAGAACAAGGCCAGCTGACTGTGAAACAGACCATCAATTGCTCATATGCAAGTTCAAGATGAAACTGAAGAAAATCAGAGCAAGTCCACGAGAGCCAAAATATGACTTTGAGTATATCCAACCTGAATTTAGAGACCATCTGAAGAATAGATTTGATGCATTGAGCACTGGTGACTGAAGATCGGACAAGTTGTGGAATGACATCAGGGACATCATACATGAAGAAAGCAAGAGGTCATTGAAGAGAAAGGAAAGAAAGCAAAGACCAAGATGGATGTCGGAGTAGACTCTGAAACTTGCTCTTGAGTGTTGAGCAGCTAAAGCAAAAGGAAGAATTGATGAAGTAAAAGAACTGAACAGAAGATTTCAAAGGGCGGCTTGGGAAGACAATGTATTATAATGACATGTGCAAAGAGCTGAAGGTGGAAAACCAAAAGGGAAGAACATGCTTGGCGTTTCTCAAGCTTAAAGAGCTGAAGAAAAAATTCAAGCCTCAAGTTGCAATAGTGAAGGATTCGATGGGAAAAATATTAAACGACGCAGGAAGCATCAAAAGAAGATGGAAGGAATACACAGAGTCATTATACCAAGAAGAATTAGTCGATGTTTAACCATTTCAAGAGGTAGCATATGATCAGGAACTGACGGTACTGAAAGAAGTCCAAGCTGCTCTGAAGGCATCGGCGAAAAACAAGGCTCCAGGAATTGATGGGCTATCAATTGAGATGTTTCAACAGATAGATGCAGTGCTGGAGGTGCTCACTCGTCTATGCCAAGAAATATGGAAGACAGCTTCCTGGCCAACTGACTGGAAGAGATCCATATTTATGCATATTCCCAAGAAAGGTGATCCAACTGAATGTGGAAATTATAGAACAATATCATTAATATCACATGCAAGCAAAATTTTGCTGAAGGTCATTCAAAAACGGCTGCAGCAGTATATTGACAGGGAACTGCCAGAAATTCAGGCCGGTTTCAGAACAGGGCGTGGAACCTGCTGATGTCAGATGGATCCTGGCTGAAAGCAGAGAATACCAGAAAGATGTTTACCTGTGTTTTATCGACTCTGCAAAGGCATTCGACTGTGTGGATCATAACAAACTATGGATAACACTGCGAAGAATGGGAATTCCTGAACACTTAATCATGCTCATGAGGAACCTTTACATAGATTAAGAGGCAGCTGTTCGGACAGAACAAGGGGATACTGATTAGTTTCAAGTCAGGAAAGGTGTGTGTCAGGGTTGTACTCTTTCACCATACCTGTTCAATCTGTATGCTGAGCAAATATTACGAGAAGCTGGACTATACGAAGAACGGGCCATCAGGATTGGAGGAAGATTCATTAACAACCTGCGTTATAGAGATGACGCAACCTTGCTTGCTCAAAGTGAAAAGGACTTGAAGCACTTACTAACAAAGATGGAAGACCACAGCCTTCAGTATGGGTTGCACCTCAACATGAAGGAAACAAAAATCCTCACAACTGGACCAATGAGCAACATCATGATAAATGGAGAAAAGATTGAAGTTGTCAAGGATTTCATTTTACTTGGATCCACAATCAACAGCCATGGAAGCAGTGGTCAAGAAATCAAAAGATGCATTGCATTAGGTAAATCTGCAGCAAAGGACCTCTTTAAAGTGTTGAAGAGCAAAGATGTCACCTTGAAGACTAAGGTGTGCCTGACCCAAGCCATGGTATTTTCAATCGCATCATATGCATGTGAAAGCTGGACAACGGATAAGGAAGACCGAAGAAGAAACGACGCCTTTGAATTGTGGTGTTGGCATAGAATATTGAATATACCGTGGACTGCCAAAAGAACGAATACATCTGTCTTGGAAGAAGTACCACCAGAATGCCTTATAGGCAAGGATGGTGAGACGGCTTCTTACACACTTTGGACATGTTGTCAGGAGGGATCAGTCCCTGGAGAAGGACGTCATGCTTGGCAGAGTACAGGGTCAGCGGAAAAGAGGAAGACCCTCAACGAGGTGGACTGACGCAGTGGCTGCAACAACGAGGTCAAGCACAGCAACGACTGTAAGGGTGGCGCAGGATTGGGCTGTGTTTCGTTCTGTAGTGCATAGGGTGGCTATGGGTTGGAACCGACTCCACGGCACCTAACAACAACAATAAAGTGGCTAAGAAAAAGGGCTCTAAAAAAAAAAAAAACAACAATGAAATCAAACCCATTGCTGTAGAGGTGATTCTGACTCATGGCAACTCTGTGTATGTGAGAGTAGAACTGTGCTCCACAGAGTTGTCAACGGATGTAACCTTTCCGAAGCAGGTCACCAGGGCTTTCCTCCGAGATGCCTCTGGGTGGATCCAAACTGCCAACCTCCTGGTTAGTAGCCAAGTTCTTAACCATCTGCACCAAGAAGGGCTCTACTGTAGTTAAATGTCTGAAGAGATATGGGCTCAAATTCTTAATACAGAACACGTGACTTGCAACAACAACTCTGATGTGTCATGTATACACTACCATAGAGTAATTATCGAATCCTGCAGGGTGAGAAAACACTTTAATATGCACATACAGTGAATATCTAACAAAAGAACAAGCACAAGAACAACAGAGAACAAGACGCAGAAGTTTCCACTGCAATGCTATCATCAGGAAACTATGCATGATTTCAACATCACCTTAAAATAGGCGTTTCTAAAGGAGAGAGAGTCAAGAGTCACTTACTTATACTAGTAAAGTCTGAAAACACTAATGTACCAGAACAAATAAACATGAAAGCTATTGATAAAATGAGGAAACTAAATTGTGGAAATGTGAAGTCAAAATGAAGCCCCAAATTTATTGTAAATAGATTCATTCTTATTCAGTGATGGAAGTAGAGAAACAATACTTCAGCATTTAATCTTGCTGTATACATACCTAATTGCTACATGATTTTACCTGTGGATGAGGGAGAAGGGGAAGAGAATGTATCTTCTACTAGTATGATGGTTTTTGTTCTTTACATCACACTATTTTTGAATCCTGAGTGATCAAAACCATTTACAGATGATCTATTCCACTTTTTTAATATTAAAATCTTATGTGGAACCCCAACATGGAAAAATGGCAGAAGAGCTGCTCCCGAGTTCTCTGTAATATATAGCTCCCAAATCACCAATCTAATATTATTTTATTGAAGAAAAGAAAAAATGCCAGAGAGACTTAACTTGCTTAAGGCCATAAAACTGAGGCACAGCCAGTTCCAACTCTAGTATTCTTACCTACATGGATTGTTCTAATAACTTAAAACAGCACATTTAAGAAAATTAAAATAGCCTACAGACTGTACTATTCAAATTTTAGAGGGTGTGATGGTTAAGGTTGTGTGTCAACTTGGCTGGGCCATGATTCTCAGTGGTTTGGCAGCTATGATGTAGTCTGGCAGTCGTATAATGATGTAATCATCTCCATGATGAGATCTGATGAGATCAACTCCATGATGGGATCTGCTAGGAGCTGCCAATCAGTTGAAAGGGAGTCTCCTTGGGGGTGTGACCTACATCCAATACATGTGGACTTTCTGGCAAAGCTTGCTGGATCCTACATTCAGCTCACCAGCATCTGACCTCCAGCTCCTGGGACTTGGCCCAGCCGCCTGCCGTTTTACCTGGCTGATCTTGGATTCATCAGCCTCTGCAGCTACGTGAGCCAGCAGAAGCCTCCAGCCTGACATCTGATGCCTGACCCACAGACTTGGGATGGGGCAGCCTCTATAACCATCTCCTTGAGATAAATCTCTCTACGTATTAAAAAAAAAAAAAAAAAAACCAAAACAAAACTCATTGCCGCCAAGTCAATTCCAACTCATAGCAACCCTACAGGACAGCACAGAACCGCCCCATTGGGTTTCCAAGGATCAGCTGGTGGATTCGAACTGCCAACCTTTTGGTTAGCAGCTGAACTCTTAACCAATGCTTCACTGGTTTTGCTTCTCTAGAGAACCCAGCCTAAGACAGAGGGTATCAGAATCACCTGGATAACTTATTAAAATACAATTGTGGGACTTTAGCCCCAGAGTTTCTGGAGTCAGTAGGTCTGAGATGGAGCCTAAGAATTTGCATTTCTAACAAGTTCCCAAGCAATGCTGATGCTACTGGTCTAAGGATGACACTTTGAGAAGCACTGTTATAGACCAAAATTGGCCCTTTAAACATAAAACCAATGATTTGCTACAAACTTAAAAGAGCCATCATAATTATTTTTTTTCAGTCAAATGAGGACTTTATAGAAGGGAGCGGTGGGATAAAGAAAAAGCACTGGGCTTGCAATCTAGTCCTGGCTCTAAACAATCTATCATCTATTAAATATTAATATATAAACTTAGATTTATCCTCCTACTCTTTCAGGCTAACTTTCCTTGCCTATATTTTGGTGTTAGTATATTCAGATCTAATATTAAATTAATAATAAAAATTATTTTTGGGTTCCAACTAGTTTACTGTTTTACTTGGTCATTAAATTTTAGAATGATGTTTTATGTTCCTAGTGCCCGCTGTCATAAACTTTTCCTAACAAATGTTCCCAGAAGGTCATTTATCTAAGGAATTTAGAAAAACTAAAGTAGGTAGCACATTTTATGTGGCAAAAATAACACATCTGAGAATATCTGCCATGAAATCATTTGAAGGTATACCAACATTTTACAGTACATCCATCACAAGTCACTTCAAATTAATAAATTCCTATTAAGGAATATTTTTCCTGTACCTTCTGCAAAAAATCAAACTTACCCATTTCATAACGGGAGCCCAGAAAAAAACTGTTCTGGGACCTGGAAAAAAAAAAAAAAGTTCAGGATAAAACCAAATATTTTATACATGTCTTCTAACAGGTATCACAACATTTCAAACAACCAAAGATTTATCAATCTCTAACCATTCTACTATGCTTTCTGCATATTTTGCATTTAAGTTAGCATTGAGTTAAAGACGCCACAGTATCATGGTGTCAGTCCTTCTTATAAGTTATAGTGATCTGGATTTGGACTTTTGTGACCTGTTAAAAATTAGCTAATGTATAACAGAGATGGTTTTGGAAACCCTTTCCCAATGCTTTGCCTTGAACGTGGCTCTTACTGTTAGTTCAGTCATAGATATTATTCAAGTCAGGAAGTTGCAAATTTTGGCATTTTAGTGATATGTGCTTCTGTAGATACAAATATATTCATTAATTTTAATGAGTTCTATAAGTGATATTTCACTATATATATATTAAAAATTAATAAACATAATTTTCAGGTTCACATGAGAAAGAGGAAAACTAGACTTGTAAATTCCTTAACAACAGGGTCCGTATTTCAGTCGTCCTGGTACCCATCTGCCTTATACAAAAATGGACTCCAGACCTTCTGCGGCCTTGGGTGCTGCAGATACTGCCCTGCGATAAACTTTAAACCTTAAATCAAAAATACTCCCTGAAGTCTTCTTAAAACCAAACTTTAGCTTAACTAGTGAAAAATGTCTGCCTTGGCATTATGTTCTTTTGAGAACTGTCTACAGAGGATCAAAGTACAACAGTAAACTTGAAAGATTAGATAGGAACCTTAGTGGGCAGTGGATTTATGTTAATGGAGGAGGAATAACTCAGAAGAGGAGGATGCGAATGGTTACACAACTTGACGAATGTAGTCAACGGATTGAATCGTACGTGTACGAATTGGTGTATGCTTCGCTGTACGTATTCTCAACAATGAATGTTAAAATCAGTGTTTGTAGTATTAAAAACAATTCTGGTTTCTTAGATAACCCAGAATTTGAGATGCATGAGGTTGCAGAGGCAGGAACTCAGAGAGCACCTAATCTTAATCGTTCATTTTACCAACGAGGCTCAGAGAAGTCACGTGACCTGCTCAAGTCCTGAAGCTAGTACGCAGCAGAACTGTCACCAGAATCCAAGTCTTCCAGTCCTTAAGCTAGTGCCCTTTAACTGCATAGCTGCGCCTACTTTCCACTCTTTCAAACCCTGCATCTCTTCTAACCTTGAGGGGCTACGGAGAGAGGAAAGAAAGAGACTGTCCATGGAAATTCAAACTGTAACTAAGCTTGGTGAGTCCAGCACATTGCAGAGCACTCAGTAGGGTGCGTACGCTCCCACACACTGTAGCAACAGATATGTTTTGTTTTTTTTAAACACACAAACATTTATATAAGACAACAATGGCTTATAAACAAATTCAAAATTAAAAAAAATCCACTTATATCATTACTATTGTTTCTGCCTTAATATTCCACTTTACTTTGCAAATAATTTATCTTTATCGATCACAAAACCACATCTAAAATGGCATCATCATCCAGGCACGACATATTTTACTTCTCTCTATCTACTCCCAATCAATCTTACTGTTCCCAACAAGGACAGATGAATTTATTTCCCCCCTAACAGGCAAGGATTCCCTCTCATTAAGTAGAAGGAGTCTTTCTGTTCACATATGTTTAAATAGCACTTAAAAGATAAAACTGAGTAGACCTATTACTTAGAAACAAAACAGAACAAAGAAAGTGAAGTAGAAGAAGCAATGAGGTAAGGTAATACCCAATTCTGGGTCTAATTTGTGGCAGAAAAGACCACTCGCTGATTCACCCATAATATTTACCGCATGCTTTACAGTGTAGCAGGTACTGAGGATTCACGATGAATAAAACACAGTGCTGCCCTTCAAGATCTAAGAACAGGGAGGCTGTTTAAAATCATGTCTGGAAGCCATTTAAAACATTTTAGGGAAATAATTCTATTTTCAACAAAGCCACACTACACTAGTTTTACACTTAGGCAATACTAACATCATCCCAAGTACAAATGAACCCAGTGATAATACTCCTTTTTTAATTCATCTTGGCTCTACTACCATCAAGGAGCCCTGGTGGCTTAGTGGTTAAAGCACTGGGGTGCTAACCAAAAGGTTGGCAGTTCAAACCCATCAACCACTATGTGGGAGAAAGATGTGGCACTTCCGTAAAGACTGTTGTTAGGTGACCCTATGTACATCAGAATAAAACACTGCCCAGTGCTATGCCATCCTCACAACTGTTCTGTTTGAGCCCGTTGTTGCAGCCATTGTGTCAATCCATCTCGTTTAAGGTCTTCCTCTTTTTCGCTGACCCTCTACTTTGCCAAGCATGATGTTCTTCTCCAGGGACCGGTCCAGGGACATGTTCAAAGTATGTCTTGCCATTGTTGCTTCTAAGGAACATGTGGCTGTACTCCTTCCAAGACAGATTTGTTTGTTATTCTGGCAGTTCGTGGTATATTCAATATTCTTTCCTAACACCACAATTCAAAGGTGTCAATTCTTTTGTCTTCTTTATTCATTGTTCAGCATGTATATGATGTGATTGAAAACACCATGGCTTGGGTCAGGCGCACCTTAGTCCTCTAGGTGACATCTTTGCTTTTCAACACTTTAAAGAGGTCTTTTGCAGATTTGCCCAATGCAATGCATCTTTTGACTTCTTGATTGCTCTTTCCATGGGTGTTGACTGTCGATCCAAGTGAAATGAAATCCTTGACAACTTCAATCTTTTCTCCATTCATCATGACGTGGCTTACTGGTCCAGCTGTGATGATTTTTTTTGTTTTCTTTATGTTAAGGTGTTATCCATATGGACAGTTGTAGTCTTTGATCTTCATCAATAAGTGCTTCAAGTCCTCTTTACCTTCAGCAAGCAAGGTTGTGTCATCTGCATATTACAGGTTGTTAACGAGGCTTCCTTCAATCCTGATGCCTCGTTCTTCTTCATGTAGTCCAGCTTCTCGAATTACTTTTCCAGCATACAGATTGAATAAGTATGGTGAAAGGACATAACCCTGATACACACCTTTCTTAACTTTAGAACATGCAGTATTCCCTTGTTCTGTTCAAACGATTGCCTCTTGGTATATATACAGTTCCTCATGAGCACGATTAAGTGTTCTGGAATTCCAATTTTCCACGTTATCCATAATTTGGTATGATCCACATAGGTGCATGCCTTAGTAGCCAATAAAACACAGGTAAATATCTTTCTGGTATTTTCTGCTTTCAGCCAATATCCATCTGACATCAGAAACAATATCCCTTGTTCCACGTCCTCTTCTGAATCCGGCTTGAAATTCTGGCAGCTCCCTTTTGATGTATTGCTGCAACTGCTTTTGAATTATCTTGAGCAAAATTTTACTTGTGTGTGATATTAATGATACTGTTCGATAATTTCCACGTTCAGTTGGATCACCTTTCTTTGGAATGGGCACAAATATAGATTGCTTCCAGTTGGTGGGCCTGGCAGCTGTCTTCCAAATTTCTAGGCATAGACGAGTGAGCACTTCCAGCACTGCATTCCTTTGTTGAAACACCTCAATTGGTATTCCGTCATTTCCTGGAGACTTATTTTCCACCAGTGCCTTCAGTGCAGCTTGGACTTCTTCCTTCAATACGATTGGTTCCTGATGCTGCCTCCTGAAATGGCCGAACATCAACCAGTTGGTACAGTGACTGTATATTCCTTCCATCTTCTTTTGATGCTTCCTGTGTTGTTTAATATTTTCCCCCATAGAATCCTTCAATATTGCAACTTGAGCCTTCAATTTTCTCTTCAGTTCTTTCAGCTTGAAAAATGCCAAGCATGCTCTTCTCTTTTGGTTTTCGCAGTCCAGGTCTTTGTACAACTCATTATTATAATATTTTACTTTGTCTTCTGGAGCCATTCTTTGAAATCTTCCGTTTAGTTCACTTACTTCATCATTTCTTCCTTTCACTTTAGCTACTCTACATTCAAGAGCAAGTTTCAGAGTCTCTAATGACATCCACTTTGGTCTTTTCTTTCTTTCCTATCTTTTTTATGGCTTCTTGCTTTCTTTATGTATGATGACCTTGATGTCATTCCACAACTCATCTGGTCTTTGGTCATTAGTGTTCAATGCATGAAATCTATTCTTCACATGGTCAATTCAGGTGAAATATACTCAGGGTCATACCTTGGCTCTCGTAGGCTTTAGAAGTTCTAATTTTCTTCAGCTTCAACTTGAACTTCCACATTGATGGTCTGTTCCAGTCAGCCCCTGGCCGCCTTCTGACTGATGACATTAAGCTTTCCACTGTCTCTTTCCACAGATGTAGTCAATTTGATTTCTGTGTATTTTATCTGGTGAGGTCCCTGTGTATAGTCGCCGTTTATGTTGGTGAAAAAAGGTATCCGCAATGAAGAAGTCGTTGGTCTTGCAAAATTCGATCATGTGATCTCCAGCGCCATTTCTGTCACCAAGGCCATATTTTCTAACTACTATTCCTTCTTCTTTGTTTCCAACTTTCGCATCCCAGCCACCAGTAATTATCGATGCATCTTGATTGTATGTTTGATCAATTTCAGACTGCGGAAGTTGGTAAAAATCTTCCATTTCTTCACCTTTGACATTAGTGTTTGGTGCGTGAATTTTAATAGTAGTCCTATCAACTAGTCTTCCTTGCAGGCATATGGATATTATCCTATCACTGACAGCATAGTATTTCAGGATAGATCTTGAAATGTTCTTTTTGATGATAAGTGCAACGCCATTCCTCTTCAACTTGTCATGCCAGGCATAGTATACCATATGATTATTTGATTCAAAACGGCCAATACCCGTCCATTTCAGCTCACTAATAATGCCTAGGATATGGATGTTTATGCATTCCGTTTCGTTTTTGATGATTTCCAATTTTCCTAGATTCCTACTTCGTACATTCCACATTCCAATTATTAATAGATGTTTGCAGCTGTTTCTTCTCATTTTGAGTTGTGCCACATTGGCAAATGAAGGTGCCAAAACTTGACTCTATCCACGTCATTAAGGTCGACTCTACTTTGAGGAGGCAGCTCTTCCCCAGTTGTTCTTTGAGTGCTTTCCAACCTGGGGGGCTCATCTTCCAGCAGTGTATCAGACAATGTTCTGCTGCTGTTCTTAAGGTTTTCACTGGCTGATTTTTTCAGAAGTAGACCACCAGGTCCTTCTTCCTATTCTGTCTTAGTTTGAAAACTCCACTGAAACCTGTCTACCATGCGTGGCCCTGCTGGTATTTGAAATACCGGTGGCATAGCTTTCTGCATCACAGCAATACGCAAGGCACCGCAGTATGACAAACTGACAGATGTGTGGGACCATACAGATTATAACCTATGAAACCCTACAGGGTAGTTCTAGTCTGTCCTCTGTGGTAAGTATGAATCTGACTCTATGGCCATGGGTAATGGATATGGGTACCATCAAAAGTAGTTGGTTAATATTGACATTATGCAGAGAAATGTGAAAAATATAAGAATGGCAGCCGCTCCTCCTTTGTTGTTGGCAGGTGCCATCAAGTCGGTTCTTATTCATAGCAACCTTATGTACAAAACAGTGAAACAATGCCGGCTCCTGTGCCATCCTTACAATCACTGCTATGTATGAGCCCATTACTGCAGCCACTGCATGAATCCATCTCATTGAGGGTCTTCCTCTTTTTCGCTGACCCTCTACCAAGCATGATGTACTTCTCCAGGAATTAGTCCCTTCTAATAACACGTCCAAGTTATGTAAGAAAAAGTCGCACCATTCTCCCGTCTAAGGATTATTCTGGCAATACTTCTTCCAAGACAGATCTATTTGCTATTCTGGAATTCCACAGTATAGTCAATATTCTTCGCCAATGCCATCATTCAAAGGCATCAATTCTTATTTGGTCTTCCTTATATTTGGATGCACAATCACCAACCATGGAAGCGTCAGTCAAGAAATCAAAAGACGCACTGCATCGGGCAAATCGGCTCCAAGAGACCTCTTTAGAGTGCTGAAAAGCAAAGATGTCGCTTGAGGACTAAGGTGAGCCTGACCCAAGCCATGGTATTTTCAATCGCCTCATATGGATGCGAAAGCTGGACAATAAATAAGGAAGACTGAAGACCTGAAGCCTTTGAATTGTGGTGCTGGCAAAGAATACTGAATATACCATGGGCTGCCAGAAGAATGAACAAATTCGTCTTGGAATAAGTACAGCCAGAATGCTCCTTTGAAGCAAGGATGGCGAGACTATGTCTCTCATACTTGGGACATTTTCTCAGTCATCTAGTGCTGCTCTACCAGAAATACCACGAGTGGGTGGCTTTAACAAAGAGAAATTTAGTCTCTCAGAGTCTAGTAGGATACAAGTCTAAAGTCAGGGCATCAGCTCCAGGGGAAGGCTTTCTCTCTCTGTTGGCTCTGGAGGAAGGTCCTTGTCTTCAATCTTCTCTTGGTCTGGGGGCATCTCAGCACAGGAATCTCAGGTCCAAGGCACTCTGCTTTCTCGGTAGTATGAGGTTCCCATGGCTCTCTGCTCACTTCTCTCTTTTATATCTCAAAAGAGATGGGCTTAAGACACTACCTAATCTTGTAGACCTCATCAGTATAATTGCTGCTAATCCATCTTATTTTTCATAGTGATAGGATTTTTAACACACAGAGAAATCACATCAGAAGATAAAATGGTAGACAATAACACAATCATACAAGGGTATCGTGACCCAGCCAAGTTGACAGATGCACGAATATATACATATATATACCTACACAAATATAACTTTAAAAATATTTTCAAATCATACATAAGTTGTTTTATCAGTCTGATATTTAAATATTGATAACTTAGGCTTGTAATTTTATGAGTTTTTAAATAAGCTTGGTTATTTCCTATTAACATTTTAACTACAGTCCTTTAATTACAATCTAAGTCTCATTTTCTCAGTCTTCAAAGAAACCAGATACCATCTTTAAAAAAATAATCCTTCAAACACTAGAAGATCATGGCTTAGACCTTATCTCTTCTTGCTAGCCAAAACAATTATAATGCTAAACTTAATTTTCTCACACATATCTGATACCTAATCATTTCCATGTTTTCCTTTGTATCTTCTGCAGTTTAAGCTGTAGAACAAACAAACCTGGAGACAGAGCTGAAATAATTGCTGGGAGAATTAAAACAATCAGCGAGTTCTAAAATTTGATGTTTCCACAACTGAGCAAAACGTATCTATATTCAATTTCTGAGTTACTGTCCTCTATCTTTGACCTAATTCTCTAAGCTTGGTAGTGCTTTGATCACAGCTACCACTACCCCTGAACTCTAGCCAGATAATGATCCCCTTCTATCCTGAGCAAGATAATGGAAACAGTTTTCTTTTTTCTTTGGTAATGCTAGGTTGAAATTTCAAAATAAATTTTTACTAAGGAACTAAAGGAATATTCAAAATAAATTTTTACTAAGCAACTAAAGGAATATAAGGAAACCATAAAGTCACCAAGTTTCAGAATACAGATTTCTAATCTTAAAATAACTAAATTTTAGTCTAGATAAGTGTTTCTCCATCCCTCCTCCCCCACAACAGAGTCATCCGGCCCAAAAATGTCAGTAGTGCCAAGTGTAAAACACTCTGGCCTAGATAGGTTAACTGCTAGGCACAAGGCTCAACCAGTTTCGTGCTGTTTTATGGCTCTACACCTTAATTTATGCTCTCCCCTTCCACTATTCTGCCTTGTCTTCATCTGGCAAACCATGCTATTGCTGTTATTAGGTGCTGTCAGAGTTATTTTTGACTCACAGAGACCCCACGTGACAGAGCAGAACTGCCCCATAGGGTTTTCTAGGCTGTAAAAAAAAAAAAAATTTTTTTTTAATATTTACCGGAGCACAATGCCAGGTCTGGCTAACACCAGTATCCTTCAAAAACTCATTTAGGTTGCATCTTCTTAAGGAAGGCTTCTTTAACATCACCAAAAAACAAAAACAAAACCCATTGCCATGGAATCGGTTCTCTGAACTCCCAAAGCAGCCTACATATTCTTCTATTGTTCTCTGCACTTAAAAATTACAGTGATCCATTTGTCTATCACTTTAACCACACAATGAGTTCCTTGAAGATAAAGACTGTTCGTTAATCTTCCTGGACAGATAATAAATATTTGTTAACAAAATCAAACTGGCTTAATCATATCTAGGATAGGTGCACGTGAGGTCACTGGCATTCAGTGGTCGAATTCCCGCCTTCCTTGAGCGGAGACTGGGTTCCATTCCCCGTCAATTCACCTCAAGCAGAGCTACCACTCTTCCCGGTCAGTGGAGGCTGGTGTGTTGCTATGATGCTGAACACGTTTCAGCGGAGCTTCCTGACTAAAATGGACGAGAAAGAAAGGCCTGGAGATCCACTTCTGAAAATCAGGCAATGAAAGCCTTATGAATCACAACAGTCCAATCCACAACCAATCATGGGGCAGGGTTTGCGTTTTGTTCAGTTGTGCATGGGGTCGCCACGAGCTGAGCCAATTCCAGGACAGCTAACGGGGTAGACGTCAATCAAACACTAAGTCTGAGACAGATTTGCCTTGACACTGCTTCAGCCTCAAGGCCAGAATTTGCTATCATAACACTCTCCTGTTTTGGATCCTGAATTTTTTTCCCAAGAGTCGGATGCCATAATGCACTGATTCTAAAAGTCAATCTTTTCAAACTCTCTGGTACGTTTCTTTAGCTTGAGCTTCTGGGTTTCTATCATCATAGCTGGTCATTTTCCTTTGTCGTATACAGTGTCTCTGGGCCATATGCACTATGAACTACTAAGTTTATATTTATCCTGCATGGAGCTCAGTTTCACCACTCAAGTATAAGCCAGCACACTGGTTTAGTCTCTGGCTTCATAGGTGTTCAATCTTTACTCTGAACTCTTCAGCAGACTTTTCCTATTTCTATACTGATGCTTCTTATTCTCTCACCTCCCCAAATTGTTTCTTGAGTAATGTCTCCAGATTCTAGTTTCTTTACAAAGCTTAAAAGGTTGATCCTTTGAGGTTAACGTACAGTCAAGGCTTTCTGCAGTTTTCCCTGTTAGCTAATTTACTCAACTACCCCAGGGGAAGAATTTTAAAGCACTCTAGTTCATACTTTTAAAATATTAACTGCCCCTTCCCCAGAAACCAAGTCATACAAGCAAAACTACAAACATGAAATTATAGCTCCTGGAAACTGGACCAAGAGAGGTGTGGATATTTTAGTTCAGGGGTAAGTTTAAAATACAAATACAATTCCTAAGTAAGTTTAACCACTGCTAAGGAGTAAACAGAAAACTACCAGTAGCATATATATAAGAAAGTCTAAATAATTAACCGGAGGATGTTGACAAGGGACAGAAATAATCAGAGTTGTGTATCGATAAATGCAAACAGGTAGTGTGTTCCTCATTGTTAAGAAAAAGGAAAACGTGGCTAGAAGTACCAGTGGTCTCACATGAGTTAACTTAAATAAAAATAAAAATAACTTCCATTTTACTTTGGGTAATTATTTTTTAACCTTAAGAATTAATAATAATTCAAATAAATTTAGACAGGTATAGAGGCTATCTTCCATAAACTATCAATCAATCAACAATGGATATGATAGTGAAAAAACATTCCAATTTACTTGAACATTTCTAAAACATGACAATTTCACAAAACAAAGCATTTGGAAATAGATATCCCTTAAAAAGTGACCACACAACATTATGTGTGTCATCCTACACCTTGAAAAAACAGGTTTTTGCTCTATACAATGAAATAGCTATTCTAATGGCAGAGCATAAAAATTAAAGAGATAATTAAATAACTATAATACCTGAGGTGATAATAATATCTTAAAATGAAGAAAAGTAGAAAGTACAGCTAACAAAGTACCTGGCTAATACTCATCACAATGAATGAAAAAAAATCTGATTAGGTGGAAAATGTGAAATGTTGAAAATATACTAAATAAAATAACCTGATAAGAAATTAAATTTAGAGTCCAAAATGAGGGATACGTGTCCCCATGAAATGTAAACGTACATTCTTTTAGGCAAAGTATTAATTAAAACATTTCCAAACTTGTTATTATGTCAAATAATTAGCATCCTGTTTCTTAAAAGTGCACTCCTGAAAGCAGAAAAAGTAGTCTCAAATGCTGACAATTTAGAATCATCAAACACGTATTAAAAAAAAAATACATATAAGACACTTACGCCCATCAAAAGACTTCACCAAAAGAGTAAAAAGAGAACCTACAGGCTGGGAAAAAAATTTTGGCTATTACAAATCAAAAAAAGGTCTAATCTCTAAAATCTACAAGGAAATCCAACACCTCTACAACAAAAAGATGAATAACCCAATTAAAAAATGGGCAAAGGAAATGAACAGACACTTCACCAAAAAACACACTCAAATGGCCAACAGACACACGAGGAAATGCTCAGGTTCTCTAGCCATTAAAAAAAATTAGAGAAATGCAAATCAAAACCACGATGAGATACCATCTTACCCCGGCATCACTGGCACAAATCAATAAAACGGGAAATAGCAAATGTTGAAGAGACTGTGGGGCGACTGGAACTCTTATGCAAGGCTGGTGGGAATGCAAAATGATTCAACCATTGTGGAAAACAGTATGGTACTTCCTTAAAAAGCGGAAATAGAAATACCATATAACATTTCTATCCCACTCCTAGGAATCCCACTCCTGGGAATATATCCTAGAGAAATACGAGTTGTCACACGAACAGACATATGCACACCGATGTTCACCGCAGCATTGTTCACGATAGCAAAAAGATGGAAACAACCGAGAGGCCCATCAACAGATGAATGGATAAACTGTGGTAGAGACACAATGGAATATTATGCAACAATAAAAAACAATGAGGAATCTGTGAAGCACCTCATAACATAGATGAATCTGGAGGGCATTATGCTACGTGAAATAAGTCAATCACTAAAGGACAAATATTGTAGGAGACCAGGACTGTAAAAGCTTATGAAAAGGTTTCCATACAAAAAGAAACAATCTTTGATGGTTATGGGGGAGGGGTGCGGATGGAAAAACACTTAACAGACAATAAATAAGTGAAAACTTTGGTGACGGGTAAGACAGTACACAATGCTGGGGAAGCCAGCACAACCTGTACAAGGCAAGGTCATGGCAGCTCCATAGACACATCCAAACTCCCTGAGGGACCGAATTGCCAGGCTGAGGGATGGGAGGACCATGGTCTCGGGGAACATCTAGCTCAACTGGCATATCATAGTTTATAAAGAAAATGTTCTACATTCTACTTTGGTGAGTAGTGTCTGGGGTCTTAAAAGCCTGCGAGTGGCCATCTAGGATACCCCACTGACCTCACCCCTTCGGGAGCAAGGAAGAATGAAGAAAACTAAAGATACAATGGAAAGATTAGACTAAAGGACCACATCTACCATGGCCTCCACCAGACTGAGTCCAGTAAAACTAGATGGTGCCTGGCTGCCACCACTTACTGCTCTGACAGGGATCACAATAGAGGGTCCTGGACAGACCTGGAGAAAAGTGTGGAACAAAATCCTAACTCAAAAAGGAAGACCAGACTTGCTGGCCTGACAGAGACTGGAAAAACCCAGAGAGTATGGCCACTGGACACCCTTTCAGCTCAGTGATGAGGTCACTCCTGAGGTTCACTCTTCAGTCAAAGATTGAACAGGCCCATGGAACAAAATAAGACTAAAGGGATGCAGCAGCCCAGGGGCAGGAATTGGAAGGCAAGAGGGAACAGAAAAGCTGGTAATAGGGAATCCAGGGTTGAGAAGGGAGTGTTGACATGTCGTGGGGTTGTTAACCCATGTCATAGAACAACGTGTGTACTGTTAGATGAGAAACCAGTTCATTCTATAAACCTTCATCTAAAGTACAATTAAAAAAACATTAAAAAAACTATAAGCTATTTTCAAGCATATCTGAAAATAAAGAGAATGATGTAATGGTTATTTTCTTTTTTGTTATATTTGTCCATTTTTAAAGTGAAACTGAAGACTCAAACTTTCATGGAAGAATTTCAGAAATGCTTCAAGGGAATATCCTAACAAAATGCATAACAGACATACATTTTTAAACAAATTAACAAATCTAGTTTGCCTCGATGAAATTTGATAAACCTCTTGATAAAATAATGCCCTAAATTTACTTCCTAATATTCTAATCTAAGAGGAATTACTGTTATTAATGAAATATTATATAAATTCTATCTAGAAAATACATTTTATTGTGTGTATGATTCTCTAAGGAAAGACTTCCTTCTTGGGACAGAATATGTAATTTTTACACACACTCACATACACACACACACACATTATTAACTGAAGTGCTCACCATGCCCCATTATGGAAAATAAGGCTTCTTTCTGAATACTAAGATCATAAAAATCATAAAAACTACCATTCCACTACCTCTTCAATCCTTTCATACCACTCTTCTGTGATTTGTTACTTTTCAACATTCTTCTTAGTTCTTTATATTATTAAAGTCCACCTGTTTACTATTATGTGACAAAGCACTCACCAAAAAAACAAAAAACAAACACACTGTCATCAAGTCAATTCCAACTCAGAGTGATCCTACAGGACAGAGTAGTACTGCCCCATAGCCCATAGGGTTTCCAAGGCTGTAAATCTTTATAGAAAGAGATTGCCACATCTTTCTCCTGTGGAGTAGCTGGTTCAAACTGTGGACCTTTCAATTAGCAGCTGAGTGCTTTAACCACTGTACCACCAGGGCTCGTTAAGCTATTTACAAATCCTTAGAATTTATAGACTACTCTTTGAAGCTGATATTACTGGCCAAAAATTATTAATTTTTATTGGTACTAAAGCTAGTTCTAATTGAACACCATTTAAGAAATGACTATTTTCTTTTTGGCTTTTTTAAGGAGATGACTGGGAAACAATTTAGAACCATACAATTTTTATATCCTTCATACTGCCTTGGAAATAGCTATCACTCAAACAGTACCCAGAAATCATGGCTATAGAATGTTTTTCAAAAAGTTGATTGAAAGCAGCCTTCGGTGTGAAATTCCAAGGTAAAATAGCAGATGAAGAGACTAAGATGAAGTTTAGGTTGATATATTTTTAATTTGCGCATCTCTTCAGTTATAAAGATCCCTGGTTTTTAGATTGAAATCATCCAGTTCAGGCACTCATCTTATAAATCAGGTAAATGAGGCCCGGAGAGGTGAAATACCTGTATAAAATATATACAGCAAAGTTAAAAACCTAAATCTCTAAATCCTAATCTAAGTATATGGTCTTGCCCAGAGAAATCTGAATTTCCCCAAAGGCTCTGAAAGTAGGAAAAGCTTTAGTGGAGACATCAAGTTGTAGACTATTATAGCTAGAAGGGACCTTAAGAAAAGTCCAAACGCCCTGCTATGGATTAAATTGTGTTCCCTGAAAAAATACGTTGAAGTCATAGCCACCGTAGCTATGAATGTGATCCTGTTTGGAAAAAAGAGCTTCTTTTGTTAATGAGATTATACTGGAGTAGGGTAGGTCCTAAACCTAATCCTTTCTGAGTGGTGTCTTAAAAAGGGTGCTCTAGACACAGACAAACACGGGAAGAAGACACCATGTGAAGATCATCTACAAGTTAAGAATGTCATGAAATGAGTAGGGGTACAGAAGCTGAAAGAGACAAGGATCTTCCCCTAGAGGTGACACACAGATGGGGAGGGTGGGGAGAGTAAGCCTAGCCCTGTCAATGCCCTGAATTGGAGCTCCTAACTTGGGTAACCTCCAAATCTGTGAGATAATAAGTCCTTGTCCTTTAAAACCACCCACTTTGTGCTGTTTTTGTTGCAGCAGTTAAGACAATTCCTTATTGTTTCAGAGCAAAAGTGGGCTCCACAGGGTTTTTAATGGCTGTGAGCTTTTAGAATTGGATGACCAGGCCTTTCTTCCAAGGTGCCTCTGGGTGGAATTGAACCACCAACTTTTTGTTCAGTAGCTGAGCACTCAAGCTTTTGTGCCACCCAGGGACTCCTTCACATGACTCAGAAATGATGAGTTATTTATAATTCTTCTTAAGGCACGCTTCTCCTTTGGCCCAATTGATAACTTCAAAATAGATGGGTCATAAATAGTTTTAATTTCTTAGTTTATAATCAGATTTAAATAAACCAAACTCATTGCCATCCAGTCAATTCAACTCATTGTGACCCCACAGAACAGAGAAAAGTGCCCCGTAGGGTTTCCAAGGAATGGCTGGTGAACTCAAACTGCCAACCTTTTGGTTAGTAGCCAATCTCTTAATCACTGAGCCACCAGAGCTCCATAATCAGGTTAGTGGACAAAAATTATTAGGTGCTATACTAACTACAGGAAGGACTGTATTCTTTTCATCATCTCTTCTGAGAATACCAACTCCCTGTAGGCAGGGGTTTTTATTTTATTCACTAAAGTATCATTCTAAGTGTTAGAATAGTACTTGGTACACAGTAGGCCCTCAAAAAATATTGAATAATTCTTTCTTGGTAGCCGACTGTTTCAAAATATTCTATTTCTCATCAGTCATTTAAGTTGAATCTGAAATTCTAACTTTCGATCTTAGTTCTCATCCCTCAATTTTAAGGTAACAGGGTATTACTTACACACACATACACACTTAGGTGCTTAGACAGGCGTAACATTCTTCACTGACGATCTATGTCCCAAGAAAATAAGGCGTTCTAACAGAGATGCTAAAGAACTGTGTTAATTCATAACCGAACATCTACACTGATTACTTACTTGATTCACACTTAGTTTTATTTTCACATATTTTGAACTAAGTTGTATTAAACTATCTAGTAAAACATCAATTCCCTTAGCATTTAATTTTGAATTTCTATGATAAAGATATTCCCTTCGGAATACTGTTAATACTGGTACATTTAGTACGTTTTTATTTTTAAATCATTCTCTCAGTCTTTAAGATAAAATAGAAAAAACAATTCACTTAGGAAAACCGTAACTATTCTTGTTATTAAAACCCAATTTAAAGTAACTTCTCCCATGAGTCCACAGAGAAAGCACTACATAATGTAGAGACACTGCAACAAGTTTCACAGATCATTTTTTAAAAAAAATGCTCTTCCACTTAAGCCAAAATATAATTCAACAGAAACAAAGCTACAGCGAGCTAACCTGATGTGGTTCAGATAGCAGGCTGTTCTCTGTTCTGACTTAACTGAAGGATAGTTTTTAGATTTCTTAGATGTGTGGTCTTCAAACTTCTTTTGAACACATGCCCCATTGGTTAAACAATTTTGAGCACACATTATATATATATATATATACACACACACATATTAATAAAAAAATTAATAATATATACTATAAAATGTATTTTTTATATTCATAAACTATAAACATAACACTCACACATATATTACTGTACTTACTTTTGTATGATAAAACATATCTATGATGGAAATTTTTAAAGGATGAAATAAAAGCAAACATTACCAGAAGTTTTACTATTTTGTTACTATACTCCCATTTCATTTTGTGCCTCCCTTGGGAAGACTCATTCCTCTTGGAAGATCACAAAAACAAAGGAATGACACTCCTCCACTAATGCCTTTTTTGAACTAAGCTTTTAAGTAAACAACAGGCGCATGATTTCAAGGTTATATGCTGACGAGGACCTAGAGTTTAACTATGAAGCGGTGAGCGTGGAGTCACATCCTTTAGTGAGGTGATGGTAGGAATGGTGGCATCCTCTTATGAGAGCTGAGGAATGATGTACCTGGGACAATAAACAGGCACATGGACGACGAAGGCATTGATCTGGGCCACAGGTCATAGATACGATACTCTACAACTATATTTCTATATAAAGACATATTCTTGTTATCTGTCTAGAGGTATTTGTCAGTGATAAAATTAAACCTCAAAAATTTAGAATCTATAATATCTGATTTCCAACTGTTAATATCCAAACCTTGCATACAGTTTTTTAAAAATCTCCTGTATGTGAACACGGCTTCATGTCTAAATGGTAATTCAATAAAAAATTTTATTACTAGATGCAAAAACCTTGAATACTCATTCTGCATAAGTCTTAGAACAATGATCAGTGTTTCTCAGATTTTATTCAGTACTAATGAATCAACAGTTATATTTTTCATGCTGCTGTATTTCTACATTCATATGCCTATAACAGGAACCCTGGTGGTACAGTGGTTAAGCGCTCAGCTGGTAACCGAAAGGTGTGCGGTTTGAACCCACCTGTTGCTCCGCGGGAGAAAGATGTGGCAGTCTGCTTCCGTAAAGATTATAGCCCTGGAAACCCTATGGTGCAGCTCTAAACTGTCCTATAGACAGGATCACTATGAGTCGCAATTGGCTCAACAGCAACTGGTTTGGTTTGTACCTACGACTTTTCAATCCACAAATGGCCTACATGGGTGAGAACTAATGTTTGTGGAGAGTCTACGTGCAAACACCGGGCTGCTACACGGTTTGTAGCCATTATATCATTTAACTTTCAAAAAAATCCTCCAATAGTGATAATTATTACATCCCATTTTGTAGATTAGAAAACTAAGGCTTGGGGAGATCAAGGTCATACAGTCAAGACTCAAACGCAGGTGTGTCTTGCTTCAAAGCCTATATTCCTTCCACTAATTCTTAGTTTCCTAGTGCTGCTAAAACAGAAATACCACAAGTGAATGGCTTTAACAAAGAGAAATTTATTCTCTCACGTCTAGGAGGCCAGAAGTCTAAATTCAGGGTGTCAGCTCCAGGGGAAGGCTTTCTCTCTCTCTCTTGGCTCTGGGGAAAGGTCCTTGTCATCAATCGTCTGCTGGTCTAGGAGATTCTCAACGCAGGGACCTGGGCGCCCCTCTTGGTTCTTCATTCCTGGTGGTAGGAGCCCTGGTGGTGCAGTAGTTAAAGCGATCGACTGCTAACCGAAACGCTGGCAGTTCAAAACCACCAGAGGCTCCATAGGAGAAAGATGTGGCAGTCTGCTTCCGCAGAGTTACAGCTTCGTAAACCTTATAGGGTTGCTATCAGTCAGAATCAACTTGAGGCAGTGTTTTTTTTTTTTTTTTTATGTACTGGAAAAAGGAGTTAAAATATCTAAACTAATCCAAGGACATCCAGAAGAAATGCACGGTCTTCAAATGAAAGGTAACACTCCTCTTCCTTCTTAAGGTGAATAAAGTATTATCAGCAGTAATTACAAGGGGCTAAAGTCAAGACTTTTGAAAAGATTAATATTAGGACTACTCACCAATTCTGTATTATTTTAAATAGTTTAAAACTGCTTCCCCTTCACCTTTTCCTCATCCTACACAGCAAACACAAAGCCTAAGCGGGTCAGAGTTCATTCCACGTATTCCGTAATGCCCGGATCACTACCAAAGCATTGCTCAATCCTCCCTCCTGAAAATCGCTGCCACAAAACAACCTAATTCCAAAAAAAGAGTGTTAAAAGAACTAAAGGTAAACAATCTAAATAAACATCAATAACAACATCTTAAAGATCAGTTTTATAACTGATATAATAGCGCAGTAAATAGTAAACCAAAAAACCAAATCCAGTGCCGTCGGGTCGATTCTGACTCACAGCGATCCTACAGGACAGAGTAGAACTACCCCATAGAGTTTCCGAGGAGCTCCTGGAGGATTCAACTGCTGACCCTTTGGTTAGCAGCCATAACACTTAACCACTATGCCACAGGGGTTTCCGCAGTAAACAGTACTAAGGGTTAAGCTGAAGTATAATCCTAAAGTACAGCTTATTCCATTATCAAACTGGAAATCAGGTTTAAGATTTAGTAACCAGCTCAGGCTCCTGAGAGCTGCTTCATAATCAGACATAGAGGGGAACCAGACAACCTTCCCAATAACACCAATTGCAAAAGACAGATTTAACTATGTAGAAAAAAAAAATGCCACTCTTTTCGTGGCACTTTAACCTTTCAATTGTAACATATTTTCTCATTTGATTAGTTATAGGCTTAAAAGAGACCTCAGAAAACAACTGATTTAGCCTCCAGCCAATTAAGTATTATTACACCCCACTTTATGAAAGAAGTAACAGAATTCTAGAGCAGTCAGAGCGTAAAGAGTTGGAGGGATGACGATCTTCCAGCTTCTTATAGACTTTTTTTCAACCACAACAACACGGCTTTTCCCGTAGGATAAAGATCTAACATTTGCTGAGAGGGCTAACATTTACTGCGCCACCGTGAAGAACCAAGCATGTATGCTATCTTTAATCCTCACGTCGACCACCTTTTACAGAAACGAGGTCAGAGAGATGGATTCTGCCCCATCTCACAGAACTAAAATCCAGGTCTGTCTACACAGCAAGGTCCAAGGAGAGCCTGTTGAGTCATTTCACAACTGAGGGGAAATTTAAAGAAACAAGCGACCCCGGGGACGAGGACGGGCCTTCTCCCGCTGGCAGCCGGGCGACCCGTGCAGTGCGGGGGACGGCTCCCTCTGCCGCAGCTGAAGGAAGTGACCTTTCCTGCAAACCCTCCGGCCGCACTGGCCGCTCTGCCGGTCGGCTAGCTCCGCGAGCGGAAAGGGGAGAACGAGGCACCGTGGCGGGGCAGTGGCCGAGACCACCAGACCCGAACGGCCGGCTCGAGTGGGAGCGGTGCGCAGGAGAGGGACGCCGAATTCAGAGCCACGGCTGTGGGAGAGGTGTTGGAGGAGAGGAGGTAAAATGCAGAGGCTGCAAGGGCAGACGGATTCACGCCAGGGAGGGCAGGGCTCGGCGCTGAGGGTGGTGCCCCCGGCCACGGGCTCGTCAGTGAGCAGCCACCGACACCGGAGGGACAGAAGGGAAGGTGTCGGTGGGAGCCACTCTGGCCATTACCTGCCGGGTGGTTGTACAGCGGCCGCAGTCTCTCCGGCAGCATCAGCTCCACCTTATCTAGGACCCGGTGGTAGGTGGCCCGTAGGCCTCGGGCGCCGGCGGCCGCCATTTCCGCCGCCGAATAATTGTGGGCAGCCGGATGGGAGAGTCGTCGTGTCCTTTTCTCTGGCTGACAGCGAAGGGCAGCTCGTCACCTTCCCCAGGCACAGCGCCTCGCGCCCTCCTCTCTCCTAGGGTGCCCTTCCCGCAGCGCGCTCTGCTCTCTGCGCGCCACCCAGGGGCAGGAAAGCGAGGGGGAGGAGGCTCCGCGAAGGTCCACCCTGGTTCCGCCCCCTGCCCTCGGGCGGCTGAGGCGGAGGAGGAGTCATGGCAACAGGTGCCAAAGAGATTGCCTCACCGAGTCCTCCTGTCCCTGCGGCAGCGCGCTTGCGCAGGCGCAGCTGCCCACGGTGATTGGCTCGCTGCGCGGCCCGAGCAGGTTGAGGCGGGAAGCTCTAACTTCTCCTTTTTGTCCTCGAGGCCATGTTGGTGAAGGGAAAGTGAAGCTACAACCAGCTTCTAATCTCCCGTAGTTAAAATGGGCTTTTCGGGCCTTCAGTGCCCTAACTGAAGATGACGCCGTGCAACTCTTTTCCTTGTTTTGAAACGAGATCCGTGAGCAAGAGACTGCAGATCTCAGCTCCTTCTCTCTCCATTCCTCTTTTATCTATAGAGAATTAAAAAGTTGGCTAGAATGGCCTGAAGCCACTTCTCTAAGGTGAGGGCAGCCGTCGCGCACACCGGCCTCACTCCCTGGGGTGGTCCTCATCTCGCGAGAAGGGCTTGAAGGGGAGGGAGTCGAGGACGAGGAGAGGGAGGAGTCCCTCCCGCCTCCGCCTCCTGCTGGAGGGGAGCCGAGGGAGGGGACTGTTGCTGATCTCTGGATGTTCTGGGTAGTCTGAGGAGAGTATGAGGCGAGCTCTGGCCCGGGTGCGGCCGGGTTTGAGAGGCGAAGGCGGTGCCGCCGCCGCCGCCATCTAAGTCGCCGTGCCTACGAGGCCCTGCGCGCGGATGGTGCCGGTGCGGCTGGGGTGTTGATCGCGTGTCCCCTCCCTCTTCTCCCCTCCTCCATTCGGGGGTCTCCCCTCCTACCCCGGCTCCGCAGAGCCATGCCTCGGGGTGGCTGCTGCCCACACCTGTTGTGGGACGTAAGGAAAAGGTCCCTCGGGCTAGAGGACCCGTCCCGGCTGCGGAGCCGCTACCTGGGTGAGCGGGGCCCCGGGGCGGAGGCGCCGAAGTCGCCGCCCGAGGTTGGGGGAGGGGGCCGCGCCGCGGTGGCTGTTGGAGGTGGGACAGCGCCTCAGCAGGGGCGCTCCGGCGTCTCTGGGGTGCTGGTTGGGACCCCTGCCGGCGGACCCCGCGCCCGTGTCCTCCTAAGACTAAGCCCGGCTTTCATGCCGCCGGCCGCCGCCCTTTCTGGGTTTTCCTCAGGGGGCCGGGCAGGGGGGCGGACTGTATTGGGGAGGAAAGGGGTCGGGGTCGCTTCCAGGGTGGTACTCGCGAGGAGATTTGCAGAGTCCCGCGGGGCCGCTACGTTTGTAGCGAAACTTCTGCTTTTCTCCTACGCTCCCGGCTTAGCCGAAGGACCCAAGTTTTTGTGGATTCCCCTCTCCCCTCAATCTTGGGAGGGTTTGTGTCGCCTGCGACGCCTTGAGCACCCTCAGGGACTCGACGGCCCTAAGAGACTCGGCGAAAACTGTTCTGTGGCTCCGAGCCAAAGCGAAAAGTGATAGCCGAGCCCACTCCACCCCCGCGCGCTGCCCTGCTCCGCTCGCAGTTCAGTTCCTTTCGTCCGCCCTAAGGTGGTGTAGGGTTTCACGTTCCTATTCCCACTCCGGTAAGACACACTTGGCATTTACTGTTTCTTAGTTAAGCTTTCTAAAAACAACCTTCAACACTTGAGGGAACAGTCTTCTACTTTTTTCGTTTTGGATAGCATGGTTTTGTGAAGATTCTGGGTCACGCCTGAGCTAAATGAAACGTCCAGTTTCTTAAAACGGGCTGTATTTTAGTAAGGAGCTTTTTAGTTTTCTTCTCTATACTGTTTCCATTAGAGTCTGAGTTCTCTCCCTCGCCTCGCCCGTGTGTGTGTGTCTGTGTCTTAAAGATAAGACAACACCAAATGAAAATTGTTTTCTTTCCAGTTTCGTTACTTTTTGCTATGTGTTGTTGTCATTTGATTTTGACTTAAATAGAAAAAAATGAAATCTCATTACAGCCCACGGTTCTGGTTTGTAAATTATTTGAGAGAAGGTAGCCTGCATTTTTTATCTGCTCCCTTTTTTTTTCTTTTTGTCTTAAGCAACTTATTAGTACTTTCTCCTTGTAAAAACTCAGGCAATTAAAATGAAGACAAAATCCCTGTGATCCCTCGCATTCCGTTTTATCTCCATTCCTTTAGAAGTAACAAGGTTATCTGATGGCTGAATATTCTTTTAGACCTTTTTCTTTGCGTTCTTACAAGCATATTACATGTACATACTGAAATGCTGTAATTTTGTGTGCGCCCTGTATCCATGGTGTTAGATTGTCAGAATTGTTTTGCTGCTTGCTTTTCCTACCACTTCCTCCTGGAGATCTTTCTGTGGCAGTAAAAATAGAGCCATTCAGTTTTTAAACTTGTATAATATTTCGTAGTACGAAGGTGTCATTGTCAGCTCAACCTTTCCTCTTTAAATGGACATTTGCTGTTACTGCATTGCAATGAGTATCCTTGTACGTGCCTTTTGTCAGTTTGTTCTAGGAGAAGTACCTGGAGTGTTGATTACGGTAATTATTTTTATATTAAAAAATTGTACAGTTTTTTTGTAACCATTAACCTAAAAAAGTGCGATATTTCAAATATTTGAAAATAGCTTGTAAAGTAATTTCTTGGCCTTCACTCTTAGTAGACCTCTTTACACCGTTAGTTTATCCAACTCTTCCACAGTAAAATATTGAGTTTAGAGTGAAGAAACAGCAAAGTCCACATTAAACAAACAAAACAAAACAAAAAAACCCCAACCCGCTGCAATGGAGTTGATTCCAACTCATAGCTATGCTACAGGACAAAGTAGAACTGCCCCATATGGTTTCCAAGGAGCACCTGTAGATTAGAACTGCCAGCCTTTTGGTTTGCAGCTGTAGGTCTTAACCACTACGCCACCAGGGTTTACAAATCCTCATTAGTTAAAGAGGTGTTGAGGATGACTTTTTGAAGTACGCCTTATAAAGCATTCTTTTAAAAGGCCAAGGACTAGCCATGCAGCTAGAAAGTAAATAGACTCTTGTCTTTATAAACATTTTAATTGTGTTTATCTATAGAACTGTATGTTTAATGTTTTTCTAGTTTATTTTCATTATTTGTGTTTCTAATAATGAATTTCTGCTAAATAACAGTAAAATTGTGTTTTCTTGTAACAGTTACGTTTCAAATTATTTTGCCATAGAATGTGTCTTTTCTATAGTAGTATACAACCTTTGTAGTTGGATTTTATTTAAATTTGATTAACTACCTCTCTTCTCATCAAAAAAAAAAAAAATTATAGCTAAAAAAAAAGTCCTTTTATGGAATGAAGATAAATAACTGATATGTTATTTAGGAGAAAAGGATGTCTTTACTGTAGCCCCTAGATTCACAAGGTTCACCGGAGCAAATAGAGTGTTGTTTTTAGCCTACCAGGAATTCAGAGGTGTAGTTGGGGAGTGTAATCTTTATGAGCCTGATCTAAGTTCCAGCATAGGATTTTTTTAAGAAAGAGTATTCTTTCCAGAGTAAGTGACAACTATAGGTTTAAATATTTCATTTTCTCGGATACTATATACAAGTTGTAAAGTAATGTTTTTGGAATCCAGTGATATAATTTATTAGCTACACGTATTTCATCTTACTATGTATATACAATGCATATAAAATTTTATAAAGATGAACATTGCTTATTAAAAAAGCTAGCATTTCTGTACATTTCCTTTGACTCAGTATGTGTTATAAGTTCTACTCATTTCTCTCAGTTTTGCTATTCTTGCCTATAACTGTAATTTAAACTTTCTAATCTTTCTGAATTAAAAGAAAATAATTGAAGAAAGGAGCCCTGGTGGCGCAGGGGTTAAAAGCTTGGCTGCTAACCAGAACGTCAGCAGTTTGAGTCCACCAGTTGCTCCTTGGAAACTCAATTGGTCAGTTCAACTCTGTCCTTTTGAAGAAAAGGTAATTTTAAAGAACTTTTCAAGGGATTTGTTTACTATAATGTATAAAATACTATGAAATATGAAATGCCTAAATTATGATTAGTCAGCCAGTGACTAATTTTTAGTGGAGTTTGAATAATAAACTCTCTTTGCAAGGGGTTTAGGAAGTCAGTGCCCTTTGCATATCGTTCTAGCCAGTATGTATTGAAAGGTGATTTTGCATTGAAATTACTCTTTAGCATATCTTGAATACATCTACATTCTGAATTACTAGGTTCTTCACAATGTAAATTACTAGGTTCTTCACAATGTTTTGCCAAGTTACAATATATTTATATGAAGGAAAAGTTAGTGGAGTATTTGTATTTTTTTCTCTTAGTCTTGAAATTTTAATGAAAGCTGAAAAATAACTGTCAAATATGACAAACATAAACCAGAGTGTACTGATGATTCCTTGAAATAGACCACTGAAGGGCTTTTAGCAACCCTGACAACTGCAGACAATGTGGTAGCTCTTCTGAGGATTTCATCCGTCCTTGGTAGAGGGGAATTGAGTTAAAAGTGCTTAGAGAGAATAGGAGCTTCTGGAAGCGTGGAACTTACGTTACAGATATGTTTTAGATTGACGTTTTTCAAATGTTTTGACTACGATCGCAATAATAATATATTTGCATGACAACTCATGATACATGTACAACAAAAATAAAAGGTTTATCTTATTTGTAACAATTTTTGTTGTTGGGTGCTGTTGAGTCCGTTCTGACTCACAGCGACCCTATGGGACAGAGTAGAACTGTCCCATAGGGTTTTCAAGGAGTGGCTGGTGGATTTGAACTGCCGAACTTTTGGTTAGCAGCTGAGCCCTTAACCACTAGGCCACCAGGGCTCCATTGTTAACGATAGGGTGCAGAATAACATATACATCCATTCCATTTATCCTTACTAGAGATCATTAAAAAGAAAGTTTCACTATTTATATCTTGCCAGTTAACCACTAACAGTGCTTTAAAAAACAAAATCTGCTTCAAGTACTTGGAAACGCCACCCACCCTGGTGTTGAAGTCAGTCATATTCAATTACAATTGTAAATGATAAACACCAACTAGAACAGTTTTACAAATCTCAAACTCGGTATTGGGTATTCTGTTGCACCAGCACCAACCTTAGATTCCCTATTATCAGCATTCCTTTGCCCTCTTGCCTTCTAGTCCGTGCTCCAGGGCTGGTGTGCTCCTTTAGTCTCGTTTTGTTTTATGGGCCTATCCAGTCATTACTGAGCTGTAAGGATGTCCTGGGGCCATACATTCAGGGTTTCTCCAGTCAGTCAGGCCAGCAAGTCTGGTCTTTCTTTTTGAGTTAGAGTTTTGTTCTACATTTTTCTCCAGCTCTGTCCAGGACTCTCTATTGTGATCCCTGTCAGAGCAGCCATCGGTGGTAGCCGCGTACCATCTAGTTGTACTGGATTCAGTCTGGTGGAGGCCATGGTAGATGTGGTCCATTAGTCCTTCCTGAGAATTTTTATCAGAACAGGTGTTGGACTTTATCAGATGCCTTTTTTGTGTCCATTGAGATGATCGTGTGATTATTTTCTTTATGCAGTGGATTATGTTGATTGATTTTCTAATGTTGAAGCATCCTTGCATATCTGGTATGAATCCCACTTGGTCGTGGTGTATTACGTTTTTGGTGAACTTTGCTGAGAATTTTTGCATCTATGTTCATGAGAGATACTGGTCTGTAATTTTCCCTTTGTGTGGTGTCTTTGCCTGGTTTTTGTATCGGTTATGCTGAATTCATGGAATGAATTCTGGAGTATTCCTTCCTTTTCTGTGCTCTGAAATAGTTTGAGTAGTTCTGGTGTGACCTCTTCTCTGAATGTTTGGTAGAATTCTCCAGTGAAGTCATATGGACAAGGGATTTTTTTTGTTGGGAATTTTTTTTATTACCTTTTCCATCTCTTCTCTTGTTATGGGTCTGTTCAGATTTTCAACCTCAGTTTGCATTAGTTTAGGTAGGTAGTGTGTTTGTAGAAATTTGTCCATTTCCTCTAGGTTCTTGAATTTGTTGGCGTACAGTTTTTTATGATGCTTTTTATTTCAGTGGGGTCTGTTGTAATGTCTTCCATCTCATTTAAGTGGTTATTTTCTTCCTCTCCTGTTTTTCTTTTGTTAATTTGGCCAATGGTTTGTCGATTTTGTTGATATTTTTAAATAACCAACTTATGGTTTTGTTGATTCTTTGTATCATTTTCTGTTCTCTATTTTATTTATTTCTGCCCTAATCTTTAACGTTTCCTTTCTGTTTATCTGGAAGTGCCCTGATTTTGCCATCATATTTGAGAGAGAGTTTTGCAGGATATATTCTTGGCTGGCAGTTTTCTTTCTTCAAGGTTTTTTGTGTGTGTGTGTATGTGTCACCTATTGTCTTCTTGCCTGCATAGCTTCTGCTGAGTAATTGCAGTTTAGTCTTAGTCCCGTTTGTAAATGACTTCGTTTTTCCTGAGCTGTTCTCAGGACTCTTTGTCTTTGGTTTTGCAAACTGTGATTATGGTATGTCTTGGTGACTCTCTTTTGGGGTCCATCCTGTAAGGGCTTCATTGAGCTTCTTGGATGGTTAGCTCTTTGTCTTTCATGATATTTGGGAAGTTTTCTACCCACAAATCTTCAACAATCTTCTGTGTTTTCCACTTCCTCCCCCTGTTCTGGAACTCTGATCACATGTAAATTTCTGCTCTTGATTGCATCCGACATAGTTCTTAGGTTTTTTTCACCCTTTTCTGTGAAATTTCTTCAGACAAAGTGACCTCCATGCATGTCTTCAGTCTTGCTGATTCTGGTTTTCGTTGTTTAAAATTTGCACCTGAGACTTTTTATTGAGTTGTCTATTTCTGAAGTTTTGTTATTTATCTTTTGGATTTCTAGTTGCCATTTTTGTATGATTTCTAATTATTTATTTTGTCACTATATTCTTGTATCATTTTCTTGAACTCCTCTATTGTTTTATCTGTGTTTTCCTTGATTTTGGCTATTTTTTCCATGGTTTTGTCTGTTTCTCTTGATCTCTTTCCTAATTTATTGGCAAGCCCTGAATATTAGTTTTTTGAATTCCATATCAGGTTGTTGTTCTGCTTTTTCTTCTACCGGAAGGTCATCTGATTATTTTGTTCACTTGCTGGAGCCATGTTGTCCTGCTTTTTTATATTGTCTGCTGCCTCCAAGACATTAAGGTATTATTTTCTTTCTTTATTAAGAAAGAAAAAATAGTATGTTAAACTGGATGTGCATTAGAGCTGGCGAGTGGGGATGGGGCGAATCCAAGGGGAGGTGGCTTATGGGGCTAGATGCGATTGGAAAAGAGAGAAAAAAGTGATTGAGTGGTGGGAGTTGGTGGGTGGAGGCTGTGCGAATCCTGGATAGCAGTAGGCTGGTGGCAGGCGGGGAGGTGGCATACGGGGCTAATTGAAAGGAAAAAGAAAAGGAAGATAGAGAAAAGAAAAGAGAAACATTAAAAATAAAACAAGAAAAATAGATTAAAAAAACTGATGGCGTGGTGGGGGCTGGTGAGTGGAGGCAGGGCAGACCTAAGGCCCTGTGATGCATGAGGTTTGGTGGGAGGGAGAAAGAAGAGAAAAAAAATAAAGCAAAAAAAAAAAAAAAATGGTGGCACAGCAGGAGCCAATGGGTGGAAGTAGGTGTACCTGGAGCGGCAGTTGGCAGGTGGCTGTCTAGCCTAGACAGTGTGGTGTCGCCTGGTGGGAAAGGTGGTGTTAGCATGTGGGGCTAGGTAGGAGGGAGATAGAAAAGCAAGAAAGGGAAAAAAGAAAAAAAAATGGCACAGTGTGGACCCAGGGTGGCAGGCTGGTTGCACTCTAGCCTAAACAGCATGTGGTGACAAGGTAGGAAGGGGTAGAGGTGGCATACAGGGCTAGATAGGTGGGAGAAAGAAAAGGAAGGCAGGGATGAAAAGGTGCTGTGTCAGCCGAAGGGTTGGGGTGGGGTAGACCTGGGTTGGCATCAGGCTGGTGCCTCCCTAGCTAAGCAGCACAGCATGGTGTTGCCTGTTAGAAAGGGTGGAGGTAGCGAGTGGGGCTAGGTGGGAGTGAGAAAGAAAAGGTACAAAGGGAAAAAAGTGGCGCCACGGGAGCTGGCCAGTGAGGGTGGGGCAGACCTCGGGTAGTGGCGGGTCAGTAGCTCTCTAGCCGAGCAGCGTGGTGTGGCTTGTATGAAAGGTGTAGATGTGGCATACATGGCTAGGTGAGTGGGAGAAAGAAAAGGAAGACGGGATGGGGGGGGAGTGCGGGGGGAAATGACGCAGTGGGAGCTCGCGGGTGGAGGCAAGGCGGACCCAGGGTAGCGGTGTGCTGGTGGCTCTCTAGCTGGGCAGTGAGTTGTGGCCCATAGGGAAGGTGTGGAGTTGGCCTATGGGGCAGAAGGGCGAGGGGTGAGAGAACGTGTTTCCCTGATTACTGAGTACCCTGTCTCCTCTTCAAAGCTCCATGATGTTGTCTTCCCATACTCCCGGTCCAGCGTCTTTGCTGGCTGTGTTCCAAGATGGCAAGGCTGTGCTGTGTTTAGTTGGCAGGGGATCTCCCCCCCGCCCCGAATCTCTTATTGTTCTCTGTTTTCCATCAGTTTTTTCTTCCATTCGAGTTCTTTATCCTTTCATTTGATGCTTAGGGTTCTGAGATGGACAATCTTACCTGTTTTACTTATTCAGGTGTTTGCTGTAGAGGATCAGAATAGTGTGTCTGTCTCTGGTACCATTTTGGCTCCACCCTTCCCTATGACCCATTTTGAGCCAATTTTTGTGAAAGATACAAGGTCTGTGCCTAGGGTCATGTTATGTGTGGATGTCTAGTTTTTCAGTGCCATTTGTTGAAGACTATCCTTTCTACATTGAGTTGCCTTTTCTCCTCTATATTTTTCTTAACAATAAATTGTGTGATTTATTTAGTTTTTTCTTTCTACCCAGGAAGAAGAGAATTTATCCAAAGATTAAAACTTGAAGCAACCCTGAATGTACATGATGGCTGTGTAAGTAATAGTTACTTCTACTATGGAACATTTTAATAGTGTTTTAATGTTCAATGAAATGCCTGAATTCTCCCAGACAGGATTGTGACTAACTATAACAACATGAGAGAATAAAATTTTACATTAAAACATAAAAAGAATATTTTGAAATTAGAAGAGACTACAGAAGATTTTTTTTTTTGAAGTGAAGATGAGTGTTTTCTAATATCAAAATGCTTCCATCTCTTTCATGTTGCTGAAGCTGCTTTGTCACTAGTTATCTTCACGTTTCCAGATCTAGTGGTCACTTTTCAGAAACTTTAGACATCGAGCACACCCTCTTTTTCTGTTGATTTATGCTGATACCACTCTCTCATGGTTTTTTTTTTTCCTATCTCGTTAGTTGACTGTATCTTCTCTGTCTTCTTAACTGAACCTTCTACTTCTTGACCTTCAAAAACTATTCTGTTCTGGCACCTCCCACCTCCTTTCTTCATCTCTGTGACTCTGTCCAGTCCCGTGGCTTTAAAAAACCATGACAACAGCCTCTTCTTGGAACTCCACATTCATATATTGAATTATCTACATACATTTCTACTTGCACGTCTGATAGGCACTCCAAATTTAACAGGGCCAAAACAACCCTTTTCATTTTAATTTTTATTAGGAAAATTTTCAAACATATTTTTCATATACTCAACACATGGATTTAACAGTTAAGGTTTAGCCACATTTTCTTTTTCTGTGTCATTTTTCTTTTCAGTGCTAGAGTGTTTTAATGCCAATCCCAGATGTCCTATCATTTCACCCCTGTATGTAAGCCTAAAAACTATGGACATTTTCTTATGTAACTAAAATGCCATTATATAATCTATAACAAGATTAACAGTATTTCTTTTGTGTGTGTCGTCTAATATACAGTCTGTAACCAAATTTCCCTGATTGTTTAAAAACAGCTTTTTATTTTTTGTTCGGAAGAGAATCTAAGCAAAGTCCATACATTGATTGCTGTGTGTCTTGAATCTGTTTATCTAGAGCAGTCTTCCGCCTTTTCGTCCCCTGCCATTGACTTGTTATAGAAACTGAATCAGTTTTTGTATAAAATGTCCACTATTCTAGATTTCTTTGCTTGTTTCAATCTTGTGATGTCATCTACCTTGTTTCTATAAACTTTGTATTTTCTGTAACTGAAAGTTACCCCTAGAGACTTAATTAGATTTAGATTCAACTTTTTTGCGGGAATACTTATAGGTGATCTTCTGTGCTTCATGTTGTATTACATAAGGAGGCGCGTAGTATCTGAATTCTTGCTTTTAATGATGATATTATTCATTACGTAATATCTTAATACATTATTTTTGTTTCGCTAAATCTGTAGTCCTCGACATTTCAATGAATGGCATCGATATTCATCATGCTGTTTAATCTGAAGATTTCAAGTTATCTTTGATCCTTCTCTTTGCTTCAAGTTTTATATCCAATGTATTTACAAATCAACTCTACTTCCAGAATATATCTGGAATCTATTTACTTCTCTCTGTCTGTTTACTACCACCTAATTTAGGCTATCTTCTCTTTTGTGGACTATTACAACATCATCTTACTTAGTCTTCTGTATTTCATTTGTGTTTCCCTATAATTCATTCAACACAGAGATGGAATGCATACAAACCTATTCATGTCAACTGTTTTATTATATATTTTCTTTTTTTTGCCCTAGGGGTGTAAGACTTATAGTATGGTTGACAAAGGCAGAAGGGAAGAGATACATCTTTACCGATACAAACCTGATGATCTGAGCTTGCTAGGCTGATTATTGATTTGAGAACCAGTGTACAAGTGAGGACTAGTGATTACTGAAAATCAAAGTAAATTCATTTACATTTCTAAAGGTATCGTTCCTGTTAAATTGGGATACCGTATTTCATTACAGAAGGTGATCTAACACTGTACTTTTAAACTGTCTTTTGAAGAAACTGAGATACCACAAACAAACAAAACAACCTTCTGGAGTTTAAGGCCAAGGAATCTGTTTTTAATATTTCAGGCAATTCTGTTCTAGGTGAACCACAGACTGTACTTTGGAAATACTGCTATACCTGCTAATTGTAAACATGAGACTAAAAAGACCACCTGGGAAGAAATTATGAAGTGAAAAGAAGGCTCAGGTCCTAATCCTAAGAAACCCAACATTTAAAACTTAAGGAAAGAAATTCAAGAGGAAAAAAGTACCTATAGTCTTATCCCCAAAACTGTTATCTTTTTTTCCTGTGTATATATTTCTAATTATACTCTAAATACAGTTTAGGTATATATTATTTATTTTAAAATTTAAATTTTTTTTTGGATTCAAAGTAATACACGCTTACACCATTTATGAAAATTAACTCAAAATGGATCAATGACCTAAATATAAGAACTAAAATCATAAAACTCTTAGAAGAAAACATAGGGATAAAGCTTCAAGATCTTGTTTTTGACAGTGAATTCTTAGATATGATACCAAAGCATGAGCAACAAAAGACAAAGTAGATAAATGGAATTACATCAAAATTAAAAACTTCTGTGCATCAAAGGACTTTGTTAAGAAGGTGAAGAGCCACCCTACAGAATGGGAGAAAATACTTGGGAACCATATATCTTAATATGCAGAATATATAAAGGAGTCATACAACTCAACAACAAAAAGACAACCCAATTAAAAAATGGGCCGAAGAGTTGAATAGACATTACCCTAAAGAAGATAAACAAATGGCCAACAAGCATCCAAAAAGATGCCCAAGGAAATACAACTCAAAACCATAATGAGATACCACTCCACACCTATTAGGGTGGCTATTGTCAAAAAAAAACCCAGAAAACAAAAAGTGTTAGCACGTATGTGGAGAAGTTGGAACTGACTGTTAACTGAAAGGTTGGCAATTTGAACCCACTAGCAGTTCCGTGGGAGAAAGATGTGGCAATCTACTCCTGTAAAGATTATAGCCTAGAAAACCCTATGGGGCAGGTCTACTTTGTGATACGGGGTCGCTGTGAGTCTGTTGGGGACATTGTCTACCTCTAAACCTCCCATCCAGGCTGCCTAAGTTAGGGCCTTGGGCAGAGCATTCTCTGATAAGGAGGCTGGGAATTGGGTCACTTTCTCTCTCCCAGCTCCCTTTCCTTACCAGAGAAGCCTTCCCCCTATTCTGGGCGCACAGTAACTTTGTCTGTCTGTTGCACATGTGCGGGCACCATACGGCACCTGGCCAATCCCACTTCTATATCTGTTCTCAGCAAGGAGGAAATCGGGTCTCTTGTACTACAGCAGAAGATGGGGAGCATACCAGATTGTAAGAGCTGGCCTCGAGGGCTGGACCGAAGGACAAACAGGCTTTGCTAGGCCAAACATGAACACCCTCATGTGGTCCACTAGTTCACCACCCGTTGCTGAGTCACTCTTATGTAAGTCCCTGGCATGTAGCCACTATTGTCCACTGCCACTGTAAACCTCTGTTTTCCTACTGTGGGGCACAGAGATCTGCTTTGGTCCTGCAGCCACCCAAGACTGCCTTGTATATAAGTCTCTGTAATAAACTCCTTTGCTGCCACACTGGAGTTCCCACTTCTTTCTTCTGTCTCAGCACCCTCCATTTTGGAGGTACGTTTGATGTTACTGGTCCATGCCTGGACAGAGTTGGCATTGACCTGATGGCACACCACCACCATAACAACAACAACATGCATTGCTGGTGGGAATGTAAAATCATGCAGCTCCAGTGAAAAGTTTGGCAGTTCCTCAAAAAGTTAAGCATAAGATTACCATATGACCCAACAGTTCCACTCCTACGTGTATATACCCAAAAGACTTGAAAGCAGGGATCCACACAGATACTTGTATCCCAATGTTCATAGCATCATTATTCACAATAGCCAAAAGGTAGAAACAACCCAAGTGCCCATCAGTAGATGAATGGATAAACACAATGTAGTAAGTACATACAATAGAATATCATTCAGCCATAAAGAGAAACGAAGTTCTAATGTATGCTACAACATGGATGATAAACCTTGAAAACATGCTGAATGAAATAAGTCAGACACAGAAGAACAAATATTTTATGACCCTAGTTATATGAAATATCTAGAAATGGCCAGAGTAGGCAAATGCGATAGAGACAGAAGTTCATTAGGGGTCACCAGGGTCTAGAGGGATGAGGGGATGAGGAGTTACTGCTTAAGTGGTGCTAAGTTACTCCTAAGTGGTACTATGTATTCTGAAAGATGAAACTCAATAAGCAATGTTAGTAAGTCTTATATATACTATTCTTAGTTTTTGTTGAACTTTGCAGAATAAGGGCAGGGAAAATTTATGGATCACGGTTAGAGTATTATGACCATACAAAATTTTACATCTCCAGCCAGCTTTTCCCCTGAACTCTAAACTCATATGCTCAACTTCCTCATTTAGATGCCTATTTGACATCCCAGACTTGAAATCAGAGCTGTTTATTTTCATCTCCAAACCTGCTTCTCCCCTAGAACTTTCCAACTCTGCTCCTCAGCTCTAAAACCTTAGAGTCATCCTTCATTCTTCTCTTTCTTCTCGTATACACTTCTAATCCATCAACCACTTCTCTTAGATCTCCTTTCAAAATACATCCAGAATCTTACTATAGCCAGAGTAGGCCAAGCTATCATCTTTTCTGGAATGAACGCAGTAGTCTCCTAAATAGTTTCTCCATACATGATACGTGTGTTATGACACTCCTCTGCTCAGAACTCTTCAGTGGGTGTCTAGCAAACTTAGAGGACAATCCGAAGTCCTCACCGTTCTTATCTTTCTGTCATGATTTTGTGTGGCTTACCTGCTTTTCCAGTTTCATCTCTTAGCATGTTCTTTCTTATACATGGTTTAACTTGCCCTAGTCGCCTTGCTCTTTCTTCAGTATGCCAAGTTTACCTTCATCTTATGTATTTTATGCCCACTCCTAGAACACTCTTCTCCCAGATACCTATGAAGCTTAGCGCATTTCATGTACCTGTCTCTTAAAGTGTTGCATATAAGAGAACTCTTTCCTGACTAACCTAATTAAATTGGAGCCCTCGCGGTGCAGTGGTTAAGAGCTCAGGCTGCTAACCAAAAGGTCGGCAATTCGAACCTACTAGCTCGTCCTTGGAAACCCTGTGGGGAAGTTCTACTTTGTCCTGTAGGGTCGCTGTGAGTTGGAATCAACTTGATGGCAATGAGTTAACCCCTTATCATTATCTTTCTTTTGTTCTTTTTCACAGTGCTTATCATTATCTGATAATTTCACGCCTACACACATTTATTGTTTGTTCATAGCCTGGACAGCTGTCCAGCTCACCACACCAAGAAAATATTTCTAAGAGCTTATTTTGCTCATCTGGTATCAAAAGGAGTGCCTAGCACAAAAATGGCACTTCTGAATTGTTCATTGAAGAGGCAAAGAGTGTGTTATGTGTTAGATTTTATGTTTTTCTCTGAGGACCTATGGTCAAATCTTTCCCCCACCTGAATGGAAATTTCCTAGTTTTCATTCCGAATGGATTTTCTTTCATAATGCACAATCGCCTTTATCATAAATCTCAAGGTTTTATAACCTGTGGATTCTGTATCTTCCTGTTTTTTGATTTACTTTAGATTTTACTTAATATATTCTCAAATAATTTTCAAAGTATGTAGGTGGAAAGAAAACTTTTCTTTCAGGTTTGAATTTGTCTTTTCTGCTTTCACATTTCATTAGTAGTTTGGGTATAGGTTTCAAGGTTGGAGATTATTTTCACTCGATATTTTTGAAGGCCTTACACTGATGTGTTCTAGTATCTGGTGTAGCTAATAGGCGTTATGATTCCAGCTCATGGAAATGGCATGTGTTTCTCAATAGAACTGCACTCTGTAGGGTTTTCAATGGCTGTAATCTTATGGAAGTAGATCGCCAAGACTTTTCTTCCACAGTGCTGCTGGGTGGATTCAAACTGCCAACCTTTTGGTTAGTAGTCGAGTGCAAGAGCATGATGCCAGTCTGATCTATTTTCTTTTTTTTTTTTTTTAACGGTGTAATAACTTAAATTCCTTTTCAAAGCGTAAATCTGGTGTTTTCACCTGTATATGCATCCATGAAACCACCGTCATAATCGAGTTAATGAACGTATCAGTCATCTCCAGAAGTTTCCTCACGGGCACTCTTCTCCTTTCCTGTCACCCTCAGCCCTAAGCAGTCACTGATCTTTCCACCACTGTAAGTGTGTTTACTAGAAATTTTTAAAAATGGGATCATACAGTATATACTTTTTTTTGTTCGAATCCTTCAATTTTCAGGTTTACTCAGCATAGTTGTTTTGGGATTTGTCGATGTTGCGTATATGAATAGTTTATTAGTTTTTATTGCATAAATATACCACAATTTGTTTATCTGTTCACCTGCTGATGGACATGTGAGTTGTCTGCATTTTCTACCTACATCTACATTTTTCAGGGTGGTGGTTTGCCGTGTGATCTCTGTTCTCTGATGTATGTAAGAGTTGTTGATACTTAGTTTTTCCACTTTTCTCTTATTGTGTGGACTTGAAATGTTGACTTTTAAGCTCTGTACGTGTTGAATCAGAAATTGGAAGTGTTAGCTTTCCAAATAGAGGTGTTCTAGTGCTATAAATTTTTTTCTGAATAATTCTTTGGCTTTAACTCATTAATTGCAATGTTATGTTTTTATTTTCATTCCCTTCAAAAGCTATTTTGTAATTACTTTTTTGACCAATTGTTATTTGGAAGTGTGTAGTTTCCACACAATGATTTGTGTTGCTGATTTCTAGTATTTAATTCCACTTTGATCAGAGAACATATTTTGTATGACTTGAATTATTTTAAATACTTTGAGATCTGTTTTATGGCCTAGAGGATTGTCTTTAATATAAATGTTACTTATGAACTTAAAAAGAATGTGCAACCTGCTGCTTCTGTGTTGCTTCAGGCATGATGGTAAATCTGGTCCATGATACTCCATCTTGGCCGAAGTGGAATTCTATGTTTTTTTTTTAATTGAGGTATACGTCTCATAAATTTCATGCTCTTAAAGTATATAATACAATAATCTTTAGCATATTCACTATGATGTGCAACCATTGTCATTGTTAGTTGCTGCTGAGTAGACACCGACTTGTGGTGACCTCCTGTATCACAGATCTGAACCTTACCGGCTCTGCTCCATCTTCATGATCGTTGCCATGTTGAGTACATTGTTGCTGCTGTTCTATCGGTCCATCTCATTGCGAGTTTTCCTGATTTTTATTTGCCCAGTTCTTTACCAAGCATGGTGTTCTTTTCTAGAGATTGATCTTTGCTGATGACGTGTCTAAAGTAAGCCAGTTGAAGTCTTCCCATTCTCGCTTCTAAGGAACATTCTGGTTGTGTTTCTTCTAAGACAGATATATTTGTTCTTTTGGCAGTCCAAGGTATATTCAGTATACTTCACCAATACCACAGTTCAAACCCACCAATTCTCCTTTTTTTTTTTCTGTTATCCAACTTTCACATGCATATGAGGTGGTTGAAAATATCATGGCTTGGGTCAGACACACTCTAGTTAATTAAAGTAACATCTTTGTTTTTTAAAAGTTTAAAGAAGTCTTTTGTAGCAGATTTACCAACTCAAAATGAGAAGTAACAGCAGCAAACACCCACTGGTTATCAGAATGTGGACTGTATGAAGTATGAATCAAGGAAAGTTGGAAGTTGTCAAAAATGAAATGGAATGGTTGAGGATTGATATTCTAAGAGTTACTGAGCTAAAGTAGACTGTTATCGTCCATTATGAATTGTGACAGTCATATGGTCTACTATGCAGAGAATGACAAATTGAAAAGGAATGGTGTCCTCATTGTCAAAAAGAATTTTTCTTTTAGTATATTGAAAGTGTTTTTATTGCTTTTTTTCACATTCTTTTTTAAGTATTGTATTTTTAGATGAAGGTTTACAGAACAAATTAGTTTCTTATTAAAAAGTTAATACACATATCATTTTGTCACATTGGTTGCCAGCCCCCTGACACGTCAACACTCCCCTTCTTGACCTTTGGTTCCCTATTACCAGCTTTTCTGTCCTCTCCTGCCTTCTCATCCTTGCCCCTGGGCTGGTGTGCCTATTTAGTCTCATTTTATTTTATGGGCCTGTCTAATCTTTGGCTGAAGGGTGAAGCTCAGGAGTGACTTCAGCACTGAGTTAAAAGGGTATCTGGGGGCCATACCTTGGGGGTTTCCACAGTCTCTATAAGTCTGGTCTTTTTTTGTGAGTTAGAATTTTGTTCTAAATTTTTCTCCAGCTCTGTCCAGGACCCTCTATTGTGATCCCTGTCAGAGCAGTCAGTGGTGGTAGCCAGGCACCATCTAGTTGTACTGGACTCAGTCTGGTGGAAGCTGTGGTAGTTGTGGTTCATTAGTCCTTTGGACTAATCTTTTCCTTCTGTCTTTGGCTTTCTTCATCTTCCCTTGCCCCAGATGGGGTGGAACCAGTGGAACATCTTAGAAGGCTGCTCACAAGCTTTTAAGACCCCAGACGCTGTTCACCAAAGTAGGATGTAGAACATTTCCTTTATAAACTATCTTATGCCAATTGACCTAGATGTCCCCTGAGATCAAAAAGAATTTTTCAGCATCTGTCCTGAAGTACAACACTGTCGATGACAGGTTAACACCCATACACTTACAAGGAAGACCAGTTAATATGAGTGTTATTTAAGTTTATGCATCGTTCAAAAATGTCAGAGGTGAAGAAATTAAAGATTTTTACAAACTGCTGTAGTCTAAAATTGATCAAATACGCAATCAAGATGTATTGACAGTTACTGGTGATTGGAATATGAAAGCTGAAAACAAAGAAGAAGAATCATTAGTTGAAAGATACAGCCTTGGTGATAGAAATGATGCCAGAGATCACATGATAAAATTCTGCAAGACCAAGGACTTATTCATCAGAAGTATTTTTTTTCAACATAATCGATGACTATATACGTGAACCTCACCAGGTGGACTACCAGGAATCAAATTGATTACATCTGTGGAAAGTGGTGATGAAGAAGCTCAACATCATCAGTCAAGACAGCCAGGGGCCGACAGTGGAACAGACCATCAGTTGCTCATGTGCAAGTTCAAGTTGAGGAAAATCTAAGCAAGTCCACAAGAGCCAAAGAGGGACCTTGAATACGTACTGTCTGAATTTAGAGACCATTTCAAGGATGGACTTGATGCAGTGAACACTAGTGACCACAAACCAGAGCAATTGTCAGAAGACATCAAGGACATCATATATGAAGAAAGTGAAAGATCATTAAAAACACAGGAAAGAAGGAAAAGACAAAAATGGATGTCAGTAGAAACTCTGAAAATGGACTCTTAAGTGCGGAGTAGCTAAAGCAAATGGAAGAAATGAAGTACAGCCATTACTGCTAATTCCAGAATATTTTCATCACCCTGAAAAGAAACCCCTTACACATGAGTACACATTCCCAAATTCTCCCATGACCTTCCAGCCCTAAGCAATCACTAATCTGTAATCCCTGTCTATACAGATTTATCTATTTTGTACATTTTATATAAATGGAACAATGCAATTTGTGGCCTTATAGGTCTGGTTTCTTTCACTTAGCATAATGTTTTCGAGGTTTTTCCATGTCGTAGCATGTATCAGTATGTCTTTCCTTTTTACTGGTGAATAATATTTCATCATATGGATATATGACATTTTGTTTATGCATTCATCAGTTGATGGACAGTTGGATTTTTTCAATTTTTTGTTTATTATGAATAAAGCTGTTATGAACGTTTGTGTACAAGTTTTTACGTGGACATATGTTTTCGATTATCTTGTTTATATACCTAGGAGTGGAATTGCTGGGCCGTATGTTAACTCCTCATTATTTGTAGATTCCATATTTCTGATTTTGCCTACTTGTTAAATTTATTTATAACATCACAGTCAATTTTTGCAGTACATTTGTGGTCATTCACTAACATGCCGTAAGAGCAAATACAAATTAGAAAGTACAAAAAAAAAAAAGGCTTAATTTTCCCTGTTGATAAAAAAAGAGGAAAGAGACCCCTTGTTTTCTTAGAGCATTTACTTTAGAAAACTTATAAGTTCTTTCTCTGCCTCTTTTAAATGTATGTAAATCTAAGAGAGGGGGAAGAAATGCATCTGTCAGTTTGTCGTACAGCTTGCATGTTGCTGTGATACTGGAAGCTTTGCTTCTGGTATTTTAAATATCCAGAGGGTCACCCTTGTTGAACGGGTTCCAGCAGAGCTTCCAGACTAAGACTGGGAAGAAGGAGCTGGCAGTCTACTTCTGAAAAAATGGGCCAGTGAAAACCTCATGAATAGCAGCAGAACATGAGCCCCTCAGGTTGGAAGGTACTCAAAATACAACTGGGAAAGAGCTGTCTCCTCAAAGTACAGTTGACCTTAATGATGTAGGTGGAGTCAAGCTTTCGGGACCTTCATTTGCTGATGTGGCACAACTCAAAATGAGAAGAAACAGCTGCAAACATCCATTAATAATCAGAATGTGGAATGTATAAAGTAGGAATCTAGGAAAATTGGAAACTGTCAAAAATAAAATGGAAAGGATAAAGATCTATATCCTAGGCATTAGTGAGCTGAAATGGACTGGTATTGGCCATTTTGAGTTAGACAATCAGATGATCTACTATGCTGGGAATGATGAAGAGGAATGGTGGCGCTTTCATCGTCAAAAAGAACGTTTCAAGATCTATGCTGAAGTACAGTGCTGTCATTGATAGGATAATATCCATATGCCTACGAGGAAGACCAGTTAATACGACCATTACTCAAATTTACACACCAACCATTTTGAGGCCAAGGTTGAGAAAATTGAGTTTTACCAACTTCTGCAGTCTGAAATTGATCAAACATGCCATCAAGATGTATTGATAATTACTGGTGATTGGTATGCAGAAGTTGGAAATGAAGAAGGATCAGTAGTTGGAAAATATGGTGTTGTTGATAGAAATGACGCTGGAGATCGCGTGATAGAATTTTGCAAGACCAGCGACTTCTTCACTGCAAATACTTTTTTCAGCATTAACGGCAGCTATTCTTTTTTTTATACATGTGGACCTCACTGGATGAAAAACACGGGAATCAAATTGACTGCATCTGTGGAAAGAGACGATTAAAAAGCTCAATATCATCCATCAGAACAAGGCCAGGGGCTGACTGTAGAACAGATCATCAGTTGCTCATATGCAAGTTCAAGTTGAAGCTGAAGAAGACTAAAGCCAAAATATGACCTTGAATACATCCCCCCTGAATTTAGAGACCATCTCAAGATTTGACACATTGAACACTAATGACCTGAAAACCAGATGAGTTGTGGGAAGACACCAAGTACACCATACATGAAGAAAGCAAAAGGTCATTAAAAAGAAGAGAAAGAAAAGGCCAAAGTTGCTCTTGAACATAGAGTAGCTAAAGCAAATGGAAGAAATGATGAAGTAAATGATCTGAATAAGATTTCAGAGGGCAACTCGAGGAGTCAAAATAAAGTAATGAAAGGTACAAAGACCTGAAGAACAGGCTAGGCATCTCTCACGCTAAAAAAACTGAAGAAAAAATTCAAGCCTCAAGTTGCAATTTTAAAGCATTCTATTGGCAAAATATTGAAGGAAGCATCAAAAGCAAATGGAAGGAATACAAAAGGGTCACCGTACCTTACAAAAACAATTGGTCAAAGTCCAGCCATTTCAGGAGGTAACGTATGATAAAGAACCCACGGTATTGAGGGAAGAAGTCCAAGCTGCACTGGCAAAAAACAAGGCTCCAGGAATTGACAGAATGCCAATTGAGATCTTTCAACAAACGGATGCAGCGCTGGAGGTGGTCACTCATCTATGCCAAGAATTTGAGAAGACAGTTATCTGGCCAACTGAATGGAAGAGATCCATATTTGTGCCCATTCCATAGAAAGGTGACACAACAGAATACAGAAATTATTGAACAATGTCACTAATATCATATGCAAGTAAAATTTTGCTGAACATCATTCAAAAGTGATTGCAGTAGTACATTGACAGGGAAATGCCTGAAATTCAAGCCAGATTCTGAAGAGGATATGGAACGAGGGATATTGTTGCTGATGTCAGATGAATCTTGGCTGAAAGCAGAGAATACCAGAAAGATGTTTAGCTGTGTTTTCTTGACTGTGCAAAGGCATTTGACTGTGTGGATCATAACAAATTATGGATAACATTGTGAAGAATGGGAATTCCAGAATACTTAATTGTGCTCACATGGAACTTGTACACAGACCAAGAGGCAGTCATTTAAACAGAGCAAGGGGATACTGTATGATTTAAAATCAAGAAAGGTGTGCCCCAGGGTTGCATCCTTTTACCATACTTATTCAGTCTGTTGCTGAGTCTGTGAAGCTGTCCTGTAGGTTTGGTAGAAGACTCATTAACAATGTGCGATATGCAGATGACACAACCTTGCTTGCTGAAAGCGAAGAATACTTGAATTACTTATTGATGAAGATCGAAGACTACAGCCTTCAGTATGGATTGCTCCTCAACATAAGGAAAAGCAAAATCCTCAGAACTGAACCAATAAGTAACATCATGATTAAAGGAGAAAAGGTTGACGTTGTCAAGGGTTTCATTTTACTTGGATTCACAATTAATGCCCACTCGAGCAGCATTCAGAAAATCAAATGATGTATTGCATTGGGCAAATATGTTGCCAAAGACCTCTTTAAAGTGTTCAAAAGCAAAGCTGTCACTTGCAGGATTAAGGTGTCTGACCCAAGCCAGGGTATTTTTAACCACCTCATATGCAAGTGGAATCTGGACAATAAGTAAGGAAGACCGATGAAGAATTGATGCCACTGAACTATGGTGTTGGTGAAGAATATTGAAATATACTGTGGACTGCAGGAAGAACAAACAAATATGTCTTGGGTGAGGTACAGCCAGAATGTTCCTTAGACGGGAGGATGGTGAGACTTCGTCTTACGTAGTTTGGACGTGTTACCAGGAGGGACCAGTTCCTAGGAAAGGACATCATGCTTAGTAAGGTAGAGGATCAGCGAAAAAGAAGACCCTCAATGACATGGATTGGCATAGTTGGTGCAATAACAGGTTCAAACAACAATTGTGAGAATGGCACAGGTCTGGGCGGTGTCCCGGTCTGTTGTACATAGGGTTGCTATGAGTTGGAACTGACTTGACGGCACCTAGCAACAACAGCGAATCTTTTAAAAGGCTAAATAACCTTCTTGCCATTTTTATAACCCAGAAATGTTTCCTCAAGGATCTGGAAGCCATAGCTTTGAAATGTCATCAGTCAGGGACGATGCACCCCTATATCTCAGTCCCAGGTTTCTCAGAGCATAAGAACCTAACTTCTGCTGCTGCTTGGTTCCACATTACAAACCTACCTCAGGTCATAAAGATGTGAGATAGTTATTTTTTCTTTGATGAAAGTCACTTGTCAAGCATAGGTAGCTATTTCAATTGCCAGGTAAATTTATGATGAAATGTGTGTGATGAATAGTACTGTCAACTTTTAGGACTGGTTATAATTTATTTTTAGACCATGTATGAGATGGGTTGCATCTGCTTGGCTTTATAAAAGGATAAAATTCTGTTTTTGCAGCCTTTTGCAGATTGCCTGTAATGCATATCACATTTTGGTTTATTGCTTATTCAAAAATAAAACTGTTTTCTTTGTCTTATACTTTTGCGGAGAGTTTGGTTGACAGAAGATTTTTTTTTTTTTAAATTATGCTTCCCCAACAGTTGTGAGGAATCTGTGGTGGTGTAGTATTTAAGTGCTATGGCTGTTAAACAAAGGATCAGCAGTTGGAATCTGCCAGGCACTCCTTGAAACTCTGTGGGGCAGTTCTGCTCTGTCCTATGGGGTCACTGAGTCAGAATTGACTTGACAGCACTGGGTTTTTGTTGTTGTTGTTGAACAGCTGTGAAAAATTTAAGTTGTTGGATGTGCTTGTTCCTTGCTGAGGTGGAACAAAGTGGACACTGTGGCCTTCTCGATTCAGCTCTCATACTGTAAATAAGTGTTCCTTTCATGGCCTATTTAGGGTCATGGTTTTCACATTCTCTTGCTTTTTGTTGGTGATTTTACTGTTTAAAGTGGCCCCAAAGTGTGGTGTTGAAGTGTTGTCTGGTGTTCCTAAGCATAAGAACACTCTGATGTGCTAGATAAGATAAGCTTCATTCAAGCATGAATTATAACAGGCTTGGCTTTGAGTTCAAAGGTAAAAAACCAGCAATATATATTAAATGAGGTGTCTTCAAAGAGAAACACACATAAAACAAGATTTATATTTTGATCGGTTGATGACAGTGTTGTTACCAGAGGCTCGTAGGAAACTGATATATTTACCCTAGGAGCAGTGGTTTAGTATTGGCTAATTCAGTGTTCACGGCAACTTTATAGAACATATCTACCACAAATAATGAGAACTGACTGTATATACCGGAGTGTTTATTTATTCATCTGTCGATGGCCATATTGAATTTTTCCACCTTTTGGCTGTTGTAAATAGTGATGCAATCAACATACTTGTACATGTATTTGTGTGAGTAGCTGTTTTCAATTCTTTGGGTGTATAACTATGAGTAGGATTGCTGGATCATGTGGTAATTTTATATTTAACTTTTTGCAGAATTGCCAAAGTATTTTCCACAGCAGCCAAACCATTTCCATTCCTAACAGCAGTGTATGAGGGTTCTAATTCCTCTACATTCTCACCAATACTTGTAACTTTCTCTTCTTCTTTTTTTTTTTTTTTTTAACTATAGCTGTCCTAGTCAGCGTGAAGTAGTGTCTCACTATGGTTTTGCTTTTTTTTTGAGGACTATAATGTTGAATGGAGCTATGGTGGTTCAGTGGTTAAGAGCTCAGCTGCTAACCAAAAGGTTGCAGTTTGAGTCCACCAGCCACTCCTTGGAAACTATATGGAGCAGTTCTACCCTGTCCTATAGGTTTGCTATGATTTGGAATTGACTCAATGGCAGTGGGTTTGGTTTGGGTTTTTAATGATGTTGAATATCTTTTCATGTAGTTTTTGGCCATTCGTGTATTTTATTTGGAGAAATATCTATGCAATTCAGTTGCTCTTTGTTATATTGGGTTATTTGTCTTTTTGTTGCAAAATTGTGGGAACTCTTTATATATTCTGAACACTAGACCTTTATCAGATATATGATTTACAAATATTTTCTTCCATTCTGTAAGTTGGCTTTTCACTTTCATGATAATGTCCTTCAATGCACAAAAGTGTTTAATTTTGATGAAATCCAATTTATCTTTTTTTTTTTTTGCTGTTGCTTTTAGTGTCATATCTAAGAATCCAAATGCAAGGTCGTGAAGACTCATTTCTGTGGTTTCTTCTAAGAGTTTTGTGGTTTTAGCTCTTATGTTAGGTTGTTTATTTATTTTGAATTAAGTTTTGTATAGGGTAGCTATGAGTTGGAATCAACGTAACGGCAACAGGTTTTTTTTTTTTTTTTTTTTTTAATGTGGCGTGAGGTAGGGGTCTGGCTTTGTTTTTGTTTTGTTTTGTTTTTTGCGTTTGGATATTCAGTTGTTCCAGCATAATCTTTTGAAAAGAATGTTCTTTTCTCATTAAAGAGTCTTTACATCCTTGTCAAAAATACCACTTGACCATCAATATTAAGGGCTTATTTCTGGACTCTTCTATTCCATTGATCTATATGCCTGTCTTTGTGCTGGTACAGAGAGAGCATTCATTAGTATAGTTTTCTAGGTGAGTTTTTCTAATTCCTTTTCAGGTGACATGTTTTTAGGTCTTTGGATATAAAATGGATTAACTCTAATAAATAGAAACAATAAAATTTAAGAAAGACACTTTTCATTGTGAAATTTCAGAACGTTGTGTTTGCTAAATGGCAGTCATTTTTCTTCTTTAAGTTAACTGGTATATACTATTTACCATAAACGTAACCTCATTAGAGCTAAAAATTTTCAACCATCAGATAATGAAAGATAGCATGTTTCACTTTATGTCCCTTTTTCTTATATTTTTTTCTGTTTTCTTTTTAGGTTAATACTATCTGTTGGAATGAGACGGGAGAATATATTTTATCTGGTTCAGATGACACCAAGTTAGTGATTAGTAATCCTTACAGCAGAAAGGTAAAGTGGTTAAAAAAAAATTATTTTTATGTGAGAAAAAAAAAAATTAAGAAGCTAAATATAAATTATAAATAATCATGAAATGGCAATTTACTGTATAGTTTGGAAGTTAAATTCTTTAATTGTTGTGAGAACATTAAATTTAACTCAGTGTTTAGATTCTGGAAAATTTAAATATGTTTCATTTTATGCAAATGGATCATAATCACCACAAATGAAATTATCTTGATTTCTTTGAGAGGAAAAAAAAATGTAATTTTTTCTTTAGTGTAGAGGTGCCTCAGTAGATGAATTGTGTTACTTTTCATTGTGGTTTATTTCTACCATATTTTTACTGGGTGTGAGGTAGGGGCATCTTAAATTGGGTATTCTCTTTTGTATTTAAGAGCACTTAAAAGTATAAATATTCAAGCCAGAATTTGTGAAATACATTATTTAAAACTGATCTCAGTTTACCAAAATAATTAAACTTTGAAATCTTAGAGAGCCTTATTAAAAATTGTATCTCCTCGCATTCTGTATATAGTAACTTCATTTATTAAGCATTCGTGTTTAATTATGAACATTTAGAAGGAATATTAAAAGTGTTAGAGAAGATGTGTTTTTTTAATTCAAAAAATTTTAACATGATAGTTTAAAAAATAGTATTGTTATTATACCAGCTAAAATGAGTTTATCTTAACTAGCATATCATTTAAAAATTTTATTTATTTATTTTAGGAGCTTTTTTTTTTTTCTTAATTAGAGGTTTCACCATGCAGGTCTTTAGGTTGTCTTTACATAAAAAGAAAATGCCATCAGTTTCATCCTTTTGCCCTCTAAATAATTTCTGAAGTTTTTGTATTGTACTGATATTATAATAGAGAACGTCATAAGACAGAGCAATTACTCAATGCCAAGGATTATGCTAGTTATGATACAAAGTATAATCTATAGTCGGAGTATACTTCTTTGCCTCATTGACTTTAGTTTTGGCTGTTTGAGTTTTGTTGAACATCTAGTCTGCAGTTAGTGACAAATATGTAAGTAAACATATAAACTGTATAATCTGATAGTTGCTGTAGTAGTATCATTGTGAAATTGGACATGATATTGCAGACAAAATGCTGGAAGTAGTCAAGTCTATTTGGACAGGAAGGATTTCTTAGAAGAGTAGATTTGTTCTGAGTTGTATTTCTCAGCAGTTTGCTTTGCTTACTTGGAGTTTTTAAACTTTGTTACTCAGGAGAAAGCATCCAGTTATATAACTTAGGGTCAGTGAAGCCAACCATATGAACTAGTATGGTTAGCCTGTAATGAGTTCTGTATAAAGAAGCTGGCCTTGCTTTCCTTATGTAGTCTATAGGAAAAGCATATGTCATGTATAACATATTAACCCGTTGCTAGAGAACTGGAAATTTAATTGCATGTGTAACCTTGGTAAATTATCTTAACGTTTTCTTTAAGTTACTTTTCGCTTTGTGAAAATAGTGTTATAAGAGCGTTTGATCTCCTCTAACTTCACAAGGAGGAAAGAGAATCAAGATCAACAGCCCAAGTCTGATTCCTGTGAGGCAGAGATCAGTCATGCCTCCGTCCTCCAACCTTTTCACCAATTCTGACACCAGTCTTCCTTCCCACGGCACTCTCTCTCTCCTTCTCTGCTGAGTTTGATGATTCATTGCAATGGGCACATAGAACTGACAGACAATACTCATGATTATGGGGTTTGTTAGGGAAATAACAGGTTACAATTCAGGTTCAGAAATGCTCAGGATATGGTTCCTTGATCAGGAAAGCCTCTTCTCAGCCTTGCCCGCAAGCATGCCTCTTTCTAGCCCCTCGGCCTCTGCCCTGCATGGGCAAGTGTTACACAGTTCTTTTAGCTTTGCCAATAGGTGTCACCAAGGCACCCCACTTTGCCAGTAAACCTTGACCCAGAAGTGCTCAGCTCTAGCTCTGTGGGTAGGCAAACCTAGCTTCACCAAGTGCCCAGGGCACCCTACTCTGCCAGCAGGGCTCCTGTCCGAATCTTGCTCTGTGGGGTGGGAAGCCTACTGTACCACCTCCTGCCTGTCTCTTCCCTCTGCTGCCACCATTCCTCTGCTGCTGCTTCTCACTGTCTTAGGTTTACAGCTCTCTCTCTTTCTCTCAGTCTCCTGGTTTCAGGAGCTTCTCAGCGCAGGGATCATGGATCTACAGAACACGTTCCATTCCTGGCACTTCTTTCTTGGTGGTGGTGAGATCCTCCCTTTTTGCCTCTGGGTTGGTTCATTTTAAGCCCAGTAGATGACAAAACTGACTAATCCCGTCATTAGGGTTCCATAAACCTTATTTGCATGGTCCCACCCGCTTTAGGTGCCGCACACCTTATTTACATTATTAGCAAGCTATCCAGTCTTCTTGGTGGGCCACAAGTGCCTCACTTGCATAGTCCTCACCCAGTCATTTGGTGGGAATTACAAAGACTATGGCTTGAGGGGCCGTATTAAGTAATTCACTGCACCATGCACTTTTATGAATAGTATGATGAAAACTGCCAAGCTTAGTCCTGAGTTCATTTTCTTAGGATTTTGAAATTTAGCCCTTTAGAAAATATACTTGTATTTAAAACATTCTTAGACACAAGCAGCCACATGACTGATATGTAGCTATTTCTTGACATACAGACTAAATTAAAATTTCTTTTTAATAAAAATTTACTCTCACTAGTTAAATTTGGACCAAACCTCCCACTGAAACAACTAAAATATGCTTGTTTAATTATTTCTAAAGTTATCTTAAATGCAACAAATAGCTGCCCTGATAGTAACAAATTACCTGGCCAAAATGAAAGAAAAAAGATGAATCCCGAAAAGTGATTGTAGGAACCAGTTTTTCCCTGAAGGCATTTGTCAGTCCAAGCATATGTAAACTTTGTATTTTGCTGGCCTTCAGGTTAAGGTAGAGAGAAATCAAAGCTCAGGGTTCAAATCAGGTATGGATTCCAAGAAGAGATTCTACCCCTTCCAGGTACAAGTGAGTCAGTGCTCATATGGCCTTGGAGCTATGGCTTGTATCATGTAGGTGATCCAGGGAACCTTAAGACTTGAACCTTAAGGATATTAATGACTGTTAGTTTCTTCAAGACTTGGCAGCAATAAAAGCATATCCTCTCTGGAGAAAATTATCTTCGTTCTGGGCCTCAAATTATTCATTCAAACAATTTTCAAGCAAAATGACCTGCACAAGTTAAAAAAACTAACCAGGCACTCAGGAAAATAGCACACCATAAGTAAGAAGTAACAGAAAAAGCAGACAGTAGCAAAATCACTGGTATTCTGTCCCCGTAATACTATATAACAAACCACCCAAACGTGTGTTCAGTCAGACCCAAACACAAAACCCATTGCTATCAAGTTGATTCCAACTCATAACGACCCTATAGGACAGATTAGAACTGCCCCATAGCATTTCCAAGGAGCGGCTGGTAGATTTGAACTGCCAGCCTTCTGATTAGCAGCTGAACTCTTAACCACTGTGCTACCAGGGCTCTGTTCAGTTAGACCAAGAGTCGACACATCTAGGCTGGGCTTGACTTCAGGTCTACATCTCTCATCCTTGTTGGACCATCGTTCTAGCCAGGTCATGATCTTTTTATGGCAATGGCAGAAAATTGCAAGAGAGCAAGCCCAATTGCACAAACACATTTTAAGCCTCTACTTGCAACACTTGTAGTAATGTAACCAAACGTCTCTCGGGTTCTTTCCCTGTCTTATTAGTTGATCGAAATAAGACGGACACCATTTGCAAGGGAAACCAAAAGTGGCAAGTATATTATCTATGCAGATAAGGAGCAACACAGGGTCTAGTACCAGCAGACCGTGAGCTCCCCGAGCTGAGGACTTAGGGATCTCTTATGGGGAGACTGGTTCCAGATTTTACACCTCAGCCACCCATTCTTGAAACTCCCCTCCCCGTCCAAGTTTGGGAGTATAGTTGCCGAGTCATCTTGGGCTGGATGTATTGATGGACGGACCTCTCACTCCCGAATAGGCTCCGGGTACAGCATGGGCTGGTAATTGTGCTTGCCTCCAGAGGAAGGAGGTTCTGAGGTCAAGTTCAGTGCAAGCCTGGGTGGCCAGTTGAAGCCTGTTCTCAAAGTGCAGGCTTCTGGCCTGAAAAACATTACTAACAAAGTGTTGCCTAGAGCATAGCAGCAGCCAGTCCTGAAGAAAAAGGAGTTAACGGATTTTGCACAACAACTCTACCTTATCTTAGGATGCCTCTCAGGAGCCTTTAGCCTTGGGGTGCCTCCCAGGAGCCTCTAGCTAGGGTTTCAGTAACTTTCCATTGGCTGAAACCAAGAGGTAGGGAAGTATACTCTATCTTTCATGAGATAGAAATACTACCATAAAAATCAAAAAACCAAACCCACTGCTGTAGAGTCAATTCTGACTCATAGCAACCCCATAGGACAGAGCAGAACTGCCCCATAGAGTTTCAAGGAACGCCTCGTGGATTCAAACTGCTGACCTTTTGGTTAACAGCTGTAGCGCTAAACCACTAGGCTACCAGGGTTTCCAGTAATAGGGGAGGGAGAAATTGTGACTGATAATTTAATCTACCACACCCATGAAGATTTTAGATATTGGAATTAACAGACACTGTCTTTAAGACATCGACATTTACTGTGTATAAATGAATAAATGACTGAATGAATGCACTCAAGCTTGAAAATAATTTTAGGGAATATTAAACTATAAAAAGTGATAAAAAATAGATTTGAAAAAGAAAGAAACTAACATTTTAGAATGAAAAATACAGTAACAGAAATTTAAAGTTCTATATAATAGCAGATTAAATATAGACAAAGAAAGAATTAATGAACTGGAAGATGTCAGAAGAAATTACGCAGAATGTAGGCTGTAGAGATAAAAAATGACAAATACATTAGAGAGAATAAGAGTCATAGAAGACGGCGTTAAAGACCTAACATATATTTATTTGGTATTCCAGAAAGAGAAGATAGATTGAGACAGAGGTAATATTTGAAGAGATAATGGGCATGAATTTTCCAGAAGCATAAAAACGTAGTCACAGATTTAAGAAGCCTAATGAATTCCAGTGCTATCCATCATTGAATTATAGGGATTCCAGAACACTTAACCTTGCTCATGTGGAATCTGTAGGCAGAATAAGGGGATATTATGTGCTTTAAAATCAGAAAAGCTGTGCATCGGAGTTGTACCCTTTCACCATATTTATTCAGTTTGTATGCTGAGCAAATAATCCACGAAGCCTGGACTATAGGAAGAACTGGAAGAGGAACATCAGGATTGGGGAAAGACTCACTAACAACCTGTGATATGCAGATAACACAACCTTGCTTGTAGAAAGTGAAAAGGACTTACTGATGAAGATCAAAGACCACAGCCTTCAGTATGGATTGTACCTCAACATAAAGAAAACAAGAATTTTTGCAACTGGATCAGTAAGCAACATCATGATAAACAGAAAATACCACCATTGTCAAGGATTTCATTTTATTTGAAACCACAATCAACGCCCTTGGAAGCAGCAGTCAAGAAATAAAATGACATACTGCGCTGGGTAAATCTGCTGCAAAAGACCTCTTTAGAATTGTTCAGAAGCAAAGATGTCCCTTCGAGGACTAAGGTACCCCTGACAATCCATAATATTTTCAGTTGCCTCATAAGCATGTGAAAGCTGGACAATGAATAAGGAAGACCAAAGAAAAATTAATACCTATGAATTATGGTGTTGGTAAAGAATACCGTATACCATGGACTGGCAGAAGAATGAACAAGCCTGTCTTGGAAGAAGTACAGCCAGAGTGCTCCTTGGAAGCTAGGATGGTGAGACTTTGTCTCACGTACTTTGGACATGTTATCAGGAGGGATCAGTCTCTGGGGAAGGACATCATACTTGGTAAGGTGGGGGTCAGTGAAAAAGAAGAAGACTCTTGCCAAGATAGATTGATACAGTGAGGATGGGCTCAAACATAGCAACAATTATAAGGATGGTGCAAGATCAGGCAGTGTTCTGGTCTGTTGTACATAGGGTCGCTATGAGTCAGAACTGACTGAACATACCCAACAACAGTGAATTCCAAGCAGAATAAATGAAAAATTATACCTAGATTCATCATAGTGAAACTGCACAGATTTCAAATATGTAAACAAATAGGAGAGAGTTTATTTGGGCATTTGGATCAAAGAGAGGTTTAAAATGAAAATGAAACTGCCAGAGAATCAGTTTATAAAATTAATAGGGCAACATCATGAGCCAGAATCAGCGTAAGGCTGGTTCTGATGAGGCAGAGATCAAATATGTCTCTGTTTTTCTACTTCTCCATTATTGCACTCTATTTCTTTGCTGGGTTTGATAATTCATCGCAGTGGTCACACAGAACTCACAAGGGCTCACAGACTACTCAAGAGTTGTGGTTTATTGGAGTGACAATGTGGAAGTAAGGGGATATAATTTTAGATGCAGCTAAGGGTAAAATCAGGAGACTCCATACACCCTCTCACCTCTGTTAAGACTGTACTTTTTAAGAAACTATACCATTAGTCGTGTTCACAGGCCTTCCTTGTAGGAGTATGAATACTATCCTCTCACTGACAGTATTATATTTCAAGATAGATTTTGAAATATTCTTTTTGATGATGAATGCAATGCCATTCCTCTTCCAGTTGTCATTCCTAGCATGGTAGACCATTTGATTATCTGATGCAAAAGACCAATACCAGTCCATTTCAGCTCACTAATGCCTAGGATATCAATGTTTATGTGTTCCATTTTATTTTTGGCGATTTCCAATTTTCCTAGATTCATACTTCATACATTCCATGTTTTGATTATTGATACCTATTTACAAGCTGTTTATTCTCTTTTGAGTTGTGCCTCATCAGGAAATGAAGGTCCCGAAAGCTTGCCTCCATTAACATCCTTAAGGTCAACTTTACTTTGAGAAGGTAGCTCTTCCCTACTTGTATTTTGAGTGCCTTCTAACCTGAGGAGCTCATCTTCTGGCAGTATATCAGACAGTGCTCTGCTGCTATTCATAAGTTCACTGGCTAATTCTTTTCAAAAGTAGACACTGCTGGGTCCTTCTTCCCAGTCTGTCTTAGTCTGGAAGCTCAGCTGAAACCTGTCTGCCATGGGTGACCCTGTTGGTATTTGGATACTGGTGGCATAGCTTCCAGCATCTGCGCAACACCCAAGTCCCTACAGTACAACAAACTGAGAGATACGTAGGCCACTTTGGCCGCTAAGGCCAAAGATAAAGAAATTGAAGGTTTTTACCAACTTCTGCAGTCTGAAATTGATCGAACGTGCAATCAGGATGCGTTGATAATTATTGGTGATTGGAATGCAAAAGTTGGAAGTGAAGACGGATCTGTAGATGGAAAATATGGCCTTGGTGATAGAAACAATGCTGGAGATCGCGTGATTGAATTTTGCAAGACCAGTGACTTCTTCATTGCAAACACCTTTTTTTACCAACATAAATGGTGACTATACAGTTGGACCTCACTGGATGGAATACGCAGGAGTCAATCAAATTGACTACATCTGGAAAAAGAGGGTAGAAAAGCTTGATATTATCAGTCAGAAGAAGGCCAGGGCTGACTGTGGAACAGACCATCAGTTGCTCATATGCAAGTTCAGGTTGAAACCGAAGAAAATTACAACAAGTCCATGAGAGCCAAAGTACAACCTTGAGTATATCCCCCCTGAATTTGGAGACCATCTCAGGAATAGATTTGATACATTGAACACTAATGACCCAGAAACCCGATGGGTTGTGCGAAGACATCAAGTACATCATACATGAAGAAAGCAAAAGGTCATTAAAAACACAGGAGAGAAAGAAAAGGCCAAAGTTGCTCTTGAACGTAGAGTAGCTAAGGGAAATAGAAGAAATGATGAAGTAAAAGATCTGAACAGAAGATTTCAAAGGGCAACTCGAGGAGACAAAGTAAAAAAATGAAAAGTGCAAAGACCCAGAGGTAGAACACGCTCCACATGTCTCAAGCTGAAAGAACTGAAGAAAAAATTCAAGCCTCAAGTTAGAGTATTGAAGGATTCTACATTAAACGATGCAGAAGTGTCAAAAGAAGATGGAAGGAATACAAAGGTATCCCTGTACCAAAAAGAATTGGTCAACCTTCACCCATATCAGGAGGTAGCATATGATCAGGAACGAATGGTACTACTGAAGGAAGAAGTCCAAGCTGCACTGAAAGCATTGGCGAAAAACAAGTCTTGAGGAATTGAGGAAGTACCAATGGAGATGTTTTCAACAAGTGGTTGCAGTACCGAAAGTGCCCACTCATCTCTGCCAAAAAATTTGAAAGACAGCTACCTGGCCAACCAACTGGAAGAAATCTGTATTTATGCCTATTCCTAAGAAAAGTGATCCAACTGAATGTAGAAATTATTGAACAATATCATTAATATTACATGGAAGTAAAATTTTGCTGAAAGTCATTCAAAAGCAGCTACAACAGCATATTGACAGGAAACTGCCAGAAATTCACGCTGGATTTAGAAGAAGATGGGGAACCAGGGATATCATTGCTGATATCAGATGGATCCTGGTTGAAAGCAGAGAATACCAGAAAGATGTTTACCTGTTTTATTAGCTACACAAAGGCATTCGACTGTGTAGATCATAACAATTTATGGGTAACATTGAGAAGGATGGGAATTCCAGAACAGTTAATTGTGCTCATGAGGAACCTGTGCACAGATCAAGAGGCAGTCTTTTGAACAGAACAAGGGGGTATGGAATGGTTTAAAGTCAGGAAACACGTGGGACATAGTTGTATCCTTTCACCATACCTATTCAATTTGTATGCTGAGCAAATAATCCAAGAAGCTGGACTATTTATGAAGAAGAACGGGGCATCAGGATTGGAGGAAGACTCATTAACAACCTGCTGTATAAAGATGACACAGCCATGCTTGCTGGAAGTGAAGTGGACTTGAAGCACTTACTGATGAAGATCAAAGACCACAGCCTTCAGTATGGATTACACCTCAACATAAAACAAAAATCCTCACAACTGGATCAATAAGCAACATCATGATAAATGGAGAAAAGGTTAAATTTGTCAAGGATTTCATTTTACTTGGATCCACAATCAACACCCATTGAAGCAGCAGTCAAGAAATCAAAAGACACAGTGCACTGAGCAAATCTGCTTCAAGAGACCTCTTTAAAGTGTTGAAAAGCAAAGATGTCACCCAGAGGACTAAGGTGCGCCTGACCTAAGCCATGATGTTTTCAATAACCTCATATGCATGCGAAAGCTGGACAATAAATAAGGAAGACTGAAGAAGATGACACCTTTGAATTCTGGTGTTGGCGAAGAACATTGAACATACCATGGAGTGCCCAAAGAAAGTACAAATCTGTCTTAGAACAAGTACAGCCAGAATGCTCCTTAAAAGCAAGGATAGCAAGACTATGTCTCATATACCTTAGACACGTTATCAGGAGCAGTCAGTCCCTGGAGAAGGACATCATACTTGGTATAGTGGAGGGTCAGTGAAAAAGGAAGACCTGAGATGGATTGACACAGTGGTTGCGACAGTGGACTCAAGCATGACGATCGTGAGGATGGCTCAGGACGGGGCAGTGTTTTGTTCTGTTGTGCCGTGGGGTTGCTACAAGTCAGAACTGACTCGAGGTACCTAACAACAAAACTGCATTTAATCCAATGTTTCTACCAGGGCTTCAAACCAGTTTGTTCTGTTTTAAACTATCACTGAGAATGTGCATTTCCATCCCAGGTATACTGAATCTCAATGTACAGTTCAACGAGATCCCCAGCTGATTCTTATGTATAATAAATTTTGAGAACCACTGCTCTACTAGTGGACCCCTTGTGGCCGGTGTTTAAGAGCTCAGCTGTTAACCAAAAGGTCAGCAGTTTGAGTCCGCCAGCTTCTTAGAAACCCCATGGGGCAGTTCTGCTCTGTCCTGTAGGGTCACTATGAGTCGGAATTGACTCAATGGCAATAATGTGTTTAGTTTTGGGTTAGCTCTACTTGTGTACGCAGAATTGGTCTAGCATCACCTGGGAAGTTGTTAGAAATGAAAATTCCCATGAGGGGTTCTGGGCTCTATTATCAAAGTTGTTTAGTCAATCCTCGCCATCTTTAAAGAAATCTCTAGTGTATAGTATGTATAGTTTTTCCTGCTCTGGCCTCAGCTTACTTTTTCATTTTCCCTGTCATTGAATTGTGTGCCCCCTGAATATTTTTCAGCTTGGCTAGGCCGTGATTCCCACTATCGTGTGATTGTCCACCATTTTGTCATCTGATGTGATTTTACTGTATGTTGTAAATCCTACCTCTGTCATGTTAATGAGGCAGGATTAGAGGCAGTTATGTTGATGAGACAGGACTCAATCTATAAGATTAGGTTGTGTCTTGAGTCAGTCTCTTTTGAGATACAAAACAGAAAGGAGCAGAGAGACAGGGAGACCTCCTAGCACCAAGAAACAAGAGCCAGGTGAAGAGCATGTTATTTGGACATGGGGTTCTGTGCTGTGAAGCTCCTAGATCTGGGGAAGATTGGTGACAAAGATCTTGTCCCAGAACTGACAGAGACAGAAAGGCTTCCCCTAGAGAATATGGACTTCTGGCCTTCTAGACTGTGAGAAAATAAATTTCCCTTTGTTAAAGTGAAATTTTTATGGTATTTGTTATAGCAGCACTAGATGACTAAGACAATTCCCTTCCTTCTTTATACTTTATCATTACTTAGCTACTTGTAGTTTTCAGAGCTTTTTTTTTTTTTTTTACTGTATGCTTTTGCTTGTAACTCATCTGTCTGCGTGGGGTGTTTTCCTGTGTTACCTTTATACCTGTCTACATGCCAAATTTAAGCTCATCCCTCAAGTGTCAGGTCTTTTCTACAACATTTCTGTAGCTTCTCTGAGCAGATGTAGGCACTCTTTCCTCCATGCTCCCGTTGTACTTAGTAGATAACTCTATTATTATATTGTATTGTCTTTCTTTGCATGTTGCCCATTATCATACTATAAGTTCTTTGACGATGATAATTTCTTTTTCCTTTTTGTATCTTGACACTTAGCAAATTATTTATTTGCCTGTCATGTAGTAGGTGCTCAATACATCTGAAAAAGAAAAGTTCGTTATTTCTATAGTAGATGCCTTAAACAGGGATGTATGTAGGCGTTGGGGAGAGTGGTCTTATCGAGGGATTGAAGAACTGTTTTCTTCTGTCTAGATACTTTCAGACCAAGCTTGAAGCTTCGGAAGGGTTGTATATGACATGATGGAGGAAAGAGATATCTGCTTAGCTAGCTGAGTTAACCAAAATAACCTTGCTATTAGAGCAATAGATGTTAAAACTAGTTTACCCTCACATATTAGTTATCATTGCAATTATCAATATGTCATTTCCATCACAGATTAAGTTACTTTGTTGACTTCTACCTCTTTAGGACATTATCCTCAAATGTTTTCTGAATAAGTATTATAATGCATAGATCTAAGGAAAACAATTAAGAAAATCCAGGTATCAAATTATAGCTGTTTTCAAATGCACATGGTATTTATAAATATTAACCTTGTTATTTACCTCCAGGGGCACTCATACTGTATTGGCAATATAGACGCATTTTCAACAATTAAAAAAACAGATTCCAGCCTTCAATGAAATTAACTGTAAACACACCCGGTGGTGCAGTGATTAAGCACTCGGCTGCTTGCCAAAATGTTGGTGATTCAAACCCACCCAGCAGCTCTGCAGGAGAAAGATCTTACAATCTGTTCCCGTAAAGGTTAGAGCCTAGAAAACCCTATGGGGCAGTTCTGCCCTGTCACATGGGGTCATTATGAGTAGAAATTGATTCAGTGGCACCTAGCAACAAAAACAACACACAGCAGTATTCATTTGTGCGCAGTTACCACCTGTCTGTCAGTGGAGGCTTGTAAGTTTCTATCATGCTGAATAGGTTTTAGTGAAGACCCCAGACTAAGATGGACTAGGAAGGAGTGCCTGGCAGTGTGCTTCCAAAAATCAGCCATTGAAAACCCTGTGGATCACAGTGGTCTGATCTGCAACAGATCATGGAGATAGTACAGGACTGGACTGCATTTCCCATGTGCATGGGGTCTCCATTATTTAGGGACCAATTCAACGGCAGCTAACAGCACAGCTCATTCTTCCAACAGTTATCTATTGATAGACTAGGGAGAGAGTGGTGCAAAATGAGGTTAGAATGGTAGGGATGGGTAGATTGTGGGTTTTGAGGGCTATAGTGAAGCATTTAAATTTTAGTCTAATTGAAATAGTTATTGGAGGGTTTAAACATGCAAGCGATAAGGTATATATTTCTCATAGATAGCTTTGGCTAATTCTTGGAGAGTAGAGTTTGAACAAGATTGGAAGAAGGAGACAAGAGGCCATTGGTATAATCCAGGTGAGAGAGAATGATGATTTAGATAAAGATAATGGTATAAGTAATAAGTACTTATTACTGTACTAAGTGATAAGTAATTTGGGATGTATTTTGGGCTTAGATTGGCTGATGGATTGGATATAGTAGATGAAGGAAAGAAAAATGAAGTATTTCTTTGGCTACATCACCTGTGAGTGGATATTGATGCCACTGAGATGGGGAACACTGACAGGAGAATAAATCTGTAGAGGGGAATCAGAAGTCAAGAGACTTGATCAAAAGGAAGGAAGAATATTCAATTTATGAGTGACTAATGAAGCAGGGAGGCTCCCACTTCTCTTTCTAAAGCTGTATATAAACCTGTTAAATGGAGACAAAGCACAAATTATTAAGAGTATCTGCTAAATGTAACTTGAGCAAAATCAAAGCCAAGGGCCTGTAAGACTGAGAAACGAATGGCTGTATGTAGTGGCCTGGGTGGCGCAAATGTTCATGCGCTTGGCTGCTAACTGAAAGTTGGAGGTTTGAGTCCACCCAGTGGTATCTTGGAAGAAAGACCTGGCTATCTGCTTCTGAAAAATCAGCCACTGAACCTCTGTAGCGTGTAGTTCCATGCTGACACAGGTGGGGTTGCCATGAGTGAGTCAGCTTGACAGCAGCTGTATTTTTTTTGTTTTTTGTGGTGACTTACAATCGGCTAATTGGTGGATGATGCTAAAATTTCTGACAGAGTTAAAAGCCATGTTATCTGTCTTTTTAAAAGACTTTATAGAGTAATTATTATCTATCTTCTTTTACCTTAATCTGGCAAATCTTACCATCTCACACCTGGAGAGAGGAATAAAAAAATTAAAATATTATTAGATAATATTTATTCTCCATTGGCTTTGGTTGATGTAGGTGCAAAGGCCAGTTTTTAAAAATTTGACCCTAATGATCTGTGCGTTAATATTAAAAAGACTTCGAATGGAGTAGTTGATGGTCTTCAGCAATCCATATTTTGGCCATCTTTCTGTAAACCAGGCCTTACATAAAACGAGGTGACTTACATAAAGTGGTCAAAGTAAATAAGTGCTAATGTTTACACCTGGTCTGTGCTCTGATTTGGTGTGATGTTCTCTGTTAGGAAGTTGGCAGTTAGTGTTATACAGAAAGCACTCACTTAGCAGAAAAACCAAAACCAAAATAAAGTTGAAATATATTTTCCTTTGTTTGAAATTTTTAAAACAGAAAAGTTGAAAAATAACACAATAAACATCCATAGATAGATTTTTAAAAAAGCTTTTGAGAGTAAGTTGAGAGTCTCATGCGCTTTATCCCTGAATAGTTGAGCGTGTATCGCCCAAGACAAGAACATTATGTCTTTTATAACTGCCAACCCCCTTTCAATCGAGACTCCAGTCCAGGATCGCACAGTGCATGTAGTTGTCATATTTCCTTAGTCTCCTTTAGAATAATTCCTCCAACTTATTGGTCTTTTATGACACTGGCATTTTTTAAGACTTCAGGCCGGTTGAATTTGTCTGACTGTTGCTTCTTGAGTAGCCTCAGATTAAAAATTTTTGGTGAGAACTCTCCATAGGCGAATGGTGCTAACTTTGTGTATAACTTTGATCATAAGGCTGGTTCCTATGAATTGGAAGTTAAATACACTTTTACTTTCCAACTTCCCCATTTACTTCTAACTCCAGCTGTCTCACAGCACTCTTTCTCTCTACTGAGTTCGACAATTTGTTGCAACATCCACAAAACTCAAGGGAACACTGTATCTGTGATAACAACTTTAATGCAACAGAGAAAAATATAAATGAAGAAACGCAAAGGGCAAAGTTTGGGAAGGGTCCTAGTGAGGAGCCTTAACATCTTAAAGGGGCCTGCCTACCCTTCCTAAAAATTAATGTTCATTCTCACCCATCTGGGAATTCTCATGCAGGGAACTTGGTGACGTTACTTGGCGGGCTCAGTTGCTGGCCGCCCTTCTCAACAGGCCCCTCTGTTGGCTGCTCTTCTCAGTGGGCTTCTGGCTCCTTCCAGCCAGCTCCAGGCTTGCTTTAGGCTGGCTCCAGCTTTAGGCTGATGTCATGACAGCTCTTGGGCAGCTTCATTTCTAGGTTAGCATCATGACAACTCTGGGAGCAGAACTGCTGTCAGGTAGCCTCTGCTGAGGATGCCCAAGTTCTGCATGCAGCCTCTTGCTTGGGGGCACCCAAGCTCTGCAGGCCACTTCGGCCCCATGCTGCCACCTCTGCTCTACAGGCTGCTTCAGCCTTGCACAGCTGCCTCTTTTCTGCGGGTTAAGCCCCACTGCCGCTGCTGCTGTTTCTCCCGGTCACTGCTGACTGCTCTGCTTTCTACCAGGTCCAGCTTTTTACCCAGATCCAGCCTTCCATCAGTGTTGTAGCTCTTTTTCAGTGTTACAGCTCTATAGTAGCTTTTATACCAAGTCTGGGAGGGTCTCAGCACAGGGCCCTTGTGTCCAAAGGACATACTCCTCTCCCAGCTCTCCTAAATTAGGAGGCTCCAAAACCTCTGTTTCTGTTGTCTATACAGGCCATTTCTTGTCAGTTTCAAGGCAGGGCCTTCCTAGCCAGATCACAGCCCAGCCAATATTTGATTACCCAGGAAATGCTAATCAACTCAGGTATTGTCAGTTACCAGGCAAGGCCAGGCAAAAGTACAAACCAGGGCTTTGAACAGGTTCATTCCTGCTGAGAATTTGCATTTCCACCCCAGATATACTGAATCAGAATCTACAGTTTAACAAGATCCTCAGGTGATTCTTATATATAATAAATTTTGAGGGCCACTGCTCTATTAGTAGAAGCCCTCACAGTGCAATAGTTAAAGTGCTTGGCTGCCATTCAAAAGGTTGGCGGTTCAGACCTTCCAGTTGCTGTGGGAGAAAGATGAGGCAGTCTGCTTCTATAAAGATAACAGCCTTGGAAACCCAGTGGGAGCAGTTCTACTCTGTCCTGTAGGGTCACTGTGTGTCAAAATCTACTCGATGGCAGTGGGTTTGGGTTCTACTAGTGGTTTTCAGAATTGGTCCCTAACCAACAGCCTTAATGTTGCCTGGGAATTTGTTGGAAATAGAAATTCTCAGCAGTGGTTCCAACCAAAATGAACTGTTCGGAAGCCCTGTTACAAACCATCAAGTTTACACTTACCCAGGGAATGGCAGTCAATTCAGGAAATTCTCTTCTAAGTTCTTTCCCACAAACCCAGAGTGAAAAGGTCATATAAAGGGGAGCCTTTTGCACCGGAACAGGTGATATTGTGGTACATTATGAATTTGTCCCCTTATTGGTAATGTTAATTTTTATCCCTCTATTTTGTAGGTACCTTTCCCCTTTTGTAATTGAAATTTTCCCTTGTAATAAGCTATCAGTGAGGTGGTATTTTGAGACTTTGTGAATATTCTGTTTCCTAACAGTCTTTCATTCATCGATTTTAGTATTTATTGATGGTTCTTGCCTGAATCAGTTGTTATAATGTGGTTACAAATGGTGATTTTCTAATTGTTATCCTTTCTACATTTATTAGTTGATATTCTCCTCTAAAAGCATTTCCTTTGTCCCTGTTGCTTTTTTTTAAATGTTACTGTGGGCTTATGTGGAGCCCTGGTGACACAATGGTGAAGAGCTATGGCTGCTAACCAAAAGGTCGGCAGTTTGAATCCACTAGCCTCTCCTTGAAAACCCTGTGGGGCCATTATACTCTATCCAGTAGGATTGCTGAGTTGGAACCGACTCGACAGCAACTGGTTTATATGTTTTTATTTTTAGTCATTTTATTATAATCTGTCACTGATATTCTTTTTGATACTCAAATTACTTCATATTTGGTCAATGGGATCCTTAAAACCATCTCTGTGTCTGTGTTTTTGATATGACCTTACTTTTTTTGCATACTCTTTTTTTTTTTTCAATTTTTTTTGTGCTTTTGAGAGTTTACAAATCGAGTCAGTCTCTCATACAAAAGTTTATATACACCTGGCTATATACTCCTAATTGTTCTCCCCCTGATGAGACAGCACACTCCTTCCCTCCACGCTCTATTTCCATGTCCATTTGGCCAGCTTCTGACCCCCTCTGCCCTCCCATCTCCCCTCCAGACAGGAGCTGCCCACATAGTCCCATGTGTCTACTTGATTCAAGAAACTCACTCTTCACTGGTATCATTTTCTATCCCATATTCCAGACCAATCCCTGTCAGAAGAGTTGGCTTTGGGAATAGTTCCTGTCTTGGGCTAACAGAAGGTCTGGGGACTATGACCTCCGGAGTCTTTATAGTCTCAATCAGACCATTAAGTCTGGTCTTTTTATGAGAATTTGGGGTCTGCATCCCACTGCGCACTTTCTTTTAAGCACAACCAGTGTTCCAGACTCACTTTGTACTCTATTGTACATCCATTGTGGAAGCGTTGCACAATCTATCCAACCAGTCTATTTTTGGATCTTTAAATTGTTTCTAACATTTGCTATTATAAATAATAACTCAAGGAATAATCATGTGTGTATGTGTGTGTGTAGATGTTCATGTGTATATGTATATATATATATTTTGTATAGTTGGAAATATATCTTCAGAGGAAATTTCTAGAAAGGGATTTACTTGGTGAAAGGATAAATGCATGACTTTGTGAGATACTGCTGAATTTCTGTCAACATAACACCATTTAGTCCTGCTACCAGCAATATTTAAGTGCCTGTTGCCCCATACCCTTGTTTATAGACTGTCTTGTCAAGTTTTTAAATTTTTGCCAATCTGATAAGTGAAAAACAGTATCTCAGTATAGTTTCAATTTGCGTTTCCCTTTTGAATAACTTTGAGTCTTTTTTTCACATTTTAAGGGTTGTTTGTATATCTATTTGTGGACTGTTCACATCTTTTTTCCCTATTAGGCTTTAGCCTTTTTTTGTCTCAATTTTTAAGTGATCTTTATATATTAGAGGAATTTGCCCTTTATCTATGATATATGTTACAATTATGAGAACACAAATTTTAAAATTTATTTCTGTCACAGGAGTTATGTTTTTTTTTTTTTTTTTGCATGTAATTAAGGAATTGGAAGTTGGGGTTCTCTCCTATGTTCTCATCTATATCGTTTCATCATTTTGATTTTCTGAGTCATTTAAATTCAGCTTATTTTTCACCATGAGAGAATAACTAAAGTAATCATAAATAGTCAATTTCAAAAGTTAATCAAATTCTTGGTTTAACTGAGATTTCATGAAGGAGTCTGATATACCACATAAGTGGAAACGTGCATATTTGATTTTCATGGCACTATTTTTATTAAGTATTTTATTATGTTTTCAGTGAAATTTTACACAGCAAGTTAGGTTCTCATTTAACAATTTCTATATATATTGTTCAGTGGCATTGGATACATATTTCACAATATATCAGCTTTCTCATTATTTCCATTCCGATTGTTCTGTTTCCCTTAATCTAGCTTCCCTGTCTCCCTTTACTTTCTCCTCTCTGGTCTAGGGAAAATGTTTACCATATGATTTCATTTAGATGAGTATTTAGAGGAGCACAGTACTCAAAAGTGATATTATTTATTTTAGGAGCCAGTCTGTCATTTGGCTGAAAGGTGACCTCTTGGGAGTGGTTTGAGTTCATGGCACTATTTCTGATTAATGCTGTATGTTTTTCACATCTCAGAGGGAACAAAAAGAAAACGAGAGATCCTGATTTCTTTTTCTTGGAAAAAAAAAATTCAAATCAAATGACAATTTTTCATTGAAATGAGAATGTTAATGTTATATTGCATAGTGGTTAAGTGCTACGGCTGCTAACCAGAGGGTTGGCAGTTCGAATCCGCCAGGCGCTCCTTGGAAACTCTATGGGGCAGTTCTACTCTGTCCTATAGGGGCGCTATGAGTCGGAATCGACTCAAGGGCACTGGGTTTATGATTATATTAAACATGAATGTTTCTAGGAAATAATAAATTACCAAGAACTGCTATCTCTGTGTGTTTCAGGTTTTGACAACAATTCGTTCGGGACACCGGGCAAATATATTTAGTGCAAAGTTCTTACCATGCACAAATGATAAGCAGATCATATCCTGCTCTGGAGATGGGGTAATATTTTATACCAATGTTGAGCAGGATGCAGAAACCAACAGGCAATGCCAATTCACGTGCCATTATGGGACAACCTATGAGGTACAGTATTATGATACCTATATATGTAAATATATTTGTATAAGTTAGTGTATATGTACCTGCAGATGTGTGTATATAGGTGTTCATGTGTACGTGTGTATGTATATATACGTGTATATATATATACACAGGAAGCCCTAGTGGCATAGTGGTCAAGAGCTATGGCTGCTAATGAAAGATGCGCGGTTCAAATCCACCAGGAGCTTCTTGGAAACTACAGGGCGGTTCTACTCTGAGTGGGAATCGACAGCAACGGGTTTGGCTTTTTGGTTTATATATACACACACATTCATGAGTATATGGACAAAGAAATGACAAAGAGAGAATATCTAGGTTTTCACAAAGCATTTGATCTCCCTTTCGTCCTTTCATCCTCATATCCCAGGCAACCACTGATCTTCTTTCCATCACTGTAGATTATATTTTATGAAATTATATTGAAATGAGATTATATAGACAAATCACATGTACTCTTCCTGTCTGATTTCCTTTACTTAGAAGAATTGTTTGAGATTCATGTTTCGGTTATCGATGATTCATTCTTTTTATTGCTGAGTGCTATGCTCTTACGTGGATATATGTACTTTCTTTATATTCCATCTCTTGGTGGACATTTGAGCTGTTCGCGGTTTTATCAGTCAGGGTTTTCTAGAGAAACAGAACCAGTAGGAGATACATCTGTCTACATAGGTAGGTAGGTAGATAGTTATTAATAAAGAGATTTAGTTTAAAGAATTAGCTCAAGTGATTGTTGGAGCTGGTTGTTCTGAAATCTGAAGAGTAGGCCGGCAGGATGGAAACGCAAGCAGAATATGATTCTTCAGTCTTGAGGTAGAATTTGTTCTTCTCTGGGAAACCTTAGTTTCTGCTCTTCAGGCCAGCTGACTGAATGAGGGCCCACTCCTGTTATCGAGGATAATCTCCTTAATTTACAGTCACCTGATTTTAGATGTTAACCACATCTACAGAATACCTTCACAAGAACACCTTAGTAGGGTTTGATTAAATAACTGGGTACTGCAGCCCACCCAAATTGACAAGTGAAGACTGATCATCTCATCAGTTTTGGGCTATGACAAATTCACCTGAAACATCTTTGTGCAGAAAGTCATTTCTCTTGGGCAAACACCTAAGAGTGGGATGACTAAGTCATAAGATAACCGTAAGTTTAACTTTCTAAGGTACTGCCAAACTGTTTTCCAAAGTGGTTATATCATTTTCCATTTCTGTCAGCAGTGCATGAGAGCTCCAGTTGGCCTACATCCTTGCCGGCACATGCTGTGGTCGATCTTTTCCGTTTTAGACATTCTAATAAATACGTAGTGGTATCTTTTGTGCTTTAACGTGCATTTCCCTGCTGTCTAATGGTGTTGAGCATCCTTTTCATGCATATGTTTGCCATCTGTATATATTCTTTGGTGAAATGTCTGTTTAAATCTTTCGCCCATTTTTTAATTGAGGTTTTTATTTTCTTTGTGAGTTTTGAGGGTTATTTGTTCTGGGTATGTCCTTTAATCTGGTATGTGACTTGCAAAATTTTCTCCTAGTCAGTGGCGTGTCTTCTCATTTTCATAACAGAATCTTTGACAGAGAAGTCCATTTTATCAAAATTTTTTTTATTGATCATAACTTCTTGGTACCGTATCTGAAAAATCTTTGCATAACCAAAGGTCACGTTTTTTTCTCCTAGAGATTTTACTGTTTTATGCTTTACATGTGGATCTGTGAAGTACGGCTTCTGCTTTATTATTTTGCACGTGGATATCTAATTGTTCCAACATTCTTCATCGAAGACTGTTCTCTCTCTACTGAATTGTCTTTGCACCGTTATCATAAACCAGTTCACCATGTATGTTTTTATCTATTTATGGACTGCCTATTCTGTTCTAGTGATTTATCTTTATGCATGTACCACACCATCTTGATTACTGTAGCTTTATAGTAATTCTGGAGTCCCTGGGGTGTGCACATAGTTAATATGCTCATCTGCTAACTAAAATGTTGGAGGTTTGAGTCCACACAGAAGTGCCTCAGAAGAAAGACCTGGCTATCTAATTCCAAAAAAACAACCTTTGAAAACCTTGTGGAGCACAGTTCTTTTCTGACATACCTGGGGTTGCCGTGAGTCAGAATCAACTTGACGGCAGCTGGTATGGCTTATAGGAACTCTTGAAATCGGGTAGTATGAGTACTCCAACCTTGTTCTTTGTCAGGGTTGTTTAAACTATTCTAGGTTGTTTGCGTTTCCATATGAATTTAAGGATCTTCTTGTCAATTTCTATGAAAAATCCTACTTGAATTTTTGTTGTGATTAATTGAACCTATGTATCAATTTAGGGCAAATTAACAACTTAATGTTCCAGTCCTTGAACGTAGTATATCTTGCCTTTATTTGGGTCTTCTTTAATTTCACTCAACAATGTTTTATAATTTTTAGTGTGCATGTCTTACATGTTTTTGTCGGATTTGTCCTTAAGTATTTCTTCTTTTCTTTTGGAGTTTTGTAAATTGTCTTTTTTGTTTCATTTTTTTTTTTTTTTAATTTCAATTTCTGATGGTTTGTTGACATACAATTGATTTTTGTGTATTGATCTTATATCTTCCAGCCTTGGTGAACTCACTAGTTCTAGCAATTTCCATTCTGTGCGTTGCCTTTTCACTCTGTTGATGGTGTCCTTTGAAGCACGAATGCTTGACTTTTATGAAGTCCAGACCATTTTCATTTAATGTAGTTGCTGATTGTGTACGATTTGCATCTACAATTTTGCTACTTGGTTTCAGTATGTCCTGTGTCATTTTTGTCCCTCTGTTATGTGTTACTGCTTTCTTTTGTGCTGGATATTTTCTAGTATACCATTTTAATTCCCTTCTTATTTCTTTGTCTGTATTTATTTTCAGTTATTGGCTTAGTTGTTTTGGGAATTAATTACAGTGAACATCTTAACATTAAACATAAAACAATCTGGTTTGAATTAATTACGATTCAGTTTCAGTAGTATACAAAAAACTTTGCTTCAGTATAGCTCCTTCCCCTCCCACCTGCTTTGTACTATTATTGTCATCTTTGCTACCAATTACATCTTTAGTCATTTGTTGTTGTTGTTAGGTGCCATTGAGTCGGTTTTGACTCATAGTGACCTTGTGTACAACAGAAGGAAATACTGCCCGGTCCTGCGCCATCCTCACAGTCGTTGTTATTATTGAGCCATTGTTGCAGCCACTGTGTCAGTCCATCTTGTTGAGGGTCGTCTTCTTTTTTGCTGACCGTCTCCTTTACCATGCATGATGTCCTTCCCCAGGGACTGGTCCCTCCTGTTAAGGTGTCCAAAGTACTTTAGACGAAGTCTCACTATCCTTGCTTCTAGTAAGCATTCTGGCTGTACTTCTTTCAAGACAGAGTAGTTCATTCTTCTGGCAGTCCAGAGTATATTCAGTATTCTTAGCCAACACCGTAGTTCATAGGCATCTGTTCTTCTTTGTTCATTGTCCAGCTTTCACGTACATGTGAGGCGATTGAAAACACCATGGCTTGGAGTCATGTACACCTTAGTCCTTAAAGTGACATCTTTGCTTTTTAACACTTTAAAGAGGTCTTTGCAGTAGATTTGCCCAGTGCAATGTGTTGTTTGTTTTCTTGACTGCTCCTTCCATTGGTGTTGATTGTGGGTTCAGGTAAAAAGAAATCCTTGACAACTTCAGTATTTTCTCTGTTTATCATGATGTTGCTTATTGGTCGAGTTGTGAGGATTTTTGTTTACTTTATATTTTGTTTAGTTTATATTTGTAATCAATACTGAAGGCTTTATTCGTTATAAACTCATAAATATAGTTTTGTAATTATTGCTTTCTGCCATTGTCTTTTAAATCAGAAGAAAAAAGCAGTTACAAACACAAATACATTTATACTGTCTTTTATATTTACCTATAATTATACCAGAACGTTGGCTGTTCGAACCCACTGTCTGCTGCACAGGAGAAAAGACCTGGCAATCTGCTCCCATAAAGATTACAGCCTAGGAAACCCCACGGGCCAGCTCTACCTTGTCCTATAGGGACACAGGGAGTGGGAGTCGATTCAGTGGCACAGAACGACGACGACGACAACTCACTTTCACCAGGACCTTTCACGTAGCGTGCAGTTGATACTCTCGTAGCTCACATATGCTGGTGATGAATTGTCTTCAGTTCGTGTTCATCTGGGAATGTGTAAAATTGTCCCTCGTTTTTGAAGGGTAGTTTTGGTGGCTCTAGAATTCTTGATTGGCGTTCCTCGTCTTTCTGCACTTTAATTCATGTTGTCCCACTGTTTAATGAGAAGTCTGTTGTTGGTCCTAGTTAAGAGTTTGTTATATGTGTTGAGTTCCTTTTATGTTTTGCTGTGTTCAAGATTTTATCCTTGTCTTTTGTCAGTTTGGCTATGATGTGTCCAGGTTTGGATCTCTTTTAGTTTATCCTACTTGGAGTTGCTGATTTTCATGAATACATACATTAATATTTTTCATCAAATTTGGGAACTTTTCAGTCCTTATTTCTTTGAATATTCTTTTTGTCTTCTGCCTTCTCACAAAATCAAACCTGTTGCCAGTGACGTCAGTTCTGACTTATAGCAGCAACCCTATAGGACCGAGTAGAACTGTCCCACAGGGTTTCTAAGGAGCACCTGGTAGATTCAAACTGCCAACCTTTTGGCTAGCAGCCGAGCTCTTAACCGCTGTGCCACCAGGGTTCTCTGCCTTCTTGAGGAAGGTTAAAATGTTAGGCAAGGTTCTAAGATAGTGTGGAGTTCACCAGCATATTATTATAAAAAGTAATCAAAACATTAATTGTAATAATTAGAAATTGGTATTAATTTCATTATATAATAGCATTATGATAATATAACTCATAATTGTTCATTTGTAGAGTAAGGAAGTGAATTTTTCCAGTTTGTTTAAACACTCTCAGGGAATACGGGGTCTCAATAATTTGGTCTGTAGATAGTAGTATATACAAAGCGAAAAGTCGCTCTTTTACTTACAGTCATCAAAGCTGAGTCAGCAGTGGGTCGGTATTTCTTCAGCACTTACCGGCTTGTTTTGGTACAGCTGCTGATTACATCTCTCGAAGATACAGAATGAACCATAAGTCTTGGTGTTCTTCAGCCACACTCTGTACTCATACATGCTGAGTGTACTTTTTACAATTTTTTTTCAGGGCATAAATCTTGCTATTCCATGTTGATTGAAAAATTGATCCAATAGAAGTAAAGGACATATCTATATTTAGGTTTGTAGAGAGTTCGAGGGAGTTCAGGGCTGATCAAGGAAAAAGATATGTCCAGAGGATGACCTGAACTAACTAAAAAAAACAAACACATTGCCATGGAGTCGATTCTAACTCATAGTGACCCTCTAGGATAAAATAGAACTGCCCCGTAGGGTTTCCAAAGAGCAGCAGGTGGATTCAAACTGCCGACCTTTTGCTTAGCAGCTGAGCTCTTAACCACTGTGCCACCAGGGCTCCCCAGAGGATGACAGTGTTGGAGGTAAGGTGTTCACTGGGGTGGAAAAGTTGACAACTAGCTGGCAGAAAGTCTCCCACAGCAGAGGCCTTTCAGAGGTTTATGTGTGTCTAGGCGATGTCCCTCTGCAGCAAGGTGCTGAGTCTCTGGGTCAGAGAACTCCTAAGGGCATCAGTGGCTCGGGATGTTTTTAACTGCAAGGGTTTTATCTTATCTAAGGCTAGCAGATGTTGGATGCTGTTTTGTGGAGTATGTAAAGCAGGCAGGCTCTAAATGGCTAAAAATCTGCTTTCTTGGGCTATCCCTAAAACAGCTGCATGTGTAAAAATATGAGTTTGGAGCGAGTGGGCTTTTTGGGCTACGAGTCCCAGCCTGTTATGAATAAATAAATACACAGGGGGCATGTTAGGCTCATTTATATAACACGGTTTAATAGTGTGAGAGTGATTTTAAAAGTTTTTGAGAGGATTAATTTATCTTCTTAAATCATTTCAGCATCCCACAATACCCTTAAACATTATTAGAGAAGAAAATTTTATAATACACCTGTAAATCCACGTGCAGAAAACATAAAAATTAGGTTTTAAATAATTTGAACTGGTTGACCAGGGGAGAATCTTGTCAAAGGTATTAAAAGTTTATAAATTTAAAGAACTTTTTATCTTAGTTATATTGATTACCAACTTAAAAGTAATGGAAGATTAATTCAGCAGTTATTCTATTTGTATGGTACTGTTTTGATTCCTGGTGTGAATAAATTATAAATAATTAAAATGATTTTTAGTTGCATTTATCTTAATCATTGTGTAAAATAGTAACAATATTTTTCAAAGCCATTTGTTTAAATGTTCAATAAGATGATCATACTTATGTTTTTCGTCTTTAGATTATGACTGTACCAAATGATCCTTACACTTTTCTCTCTTGTGGTGAAGATGGAACTGTTAGATGGTTTGATACTCGCATCAAAACTAGCTGCACAAAAGAAGATTGCAAAGATGTAAGAATCAAATTTTTGTACAAGTGATGCAGAAATAATTAAGGTTATAATTGAACTTTGACAGTAGGTTATCTCTGTTCTATGAGATTATGGGTGAATTTAAATTTTTTTGTTTTGCTAAAATATTCAGTAAGCCTATGTTTTATAGTCACAATTTTTTTTAATTAAAATATCAACAGTGAAGTTAGGGAACTTAAATTTTAATTGTACATTTTAAACATATTTATGAAAATTCTTAATTGTTCAGTAGGCTCTCTAGTGTTTATAAAAACTTGAAGCATTTACCAGTATATCCCACTTACTCGTGGAGCCGTTTTTGCCTTATTAAATACCAGCGATAAAAGCATATGGTAATTTAGTGTCTTTTTTTCTTGGCTTTAAACTAAGTATTATATATTACCTTGTTTTCTTTTTAAATAATACGATATTCTGTCAACATGCTTGTTCGGGTTTTAGCTCACTTCTCTAAACGTGTTTACATTTTTAATAGAATTTCTCTGTTTTCTGTTTTTTTTTTTTTTATAGAATTTTAAACATGAAAAAATCGTTTAGACTAGTAACCCCAGGCAACTAACACCATGTGTTTTTCTCTGTCATGTGTTATTTAGAGGATAATAGCTTTTACCTCAGATCACTTTGAAGTAGCAAATAAAAAAGCATTGTTAAATATATTTTTACTGAAAGTTAAAAGAAAATAATCAGTAGTAATGAGTTTAAATGCTTGCAAGTTAAACCAGTTACTATCACTATTATGCTTTAGGGGAAGAAAGATCATATAGTTGAAACAACAAAGGCAAATAAAACAAAAAGTAGAAATTGAGGCCTTTTTTCAGTATACAAATTTTAAGTCAATCTTTATGTTATACTCATAGGCGTGTATGTGTGTGCATGTACACACACAATGAGCAAACAGGAAAGCATTGAACTGAAGGCAGAAATAGATTTAAAGTATCCATTAGGGACACTTGGTATAACCGTTTCTTAATACAGTAGGTATTCAAATTTGTTTCGCCAAATTCTTTTAAACTGTATTTTAGTGTGCAGTGTAGTAAGTCTTAAATTTTGCTTCACTAAACAAAACTCCTATGAAAATAAGAGAGAAAGTAAAGCTAATAAGAAATAAGTGACATTACTCTTTCCTTTATTAAACTTAATTTTTTTATATATAAAAGTGCATAGATGCAGATACTATAATGAAAAACTGGTAACTAGAGTAATTCTTAATTATTAATACTTTTTGAATAAAGATAGGAATTGGTGAATGAGTTCTGTGTAACAGGAGTAGTGTTCTGAGGTTAATTTTATAAATAAAACTTGAGGTGAATGTAATTTTAAAATATAACTACTGAGAAGAGTCAAGGACAAACACAGAATTAACTGAGTGCCTAAAGGATGTATCTTTATGATGGCAGCTCTTATATTTTCTAATACTTCTACAGAGATAAGTAGTTGTATTACGGTAAATCCCGTGTTGTACAGTGTTTGTGTGTGTGTACTTTATTTTTGAACCAATATGGAGAAGTATCTTACAAGTTAAAATGAAAAATTTTGAAATCAGCTAATAATGTTTGGTATATTTTAATAGCAGCAATTATAATTAGAACATTATGAGTACCGTAAAATAATCATTAATACTTATACAAATGTCTGTCAGTTTGTCGTACTGTTGGAGCTTGCATGTTGCTGTGATGCTGGAAGCTATGCCCCTGGTATTCAGATACCATGGAGGACAGGTTTCAGCTGAGCTTCCAGACTAAGACAGACTAGGAAGAAGGACCCAGCAGTCTACTTCTGAAAAGCATTACCCAGTGAAAACCTTATGAATAGGAGCAGAACATTGTCTGATATAGTGCTGGAAGTTGAGCCCCCCAGGTTGGAACGCACTCCAAAGACAACTGGGGAAGAACTGCCTCCTCAAAGTAGAGTTGACCTTAATGACGAGGACGGAGTCAAACTTTCAGGACCTTCATTTGCTGATGTGGTGCAACTTAAAATGTGAAGACACAGCTGCAAACACCCATTGATAATTGGAACCTGGAATGTATGAAGTATGAATCTATGAAAATTAGAAATCATCAAAAATGAAATGGAATGCATAAACATCAATATTCTAGGCATTAGTGACCTGAAATGGACTGGTATTGGCTATTCTGAATCGGGCAATCATATAGGCTACTATGCCGGGAATGACAACTTGAAGAGGAATGGTGTTGCATTCATCGTCAAAAAGAACATTTCAAGATGTATCCTGAAGTACAATGCCATCAGTGATAGGATAATATCCATATGCCTACAAGGAAGACCGGTTAATACGACTATTATTCAAATATATGCACCAACCACTAGGGCCAAAGATTGACGTTGTCAAGGATTTCATTTTAGTTGGATCCACAATCAACAGCCATGGAAGCAGCAGTCAAGAAATCAAAAGACACATTGCATTAGGTAAATCTGCTGCAAAGGATCTCTTTAAAGTGTTGAAGAGCAAAGATGTCACCTTGGAGACTAAGGTGTGCCTGACCCAAGCCATGGTATTTTCAGTCGCACCATGTGTGTCTAAAAGCTGGACAATGACTAAGGAAGACCGAAGAAGAATTGACGCCTTTGAATTGTGGTGTTGGTGAAGAATATTGAATATACCATGGACTGCCAAAAGAAGGAACAAATCTGCCTTGGAAGAAGTACAACCAGAATGCTCCTTAGAAGCAAGAATGGCAAGACTGCATCTTACATACGTGGGACATGTTGTCAGGAGGGATCAGTCCCTGGAGAAGGACATCATGCTTGGCGGAATACAGGGTCAGCGGAAAAGAGGAAGACCCTCAACGAGGTGGATTGACAGAGTGGCTGCGGCAATGAGGTCAAGCATAACAATGATTGTAAGGATGGCGCAGAACCGGGCAGTGTTTCGTTCTGTTGTGCATAGGGTTGCTATGAGTCAGAACCGACTCAATGGCACCTAACAACAACTAACAGCAGCTTATACACAAAGGCAGATTATACGTCTGTCTTTACTCTCAAGTGGACCGATAATAGCAGGCATTTCTAATGTTATTACTGACTTAATGACACATTGCAAACATAATGTAAGAACTTTTTATATTTTCCGAAGGTGTTCATTATTCCTGACTATGAAAATATTTAGCAGGTGTTTCAGAGAAGCAGTTCAAATTTCATTAATCTATCGTCTTAGCAAATATATTAAAGGTAGCTAGTTTGTAAAAAGGGTCCAAACTGTGTAAACATAAATAAAGGAGGCAGTGGTGGCCCAGTGGTAGAATTCTCACCTTCCATGCAAAGACCCTGGTTTGATTCCCACCCAGCGTACTTCACGTGCAGCCACCATCTGTCGATGGAGGCTTGCGTGTTTCAGTGATGCTGAGCGGGTTTTAGTAGAGCGTCCAGACGTAGACAGAATAGGAAGAAAGGCAGTCTGTTTCCAAAAATCAGCCATTGAAAATCATGTGGATATCAAAGGTCCAACCCGCAGCCGATATGGGGATGGTACAGGACCAGGCAGTGTTTTGTAAAGGGTTGCCATGAACTGGGAACCAACTCTACAGCAGTTAAAACAACAATATAAGTAATGGGTTTCTTGAATTATTACCAGCTTTTTGTAGCTGCTGCTGATCTATTTCAGTTGCTTAGTTTTTAATTTTGTATTTTGGAGTAGTTTTTATTTTTTCATAGGATGTATTTTTTTGGCAATTTATTTTTTGTTTTTGAGAATATATACAGCAGAACATATACAAATTCAACAGTTTCTGTGCAGCCCAGTGACATTGATTACATTCTTCAGGCTGTGCACCCATTCTCACCCTCCTTTTCCAGATTGTTCCTCCCCCAGTAACAGAAACTCACTGTCCCCTAACTTTGCTGTCTTGCAAGTTGCTGTCGTCAGTTTGAGCCCGTCTGGCCCTGGTTGCGCAGTGGTTAAGAGCTTGACTGCTGACCAAAACGTTGGCAGTTTGAATCCCCCAGCCACTCCTTGGAAACCCTGTGGGGGCAGTTGTGCTCTGTCGTGTAGGGTCAGCAGGAGTTAGAATCAACTCAGCGCAACAGGTTTGTTTTTTAGATAGTTCTTAAAAGAGCACAGTGCTCAAGGCAGACATTCTTTACTAGGTAAGTTAAACTATCGCTTGGTTTTAAGAAGACTTCTGGGGATATTTTTGGTTGAAGGTTTAAAGATTACCTCAGGGCAGTAGTTTCGGGGGTTCATCCAGCCACCATGGCTCCAGAAAGTCTGGATCCCATAAGAATCTGAAATTCTATGCTGCATTTTTTCCCTTTTGATAAGGATACTCCTATAGAACCTTTGATCACAGTCTTCAGTGATAGTAGCTGGGCACCATGCAGTTCCTGTGGTCTCGTGGCACAGGAGGCAGTTCATACAGAGGCAGTTAGCCATGCATTAGGATGTGTTTTGAGCTGCTCAAATATTCGTTGTTTTTAAATCTCTAATTGATCTCAGTATTTCCAAATATATTTTCTTGTTTTATTGGTTCATAAGGAAAGTGTACAATATTGTATTAGAAAAATTTTCCTTGGAGTGATAAAACTTCTGAGGAGGAATATTAGCTGAAGCGATTTGTGATACAAACCAGAAAAATAAATGAAAACCTTATTCTTCCCCCCCGCCCCCCACCACTCCACATTGTCGTGCTGACTACATTAAGGTTTTCGAAAAAGGTTTTCTTCTCCTCATTGAATGGGAAATGTTTTAAACACAGTGTCATCCCTGCTGCATAGCTTTACATAACTACTATTTTGTCTTTTACAGGATATTTTAATTAACTGTCGACGTGCAGCCACTTCTGTAGCTATTTGTCCGCCGATACCATATTATCTTGCTGTTGGTTGTTCTGATAGCTCAGTAAGAATATATGATCGACGAATGCTGGGCACAAGAGCTACTGGTAAGAAAATATGTATTACAGATAATATAATGCTCTGTCAGTTCAAAAACTAAATCTTTGTGACGTATTTACACTTTTAAAATATCTTTACTTTGTCATAAAATTCAGGTAATAGAATGCACTTAAACATATGGATTGTTATGAAAATAGCATTTCATGAAGTTGTTATGAACCTGTGGGGAGATATTTTGCAATTTATCACTTTAAAATGTTGTAGCACTTGGCTTTTCTAATTTTCCTTTGCCGTTTTTCAATTCAAGGCTAATGGTCAGCGTGGTGGAGAGAAGGTTAGGAAAGAAGAGTAGCGTGGGCATGTATTGATGTGTGGCATGTATTGATGCCTGTGTCACCTGCTTACTGACGCTGCTGCAGTCCTGAACCTGTGTCTGATCATTATCAGATCAAACCACTTCTGATATAACCAATTCAAAGTCAAGTATACCAGCCTCCATTAGCATATATCGTATATACATTTATATATATGTATTTACATATCTACACATTTGATAGCATTAAAAATAAAGATAGACATGGCCAGAAATTGACAACATTAGTAAAAATGGCCATAAATTATTGGAATGGGGTGACCAGATGGGATCTTTTTGAACTGTAATTTAGGAGTGCTTTTGTTTGGATATATGTATTTAAGAAACACAGTAGTACTGTGATATGAGATTGTAGGCTTAATTGTTTCTTAGCAGTTGGGGATACAATTAACATTTTGGGCAGGACAGAACTTCCTTGTGCAGGATTATACAGCATTGTGAGAATCTTAGAATGTGGCATTCCTGGACAGCCAGGGCACAAAGTGTTACCTGATAGTAACTCTGGTTGAGTTGATTAAAATTATAATGATATCCTCACTTTTACAATATACTATATTATAGCCTAAAGATATAATGACAATTTCAGAAATCTAAAAAATAAGAAAGAAAGTAAAAAGTGAATAAATAAATATCAGCGTTCGTATTTATATTTTTAAATTATATTATCTTAATTTGGGGTAATTTCTGGAGATGATTCAGTGCGACTAATAGTCACAAATAATTTGGTATTTCCAATAAATCATTTATATAACCTGGAATTCCAGACAATTATGAATATTGTTTGGAAATTTGATGCCTTTATACTGCATCCTTTTTCGTTCTGTTATAAAATCTTTTGAAGAAAGAACCTCTTCTAGATGTAGAATGTGATAGCCTAGATTTCTACTGCTGCATTTAATTACTTAACCCGTAATTCAGATTAAGTGTTTTAAAAATGTTTTTCTTTTAAAATATTATACATTTAAAGTAATTTCCTGTTTTCTTATTAAGGGAATTATGCAGGTCGAGGCACTACTGGAATGGTTGCCCGTTTTATCCCTTCCCATCTTAATAATAAGTCCTGCAGGGTGACATCTCTGTGTTACAGCGAAGATGGTCAAGAAATTCTCGTTAGCTACTCTTCAGATTACATATATCTGTTTGACCCAAAAGATGATACAGCACGTGAACTTAAAACTCCTTCTTCAGAAGAGAGGAGAGAAGAGGTAAGTTTAGTCAAAAACCCATGCTCTTTATTCAGTTCAGAAAATATTAATACAGTGACTCCCAGCATCCAAAAGCCCTGATTTTTAAAACATTTATAGTCTAGGGACCAAAGGCATGAGACAGCAAGGGGTAATATAAAATTAAGGGAACTGTTTATAAAAGAAAAATGATACATTTAACTGCAAAATGTTTCTTTAACTTTATGGATGCACAGCAGCAAGCAAGAAAGATACACAGTCCTAACACTTGTAGAAAAGACCTTTAAAATAATGTGATGTGTAAATTTCCAAGAGACTAGTTCTGTCCTTACACTTGCAGGATTAAATGCCGTCTATGTCTACTTATGTCTACTATTCAGACGACAGTAATCCCTCCTTCCCCACTTGCGCTGCTCATTCACAGTTGTAAACTAAGGACATAAAATGTTGTTCCTAGGTACATTTCACAAAATAGAGAGTGAAAAAAAGGCGGTTTAAAGGTGATAAAACCCAAAACCAAACCGGTGCTCCCGAGCCAGTTCCATCTCACAGCGACCTTATATAGGACAGAGCAGAACTGCCCCAGAAGGTTTCCAAGGAGCAGCTGGTGGATTCAAATTGCCGACCTTTAGGTTAGCAGCCAAGCTCTTAACCACTGCGCCACCAGGGCTCCAAAGTAGATAAATCTGTTGAAAAATATTTGAATGAATTATTGCCACTAAAATAGCTATAAAATAGTTACTTCTTTTATCATTTATAAAAGACAAAATCCAGAAATAATATATCCTTGACTGTACTTAGCAATAGGAAGATGTTTGCTTTCACCTGTTGAGCTTCTTACCCTAACACGTTTTTCAGTTTGGCTTTCTTAATCAGTTTGTCCCGTGCTTTCTTTCTACTCAGGCTTGTGAATATTGTTTGAAATTAACCATTGATTTTTATTAATTGTCAGTGACTTTTTGATATTGACTCAGTGCCTATTAGTGAACAAAGGTTACTAAAGAACAACAACTATTTCGTAATTCTTCAATTCTTATAATTATATTCAGATGGCTGTAAGATTAGGAAAAAATATCAAGATTACTTTAAAAATATGTCTTGGGATTTTAAAATGAGGACATTTAATTAAGGAAATTAGGGGACTGACCAAAAAAAGGGTATGATGGTTAATGATAACTATATATGAGTTTATTGGTCTAGTTAAAACCATTAAATGACTTCTGTTGTTGCTGTGTAATTTCCTCTTCAGATATGTGCTTATGTAAAGTTGCAGTCAAACTTCGTGATTGCTACATCATGAAAAGCGTTCGATATTCACAAACATTTAAAGTGGGCCAACTAGCTTTAACACCACAGAATGTTTCGCCAAAAGATGTTTATCGGTTGCAGTGAGCGAGACGGATTCATGAACAGCTGTGTGTTTGTTTTTTGAAAATTTTTTTCTTGATATTCTTTGTTGAATTAACTAAACTAAGAAGAGTAATTCTGAAGATAGATTAAAATTGTAAAATAAAGCATGCTTATTGTAACAAACAATTTAAAAGTATGTAGAAGTTACTAATCTGTCTCCTTCTTTATCCCACTGCTCTCTCTTTCAGTGTTTTACACTAAATCAGAACAAGCTTTTCTCAATTCACCAAATATTTATTGAGTGCCTACTATATACTGAATTCTATACTAAACATTAGAAAATCAAGGATGACTGTAACGAAGACATGGCACCTTACTCGAGTACAGTAGTGGAAATAGAGATATAAATGAATGTGTGAAACTTACAGAATTATATATAAGGCTGATATTTTATAGAAGAGGGAGTAATTGATTTTGATTGGGAACATCAGAAAAGACTAAGCCAGTGAGCTTAATCAGGATTTTAAAGCACGCATAGAAGTTTGCTGTGTGATTTTTTTTCTTACGTTTTCATAATATTTTTGTATTTTTCTGAACTTTGGGGGTCCCTGTTTCTTCATGTCTTCTAATGTCTCTTTAATATTTTCCCTTCTTTAGTATATTCTTTTCTCTTTTCCTCTTTTCGTATCTTTTTTTTTTTTCTTTTTTTATCGCCTTCTCACTCTACCTTCAACATCTTTATGACATTTCTCCATCTGCTCCCACTCCAGTATTGGATTCCTTTCTTGAACTGATTCTCTCATTTTCCTCTGGTCCCCCACGTAACTTGTCCCTAAAAATATACCCCAAATCTGACCACTGCTTATCACCACCAGTACTGCTGCCCTGATCCAAGGTATCAGTGTATCTTAGATTGTTGTAGTAGCTTTTAACTAGTACTTCTGTTCTTGCCTGCTACAGTCCTTGAGTTACACAGCAGTCAAAGTGATCCTTTTAAAAAATACATCAAATCATGAAACTCCTCTGATCAATATAAAGTGGCTCCACATCTCACTCAGAGCAAAGCTGAGGTCTTTACGTTGGCTTCAGGGCCTCACATCATCTGGTCATCATTACAGCTTCTACCATTGTCCCTATTGTTTGCTCTGTTCACATCTACTTACTTACTAACTCTGACAAACCAAGTATGCTTCTGTCTTAGAGCCTTGGAACCTACTCTGCCTAAAACATTCTTCCTCCAGGTATCTGGATTTCTCCTCTTGCTCCCTTACCTGTTTCAGGTATTTGTCATGTCACTTTGGTGAGGCCTTCCCTCACCACTCTATTAAAATTGCAACTCTAACTCTACACAGTAAGTTATGTGTTATTAAGAAAAATGAAGTAGAGAATGGAGATGGGAATATTGCTTCTCTATTTTTCTTTATAACACCACTTTCTATATATAATTTATTCTTTCATTTTATGTATTCTTTGTCTCCCCTTGTTGTTATTGTTAGGTGCCATTGAGTCAGTTCCCACTCATAGCGACCCTCTGTACAACAAAATGAAATACTGCCTGGTTTTGCACCATTCTCACAGTTGTTGCTGTGTTTGAGCCCATTGTTGCAGCCACTGTGTCAATATGTCTCTTTGAGAGTCTTCCTCTTTTTTGATGACCCTCTGACTTACCAAGCATGATGTCCTTTTCCAGGGACTGGTCCCTCCCGATAACATGTCCAAAGTATGTCAGACAAAGTCTTTCCATCCTTGCTTCCAAGGAGCACTTTGGCTGTACTTATTCCAAGACAGACTTGTTCATTCTTCTAGCAGTCCATGGTATATTCAGTGTTCTTCATCAACACCGTAATTCAAACATACCAGTTCTTCAGTCTTCTTTTTTTATCGCCCAGCTTTTGCATGCATATGAGGTGATTGAAAACATAACGACTTGGGTCAGTCAGGCGTACCTTAGTCCTCAAAGTGGCATCTTTGCTTTTCAACGCTTTAAAGAGATCTTTTGCGGCAAATTTGTCTGTTGCAATATCTCATTTGATTTCTCGATTGCTGCTTCTGTGGAAGCAGATCTTAACCATACTTAGACATGATATGGAATTTGTGGGTTTTTCTGTCTCCTACTGTTGCTGAAGATGTAAGGAATTTTTTTTCTTTTTGTTGTTTGATATGGTTTCTAGGAGAAACAGTAAAGTTTATAACTATCACCAAGTTTCTATCAAAACCCTGCAAAATTGGGAGAAAAAAAAATCAATGACAATTATTTAAAAAATGAATAAATAAAAATTAAAGGACTGACCTACAGAAAGGGAGAAAATGTTTTTACATCACTTATTTTATAAGGGCCTAGTATCCAGAATATATAAATAATTTTTACAACTCAACCATAAAAAAAAGAAATAACTCAATTAAAAAAATGGACAAAATACTTGAATAAACGTTTCTCTAAAGAAAATAAAAAATGGCCAATAAGCATATGAAAAGATATTCAACATCATTAGTCATCAGGGAAATGCACATCAAAACCACAGTGAGATCAGTCTCACCCATTACCTTGGCTATAATTTAAAAAAAAAAAAAAAAAGACAATAACAAGTGTTGTTAAGGATATAGAAAGATTGGAACCCTCTTGTGTTGTTGGTGGGACTGTAAAACGGTGCAGCCAACTTCGAAAACAATCTGGCGGTTCCTCAAAAACTTAAACATAGAATTACCATATAACACAACAATTCCTCTCCTAGGGAGATGCTCAAGATAATTGAAAACATATGTTTGTGTATGTGTGTATGACAGAATGCCAACTGAGATGTTTCAACAAATGGATACAGCTCTGGAGGTGCTCACTCATCTATGCCAAGAAATTTGCAGGACAGCTAATTGAGTGGAAGAGATCCGTATTTGTGCCCATTCCAAAGAAAAATGATCCAGCAGAATGTGGAAATTATCGAACAGTTACCACTAATATCACACACAAGCTCAATAAAGACGTGGAAGATCTAAATGCCACAGTCAACCAACTTGACCTCATAGATATATACAGAACACTCCACCCAGCAGCAGCCAAGTATACTTCCTTTTCTAGTGCACATGGAACATTCTCTATAATAGACCACATATTAGGTCATAAAAGCAAGCCTTAGGAGAATCCAAAACGTCGAAATATTATAAACCATCTTCTCTGACCATAAGGCCATAAAAGTAGAAATCATTAACAGAAAAAGCAGGGAAAAGAAATAGAACACCTGGAAACTGAACAATACCTTGCTCAAAAATGACTAGGTTATAGAAGACATGAAGGATGGAATAAAGAAATTCATCGAATCCAATGAGAATGAAAATACTTCCTATCAGAACCTTTGGGACACAGCGAAAGTAGTGTTCAGAGGTCAATTTATATCAATAAATGTGCACATCCAAAAAGAAGAAAGGGCCAAAATCAAAGAATTATCCCTACAACTTGAACAAATAAGAGAGCAACAAGAAAAAAAACCCTTGGGCACCAGAAGAAAGCAAATAATAATAACACACATAAGTAGAAATTTGCTGAAGATCACTCAAAAGCGGCTGCAGCAGTACATCAACAGGGAACTGCCAGGAAATTCATGCCAGATTCCAAAGAGGACATAGAACGAGGGATATCATTGCTGATGTCAGATGGATCTTGCCTGAAAGCAAGCAATACCAGAAAGATGTTTACCTGTATTTTCTCAACTGTGCAGAGGAGTTTGACTGTGTGGATCGGAACAAATTGTGGATAACATTGGAAAGAATGGGAATTCCTGAGCACTTAATTGTACTCACGGGGAACCTGTATATAGACCAGGAGGCAGTCGTTTGAATAGAACAAGGGGATATTGTGTGGTTTAAAGCCAGGAAAGTTGTGCATGGGGTTGTATCCTTTCACCATACTTACGCAGTCTGTATGCTGAGTATATAACCCCGAGAAGCTGGACTGTATGAAGAAGAACAGGGCATCAAGGTTGAGGGAAGACTCATTAACAACCTGTGATACGCAGGTTACATAATGTTGCTTGCTGAGAGCAAAGAGGACTTGGAGCACTTACTGATGAAGATCAAAGACTGCAACCTTCAGTATGGATTACACCTCAATATAAAAATCCTCACAACTGGACCAATAAGCAGCATCATGATAAACGGAGAAAAGATTGAAGTTGTCAAGGATTTTTTTTCTTAGATCTACAGTCATTGCCCATGGATGCAGCAGCCGGGAAATCAGATGATGCATTGCATTGGGCAAATCTGTAAAAGACCTCTTTAAAATGTTTAAAAGCGAAGATGTCACTTTGAGGACTAAAGTGTGCCTAACCCAAGCCATAGTGTTTTTATTCACCTCATATGCATGCCAAAGGTGGATAATGAATAAGGAAGACTGAAGAAGAACTGATACCTTTGAATTGTGGTGTTGGTGAAGAATATTGAATATATCATGGACTGCCAGAAGAACAAGCAAACCTGTCTGAGAAGAGGTACAGCCAGAATGCTCCTTAGAAGTGAGGATGGCGAGGCTTCATCTTATGTATTTTGGACGTTATCAGGAGGGACCAGTCCCTGGAGAAGGATATCACTCTTGGTAAAGTAGACGGTCGGGGAAAAATCCCTCAACAAGATGGGTTGACACAGTGGCGGCAACAGTGGGCTCAAACATAACAATGATTTTGAGGATGGCCCAGGATTGGGCAGTGTTTCAGTCTGTTGTACATAGTGTTGCTGTGAGTAGATGACACCTGACAACAACAACAACATGTAAAAACTTGTACCCAAATGTTCATAGCAGCATTATTCATAATTAACAAAAGGTAGAAACAACCCGGTTGTCCATCAGCTAATTAATGGGTAAGCAAAATGAGATATATCCGTACAGTGAAAAATATTATTCAGCCATAAAAAGGAATGAAGTGCTGATACATGCTGTAGCATGGATGAACCTCAAAAATACTATCCTAGGTGAAAGAAACCAGTTACAAAAATGCCACATATTATATATTAGCATTTGAAAGGTCCAGAATAGGCATATCCATAGAGACTGAAATTAGATTAGTGGTTACCAGGGGCTTAGGGGAAGAGGGAATGGAAAATGACTGCTGATGGTACTGGGTTTCTTTTTAGGGTGGTGGAAATATTCTGGAATGAGATAATGGTAATTGTTGCACAACTCTGTGAATATAATTAAAACTCATGAGTTGTACACTTAAAAAGAGTGAAATTTTTGTGTGTGAATTGTATTAGTTGAAAATGTAAAATATAAAGGGAGTGGTCAAGGGTGTCAGCTACCATAAACAGGTCAAATAAAATAAGCCCTAAAAGGTGCCATTTGACTTAGCAATGAATTACTGATTTTATTATTGGTCATTTTTATCATTGTTCAGTGAACTTGGCAAGTGATCATAGGTGGCCTTGATGAGAATGATGTCCGTGGGAAAATGGGAGTGAAAAATTGACTACAGTGGGTTGAGGAAGGAAGGGTAGATAAAAATTGAGTGAATACAGACTTTTCTCAAGAAGCTTGACAAAGGGAAGGCAAGAGAAAGGTGTGTGTCCAAAGGGGAACATAAAATTGAAGGGTTTGTTTATTAAAAATGATAAGAAGTGTTTGCATGTTTACAAGAAATAAAGAGGAGAGAGAGAGTGCAAGTAGGTATAAGAGAGAGCGCAATTGTTGAAGATATTAAGTATGGGCTGTCAGCATCAGGGGATATTTATCATCATTATGAATGCTGTGTAAGCATTCAGCTTCTCTTTCCTCCGTGTTTGTATTTTGAGCTAGCATCTCACTTGCATAATTAATAAAGAAAATAGGGAGATAGAATAACCTGTTAGGCTTTTAAATACAGTTTGAAGGGTTGAGTGCGAATGAGTCGATACTCAATTTTTAGACTTACGTAGACTCTACCTTATCTTTTAGTTACGACAGCCTCCAGTTAAGCGTTTGAGACTTCGTGGTGATTGGTCAGATACTGGACCCAGAGCAAGACCTGAGAGTGAACGAGAACGAGATGGTAACTATACTTTGGTCAGCTTTTTTTGTGTGTATTGTTTTTAAAAATTAATGTTTTTAGTTTGTTTTTACTATTTACACTATTATAATGCTGCAGTGAACATCTTTGTTACATATGTACCTTAGCATACTTGTGCTAGTGTATCTTAGGATAAGTTTCTAGAAGTGGAGTGGCTGGATCATTGTATAAGTGTTTTTTAATTTTGATAGTTATCAAATTTATATGTACTAATTTATATTCCCACTGGAAGTGTAATAACGCTGTTGCTTCATAGAACATTGACTATTATCAAACTTCATGATTTTTGCCTTTCTCTTGGTATAAAGAGAAATAAAAATTCAGTTTCCAACCTGAGAGTTTTATAGAACAACAAAACCAAACTCGTTGCCATCAAATTGACTCTGACTCATGGTGACTCCATGTTTTATAAAGTAGAACAGAGCTTCACCAGGGTTTCTTGGCTATAATCTTTATGGAGAAGGAGCCCTGGTGTTACAGTGGTTAAGTGCTTGGCTGCTAACCAAAAGGTTGGTGGTTCAAACCCACCAGCCGCTCTGCGTGAGAGAAGAGCTGGCGATCTGCTCCTGTCAAGATCACAGCCCAGGAAACCCTCTGGGCAGTTCTGCTCTGGCGTATAGGTCGCCGTGTGTCTGAACCAACCTGATGACACACGACCGCAGTCTCCACAGAGGCAGATCACCAAGCCTTTCTCCTGTGGAACCACTGAGTGGGTTCCAGATGCCAGCCATTCCACCACCCAGGGACCTCTGAGGGCTTTGTAATACCACATAATTTTTGTTAAAGCTTTTTTTTTTTTTTTTAAATCACGTGCCTTTGACAAGCATAAGAAACTACAGTGAAACCTGTGAGAGTTGAAACTTGATGGGACTGCCTTGTTTTCTGGGCCTTGCAAGTTTTCTGCCTTTGACAAAGTGCAGCTTTACCTCTTGTCTATTGCTTGTTTTCATGGAAAATATTGGAGCTTTCCTTCTCTAATATATTTCCACCTTATACAGGTTCCCCCTTTGGCAGGTTTTATTGTATATTGGGAGCTTTAAAATGGCATACTTTAAAATAGAATTTATTAAATGCATCTGTAGCCAGAATCTTAACCTAATGACTTCTGAAAACTTTTCAGATCAAAAGCATATTCCCCAATATTTCATCCTTGGTATTTTGTACTACACGTATTTAAATATATATCTACATTACTTAATAAAATGTGAAATAAACTCTGATTTAACAGAAAATGCAACAACATAAATGATACATGTTTTAAAATTATAATTGTAGAATATAGTTGTCACACTTTAATCTCTTGTCATACTTTTAATTTGAAAATGCCCTTAAAAGAAAACACATTTACTTGAAAGAGGAAAAAAAGTTAGGGGAGAGACAAAACACTTTTGGTTTCAGTTAAGTTCAAATATATGGAATGTGCTTATAGTGAATGATGATGAAAGTAAGTTCAGTTTAAGGAAAATTGATATAAAAACATAAAACTGTTTTGTATCTGTGCTTAATGATAATGTTTTAATGAGACCAGGTACCTTTCTTTTAATCTATTCAATTTATAATTCATGCGTACTTCCTAGCTGGCACTCTTAGAACTAAAAATGTGGGTCAGAGTGGGGGGTGCATTTCTAAGAATAGGCAAAGATGACGGAGATGTGAGCCCCGTTGGAGAGCCGCTCATATAAACATTTACTATAAAATGTGTTGGTGGTTTTAATAGATTTATATATGTCCACATAATTTAGGCAATTTGATTTTTTTTTAATGATTTTCGTTTTAAAGGCCTTCAAATCTAGATTTTTGCATTAAGGAAAGATACTGACATACTGAAAGCACTGATAAGAACTCTGTTGTCACAGGAGAGCAAAGTCCCAACGTATCCTTGATGCAGAGGATGTCTGATATGTTGTCACGATGGTTTGAGGAAGCAAGCGAAGTGGCACAGAGCAACAGAGGACGGGGAAGATCTCGATCAAGAGGTAATTTGTTTTTCTTAATTAATGTTATAGAAAGCTGACAAAAACTATTTATTGAAGCTAGTTTTATTTATACCATATAATTTATAGCTACAGTTATCACAAGGCTCTCATTGTATTATATGAAGCAGGAGAGGACAAAGGATATTGATTATAATTTGTCCCTTCTCCTTCCACCAGTCTTCACCATTATCTCTTGCCCTTCTCAAAAAAAGTGAGGAGCCTGAGAGTCCCCATCTTAAGTCCGTTTGTTTGTACTTTAAAAATGGAAAATACAGAACTCTGTAGATAAGCAAGTTTTACATCATTGAAAAATTTCTCTTCCATTATTTATGTACATTGCTTATTAATTATAGGTTCTGGGGTTTTGGTTTTTGGGGGTTAGGTTGACTTCATTTCAAATCTTACCTATTTCTGGCTTTTGTGATCTTTGGCAAGTTACTTACCTCTTGATAAGTAACTTGATGAGAACTATAAAAGTTAACTCTTTCATAATGTTAGTTTGGGTAAGTGGTTAACATATGGCTGATTGTGTAAACATTTAGCCACATGACAGTATTTGAAATCCCAAAATAAAAAATTGTATTGAATTTCATCCATAAATTATTATTAACGTTTTAAAAAAAAAAGTTACCTTTTAAAACAAGTTCTATGGGCAGTGAATTTAAGAGTAATTAAATTTATGCTTATGTTTAAACCAGGAAATCATGGTGATTAAAAGAAAAAAATTCATTAAAATAATTCATTGTAGAAATATTTTTTATACCCTGTGGTAGTTACATCTTACAACACATTGACTTTATTGTATATTAGTTCATCCCATTTTTCTTTTTATAAAATCCAGATTTGAAGCAAAATCAGACAAATTTTTAATATTTATTGAGTTTTCTTAATTAATCCACTGTGGCTAGCATGGTGCCTGGCACAGCACACAGTAGACGCTCAAGCCTTTTGAACCTTGAATGGATCATGTTATGTTACCATATCCATTGCTGTCAAGTCAGTTCTGACTCATAGCGACCCTATAGGACAGAGTGTAGAACTGCCTTATAGGGTTTCCAAGGAGCGGATGGTGAATTCGAACTGCTGATCTTTTGGTTGGTGGCCAAGCTCTTAACCACTGCACCACCAGGACTGCATGTTATGTTAGTCCTTAAAACATTTTAGAAAAAAAAAAAAAACCCACACTGCTAATGAAATGGGTATCAGGAACTTAATTCTGTTCTACCCCATTTGTAGCTTCATTCTTGCCTCTAGCGTCAGTCAAACTTTTGGTAAATATTTTACCAAGGGCAGTGTGTTATAGAGCATGGAGATACATCAATATAAATCCGTTATCCGCCTATTAGATTAGAATTGTCATCTTCAAATTTAAGGGACTAGACATTAATTATGCATAATTCATAAGCTTCTGTAACTTTGTCTAAGTTAAACTATCATACTGAGGATTTTGCTTGTAAAATTGGATTGATTGCTTTAGCAAGGATATATATACTTTAGATAGATTTTTTTATCCCTCTTGATGAACCTGTTTGGTCAAATGGATGAAATGACCAGTGGGTGCTTTTGATAGCCTAAATTTATGTTTTTATGTGTATGTGTTAAAGTAGTTGATTTTCAAAAGTAGGTTTTAAAATTTGAATTTGCATTAATGTGTTTTTCGAAGGTGGAACGAGTCAGTCAGGTGTTTCCGCTCGTCCCACTGTCCCATCAAGTACTGATTTGGAAGTAGGTGAAACAGCAATGGAAGTCGATACTCCAGCTGAGCAGCGTCTTCAGCCTTCTACGTCCTCTGCGGTGTCAGCTCAGGCTCACTCGGCATCATCTTCTGCAGAAAGCCCTCGTTCTACTTCTTTGCTGTCTTCTCCAGACAGTGAGCAAAGGCAGTCTGCTGAGGCTTCTGGACACCATGCACATCGTCAGTCTGGTGAGGGTGTTATTCTTTAAGTAGGCCATGGTTCATTTGATGGTTTCTGAATGAAAACTTTTTTATAGGCTGTATTGGAAGAAACTAAATCACATCAAGGTCTTGCTGGAATAATTGATCAAAATGACTTATGTCAACATGTAACTTTAACACAAAGTTCAAGTGTGCCTAATTTGCATGAATTTTAACATACAGGCAATCCCTGGATTACAAACAAGTTCCGCTCCTGAGTCTGTTTTTGAGCCAGATTTGTACATAAGTCAGAACCATTATGTACGATTTGTACCTAATGTCAGTCAAGCGTTTGGCTTAACATGTGGCGTATAGTGCACCTATGCGTCAAAACATTAAAGATGCACTTCCAGATACACTAAAACAATTTAACATAATATAGGAATCATCATAATAATAATGTTTTGATACACATTGCAAAGTAGTGCCCGTTTGTTATTATGAACCATTGTCTGCACCTCAGATTTTTAATATAACAGGCTTTACAGAGATTGGTTTATAACTACGGGTTGTAAAAATAGTTCTTTCAAAAATATACGGGTACCAACATATAGTTTAATATGCTTGATTTAAAGATTATAACAGACCATTCTAAACCAGAATACACATTTATGGACTCATTTGGTTATATACCAGCGCTTTAAAGTGATAGTGAAACTATAACCCATCATTACTAGTTGCACTGTATTTATATTCTTTTTGATTATTGTTTTCTCAAATCATGAAATATTTTTATTACATTCTATACAGTGGATTTACCATGCTCTCTTGCCAACAACACAATTTACTAAAATAATAATTTCTCCTATACAGGTGTACCTCATTTTATTGCACTTCACTTTATTGGGCTTCACAGATCGCATTTTTTATAAGTTAAAGGTTTGTGGTAACCATGCATCGAGCAAGTCTATCAGCACCATTTTTCCAACATTATGTGCTTGCTTTGTGTCTCTGCGTCATATTTTGGTAATTCTTGAGGTATTCCCAACTTTTTCATTATTATATCTGTTATGGTGATCTGTGATCAGTGGTCTTTGATGTTACTGTTGTAATTGTTTTGGGGTGCCACAGACCACGTCAGTATAAGACAGTGAACTTAACTGATACATGTTGTGTGTGTTATGACCGCCCTACCGACCGGCCATTCCCCCATCTTTCTCCCTCTCCTCTGGCCTCCCTATCCCTGAGACACAACAGTAATTGAAATTAGGCCAGTTAATAACCCTACAATCACCTCTTAAGTATTCAAATGACAGGTAGAGTCACACATCTCTCACTTTAAATCAAAAACTAGAAGTGATTAAGCTTAGTGAGGAAGGTCTGTTGAAAGCTAAGACAGGCCAAAAGCTAGGCTTTTGCCCCAAATGGTTAGCCAAGTTGTGAATGCAAAGGAAGAATTCTTGAAGGAAATGAAAAGTGCTACTCCAGTGAACACATAAATGATAAGAGAGCAAATCAGCCTTATTGGTGGTATTGGGAGAAGTTTAGCGGTCTGGATAGAAGAACAAAGCAGCCACAGCATTCCCTTAAGCCAAAGCTTAATCCAGAGCAAGGCCTTAACTCTCTCCAATTCTGTGAAGGCTGAGAGAGGGGAGGAAGCTGCAGGAGAAGAGTGCGAAGCCAGCAGAGGTCGGTTCGTGAGGTTTAAGGAGAGAAGCCGTCTCCGTAGCGTAGAAGTGCAAGGCGAAGCAGCAGGTGCTGACGTGGAGGTTCTAGTGAGTTGTCCAGAAGGTCTAGCTGAGGTATTCGATGAGGGGCTACATGAAACAGTAGGTTTGCGATACGGGCAGAACAGCCTTATTGTGGAAAAAGACGCCATCTAGAACGTTAATAGCTAGAAAGGAGCCAGTGCTTGGCTTCCGAGGACAGGCTGACTGTTGTTACAGGCTAACGCAGCTGGTGACTTCAAATTGAAGCCAGTGCTCATTCACCGTTCTGAAAATCCCACGGCCCTTAAGAATTATGCTAAACCTACTCTGCCTGTGCTCTGTGAATGGAACAACAAAGCTGGATGGTAGCACATCCGTTCACAGCATGGTTTACTGAATACTTTTAAGCCCACTGTTGAGACGTACTGCTCAAAAAAAAAGATTCCTTTCAAAATACTACTGCTCATTGACAGTGTACCTCGTCACCCAAGAGTTTTGGTGGAGATGTACAAGGTAATTAATGTAGTTTTCGTTCCTGCTAACACAACTACCCATTCTGCAGCCCATGGATCAAAGAGTGATTTTGCCTTTAAGTCTTATTATTTAAGAAATACATTTCATGAGGCTACAGATGCCATAGATTTTCCTTTGATGGACCTGGACAAAGTAAATTGAACATCTTCTGGAAAGGATTCACCATTCCAGAAGCCTTTAAGAACATTCGTGATTCATGGGAGGAGGTCAAAATAAAAACACGAACAGGCATTTGGAAGAAGTCGATTCCAGCCTTTGTGGATGACTTTGACGCATTCCCCTTGAGAACTGGAGCAAGACAAGGATGCCCTTTATCACCACTCCTATTTAACATTGTGTTGGAAGTCTTACCTAGAGCAGTAAGTCAAGAAACATAAATAAAGGGCCTCCAGATTGGTAATGAAGAAGTTGAACTCTCTCTGTTTGCAGATGATATGATACTATACGTAGAAAGCCCAGAAGACTCCATGAGAAGACTGCTGGAACTGATAGAAAAATTCAGCAGAGTAACAGGATACAAGATAAACAACAAAAATCAGTTGGATTCCTGTACACCAATAAAGAGAATGATGAAAAGGAAATCAGGAAAACAATACCATTTATAATAGCCCCTAAAAAAATAAAACACTTGGGAATAACTCGAACCAGGGACGTAAAAGACCTGTGCAAAGAAAACTACGGAACACTACTGCAAGAAGCCAAAAGAGAACTACATAAATGGAAAAACATACTGTGCTCATGGATAGGTAGACTCAACATTTTGAAAATGACAATTCTGCCCAAAACAATTTACAAATACAATGTAATACCAATCCAAATACCAACAACATCCTTCAAAGAGATGGAAAAACTAATCATTAACTTTATATGGAAAGGGAAGGAGCCCTGGGTAAGTAAAGCGCTATTGAAGAAGAAGAAGAATAAAGTAGGAGGACTCCCAGTACCTGACCTCAGAACCTACTATACAGCTATGGTAGTCAAAACAGCCTGGTACTGGTACAACAACAGATACATTGACCAATGGAACAGAATTGAGAACTCAGATATAATGCCATCCACCTGTGGTCACCTGATCTTCGATAAGGGCCCAAAGTCCATCAAGTGGGGAAAAAACAGTTTTTTTTTTTTAACAAATTGTGCTAGCAAAACTGGGTGTCCATCTGCAAAAAAATGAAACAGGACTCGTACCTCACACCATATACAAAAATTGACTCAAAATGGATCAAAGACCTAAATATAAAGCCAAAAACCATGAAGTTCATAGAAGAAAAATAGCATCAATGCTAGAGGCCCTAATGCATGGCATTAGCAGGGTACAAACCACAACCAACACACAAGCTCCAGAGGATAAGCTAGGTAACTGGGATCTTCTAAAAATTAAAAACTTATTTTCATCGAAAGAGAACCTAGAGACTGGGAAAAAATTTTTGGCTATGACGAATCAGACAAAGGTCTAATCTCTAAAATCTATAGGAAAACCCAACACCTCTACAACAAAAAGACAAATAATCCAATTAAAAAATAAGCAAAAGAAATGAACAGACACTTCACCAAAGAAGACATTTGGGCGGCCAACAGACACATGAGGAAATGCTCACAATCTCTAGCCATTAGAGAAACGCAAATCAAAACCACGGTGAGACACCATCTCACCCCAACATTACTGGCGTGAATCAATAAAACAGGAAATAACAAATAATGAAGAGGCTGCGGGGAGATGGGAGCTCTTACGCACTGCTGGTGGGAATGTAAAATGATACAGCCATTTTGGAAGACGGTATGGTGCTTCCTTAGAAAGCTAGAGATAGAAATACCATATGATCTAGCAATCCCACTCCTAGGATTATATCCTAGAGAAATAAGAGTTGTCACACGAATAGACATGCACACCCATGTTCACTGCAGCATTTTTCACAATAGCAAAAAGATGGATGCCCATCAACAGATGAATGGATAAACAAACTGTGGTACATAGACACAATGGGATATTATGCAATGATAAAGAACAATGGGGAATCTGTGAAACTCCTCATAGCATGAATCTGGAGGACATTATGCTGAGTGAAATAAGTCAATCACAAAAGGACAAGTATTGTATGAGGCCACAACTGTAAAAACTTATGAAAAGGTTTACATAAAGAAACAATCTTTGATGGTTACAAGGGAGGGGATTGGTGGGGTTGGAAAAACACTTAATAGACAGTAGATAAGTTGTAACTTTGGTGAAGGGCAAGACAGTACACAATACTGGGGAAGCCAGCACAGCTTGTACAGGCAAGGTCATGGAAGCTCCATAGACGCATCCAAACTCCCTGAGGGACTGAATTGCTGGGCTGAAGGCTGTGGGGACCGTGATCTCGGGGAACATCTAGCTCAATTGGCATAACAGAGTTTATAAAGAATACATTCTACCTTCTACTTTGGTGAGTAGCATCTGGGGTCTTAAAAGCCTGTGAGTGGCCACCTAGGATACTCCACTGGTCTTATTGCTTCGGGAGCCAGAAAGAATGAAGAAAACTAAAGACACAAGGGAAAGATTAGTCCGGAGGACTAATGGACCCCATATATGGAAAGGGAAGGAGCCCTGGGTAAGTAAAGGCCCATCTACCACGGCCTCCCCCAGACTGAGTCCAGTACAACTGGATGGTTCCCAGCTACCACCACCGACTGCTCTGACAGGGATCACAATAAAGGGTCCTGGACAGAGCTGGAGAAAAATGTAGAACAAAATTCTAACTCAAAAAGAAAGACCAGACTTGCTGGCCTCACAGAGACTGGAGAAACCCTGAGAGTATGGCCCCTGGATACCCTTTCAGCTCAGTAATGAGGCCACTCCTGAGGTTCACCCTTCAACCAAAGATTGAACAGGCCCATGAAACAAAACAAGACTAAAGGGGCATACGAGCCCTGGGGCAGGGACTAGAAGGCAAGAGGGAACAGAAAAGCTGGTTATAGGGAACCCAGGTTTGAGAAGGGAAAGTGCTGACATGTCGCGGGGTTGTTAACCAATGTCATAGAACAACGTGCGTACTAAGGTTTGATGAGAAACTAGTTCGTTCTGTAAAGCTTTCTCTTTGAAAGTACAATTTTTAAAAGAAAGGAATCTTTAAAAAAAAAAAAAAAGTTTTGCCAAGTACTTATTTTCATGATATTTACATGTTAGTGAAAAAAATCAACTTCTAAATTCTGTTGAAAAGCCATTTATTTTCCTCTAAATATTATAGCTCTTCATATTCAACTTTTCCCCCAAAATATGGAATATACTAGTATTGATGATTGTATTTTTAAGGAAATTTGTTTTACTTTGTGTTTTAACTTATATATGTGTAATTATAATAACCAATCCAATGTTTATTTAGATTTTCTTTGCATTTTTCTAAGAAAGCATTTTATCCAACATATAACCAAAAATTATTAATTGCTAGTGATACAGCTGGCAGGCCTAAGCTAAAACCTACAAAAATTCCTAACAGCTTAGCTGCCACACTGTCACTTTATTCTTGCTTCTGTGAAAACGGATGCCAGACCACCAAATATGGGATGTTTTACATTAAGCACTCTTTTATCAGTGTATACCATTTTTGGTAATTCGTTTTCTCTTTCTATGGGAAGAGAAGCCAGAGTCAATTACATAACTGTTAGCATTTGTGCACATTTTATCCATAATATTAAGCTAAAGGTGAGATACAAAATTAGGTTTTCCACACTCAGTCAACATAGTTAGCATTTCACCTTCAGGGAAAGGAAAATATTTTCAAAGTTTTGGGAAGTAGGGGCAGATTTAGTTAAGACTTTGGTTTTTTTTTTTTTTAAGCAGTTAAAATTGTTAAAAGCAGGAAGAATTTTAAAGTTACAGGACTCTTTTCAGAATTTTAAGTTATCAGGAAAACAAGAAGATCTAGCCGATGTTCAAATTCTGTGTATTCTTAACTAATTCTTCTAATGGTTTCTTAGATGAGTCTTGGAATGAAGTATTGCCTTGGTTTAGAGTTTCAGTTTTTCTTTTTTGTGACAGGTATTTAGCACCTTATAATACTACATTTAAATTACTAAATCTTTTTCAGTAGTTAATATAATTATTAAATTCTAGACATTGAAATTATTGAAGTAGAATATAACCCATCTTTATGATGATCGTGTGATCATGGAACATTATTTAGCATCTTTGCACATAAATTTTTCAAAGAAATTAAATATTTTTAACTGGGAGATTATTGGGGAAATTTTGGCTAAGTTATATTGAAATAATTCCATGATATCTAGACATTATCACTATTGAAGAAAATTCGATGTTAGATGTAACATCTAAAGGTCATGTCTGTAATTGTTTTGATAAAGTATACCTGTTGCCGTCAAGTCAATTCCAACTCAGTGACCCTATAAGGCAAAGTAGAACTACCCCATAGGGTTTCCAAGGAGCGCCTGGTGGACTTGAACTGCCAACATTTTGGGTAACAGCTGAACTCTTAACCACTGCACCACCAGGGTTTCTTTGATAAAGTATAGGCCTTCCATTATCCCAGAGTCCAACATTTCAGCAGTAAGGACTTAATTTTTTTCTTTTTTAATCTCCTCTGTACTTAACATAGCCTAAGTCCAGATGGATTTGTGGATAGTTGAAGTCCACTGGTTAAATGTAGTAGCCAGGAGTGAATTAGAGCCATGATTCTATTCCTGTCTTGTATTAAAAAAAAAAAAGAGAGATGGAGAAAATAAAAGACTGTACCTTTGCCTGCGCTTGTCTTGCTGCGGACAATACTTTATATAAACACTTTGCCTCTCATTCATAGCCCTTGCATCTCTTCTGTTACTTTTACTGGTGTGAAGAGACGAGACACTGGAAACGTGAAAACGTGCCTGGCAAAGCTCCAGCTCTGGTTGAACCTAATTATCTGTCTTCATTTACATCTGAGCCACTTACTGATTGTGAGGAAAATCATGGCCACAAGTGTCAATGGGTATTCAATACGGTGTGTCAGAGCAGCCTCTCAACTTGTTGCTCTCCAACTATATAAAATAGCTACTTTGTATCTTCGTGTCTTTCCTGAAACTTCCAGCACTCCCCTTCATCCTCATCCTACCCCCAATTGAAAACCTCATTCCTCAGAGTGAAAACAAAAGCATTTAGAAAGGAATATGCTCATCTTCCTAGTATTGATTCTCCCAGCTTTCCAGCGTCTATACTTATACTGTGGTAAAAGAAGACACATTCTGGAAGAAGTGTGCCTACTCCTGCCAAAGGCTAGTCAGAGCAGTTCTCTTTGAAGCTTCTCAAGGACTTTGTTCCTTCCCCTGCATCGTTATTAGTACCTTTTCTACTGAATTGTTACTTTTGGCCATCCTCAAACATGCTCTGATATTATTTCCGATATTAAAAAGCCCTTTCTTGACTATTCCACATCCTCCTGCAGCTGCTGCTTTCTGTCTCTGCTCCTTTTATGATTGTCGTCATTGTTGGGTGCTGTCAAGCTGGATCCAACTCATAGCGACCCTACGTACAATAGAATGAAACACTTGCCTGGTCCTGCGCCATCCTCATGACTGTTATGCCTGTGCTGCTTGATACACTGTGTCAGTACATCTCTTTTCATAGGAAAAAAAAAAAGGCACTATGAAAAGGCCAAAAATGGATGGAAGAAGAGACTCGTAAACTTGTTCTTGAATATCGAGTAGCTAAAGCAAAAGGAAAAAAATGATGAAGTCAAAAAGTAGAACAGAAGATTTCAAAGGGTGCTTGAGAAGACAAAGTTTTATAATGACACGTGCAAAGACCTGGAGATAGAAAACCAAAAGGGAAGATCACGCCCAGCATTTCTCAAGCTGAAAGAACTGAAGAAAAAATTCAAACCTCGAGTTGCAATACTGAAGGATTCTATGGGGAAAATATTAAACGACACAGGAAGCAGGAAAAGAAGATGGGAGGAATATTCAGAATCGCTGTACCAAAAAGAATAGGTCGACATTCAGCCATTTCAGGAGGTACTGAAGGAAAAAGTCCAAGTTGCATTGAAGGCATTGGCAAAAAACAAGGCTCCAGGAATTGACGGAATACCAAGTGAGGTATTTCCACAAACGGATGCAGCACTGGAGGTGCTCCCTCATCTATGTCAAGAAATTTGAAAGATAGCTACCTAGCTAACCGACTGGAAAAGATTCATATTTATGCCTATTCCCAAGAAAAGTGACCCAAACCAAATCTGTAAATTGTTGGACAATATCATTAATATCACACACAAGTAAAATTTTGCTGAAAATCATTCAAAAGACGCTGCAGCAGTATATCAACAGGGAACTGGCAGAAATTCAAGCCGAATTCGGAAGAGGACGTAGAACCAGGAATATCATTGCTGATGTCAGATGGATCTTGGTTGAAAGCAGGAAATACCAGAAAGATGTTTTCCTGAGTTTTATGGACTATACAGAGGCATTCGACTATGTGAATCATAACAAATTATGGATAACATTGCAAACAATGGGAATTCCAGAACACTTATGTGTGTTCATGAGGCAGTCGTTTGAACAGAACAAGGGGATACTGCGTAGTTTAAAGTCAGGAAAGGTGTGTGTCAGGGTTGCACCCTTTCACCATAACTACTCAGTCTGTACACTGAACAAATAATCCGAGAAGCTATATGAAGAAGAACGGTGCATCAGAATTGGAGGAAGACTTATTGACAACCTGCGTTATGCAGATGACACAACCTTGCTTGCTGAAAGTGAAGACGACTTGAAGCACATACTGATGAAGATCAAAGAACACAGCCTTCAGTATGGATTACACCTCAACATAAAACAAAAGTCCTCACAACTGGACCAGTAAGCAACATCATGATAAACAGAGAAGATTGAAGTTGTCAATGATTTCATTTTACTTGGATCCACAGTCAACACTCAAGGAAGCAACAGTCAAGAAATCAAAAGACACATTGGATTGAGCAAATCTGCTGCAAAAGACCTCTTTAATGTGCTGAAAAGCAAAGATGTCACCTTGAAAACTAAGGTGTACCTGACCCAAGCCATGGTGTGTTTTCAGTAGCCTCATATGCATGTGAAAGCTGGACAGTGAATAAGGAAGACCGAAGAATTGATGCCTTTGAATTGTGGTGTTGAAGAAGAATACTGAATATACCACGGACTGCCAAAAGAATGAAGAAGTGCGATCAGAATGCCCCGTGGAAGCAAGGATGGCAAGACTACATCTCACATATTTTGGATATGTTGTCAGAAGGGATCAATCCCTGGAGAGGGTCATCATGCTTGGTAAAGTAGAGAGTCAGTGAAAAAGAGGAAGACCCTCAATGAGATGGATTGACACAGTGGCTGCAACAGTGAACTTCAGCATGACAACGATTGTGAGCATGGCACAGGACCAGGCAGTGTTTCGTTCTGTTGTACATAGGGCCGCTGTGAGTAGGAATCAACTCGACAGCACCTAACGACAACATGATTGCCTACTGATTCACTAACTGATTGGCTGTTCGTAATGGATCCCGTCACAGAGGTGATCACATTATATGAAATCTCATCATGGAAGTGATCCCATCATCATACAACTGCAAAACTACATCATAACTGCCAACCCCCTGAAATCACGGCCCAGCCAAGGTGACACTTAGGGCTTCTTATGCCTCTGGATCAACAGGGAAAGAAGGGAGTTACCATGGGGCTGGTGTGATTGATCCTGATTACCAAGAGGAAAATCGGATTGATGTTACATAATGGAGGTAAACAAGATTATGTCTGGAATGCAGGAGATCCCTTAGTACTACCATGCTCTGTTACCAGCCTCAAAGGAAAACTACAGTGACTCAATTCTGACGTGATTACTAATGGCCCAGACCCTTCAGAAAAGAAGTTTTGGGTCCCCCTGCCCCCAAGCAAAGAACCATGACCAGATAAGGTACTGAATGGATTGCAGAAGAAGGTAGTTCCAAGGACCAGTCACAACCACGTGACCAGTTGCAGAAATGAGGACTGTAATTGTTATGAATTGCCTTGTATGTGTACATCAAATATTTTTGTTTTCTTCACTTGTAAGATGTAAACAGGGTTGGTGCACATTCGGTTGTATGTGTGATCGTTGTATCACGTTAGGTGCAGGTGGTTTAAGGAGATGTGTACAGGTGTACCACTGCTTTGACTCTGCTGTCCATTACGGTAACCACGCCTACCTTGTCTTTATCAGTTGAGTGCTGCCACTTGGCCCCTAATACCACGGGGTCTTTTCAGCCCCATTGTACTTAAGTGTCTTAATTTAGTTAGGGCAGTTCCCACCGGCAAATCTGACTTAACATAAAATAGCAATCACAGCAGTCTTAAGGCTCCCTTCACAAATTTATCCCTCACCGTTGTGGTAAAGGCTATGTCCTCTGGGCACTCATGTGGGTCTGTGGGTCTAACCTGGTAAATCCACTCTAGCATTCCAGCTTCCCTAAGCCTTTCGATACCTTCTTATACAGTATACAAAGGCAGGTCTGATACTTCAGCTTGATTTAGTATAGGCTGCCACATAATCTGTGCTTCCAAATAAACTATTAGAGTCTTTCCTAACTTTTTGAGCTAATTTTTGTGCGTGTGTGTGTGTGTACCTTAGATGAAAGTTTACAGCTCAAGTTAATTTCTCATACAAAAATTTATACACATAGGTATGTGATAATAGTTGCAATACCTAAAATGTGACCGCACACTCCCTGTTTCCACCCTGGTTTTTGTGTCCATTCAGCCAGTTCCAGTCCATTCCTGCCTTCTCCTCCTGCCTCTGGATGGGAGCCGCCCATTTTGGCTCATGTACCTGCTTGAACTAAGAATCACACTCTTTACAAGTATTATTTTATGTTTTTATAGTTCAGTCTAATCTTTGTCTGAAGAGTTGGCATTGGGAATGGTTTTAGTTCTGGGTTAACAGAGCATCCAGGGGCCATGGCTTCAGGGGTTTCTCCAGTCTCAGTCAGACCATTAAGTTTGGTCTTTTTACATGAATTTGTGTTCTGCTGCACAGTTTTCTCCCACTCCATCATACACTTTCTGTTGTGTTCCCTGCCAGGGTGGTCATTGATGGTAGCTGGGCACCATCTGTTTCTTCTGATATCAGGCTGATAGAGTCTCTGGTTTATGTGACCCTTTTGTCTCTTGGGCTCATATTTTCCTTGTGTCTTTGATGTTCTTCATTCTCTTTTGCTCCACGTGGGTTGGCACCAATTGATGCATCTTAGATGTCCACTTGAAATCTTACAAGACTCCAGGTGCCACTCACCAACGTGGGATGTAGAACATTTTCTTAATAAATGTTGTTACGCCAGTTGACCTAGATGTCTCCTGAAACTATGGTCCCCAGACCCCAAATAATGTATTAAATCTTCCTGTCTTCTCTAGCTGAAGTATTGAATGAAGAATCTGTGCTTAATGGCCCCATTTCACTAAACTCAGAGTGATCCATCTTTATGTTCCTTACACTGTTATCCCACACCCTTAATAGCCATTCCCACACATATTCCCCAGGTTTCTGTTTCTACGTATTAGAAAAGTCTAGCAGTTCTTTTGAATTTAGCATACCTCACCCAGGTTACACTTTGTACTTTGCCTTTTGGGTCTTGCTGGAACTGAAGTCGAGTTATAGGTCTGGTGGTGGGATGTGTTTTGAGAACATTCAGCATTGTCTTGTAAGTCATCTGCCTCAATCGGTGCCCCAGGCGATGACTCAGAGAAAGCCTCTTTAGACATAGCTGGGTTAATCTTTTTAGATGGGGGTGCTTTTACTGTGGAGTGTGGCTTAGCAGACAAACATAGAGTAGTCTCTTCAGATGGGAGTGAGAGGGCGAATTCCATTGGCAGGAGTGATTCAACAGAATTTAGGGGCTCAGTGTCTCCAGCTTCCTGATGATCTGCGCATATATCCCACCCCAAGTTTCAGGATCCTGTTCTTCCCAGTCAGTGCCCTCACTTTAACTTCAGAGACCACTAGAGTTTGGGAATTGATTTGGTGTTATAATTCAGCCACCCTTACAATAAGACTCTAGGTTTGGTTTTTGGCAACATCAGTTCTCTTACTACAAGAAACAAGGCTTTCTTTCAAAGTACAAGTAGAAACTTTCAGGCCATTTATGCCCTGCTTGAACTTTGACTCTGAAGCCCTGAGCTCATCTCTTTCTTTCACTACTTCGTTTAGCTAAAGTAGGACATAATTTTTTCTTGTATTTCCCTAATGACTAATAATTTTGAGCATCTTTTTATGTACTTATTGGCCATTTGTATATCTTCTTTGGAGACATATCTGTTCAAGTCTTTTGCCCATTTTTTAAATTAGATTGTTGTGTTTTTATTGTTGAGTTCATATACTCTGCATATTAAAAGCTTGTCAGATATATGATTTCCAATTTTTTTCCCATTTTTGTAGATTCTTTTCACTTTCTTGATGTCCTTTGATGTACAAAAACATATAATTTTTAAGAAATCCAATTCATCTCTTTTTATGATGTTTTTAATATCTAAAAGTCCATTGCTAAATACAAAGTCAAGACGACTTGTCCCTGTATTTTACTCTAAGAGTTCTAGGGATTAAATTTAGGTTATTGATGTCTTTGGAATAAATTTTTTATGTGTAGCGTGCAGTAGGAGTCTACTTTCATTCTTTTGCATATGGAAATAATAGCGCCATTTATTGAAGAGAGTATTCTTTCTCCATTGGATGGACTTGACCCCTTGTTAAAAATCAATTGGTTATAGATACATGGGTTTATTTCTACTCTCAATTCCTTACTTTGAACTATATGTCTTTCCGTATGCCAGTACCAGTGTTTTGATTATTACAGCTTTGTAGTAAGTTTTGAAATTGCAAAGTGTGAATTCTACTTCTTTCAAGAGATTATTTTGTTTTTCAGGACCCCTTGCTAAAGATTGGAGGCCTGGTGGCAAGTGGTTAAGAGCTAGGCTGCTAACCCAAAGGTTGGCAGTTCGGATTCACTGTCTGCTGCTTGGAAACCTTATAGGGCAGTTCTGCTCTGTTCTGTAGGGTTGCTATGAGTTGGAATTAACTCGATGGCAACAAGTTCATTTTTTGGTTTGTTATAGCTTATGAATTTTAGGATCCACTTTTCCATTTCTGCAAATGTGCTGTTGGGATTTTTATAGGAATTGCCTTGAGTCTGTAGAACTTAGAGTAGCATTAACATCTTAATATTAAAGTTTTCCAAGCCATGAACATGAGATGTCTTTCCATTTATTTAGGTTTTCTTTAGTTTCTTTTAACAATGCCTTGTATTTTTCACTGTACAAGTCTTTCACCTCCTTGATTAAATTTATTCCTAGGTATTTCATTGTTTAGATGCTGTTGTAAAGGGAATTGTTTTCTTAATTTCTGTCTTGGATTGTTCATTGCTGATGTGTAGAAACAAAACTGATTTTTACGTGTTGATCTTGTACACTGCAACTCTTCTGAATTCATTTATTAGTTCAAATAGCTCTTCATGGTTCTTTCGAATTTTTTGTACATAGGATTGTGTCATCTGCGAACAGAGATAGTTTTTCTTCTTCCTACCCAATTGGGATTTTTTAAATTTCTTTTTCTTGCCTGATTGCTCTGGCTAGATCTTCCAGTACAGTATTGAATGTTGTCGTTGTTAGGTCCCATTGAGTCAGTTCCACCTCATAGCAACCCTGTGTGAACGAAATGAAACACTGCCTGGTCCTGAATCCTCACTATTGTTGCTGTGTTTGAACCCATTGTTTCAGGCACTGTGTCAATCCATCTCATCGAATTTCTTCCTCTTTCACCAATGCTCTACTTCACCAAGAATGATGTCCTTCTCTAAGGACTGGTCCCTCCTGTTAACATGTCCGAAATACGTAAGACAAAGTCTCGCCATCCTCACTTCTAAGGAGCATTCTGGCTGTACTGCATCTAAGACACATTCGTTCTTCTGGTAATCCATGGTATATTCAATATTCTTTGCCAACACCATAATTCAAAGGTGCCAATTCTTCCTCAGTCTTCCTTATTCATTGTCCAGCTTTCACTTGCATACGAGGTGGTTGAAAAAACCCTGGCTTGGGTCAGAGACACCTTAATCCTCAAAGTGACGTCTTTGATTTTTAACACTTTAGAGAGATCTTTTGCAGTAGATTTGCCCAGTGCACTGTGTCGTTCTTGACTGCTTCTTCCACGGGCATAGGTTGTGAATCCAAGTAAAATAAAATCCTTTACTACGTCAGTATTTTCTCCATTTATTATGATGTTGCTTATTGGTCCACTTGTCAAGATTTTCGTTTTCTCTATGTTGGGGTGTAATCCATACTGTGAAGCTACAGTCTCTGATCTTCATCAGTAAGTGCTTCAAGTCCTTTTCACTTTGAGAAAGCAGCGTGTGTCATCTATATATCACAGGTTGTTAATGGGTCTTCCTCCAATCCTGATGACCCATTCTTCATAGAAACCAGCTTCTTGGATTATTTGCTCAGCATACAGATTGAACAAGTATGGTGAAAGGATACAACCCTGATGCACACCTTTCTTGACTTTAAACCACGCAGTATTCCCTTGTTCTATTAGAAAAACCACCTCTTGGTCTAGGTATAGTTTCCTCATGAGCATAATTAAGTGTTCTGGAATTCCCATCCTTTGCCATGTCATCCATAATTTGTTATGATCCACACAGTTGAATGCCTTTGCATAGTCAGTAAAACACAGGTGAACATCTTTCTGGTATTTTTTACTTTCAGCCAAATCCTTCTGACATCAGCAATGATATTCCTGGTTCCATGTCCTCTTCTGAATCTGGCTTGAATTTCTGGCAGTTCCCTGTCGATGAACTGCTGCAACTGCCTTTGGATGATTTTCAGTAAAATTTTACTTGTGTGTGATATTAATGATATTGTTTGATAATTTCCACATTCTGTTGGATCACCTTTCTTTGGAATGGGCACAAATTAGATCTTTTCCAGTCAGCTAGCCAAGGAGCTTTCTTCCAGATTTCTTGGCATAGGTGAGTGAGCATTTCCCACGCTGCGTCCGTTTGTTGAAACATCTCAGTTGGTGTTCCGTCAGTTCCTGGAGCCTCAGACTTCTTCCTTCAGTATCGTTGGTTCTTGATCATATGCTCACTCCTGAAGTGGCTGAATTTTGACCAGTTCTTTTTGGTACCGTGATTCAGTGTATTCCTTCCATCTTCTTTTAATGCTTACTGCATCACTTAGTATTTTCCTCATGGAATCCTTCAGTATTGCAAGTGAAGGCTTGAATTTTTTCTTCAGTTCTTTCAGCTTGAGAAATGCAAAGCGTGTTCTTCCCTTTTGATTTTTTTTAACTCCAGGTCTTTGCATGTTTCATTATAATATTTAACTTTGTCTTCTCAAGCCTCCCTTTGAAATCTTCAGTTCAGCTCTTTTACATCATCATTTCTTCCATTTGCTTTAGCTACTCTCCATTCAAGAGGAAGTTTCACAGTCTCTTCTGACATCCATTTTGGTCTTTTCTTTCTCTTCTGTCTTTTTAATGACTTCTTGCTTTCTTTGTGTATGATGTCCTTGGTGTCCTTCCACAGTTTGTCGGATGGTCATTAATGCTTCATGCGTCAAATCTATTTTTCAGGTAGTCTCTAAACTCAGGTGGGATATACTCAGGGTCGTACTTTGGCTCTCGTAGACGTGTTCTAATTTTCTTCAGCTTCAACTTGAACTTGCATATGAGCAATTGGTGGCCTTGTTCTATTTGATGATATTGAGCTTCATTGTCTCTTACCACAGATGTAGTTGATTTGATTCCTATGTATTCATTCTGGCGTGGTCCACATGTGTTATTGCCACTTACATTGTTGAAAAGAGGTATTTGCAAGAAGTCTTTGGTCTTAAAAATTGTGTCATGTGATCTCTGGCGTCATTTCTATCACCAAGGCCATATTTTCCAACTACCAATCCTTGTTCTTTGTTTAAAACTTTTGCATTCAAATCATCAGTAATTATCAGTGCATCTTGATTGGAGGTTGGATCAATTTGAGACTACAGAAGGTGGTAGAAATCTTTAATTTCTTCATCTTTGGCCATAGTGGTTGGTGTGTAAATTTGAATAATAGTCTTATTAACTGGTCTTTCTTGCAGGCATTTGGATATTATCCTATTACTGACAGTATTGTATTTCAGGATAGATGTTGAAGTACTCTTTTTGACAATGAATGTGACGCCATTCCTCTTCGATTTGTCATTCCTGGCATAGTAGACCATATGATTTTCCAATTGACATGGCCAGTACCAGTCTATTTCAGCTCACTAATGCCTAGGATATCGATCTTTATGCATTCCATTTTATTTTTGATGACTTCCCATTTTTCTAGATTCTTACTTCGTACATTCTGCATTTCTGTTAATGGCTGTTTGCAGCTGTTTCTTCTCATTTTGAGTCGTGCCACATCAGCAAATGAAGGTCCTGAAAGTTTGATTCCATCTGTGTCATTAAGGTTGACTCCAGTTTGAGGAGGCAGCTCTTCCCCATTCATTATTTTGTGTGCCTTCCAACCTGAGGGTCTCGTTTTCCAGTACTATATCAGACAGTGTTCCATTGCTATTCATAAAGTTTTCTCAGGCTAGTTTTCTCAGAAGTAGACTGCTAAGTCCTTTTTCATAGTTTGTGTTAGTCTGGAAGCTCCATTCAAACTTGTTGACCATGGTTGACGCTGCTAGTATTAGAAATACCAGTTGCATGGCTTCCAGCATCATATCAACACACAAGCTACCATGGTACGATGAACTGACAGACAAGTGGTGGTCAATATTGAATAGCAGTAGTGAAAGTGGGCACCCTTATCTTATTCCTGAAAGCTTTCGCCATTGAGTATGATGTTAGCTCTGGATTTTTCATAAATGCCCATTGTTGTATTGAATGTGTTTATCATGAAAGGTTGTTGGATTTTGACAAATGCCTTTTCTGCGTCTGTTGGGATGACCATGTGGTAAAAACATATGAGTTATTCCTGATTCCTTCTTTTCTCCAATGTCGCATGTCTAATTCATCAGCAAATCCAGTTGGTTCTATCTCTAAAATATTCTACTTCTTTCCATTTCTCTGTTGTTTCTTGTCTATTATTCTACTTACATCTATTCCTGCTCTCTTATAAATTTATTTCCCATGCAGCATCCAGAATGACTATTTTAAAATGTTAAAGTAGGTTATATAATTTTGCTCTTTAAAACCACTCAGAGGCTTGTAATTGTATTTAGAACTACAAAAGAAGAAGAAAAAAAAAGCACAAACCCTTACTGAGAATCTGTAAGAATCTCCATGGGTTTACCCTGGTCTGTATCTCTATCCTCATCTCATACCACTTCCTCCCTCAGTTCCTAATGATAATTATGCTGTAGCTATACTTGTTTATTTTCAGTTCCTTGAATGTGCCAAGCCCTCTTCTACTTGCTCTTCTCCGACATGGAAAGCTCTCTGACTTGTCACATGGGCAACTCCTTTTTCTTTTGATCTCAACTCAGTTGTCTCTCAAGAGAGATCTTTCATAACTACACTAGTCTTTTCTTCCTACACTGTCTAAAATTTTACTCTCTTTTATGTAACCCTATATTTCCTACACAGCATTTTTAAAATTGGTAATTCCTTTTTTTATTTGTATATGACTTATTTTTTATGGAATACTGGTGGTGCAGTGGTTAAGAGCTCTGGCTGCTTACCAAAAGGTAATTTCAGATCCACCAGCCACTCCTGGGAAACCCTATGGTGAAGTTCTACTCTGTCGTGTAGGATCGCTATGAGTCAGAATCAACTCAACGGCAACAAGTTTGGTTTGGTTTTCTTTTCTCATACTTGGATATGATCTCATAAAGACAGGAACGTTGTCTGTCTTGTTCTCTTTTGTCCCTGAGCAAACCTCTTTTTTCCACAACACTAGTTACTCTCTCAAGATTAACTCTCCAGAATTAAGAGTGTGTTAAGGCATTTGGTTATCTTTAGGCTATTATAGGTTATGCCAGGTATATTTAGCTACACTTTAGTCTTTAGATGATAGATTCAGCCTCACTGTATTAACTCTGAGTATTTCCAGTAGGCTCCCAGACTTCGATGACATCCAGGGGATATGCCAATCATTTATCTTTTTTGAATCCGTTTTTTTTCCTTGTCTGTCCAGACAACACATGACTGAAGATATGTTTTTTCTTGCCTTGTTCCGGAAGTATTTTAAAGTAACTTAAATACTTTTAAAAATCATCTGTAGTGTAACTTTTTTTTAGTGTACATAAATGAGTAAATCAGGACAAACAGACATAGGTAGGAAAAAGTAAAATGAAGTCATGAGCGAGATGAATATACAAAGCTACATGCCCTGAAGAATAATACAGCTCTGGAGGAGACTGCAAAGTTGTTTTTGAGTTTTGTAGCTGAATTAGCAAAATAAGTGTGCTCAAGTGGGATTTGAGATCAGCTGATAGATTGTCTTTTTTTTTTTTTTTTGATTCTTCATCCTTTGTGTTTGTGAATTTTATTTTACATAGTCAGAGCTTTTAAAATTATATTCTATATACATAGCCCAAATTTAATCAGACATTTTAGTTCTTATGGATGCCCTTTTCTTCAACATTTAGCAAGACTGTACTTTTAAAATCAAGTTATAAAACTACTTAAAAGCCAGAAAGGAATGACTATGAGCTGAAAATATATAGGTTAAAATGAAGGCTGTTGTTTAGTTGGAGGGCCTGGATGGTGTGAACAGTTAATGCACTCAAGTCCATCCAGAGATGCGTTGGAGGAGAGGCCTGCTGATGTCCTTCTGAAGAATCAGGCACTGAAAAACCTCACAGAGCAGGGTTCTGCTCTGACACACATGGAGTTGCCATGAGTCAGGATCAACAGTTAGTTTAAAAAAAAAAAAAATCTTTTTTACAAAAAATATTTCAAATTAGCTTAAATATTTTCTTCTTTTTCTCAATAATGCCCATCAGATCCCTCTATTAATTACTTCTTAAACTAAGCCTGGAAATGTCTTCATATACTTTGTTATTTGTCTTTTTTTTCCCATGGCAAGGAGGAGCTTCCTATAATGAAAATGTGCTAAAAATGAGGAAGGCAGTCTAAAATGTGCTAAAAATGAGGAAGGCAGGTTACAGTTTAATTTTTTTCATTGGTTTAATTTTAATCCTTATGAAAGAATACGATGGGAGAAGGTAGTAACTTTGGATTGCTTGAGCATCTCAGTATGTACAAAAATCCGTTTAGGGCGAATCACCTTAAAGAGTGAATCATTTGAAGGATCCACGTGTTTCTAGTTAATCAGACCAATCAGACCATGAGAATTTAGTTTCTTTTAGGATAAGACTTACATGGCATATGATATGGTTTGTGAGTGGATTTTTGCTCATTTACAAATAACTGTGTGTCCCCAAATTCACAAATATATTTAGGTCTATTCAAAAACATAGGAGTCCCTGGGTGGTGCAAATGTTAAGTGCTCAACTACTAACAGAAAAGTTGGCAGTTTGAACCCACCCAGAGGCACCTTGGAAGAAATACCTGACGATCTGCTTCTGAATGTTTGCATCCTTGAAAAATCTATGGAGCAGCTCTACTTTGCACAGATGGAGTCACCATGAATCAAGATCGACAGCAGCTGCGTTTTTATAGTTATTACTATACAGTAACTGGGTGGCACAAACAGCTAAGTGCTCAACTACTAATGAAATGTTTGGTGGCAGTTTGAACCTCCCAGAGGCACCTTGGAAGAATGCCTGGTGATCTGCTTTCAAAAAGTCCCAGCCTTGAAAACCCTATGGAGCACAGTTCTACTTTGCAACAGATAAAGTTGCCATGAGTTGGAATCAACCCAACTGCAACTGGTTTAGTTTTGGTACTCAGAAACATTATAGCTAAATTTATCTCTGTAGTGAAATTGCTAAGGAAGTGAAAACTCTACTATATAACAATATCAAAGCAAACTTTTCAAAGGCCAAATATCAGGTTACAGTTTCCTTATATGGGATTAGGGTCTAGTTACACCAGGTGTAGGCCATTCACAGTTGAGTAAACAAATGAAAATATTAAGATTCATAGCTACTTTTGGGAAACTAAAGGAGAGACCAGATGGATTTGGAAGTCAGTGAAGGAATGACCAGTCCCAGCAGAAAAAATGCACAAGCATCACTATGACAAGAAGCAGTTTGGGACTGGAAGACAGATTGATAGCAGGCAGTTAAAGCATCACTGAATTAGGTGTTAAAATAATCCGGTGTCCAGGACAGAAAGTCTTGTGCATTGAAGAGGACAGGAGGTTAGAACCAAGTGGGCCTTTGTTGGATCAGCTTTATTTATTTTGATTGTACTCCTACATCAGCGGGAGTTAAGCTATCAGGGAGACTTGCGTGGACTCTTTCAGAAGAAAATTGTTAGTAATTTGGGGAGATGTTGTTGTTAGGTGCTGTCGAGTCGGTTCTGACTTACAGCGACCCTATGCACAACAGAACAAAACAGTGCTGGGTCCTGCAGCATCCTTAAAATCATTGTTATGCTTGAGCTCATTGTTGTAGCCACTGTGTCAGTCCACCTCGTTGAAGGTCTTCCTCTTTTCCACTGACCCTGTACTTTGTCAAGCATGATGTCCTTCTCCAGGGACTGATCACTCCTGCCAACAAGTCCAAAGTATGTAAGACACAGTCTTGCCATCCTTGCTTCTAAGACAGATTTGTTCATTCTTTGGGCAGTCCATGGTATATCCAATATTCTTCGCCAACACCACAATTCAAAGGCGTCAGTTCTTCGGTCTTCCTTATTCATTGTCCAGCTTTCATATGCATAAGATGTGATTGAAAATACCATGGCTTGGTATTTGTACATCTTAGTCTTCAGGATAGAAATACAAATTTTCCAATAGCAATTCTTGGCACAGTGTTGTTTTTTTTTTTTAACCATAAGATATTCATTATATTCATTTCTTATTTTGGCCTGTGTTAACAAGGATTAATTCCCCACACTTGAATAGTACATTTATTAACATTTATAAATGATACATGTTTGTTGTGTACATTTAAAAAAATACTGTTATGCAGTAAAACCTGCAAAAGCTGGAAACCGTAAGGCAGAAATCTGTCAAAGATGGAAAACTCAAGTATTTTCCACTAAAAGAAGTGATTAAAAAATTTGTAAGACTGCACCCTGTCAAAGGCAGAAAACTAGCAAGACAAGACCCAGAAAAACAAGGCAGTCCCCTTGAGTTCCAGCTCTCACAGGTTTTACTCTATTTTCAATTGAAGAGTGCACAGCAAAACAGGTTCCCATTCAGCAATGTCTGCACGTATTGTTAAGTAATGTTTGTTACTCTCTTCACATTGTATCAGCATTCTTAGTTTTTGAGCCTAGTTTTTCCATTCCCCTCGATCTAGTCTCATGCCCCTCATTTCTGTTTTATAGTATCGGTTGACCCTTTGGTCTCATATAGGTGGTTTTTTAAAGAGTATAGTACTTAAGGGTGATATTCTTTATGAGCTAACCTTCTGTTTAGCTAAAAGGTGTCTTTGGATAGTTGCGGTTTAAGGCTTAAAGAATATCTCAGGGTAGTAGTCTCAGGAATTCCTCCTGTCTCAGTGGGTTCATTAAGTCTGGATATTTTGAAAATTTGAAGTTCTTTTCCACATTTTTCTTCCTCTCTATCAGGATCCATGAATTGTGGTCCTGATCAGAACATTTGGTAGTGGTGGCCAGGCACCATCTAGTTCTGGTCTCAGGGTAGAGGAGGCCGTGGTTCACACAGACAATTAGTCCTATAGACTAATTCCTTCTCTGAGTCTTGGATTTCCTTCTTTCTCTTTTGCTCCAAGTGAGTAGAGGTAAGTAGTTGAATCTTATATGGCTGCTCACAAGCTTTAAAGACCCCAGACACTGCTCACTGGACTAGAATTTAGAACATTTATGAACTATGTTATGCTGACTAACTGAGTTGTCCCATGATACTGTGTTCCTACCACCACGTGTCTGTCAGTTTGTCATACTGTGGGGGCTTGCATGTTGCTGTGATGCTGGAAGCTATGCCACCGATATTTAGATACCAGTAGGGTCACCCATGGAGGACAGGTTTCAGCTGAGCTTCCAGACTAAGACAGACTAGGAAGAAGGACCCGGCAGTCTACTTCTGAAAAGCATTAGCCAGTGAAAACGTTATGAATAGCAGTGGAACGTTGTCCGATATAGTGCTGGAAGATGAGCCCCCCAGGTTGGAAGGCACTCAAACCAAGAAAACTAATCCTGTAAGGTGATTGGTTATGTCTAAGTATCAGTTTCTGTGACCATTGTTTGTTTTAATATGTGTGCGTGTTTGTGAGTATGTATATGTGTACATTCATGGGCCACATAACATCCATCTGGGCAACGTCCAACTGCATATATGTCTATGGTCCCATAAGGTTATAATAAAGTTCAGAAATCCCTACTGAAGAACACGACATAGTGGATTTAGGCATGTAATGCTTGACAATCACGACAATCCTCAAAAACAAAGAAAAAATTCTCCGGGCTGTTAAAGGATCAGCTCCGCTGAAAGCTACAAGGCTAAAGAAAATGGAAGAGGAGCCTATATCAGATATGGAAATATTGCTAATGACATGGATTGAGGACCAAATAGAAAAGCAAATCCTTCTAAGCACGTTGATGATCACCGCTAAGGTACAAAGCTTGTTCGAGGTGCTTAAAGAAAACACAGAACCAGACTACAGTATCAAGTTTAGTGGTAGCTCTGCATGGCCCAAGTGATTCAATATTTTTCACTGCATAATGTGAAAGCAAGCGGTGAGTCTGCGAGTGCTGATGCGAAGGCAGCAGAAGAATTTGTTAAAACCTTAGATAAACTAATTGTAGAGGGAGGTTATTTGCCCCAGCAAATTTCTGATACGGACAAAACCTCCTTATTCTGCGAGTAAAGGCCTGAAAGACCTTCATCCATTATGTCAACACAACATCCAAATCACTAACATCTTCTTTCACAGAGTGTGTCGTGTACACACAGTCGTAAATATATTTATACACATATATATGTATCTGTATAAACACATATAAATCTGTGTTTTGGTTGTTGTTGCAAAATTATATATAACATAGCATTTACCTTAACATCTGTCTGTGTGTATGTATGTACAACCCAATTATCTTGGTTATTGTGCACACTTCTCCCATATTCATTGCTACCTTCTCCATCATCATAAGTAAAAAGTGATTACGGTGTATAGAATGAATCTCCTTCACCCCACTCTCTCCATAGCCACTAAGGAACGATGGTGTCTGCATGTAGAGCTATTCTTGTCATTTTATAAAAGTAAGACCATGCAGTATTTGCCCTTTGGGGATTGACTTTGCTGAGAATAGTGTCCTCTAGGTTCTTCCATGTTCCAAAGTGTTTTGGGAACTCATCATTCCTTATGGCTGCATAGCATTCTATTATATGTATGTCCCACATTTTGTTTATTGATTTTGGCTACTGTAAATAGTGCTGCAGTGAACATAGGTGTGGATATGTCTGTTCATGTCTTTTCTTTTACATCTTTACAGTACATACCAAGGAGTGGAATTGCTGGATCATAAGCAGCACTATTTCTAATTTTTTGAGGAATCGCCATATTGTTTTCCTGTAAAAACAGCATGAGAGCGGTGTCTGACCTCCTCTAACTTCACAAACCCATTGCCGTCAAGTCGATTCTGACTCATAGCAACCCCACAGGACAAAGTAGAACTGCCCCATAGGGTTTCCAAGGAGTGCCTGATGAATTTGTACTGCTGACCTTTTGGTTAGCAGCCATAGCTCTTAACCACTATGTCACCAGGGCTTCCCTAACTCCACAAGGGTGAAGGAAATCAAGATCAACAGCCCGAGGCTGATTCCCATGAGACAGAGGTCAGACATGGCTCCTCTCTCTGCCATCTTTACTAATTTTCACACCGACCATCCCTCCCATAGCACTGTCTACTCTGCTGGGTTCGATAATTCATTGCAGTGGCCACACAGAACTCACAGACAATACTCACAATTATGGGGTTTATTAGGGAAGTAACAATTATAATTCAGGCCCAGAAATACTGAACCTACAATTCTTCCATCAGGACAGCCTCTTCCCAGCCGTGCTTGCAGGCATGGCTCTCCCTGACTCTCAGCCTCTGCCCAAAGGCACTCAGCGTTCTCGCACCGTCGGCCGGGAAGCCTACCACGCCAACTCCTGCCGGGTCTCTGCTGCTAGGTGGATCTCATTGCCTTCACTGTTACATCTCTCTCTCACTTTGTCTCCTGGTTCCAGGAGCTTCTCAGTGCAAGGATCTGGGGTTCAAAGGACATGCTGACTGTTCCTCTTTGGTGGGTGGTAGGATCATTTCCTTCCCTGTCTTTAAGGTGGCTCATTTCAAGCCCAGAGGGATGGCAAAACCAACCAATCCCTTTGGTGGGCTACAATTACCATACCTGCACAGTCCTGCCCAGTCACTTGAGTGGGAGTTACAAGAACATGGCAAGAAAGGCCACACAAAAATGATCCATTACACTGCATTTCCATAGCAGTTGGACCCTTTTGTATTCTGAACAGCAGCGGTTGAGGGTTGCAGCCCCCCTGCATCCTTGGCAACATTTGTTGTTTTCTGTTATGTTTTTGTTTTTATCATTGCCATTTTAGCATAGGTGAATGGCAGTTGATGTAGACTAGCATTTTTTCATGTGTTTGTTGGCCTCTTGAATGTCCTCTTTGGTGAAGTGTCTGTTCATGTCCTTTGTTTTTTTGACTTGTTGAAGTTTTAGATATATTTTGGGACTTAGGCCCTTTATTGGATGTGTCGTCTGGAAGTTTTTTCCCAGTCTGTAGAATGTCTTTTTACTCTTTTGATAAAGCTTTTTGGTGAGCATAGGCATTTAATTTGTATGAGGTCACAGTTAACTAATTTGTACTCTGCCGTTTTTGCATTTGTAACTGTGCTTGATAATCTGTCTTTTCAAAAAATTAGATCCCATAGTTTTGTCACTGTTTTCTTCCGAGAACTTTATAGTTTTAGCTTTAACATTTAGGTTTTTGATCATTTCGAGTTAGTTTTTGTGTATGGTGTGAGTTAGGGTTCCTGTTTCATTTTTCGGCATGTGGTTACCGAATTTTGCCAGCACTATTTGTAAGAGAGACTCTTCCTGCCTCATTGAATAATAGACTTTGATCCTTCATTGAAAATCAGTTGTCCATAGATGATGTTGTTAGGTGTGTTAAGTCAGTTCGACTCATAGTGACCCTGTGTACAACAGAACGAAACACTGCCCGGTCCTGCGCCATCCTCACAATCATTGCTGTGTTTGAGCCCATCGTTGCAGGCAGTGTGTCAGTCCATCTCATTGAGGGTCTTTCTTTCCAAGGCTCCAAGAATTAATACCAATTGAGAGATTTCAACAAAGAGATGGAATGCTAGAAGTGCTCACTTGTCTGTGTCAAGAAATTTGGAAGACATGCTTTACCAAGCATGATGTCCTTCTGCAGGAATTGGTCCTTCTTGGTAACATGTCCAAAGCACATGAGACAGTCTTGCCATACTCACTTCTAAGGAACATTCTGGCTGTACTTCTTCCAAGACAGATATTTTGTTCTTCTGAAAGTCGGTTGGTATTCCATTCAGTATTTTTCACCAACACCAGCATTCAAAGACATCAGTTCTTCTTCGGTCTTCCTCATTCATTGTCCAACTTTTCGCATGCATGTGAGATTAAAAATGCTATGGCTTGGGTCTGATGCACCTTAGTCCTGAAAGTAACATCCTTTTTTTTTTTTAACACTTTAAAGAGCAGCAGATTTGCCCAGTGCAATACATTGTTTGATTTCTTGACTACTGCTTCCATGAGTGTTGGTGAATCCAGGTAAAATGAAATCCTTGACAACCTTGAACTCTTCTGCATTTATAATGACGTTGCTTATTGGTCCGGTTGTGAGGATTTTTGTTTCCTTTATGTTGAGGTATAATCTGTACTTTAGGCTGTGGTCTTTGTTCTTCATCAGTAAGTGCTTCAAGTCCTCTTCACTTTCAGCAAGCAATGTTGTGCCATTTGCATGACACAGATTGTTAATGAGTCTTCCTCCAATCTTGATGCCCCTTTCTTCTTCGTGTAGTCTAGCTTCTTGGATTATTTGCTCAGCGTTCAGATCGAATAGGTATGGCGAAAGGATGCAACTCTGACGCACACCTTTCTTGACTTTAAACCATGCAGTATCCCCTTGTTCTCTTCGAACAGCTGCCTCTTGATCTATGTAGAGGTTCTTCATGAGCACAATTAAGTGTTCTGGGATTTCCGTTCTTCACAGTGTTATTCATAATTTATTATGATCCACACAGTCAACTGCCTTTGTATAGTCAATAAACAAAGGTAAACTTGTTTCTGTTATTCTCTGCTTTCAGCCAGCATCCATCAGCGATGATATCCTTGGTTCCGGGTTCTCCTCTGAATCTGACTTGAATTTCTGGCAGATCCCTGTCGATACACTGCTGTAGCCGCTTTTGAGTGATCTTCAGCAAAATTTTACTTGCGTGTCATATTAATGATATTGTTCAATAATTTCCACATTGGGTGGGATTGCCTTTTTTGGGAATAGGCATAAATACGGATCTCTTCCTGTTGGGTGGCCAGGTAGCTGCCTTTCAGATTTCTTGGCATAGATGAGTGAGTACTTCCAGTGCTACATCCATTTGTTGAAACATCTCAATGGGTATTCCATCAATTCCTGGAGCCTTGTTTTTTGCCAGTGCCTTCAGTGACATTGGTTCCTGCTCATATGGTACCTCCTGAAATGGTTGAACATCAACCGCTTCGTTTTGGTATAGTGACTCTATATATATCTTCCATCTTCTTTTGATGCTTCCTGAGTCGTTTAAGATTTTCCCCATAGAATCCTTCAGTATTGCAACAGCAGCTTGAGGCGTGAATTTTTTCTTCAGTTCTTTCAGCTTGAGAAATGCAGAGCGTGTTCTTCCCTTTTGGTTTTCCAGGTCATTATAATACTTTGTCTTCTCGAGCTGCCTGTTGGAATCTTCTGTTCAACTCTTTTACTTCATCAATTCTTCCTTTCGCTTTAGCTGCTCGACATTCTAGAGCAACTTTCAGAATCTCCTCTGACATCCATTTCTGACACTTCATTATAATACTTTGTCTTCTTAAGCCTCCCTTTGACATCTGTTCAGCTGTTTTACTTCATCATTTCTCCCATTCACTTTATGTTCTACTGCTCATCAGGTTTTCAATGGCCATATTTTTCAGAAGTAGACCACCAGGTCATTTTTCCTAGTCTGTCTTAGTCTGGAAGCTCTGCTGAAACCTGTCCACCATGGGTGACCCAACTGGTATTTGAAATACTGGTGACATAGCTTCCAGCATCACAGCAACATGCCAGCCACCACAGCATGACATACTGACAGATAATGCCACCACCACCAAATCTACAGCTATCAACATTTGTGCTCATATACTCTGCCTCCCTTTTGGTTATTGTAAATGAAGTGTTTATGTACCTATCCAAAATCAATTATTTTTCTTACCCACTGGAACTCATCTTCTTTGGTCTATTCAAGGACAGCATTCCTGTTGTTACCCACATATTTTCATGCATCATCTTCCCTACCCACCCCTCGACACACACAGTGAAAGATTACCTGTCAGCATACAAGTATGTGCCATCATCCCATTTGTCTGTTCTCCTCTTACAGCAAAACTTTTGGAAAGAGTGTACGTTCTACATATCTCTGCTTCATTACCTCTTCCTTTCTCTTGAACCTGCTCCAGTCAGGCTTTGGCCCTTACTGTTTCACTGAAACAGCTTTTGTCAAGGTCGCCAGTATCCAGTGGTGAGTTTTCAGTTTTTGTTTTTGCTTTTTTTTCTCCCCAAGTATATCAGCAGCATTTGACACAACTGTTCACTCCCCCCTTCTTGACACACTTTTATCACTGATCCTATAGAACACTGCTCACTCATTTCTCTAACCCCCTCACTGACTTCTCCTTATTCTTCTTGGATGTTCTTCTTCTTTTTAAACATCAGAGCGCCCCAGGACTCAGCTCTTAGGCCTCTTTCATTACGTACTGTGTAGATGACTTTAGATAGCATTTCTAAATTTATATCTCCTCTGGATTCTGAACTCTTATATCCAGTTCCTGTTCTACTTTTTCCACTTGAATGCTTGTTCGTTCTATTCTTCCCCCAACACTACTTGTTCCTCCTCCATTGTTTCCCATCACAGTAAATGGCACCTCTGTTTTTCGTGTTACCAGCCAAACATTTGGGGTGACTCTATATTCAATCCATCAGCTAATTTTCCCGCCATTACCTTAACTGTATCCCAGATCCAGATACACTTCTCTCTGCACATTTGCAGTTCCTTTTCTTTCCACCTTTCCACATTTTTTCCTCCAGATTTTAGTGTGGGTTGCTCCTTCACATCCTTTTCATCTTTGTTCAAATACTACCTTTTGAGAGAATGAGAGAAGCCTTTCCTAATGACCGTGACCATATATAAAGTAACAACACTCTCCACTGACCTGTTTCCCCTTACCCAGCCCTGCGTTATTTTACTTCATAGCAGTCACCTTCACCTGAGACACACACGCACATGTGCATTACGTGTATAAGTATTTGTATTTGCTGACGTTGCCTGTTTTCCCCTCAGAACAGAAACTCCTCAGGCGTTACTGTAATTTTTTTTTTTTTAATCCCCAGAGCCTCAAATAGTGCCTTCTGCATAGTAGACACTCAGTGAATATCTGTTTGCAGAATTTTGTGTTGTTTTTCTACTTTTCATCTATGATTATCACCTCAGCTAAAGTTTATGTAAATGTTAGTATTTATGTAAATATTTTTTAGCTTAAAAAAAGTAAACACAATTCTAACATGAAAAGGAAGAACACTGGTGGTACAATGGTTAAGCGCCTGGTTGCTAACCGAAAGGCTCAGCGATTTGAACCCGCCAGTGACTCTGCAGGAGAAAAAACCTGGCAGTCTGCTCCTATGAAGATTATGGCCTAGGAAACTCTATGGGGCAGTTCTGCTCTGTCCTGTGGGGTTGCTATGAGTTGGAATCAACTCACTGGGCACATGACAATGGCACACAATAACAACAGCAACAACAATGTGAAAAGAAACACATTAGCTGAAGAATATGTGTCTTTCACTGTATAAAGAGCTCCTTTAATAAATTCCAAAGATTATTTCCAGACGCGTGGCTTTTACAACATTTTAATAGAGTTTTCATTATTACTTGCTTGAAATTAATAAAGTAACTGAGGTTTTTTTTGTATGGATTAGATGAAATAACTGATAGTTTTCAATTTTTTATTTTTCCTAGTATTGTTTTGTTATAAAAAGACTAAATTAGTGAGGAAAGTAATCTTTATTTTAAATTCTTTTGCCTAAGTAGGGCTTTCTTTTTATTCTGTTTAATTATATTCTTAGGGAAAGGCATTTGTCTAAATCATCATAGTTAAAGAGAAGCACTTGGGTGTTTGAGCATATAAGTGCATATAGTTTGTCTCATAATTTAATGAGTAGTAATTCCTTTTTTTTTTTTGACTAACTTATTTTTAGTGTTCCTCTATGAAACGTTTTATTTACATTCTTTCTTTCTTTGATGTATAATCTAATTCTTATTATTTTCAGCTTTATTACTATCTTTTCACCTTTTTTTCCTATCTGTGTCAGAATTTTTAAGGGGGCCTGAGATAGCTTTGCTCCGTAAGCGCCTGCAACAACTGAGGCTTAAGAAGGCTGAGCAGCAGAGACAGCAAGAGCTAGCTGCGCGTACCCAACAGCAGCCTTCCACTTCTGATCAGTCTTCTTGTGAGGGCTCTTCACAGGACCCTCATGCTTCAGGTTATTAATGTCAAGTGTCCTTAAGCAGCTGGTAGAGTTGGTTTTTTAACACTGCTTTACTGTTTAATAAGATGCTTCCCTTTTCCTCCTCAAAAATAGAGCTAATGTACTTACAGCTTATCCCTCCTTTCCTTGCACATGGTGGTATTCATTCATTCTCACGTGGTTAGAAGGACAGACTTGCAGCCACATCTGCCGGAGAGGCGAATATAAAATAGTCTGTTATTTTACTGGTAGTATATTTGGAGAAGGGGAAACTATTAATTTTATAGCCAATGCCCTACTTTTTAATAATTATTTAGTAACTTTAGAGCCTAAATTGATATTTCTCCTGAAATTTCCCATATGCTGAAATGGTATCTATGCTTATGGCTCCTAGCTCCTCCTCCTCTTTTATTTTTTGGCATTGAAAATTAACCGGTATTCTTACATAAATCTGGTAATGCTAGATTTTGGATTTATAGTATTGTTTGGCCATGTACTAGCATGCTGACTCAATCATCCCCTTCTGTGATTATTTGTAATTTTTCAGCATTTGCTTAATTATTCCTTCTATACGTAATCAACTTTCTGATACCTAGGGCTTCAAAAGTACTCAACAGTCTCTTGCTGTTCTTCTTACTCTGTGAAATTCTGATAGGACAATAATAACCTGTGCCACTGTTTTTCACTGAGTTTATTAATGGCCTAGTTCTTTTATGATCAGAAAACTTATGGTGCTCAATAAACATTTGTTGAAGGAATTAATGGGAAATAGAACACAAAATAACTTGTGAACTTAATTCTTTCAAGAAGGCGGATAATAGGCACTGTAGACCTGCTGTCCGTTTAGGAGGTAAAATATGTCTAACTTCTCATACTAATGAATTTATGATACTTTGTTTGATATACTTTGTTTTGCCAACCCTAAGGATGATGAATTTAGACATTACTTTGAGAACTCTGATGAAAATACTTAGAATTAATTTGTTTATTTGTAGAACTGGAAAACCTCCAATATATAAGTATCTGCTTCAATGAATACTGTGGTAACAAAAGCACATTCTATAATTACTGTGGTGAAATAAAATAAATTTAAACCCCTGTAATATACATATGATACCAAAAGCCCAAACCAAACCCATTGCCGTCGGGTCAATTCTGACTCATAGCAACCCTATAGGGCAGAGTAGAACTGCCCCATAGGATTTCCACGGAGCAAGTGGTAGATGCAAACTGCTGACCTTTTGGTTAGCAGCTGAGCACTTAACCACCGTGCCACCAGGACTCCATACATACGATATTTGGGGCAAATCATCAACTTAATTTCTAATGCAGCGTTATACTAGTACCAGGAGTATCAGGCAGGCAGAGTTGTATCTGATTTTTTCTTTCTTTTAACATAGAAAAGTATTTTCCTGTACTTAAAATTAGCAATTAACAAGATAGCTTGATTACATTACAGTCATGACATTTAATAATAAAGCATTTTGTTACAATTTTGTGCTTTAGATACAATTTTGGCCAAAGTGTTTTATAAGTTAAAAAATATTCATGAAACAACAAAAACTAATGAAAAGAAAGATAAAATGTGTGTGTGTAATGAATTTTAGCAGATGACAAACCAAATATTGAAGTGAGTTTTGAGTATAAAAGAAAACTGTCCACATTAATGGGAAAGAAGTGAGCACTGTGGACTTTAGAAAAAATGTTTTGAGACTTCTAGCCTTTCATGAAGGAGCCCTGGTTGCACAGTGGTTAAGCATTTGGCTGCTAACTGAAAGGTAGGCAGTTCAAACTCACCAGCTCTTTGGGTGAGAAGATCCGGTGATCTGCTCCCATAAAGACTATAGCTAGGAAGCCCTATGGGATGGTTCTGCTCTGTCCTATAGAGCCTTCATGAGTTGAAGTCAACTTGATGGCATACAACAAGAACAGCAACAGCTTTTCGTGTCTAGTTTACCAATTTGAATTGAAGCAGATGTTTTGAGATGTTTAGGGTGATTATACGGTCTCTAAAATAAGATGTTTTCTTCCCAACTCTGATTAGCAGTCATTCTCATTAGTATCTAGTTTGGTAATTAGTCTGGTTTGGGCGATCTTTAAAAAGCTAAAGTTTAATATACACCTTGCCAATTTTAAAGGTAAGGAACATGTTGTCTTCCGTATTAAACCTTATACTTGGGCCCCGATACTGCCCACATGGACCAGTATTAGAGGCACTTCGTGCTGTCACTCAGTGTGTGTGGTTTCCTTTACCCTACAAGGTGAGGTACTTCATCTGCTTATAGCTTTCAACAGGGCATTCTTATGAGGCCCTAATAAATCTTATCATGCCCTGGAACAATTATTTGACACTTAAAAGCCTTAAGAGTTCAATAATGTGTCATCAGTTTGTTACAAAGGACTACTAATAAAAACTATATATTTTTGTCCCTTTAGGAAATTTTGGATGTGAGGAAAAATGAGTTGGCTTAATGCAAAATTCTTCATTTCAGAATACACAAATTGCAAAAATACAGAATAGTAATTAAATTTATGAAATTCAACAGGGAGATAGGTTTTATTTGAATTACAATTATTAAAATTTTATTTCATACATAATTGATCCAGTCTCTCATGTTAGATTTTACAAAAATCACATCTCAGTTTAGAAAGCACCAAAATTAGCATTCTAGATTTTAATTCATTAGCGATGGAAAAGTATGCAGCTCTCATATAGAAAAAGTATATTTTTCTATTGTATCTTGATATCTTTAGATTATCAATATCTGATGATAATGCCAGTAAATGATATTTCTATTGTTTTTTCACCTGTTTAAGTCTTTAGATACAAGATGTTCAAAGGAGCCAGTAATGTCATTTGGAAATTAAGAAATTTTAGTAAAGGTAGAAAGAATTTCTGACTTCTTACATTGTCTGGCAAACATTTTGTTCTCTTTTCAAAATATAGGAGACATGAGAGTCATTTATGAAAGACTATGTGTAAACTGAGTCTCCAGTACCGAATTTCTATAGGAAAGTAAGATCATACCACTTTGTAGAAATAATCATCTACATCTTAAGTGGGATAAAATGAGAAGGGTCCTGGTGCTAGTTAATGATAATTTCAGATGGAATGTTATCTGTTGAGTTGTTAATACCTCTTGACAATCGAAGACTAAAATATTTAAGACATCAAATAGTATTACCTTCAGTTTCAAATTGTTTGAAATGAAGTATACAATATAGATGTTAAAATAATAATTTTCTTTTTTCCCCACATTGTGAACTGTTCCATCAGTCTTATATGGAAATTTTAAGCATAAAATATTTAATAGTAACAGCGTTCTGAATTTAAACTTCAGAAGAGGTAAAGACCCATCACCAAAGCACCTTTGCACCCCAAAACAAAGTCTAAAAACCACTGCTCTAAAAAAAAAAAAAGACACTTGTAAATAACACTTCAGAATTTCCCAAAACTGCATTTTTCAAAATCAGAATATTTTACTTTAAAGTATTTTTTACTTCATTTAGTTTTTTAAAAAGCATATTTTTTTCTAGACTTTTAGGAAATACAAAATTTACACAACTTATTTCTAGCCTTTCAGTTTTTTTTTTTTTTTTTTTTAATCTTACAGAAATGAATTTGCCTTCATCATATTACCTCGTGGGTACTAGATTGGCTGAGTTATTGTCCCTGGCTCTCTGACTACATGACCTTGGGCAGGTCATTTGGCTGCTTTATGCCTCAGTTTCCCAATTGATGATTTATTTATGTAGCGTGGCCTGCTGTAATTTACGGAGATGGCATAAAATTGACATATAAATTGTCATATTTTTACGGAGAGTAGTACACATAATAATGTACTACTTTAATTATAGTACCTTTCTTTTTTTTTTTTTTCTAAAATTGTTAGCATTCAGGGCTTTTAATGAGCTATATGTACTTATCAGATGAATGCCCCAAACAGCTGTGGCAGAGACATTCAGCGTATGGCTGATTTTAAGCCCAACTCTTTTTTTCCATTTCAGGTCCCCTGAAGTCATGGGTTGCTGGCTCCTGCTTAGAGTGACAGCACCCTGTGGAGTCTGCTGGTACTGGCCCGACCACCACAGATCCCCACTGGAGCATGGAGCCAGTCTAGAGAGGGTCAGGTAGGAACTGTTTTTTCACTTTATGGCACGGTTTTGCCAATTGGATAAAAAAGAAGTAATTTTTGTACCCCAAAGGGTATAAAACATTAGTGATTATTTTGACAAAGGGCTTTTCAAAACTGAGCCATATTGGAGAAAATCAGCACTTACCCGATCCTATGCCAGCAGGCTCTGTACAATGTCAGATTCCCCACAGTGTCCATGAAGACGCAGTCACATGTATACTTCTCTCAGATGGATGCATTTATCCCTGTCATTAGGGTTACAGCATAAGCAGTTAATAAATCAGAAAGGATGCTGACCTAGTTCTGCAAGCACTCCTTAACTCCCTGTATGATTATCAGAGTCCTGGGCAAAATGATGGTGAATCTGTTAGCATTTAAACATGGTAATATGCTCTATATTTTGCAGAACAGCTTCCTATCATTATTTTTTCATTCAACATCATATATCTGGGAAACAGGCAAGTAATAACAATAATTTACATTAGTTGATCCTTTCCCATGTATTACCTAAGTAGTTTGAATGCTCATTAAATCTTCATACAGATACTATGTGGTAGATATTGTGATTATCCCCATTTTACAGTTGGAGGAACTGAGACTTAGAAAAGTTAAGTAACTTGCCCAGGATTACAGTATTACCGAGGAGAAAAGCCAGATTTCAACTGAGGGAATCTGGCTGAAAAGTCCTTGTTATTTTCCTGTTAAACTATAATTCTGTTTTTTTTCTACAGTTCAGAAAACTCTGGTGCCAAGGGGCTAACAATTTTCTCAAAACCAGAAGGCAAATTTTTAAACTATGTAACAGTTGACCATGAGACACTGAACTTAATACGGAATGAAGCTTTTGCTTAAAGTTTCTCCCTTAAAAATAATAACTTTATAAACATTTCCAAAAAGCTGATCAGCCATAATGCATTTTTTAATAAGTTATCATTGGACGATACGTTTAGGTTTTTATTTCTGATGGTATTTATAGAAGATATTTCACAGAGATATTGTGTAGAGCATATGAACAACTGATGCAGTCAGGATTGAATTAATAAATTGCAGTTGTTTAAAAGCTAATCTGATGGTTACAGTATTAATATTTGAAAATACTGTAAGATAAGAGTTGAGTATTGTATTTATCAATATCTAGTGATTTTAAAAAGTCACTTAAAATGTTTATGTGACAGAAGAAAAAAATCCTTTTCAAAAACAGTTGCATGGTACCCAAGATTAAATATAAAATGAAAGTAATGATCAAAAAGGATTTTATCTTAAAAATTAGTCTTCAAGATGGGAGAGATAACAAATAATCCCTCGGATATAAATGATATTCTTGACAGATTATAAAGCCAAAAAACAAACCCTTTTGGTTTATGCTATTCTTTTTTCTTAATATCAGCTTTATCAATATTTTAAATCCTTCAAGAGTGGAAAAATACGTAGTTTTGTGGTGATGACAGATTTCTAGGTCCTCAGTGTGGTTTTTGCAGTGACTTATTCCATCCTAAATTTTATGGAAATAAATAAGATGCATTTTATATCAATAAGATTTATACATTTTACAGTATTTATGGAAAAATTATATATTTGAAAGAAAGACCACTTAGAGAGTTTATAGTTTTTTGAAGATCTTAATTATTAAATAAGAACATGGTGAAATGTATAATGAATTCAAAGTGCCCAAAAAGATTTCATAAGGCTTTCTAAGAAGGTTTTCTAACATTTGTATCACTGTGAGTCACATTTTTGTTATATTTTCCTTTAGTTGAAAGGAATCTAATTTTATCTCTAAAAACCATCTTCTTCAAAAACAACAAAATGGGAACATTGTATCTAACTCTGAAGTGAATAAAGAAGAAATCTTATAAATGGGAAGTAAATCATGGATAGATTAGGAAATTGGCTGAAATACTATCGTTCGTACTTTGTTTTTTGTGTAATAAAAATTTGTTGAACTGAATGTTCTGATGAAGAGGTTTTCAGTAGGCTAAGTAAAAGTTATTATTTAAATGTTAACCATGCTGTATCAAAATTTAGTAAGAAGTAAAAATCTATGAACTAACTGATGATACTAGAGGATGGTAGGTTTAAGGCTGATACAAATGGCCCTACTAGCAGGATTCAGACTTCTAAGTATACAGATGTACAAATGGAAGCAGTTGAGTGGTACAAAATTGCTGTGATCCCAGGATGTATTGGAAAAATCTTGCTCTTTGGTAAATGAAGTGCCATTATGAGCAGAAGCTGATTATCAGCCAAAAGTACAGGGATTTTTGTTGTTGCTATTTTTTTTAAGAACTAGATCACAGGATATTAGAAAGGAGGAGTTATTCTTACATTTGGGGAAGAACTATGCTTATTACCTACATCTTTTCCTTTCCTGTAGCCCCACTGGGACTCTGGAACCCAAGCCAGAAGTGGGAAGCAGCCACCTCCTTCTCCCTAGTGCCTTGCTTGTGTTACCAAATCCCCAGGGTAATCAGGGAGAAAGGAGAAGCGTAGGCCTAAAAATGTTCTGACTTGTCCTGTGTCGTATAGCTCATAATTGTCAGACCTAGGTCTAGAATCAAAATTTCCTAACTCCAGACCAGTGCTGTTTTCATTTTATTATGCTGCCTTCCTTCCTCTGTACCAGTGTTTTTCAAGCAGTAGAACCCATTTATAAAACAAATTTTTACAAAGAATCAGTGTATCAAAAGATAGAAACAAAACTATTTTGTTTGAAGCCAAGATAGAAAGCCTAAATCCCAGACCGTTAAGCCTTCTTTGCCTCTGTTTTCCTTTTCCTGCCACGTACCTCTAAAGAAGCCTCTGCCTTCACAGAGTACAGTGTTAATATGCATGGTGTACCGTAGAGATTTTAGAGTTGTCTGTACTTCTGTGATGGTAATTACTTCAATGAATGTTTCCCTTTTAAGCTTTTTTTTTTTTTTTTTTCTTCTTCTTCTTCTCTAAAACAATTTAACCTTGAGCTCCATGTTCAGCTCAAGGTGCTACAGACAACATCCAGCAAAGTGCAGACAGCATCTCATTTCATGTCTTGAATCCTCCAAGGCAGGATGAAAGCCATGTTAAGGAGCTGGAGGGGTGGTTTGAGAAGGGCAAGGAGTCTTCTGCTTAGTGAACAAGATACCCATTCCTAATTATCTAACTTGCACCTTTTGCCTGCACTAAATGAACTTGAAAAAAAGGTCCGTGCATGGTACTAGAAAAATGTTTTCTCAAGTCATTTTCAGAGTTGCTTAATGCTTGCCTGGAATAACATCTTAAGCACGTGGCCTTGCTTACTCACTGCTTGAGAAGCACACCACGGTACTTACCTCTCTTCCCTACCCTTACACATTTGTTTCATAAGCCTACAGATGATCGTGACATTGCTGTGCCATCTTCCGCTGCTTACTTTTAAGTTGAAATCTCATTTTTGTTTCAGATTCTCCTTCTTCTGTGGTTAACAAACAGCTCGGATCCATGTCACTTGATGAGCAACAGGGTGCGTGCAACAGGAGATGTGCTGTGCCCATCCATGCGTAGACTCACTGCAGTGCATAAGCCAAGCTCCCTCTCACTTCTTCTCAGCATTCCATTTCAGTTCATGGTCTAATAGTATTTCGTGGGTTAAATCATCCTACATAGTATTGTAAAAGAGCCTCCTTGGTCTATACAAATTATTTTCTATACAGTCTTAGTTAATTTATACTTTTACCCCTTATACCAAATTTGAATTCTCTCCCTACAACAGTATCATAATGGATACAAACTATGTCAATTTTTGATTTATGTATCCATCATAAAGTTGTATAGAACTGTGGGTGTGAGGTCGACATTACCCAGGAGCTTACTTAGAAGAGGTCATTTGAACCTACAGTTTGCTATAGTAGTGATACTTGGTTTTATGTCTCTCTATCCAGTGGTCAAGCTCCCAAGAGCTTTAGCTCTAAAAACACAATTATGAGCCCAGAGATGAGCTCCAAAGCCATCAGTCAGAAGGGAAAACAGCTTCCACTTCCACTTGCAATTCTTAAAGTAGAAATAGGAGAGATACAGAATCAGACTCCAAGCCTTGAGCAGAGACTGATGAGATAGATAGTTTACTTAGTTACCAAGCTTTATTACCAGCAGATCAAACACAGTACAGAGAGAGACTGGTAGAGGAAAATATTCTGACAAGAAGGGGCAGCTGAAAAGAAGGATGGAGAAAAGAAGAGTATAAGACACAAACAAACAGATAAACAAAAAAACTATTAGCTATTTAGAATCAGAACAGTTTGGTAGGGTCAAGTAGCCTTACTGTCTCACCTCACAATTTCCTGGAGTATTCTAAATTGATTGCAACATAGTATGATAAATAGTGTTAGTAATGTTATCATGAATAACTTAGAATGAAATTCACTTTTCCCTCTTTAAAACAGCAAGTGATTGCCTGATACATTTTATAAATATTTCTTTAGAAACAAACAAGCACACCACTAAAACCATAAGCATCAGTTGGCTGAAAAGTTTATATACGTAGACTAGTTCATTTTTCAACAGTATTTGAGAAATTAAATATTGCTTTAGTACCTAGTCAGTGTGAGATACACCTAATTTTAACTATCTTCCTGAAGACATACAGCAGCTAATTTTAAAACAAATTAGAAAACCCTTTCTGTACTTCTGATCTTATTCTTTCTAGATCTCAGATGACAAGCATTGCTCTGGATTTTCAGCTTTTGAGAATGAATGGATGGATGAATGAGTAAATGAGTTTGAGAACCAAAAAATTAAGCATGTTTTATCTTACACAATTATTATAGAGTATTAACACTGAAGAATAATTACGGTAAAACTGTTAAAGCATCATATTATATGTTGTATTAATATATAAAACTAATCAAATAATCTTTTTTTATAAGAATACGTAAATATAAATAGCACATCACTGTCAGAAGGTTCTATCTAAACAGGTAGAATAATTTCCATAGAATTACATTGAATAGTAAATCAAGTTGATGCTTAATTTACACATGGGATAGGATAGAAAGAAAAGAGTCAAAGATATCTTCCAGGTTTTTGATATTAACGCCCAGACGAATTGTGATGCCCTTTACTAGGATAGACCAGTTTGGAGGAGTTTGGCCATGTAAAATGTGGGTGCCTTTTGGTCAGTGGAAGTAGAGACATATAATTGGTCAAATTGAATTTGTTTTACAGAAGTTACACCTTAATAGACCATCATAGGTATAACTTTGTAATAAATCCTCTGAGCAGAAATGTTTTAATGATAGAAAATGTATGCAAATGAATTAATCCTGACTTTTTGTCTGCGGTAAAAGACCTGACAGTCTGCTCCCATAAAAATTTACAGCCTAGGAAACCTTATGGGGCAGTTCTGCTGATTAGTTGGGAATGAATGAGGGGATGACGCCTAGGTGTCTGATGCGGGTGACTAAATAGATAGTGGTACCATCAACTAAGATAGAAATTTCAGGAAGAACATTTAGCTTTAGGGGAACGAGAGTGCTTGACGTTTTTAGAAATGTTGAGTTTTGAAGTGTTTTTGGATATCCAGATGGAGATATCTCATAGACATTTACATGGATATATGATTCTGGAAGTTTCCAGAGAGGTCTCAGTTGGAGATACAGATTAGGAACCATCACCTTGCAGATAGTACAGTGAAACCTGTGAGAGTCAGAACTCAGCAGAAATGCCTTACTTTTCTGGGTTTTGCAAGTTTCCTGCCCTTGAGGGGGTGCGGTCACCACTTTTCTATCACTATTAGTGGAAAATATTTGGGTTTTCCTTCTGACAAGTTTCTGCCTGACACGAGTTCTGGCTTTTGCAGATTTTACTGTAGTTGAAACTATGGGAGTGGATGGGATTATCTAGGGAAAGAGGATAAAGTAAAAAGAGGCCAGCCTATACTATAAGGAGCAAGCAGTGAAAAGGATCTAGTTAAGGGGACTGAGAAGTAATGATTCAGAGAGGTAGGTGGAGCAGAAAGAATGCCACATCCAAAGCCAAGGGAAAAGAAAAGTTCCAGGAGGGAGACTAGTCGGTAGTGCCCTGTGGAGCAAAGGTATGTCAGATACATAAAAAGAATTGAGAAATGCTTATTGAATTCGGCGATATGTGGGTTTTCTATTGCCTTTGGCATTGCAGTTTGAATGACATGGTTGAGGCAGATCCAGATAGCAGTGTTTTGAGGAGGAAGATAAAAAGAAATAGTAGAGACATTGGTGTGTAGCTGACTCTGAAGTAGTGTATGGTAGGGGAAGCTGCAGTTTCAAAGGAAGGTTTTAAACTGGGCGTGTTTATAGGAGAAGTGGAAAGAATCTTTGTAGAAGAGGTTAAAGATAAAGGGGGTAGTTGATATCCCCAGATATGCCTTTATTTTATGTTTTCAATCTTTACATAACTCTTATTCTCAATTTTACCCTGAAGAATGGAAAAAGTAGTAGTACATCTAATAATTTTTCATTCTGAATGTATCTCTCAATAATGATTGTTTTATCCTGTTGGAAAATACTTTCCAATATTATCCAAATACTAAGCTTGAATGCCAACACATTGATGGTCCCTTTGTATTAATTATGGATGGAGTGAAATCATTTGAATGCGCACAATGATACCTTTCATGCATTTTGTTTAGTTTGAACAATGCATTTTAATTAGTAGTTTTGGTTCTTTTTATATCTCTAATTGTGCTATGCCTGTTGTACTATACAGGAAAAAAATCCGCTTCTGGCATGTATTTCCCTTCCCTATTTATTTTTATTTATATTAAAACTTACAGCTTTCCTCTGGGAAAAAAACTAGGGCCAGCAATTTCTCTCTTATTTTATTAAAAAAAAAAAAAAAATGAATAAACCAAAGCAACAAAGAAACCTATGCTATTGAAATCTGACTTTTGAAGGAGCTATAAGAAAATAATTTTGCCCATGTTTTAAATTTTGGCCATGATTATATTCATTACAATGAAAATCACTAAGTTAGTTTTGAAACTTATGCCTGTAGGCAATCACGCATCTGTCAGACACTCATATAAATGCTAAGTTGTAGACTTCAGCAGTATAAATGTTAATTGTCAACTTCTGTACCATTATACATAAGCAGACTAAAACTTTGGTCTATAGGAGGAGACTTGCGGAAAATCAGAAATCAGGGAACCAAAAAATTTTACTAATTCTGCTAGTGTAGGTAGGGAAATGGAACAGTGGGACCTGTCATGCATTAAATGTTATATGTTGGCACCAAATTGAAGTTTCATTTTAGTAATATCATCTCAGCAATATTGTGTCAATATAATATTTTAGATCACCATTAAATGTACTTTGACAATTTTAATTTTCCTTAAGTAAATATGTAATGACTGAAGCCTGGTGTGTGAAAGGGAAATACAAATTCAGCATTATCATCACACTGGGATATATCTGTAAATCCTGTATTTTAAATTCTAGTGAAAAGATAAGTTAATGATAACCAGGCTTTATTCCAGATTCTTTATATTTCTTAGACTACTTATCACATAGTTTCTTGGAATGAAAGAACTAATTTTCTCCCATTCCCAACTACAAAGTCTTTATTCTGCCAGTTAGTGATGTATTTGATCTTTTGGAACTTTGACCCTACTTAACTTAAATGACGGCTATACACATGACCTCGGTAGATGGAACACACGGGAATCAGATGGACTACATCTGTGGAAAAAGACAATGGAAAAGCTGAATATCATCAGTCAGAATAAGGCCAGGGGCAACTGTGGAACAGACTGTCAGTTGCTCCTATGCAAGTACAAGCTGAAACTGAAGAAAATCAGAGCAAGTCCACGAGAGCCAAAATAAGACCTTGAGTATACCCCACCTGAATTTAGAGACTATCTCAGGAATAGATTTGATGCGTTGAACGCTAATGACTGAAGACCAGATGAGTTGAGGAATGACATCAAGGACAATCATACATGAAGAAAGCAAGAGGTCGTTGAAAAGTCAAGAAAGAAACAAAAGACCAAAATGGATGTCAGCAGAAGAGACTCTGAAACTTGCTCTTGAACATCGAGCAGCTAAAGCAAAAGGAAGAAGTGATGAAGTAAAGGAACTGAACAGAAGATTTCAAAGGGCTGCTCAGGAAGACAAAGTGGAGTATTATAATGACATGTGCAAAGAGCTGGAGATAAAAACCAAAAGGGAAGAACATGCTCAGCGTTTCTCAACCCGAAAGAACCGAAGAAAAAATGCAAGCTGGTAGTGAAGGATTCTATGGGGAAAATACTAAATAATGCAAGAAGCATCAAAAGAAGATGGAAGGAATACACAGAGTCATTATACCAAAAAGAATTAGTTGACATTCAGCCATTTAGGAAGTAGTATATGATCAGGAACTGATGGTACTGAAGGAAGAAGTCCAAGCAGCACTTGAAGGCATAGGTGAAAAACAAGGCCCCAGGAATTTACAGAATACCAATTGAGATATTTCAACAAATGAATACAGCACTGGAAGTGCTCACCCATCTATGTCAAGAAATATGGAAGAAAACTTCCTGGCCAACCAGCTGGAAGAGATCTATATATATGCCTATTCCCAAGAAACATGACCCAACCGAGTGGGGAAATTATCAAACAATATCATTAATGTCAGACGCAAGCAAAATTTTGCTAAAGATCATTCAGAAGCTGCTGCAGCAGTATAATGACAGGGAACTGCCAAAAATTCAGGCTGGATTCAGAAGAGGACGTGGAACCAGGGATATCATTGCTGATGTCAGATGGATCCTGGCTGAAAGCAGAGAATACCAGAAGGATGTTTACCTGTGTTTCATTGACTGTGCAAAGGCATTCGACTGTGTGGATCATAACAAATTATGGATAACGTTGCGAAGAATGGGAATTTCAGAGCACTTAATTGTGCCCATAAGGAACCTGTACATAGATCAAGAGGCAGTTGTTGGGACAGAACAAGGGGATACTGATTGGTTTAAAGCCAGGAAAGGTGTGCATTATCATTGTATTCTTTCACCATACCTATTCAATCTGTATGCTGAGCCAATAAAACCAAGAAGCTGGACTGTATGAAGAATGGGGCGTCAGGATTGGAGGAAGACTCATAACAACCTGCGTTATGCAGATGACACAACCTTCCTTGCTGAAAGTGAAGAGGACTTGAAGAACTTACTAGTGAAGATCAAAGACCACAGCCTTCAGTATGGATTGCACCTCAACATAAAACAAAAACCCTCACAACTGGACCAATGAGCGACATTAAAAGGAGAAGATTGAAGTTGTCAAGGATTTTATTTTACTTGGATCCACAATCAACACCCATGGAAGCAGCAGTCAGGAAATCAAAAGATGCGTTGCATTGGGTAAATCTGCTGCAAAGGACCTCTTTAAAGTGTTGAAGAGCAAAGATGTCACCTTGAAGACTAAGGTACGCGTGACCCAAGCCATGGTATTTTCAGTCACATCATAATGCATGTGAAAGCTGGACAATGAATAAGGAAGACCAAAGAAGAATTGACGTGTTTGAATTACGGTGTTGGTGAAGAATATTGAATATGCCATGGACTGCCAAAAGAGGGAACAAATCTGTCTTGGAAGAATTATAACCAGAATGCTCCTTAGAAGCAAGGGTAGCACTTCTTTGGTCATATTTTGGTCATGTCAGGAGGGATCAGTCCCTGGAGAAGGACATCATGCTTGGTAAAGTAGAGGGTCAGCAAAAAAGAGGAAGACCCTCAATGACATGGATTGACACAGTGGCTGCAACAATGGGCTCAAGCATGGCAATGATTGTGACGATGGCTCAGGACCAGGCAGTGTCCGTTCTGTTGTACCTAGGGTCACTATGAGTTGGAATCGACAGGATGGCACCTGACAAAATGACCTTTATTTGTTAGTGTTCCTCTAGAGGTCACACTTCAACATATTAATTTATTTAATTAGAGTGTATGACAAGTTTGGGGGAAAAAAAAGGGAGAGTATACATGAGCAAACCGTCATGAAAAGAGAAATACTGAAGGAGAATGTTGGCAGGGTGTGTATGTCACATGGGGTGGTCATAGGCATTTTTACCTATTTCTTTCCGGTACTATTTTTCCTCAAGGCTGTAAGTGAAATAGGAATAGTGGGCTTTTTTTTGAACAGAGGAACATAACGCAAATAGTTCTGACGTATTAGGGGAAAGGGGGGACTAGTTAGCAAAGGTAAAATGACTACTACATTTCAACCTGTACATTCTAAGTATCAGTGGAAACGTGGAACCAGGCAATCTGAGTGCAAATGTATCTCAACCCCATGTTTTGATTCAGTTCACAGTTCTGTGTTATCATGTCATGAAAAAGTTCTTGAATTGAAATTGTTGTAATAGACATAGAGGTTGAGTTTTGATTGCCAGGAAGAAAACTTGAGAGACTAGATTATCTTACTTTCAAAAGATTATCTAGGAGAGATTTTCTAATAAACATCAGTACTAAAATTTAATTTGGTTTTGGCTTTCATAAAATAGCTAACGACCGTACTTACAAAGACACATCTGCACTAGCGAGAGCACTAGTTTAGAATGAAATGCTTTGCCTCACAGTCATCTGTGTGGTAGATAAGTGTTCTCTGTTAAGAATTTACTCCTAAAAACAGTATCTCCGCTTTGAGTCTGAATATGCCTCCATAGGGGCCTTGGTGGTGCAGGGATTAAGAGCTCGGCTGCTAACCAAAAGGTAGATATACAGAAAATTGGAAGGAGTACTGGATATCCTACAGCCTGAGGCCTGCAGAAGAGTCCTGACCTGTGAAAATGGAAAATATTTCATTGGCTTAGAAATGACAGAAATTTGTCTTTTCCTCTATATAAGCTTCTATATCAACTATCTCCCCAAAATTTGGGGAGATAGTTGAACTTACAACTGATGTGCCTACATTTTTTAGAGGATTTAACCATATGTTTTGTTTCCTTTTAGATTTGATTTTTTAAAATACGTGGCATAGTGGAATGAATTGTTGCCAAGTTCATTGCAAAATAGAGAATCCTTTAGAAAAAGAATATATTATTTTTACATGTTGCACCAGTTACCTAAGCTACTCTAGGTAGTTTATGTGTGATTGTACAGTTATAATAGTGACCCAGTAGCAAAGTAAATGTTGAGCGTGGTAGTTCTAAACAGACAGATTATTGTTGCTGTATCCCATTGAACTGTCCTCACTTTGATTACTTTAAGTAAGTGTACACATAGGACATATCCTATCATATCTTATCAGTATTTTCATGATGTACAAAACTAGTTACCAAGATAGTATATTTTATACTGATAGTACACTTAATTTTTTTAGTATGTCTTTGAGCATATTTTTTAGAATCAAAAATGATTATTTCATTGTGAAAATGCACAGATTAAATGGTTTGAAAATATAAGCATTACCAAAAAAAAGTTAATTTATGGTTCGTGTATGAAAGAAAGTCTTAGAAGATACACCTTTAACAGTTCAAAGAAGTTGCTTTCAAATTATATTTCATCCCATTCTGAAATTTCTTTTCTGAGCCAATGCACTATCCTAATAGGGCTCTTTAGCCATTTTTGGAAAGAATCTTTTAAAATTGGTTTCCAGAGACCCATATCAGTGACTGTGCACTTTGGTCCAGAAAAGCGAAGTCATTAGTGTGTGCTGATGTCGTGATTTTTATACGATTGTTGCTGTGCTTCTGAAGCATGTGTTTTTGCTAGCCTCGTTCTAGATGGTAGTCTGCCTTGATAGGGACCACTTCAGCCTGCTGCCATCATCAGTTTTTTGGTTTGTTGTTTTGTGGTGAAAATATACACAACAAAATATATTACACAATACACACAAAAAACAGCAATTCACCAGTTTCCACATGTACAATTCAGGGACATTGATTACATTTTTCAAGTTCTGCAAGCATTTTTTGCTGTCTTTTTCTAAATTATCCCACCACTGTTAACATAAATTCAGTGCTTCCCAAACAAAAACTCCCGTTTACCACTCCCTCCCACCACTGGTAACCATTAATAATCTTTGGTTTTTATGTGTTTGCCTACATCATTTAAGTGAGACTGTACAATATTTGCCCATTTGTGACTACTCACTTTGCTCAGCATGTTTCCAAGGTTCATCTGGGTTGTGTCATGCCTCAGGACTTCATTTCTCATTATGATTGAGTAGTATTCCATTCATCAGCTGTTTTAAATACTTAAAATTATTTAGCAATATAGAATGTTCTTCCAAAAACTTGGCAGTATTTAACAAGTTAAAAGTGAAATATTTTTCCATCAAGTTACCCTGTGCTGAGGCACCACAAGTAAAATATTCTTTCGTGTTTTTGGAGGAAGAAGAAGCTTCAGTCTCCACATGCTGTGGAAGAGGATACAACGTAGTTTTTCTGTATTAGACGCCAAAACAACAGTGTTGCCGACCAGAACTTTTAACCACAGTATTAATGTTGCTGGCTGGGTTATACATCATTCCAGAGGAGTGACAACACCAACAATTCATGCAGCTTAATTAAAATAGTTACTTTTTAAAGCAACCGTATTTTCCTCTATTTTCAAGCTACTTCCAAGACAGGGCAGTAGGTAGGAACCTCCTGTAGAAGGAAACCTAGTTAACTGGAGTGAGAACTAGTTCGTGATCACCGGTTTCGTCTTCTGTAAAGTGGAGATGATGGTGCCTGCCACAAAGTGTTAAAACGTCTTAGAAGTCCCTGGTACATAGTGACACTCAATAAGTAGCAATTATGATGCTGATGGTGAGGTGAAATTTTAAACCCTAAGGCTCTTAAATAAAAACCTCTACTAATTATGGAAAATATTTCAGTAACATATATCTGTTCATTAGTAAAGCTTTTAATAATTGTTTCAAGAATGTGTTTGCAATCCAACTTGTAACAAATAGAGCAAGCTAGGGGAAAATTAGAATGGGTTACAAGTATTTTTTCAAATAAGGTAAAAAATTTTTTTAATTTTTAGGTCTTTAAAGAAGAATACTACTTGTAGCTTAATATACATTTGATGAGTATACAAATGATGAATGCATTTACTAATAGGCCAAAGATCTACGTTGGTAGATTCAACCTGGTAGGTTGCATATAACTGCCCACAGGAGAATTAAGCTAGGAAGAGTAGAAAGGAACAAGGCTAAGAAATTCTGTCCCTGAGATATTTATCCCTGGGCATTAATGTCTCGGTTAAGAAACCAGGTTTTTACTCAATGATAATGAATAACGATGAATCCGTGAAATGTTTCATAACGTGGAGGAATCTGGAAGGCATTATGCTGAGTGAAATTAGTCGCAAAAGGACAGATGTTGTATCAGACCACTATTATAAGAACTCCAGAAAAGGTTTAAACACAGAAGAAAACGTTCTTTGATGGTTACAAGGGTGGGGAGGAAGGGAGAGGGGTATTCACTAACTAGATAGTAGACAAGAATTATTTTAGGTAAAGGGAAGGATAACACACAATACAGGGAAAGTCAACACAAAAGAACTAAACCAAAAGCTGAGAAGTTCCCTGAATACGACTAAACACTGAGGGACAGAGTAGCAGTGGTGGGGATCTGGGACCATGGTTTCAGGGGACATCTAGGTCAATTGGTGTAACAGTGTATAAGAAAACATTCTGCATCCCACTTTGGTGAGTGGTGTCTGGGGTCCTTAAAAGCTAGCAAGTGGCCATCTAAGATAATATCAATTGGTCCCAACCCACCTATAGCAAAGGAGAATGAAGAACATCAAAGACACAAGGAAAACAGGAGCCCAAGAGTCAGAAAGGGTCATATAAACCAGAGACTCCATCAGCCTGAGACCAGAAGAACTAGATAGTGCCCAGCTACCACCAGTGACCTCCTTGACAGGGAATACAACAGAGAATCCCTGATGGAGCAGGAGAAAAGTGGGATGCAGAACTCAAATTCTAGTAAAAGGACCAAACTTAATGGTCTGACTGAGACTGGATGAACCCCAGAGGGCATGGCCCCATGGACTCTCTCTCTGTTAGCCCAAAACTAAAACCATTCCCAAAGCCAACTCTTCAAAGATAAGACATAAAATGATACTGGTGAGGAGTGTGCTAAGATGACACATGGGACTATGTGGGCAGCCCCTGTCTGGAGGTGAGATGAGAAGGCAGAGGGGGACAGGAGCTGGTTGAATGGACATGGGAAATACAGGGTGGAGAGAAGGAGTGTGCTGTCACATTATAGGGAGAGCGACTAAGGTCACATAACAATGTGTGTGTAAGTTTTTGTATGAGAGACTGACTTGAATTGTAAACTTTCCCTTAAAGCACAATTAAAAAAGAAACCAACCAGGTTCTGCCCTCTGTAGTGTGTTTGCCAAAGACACTGTTAATTTATGGACAGTGCACAAGGAAATGATTCAGGAGTCTGAAGTGTTTGTAACTAACAGGAGTCCATTCTTCTTATATAGTGATGGGCCAGTTTTATACAAGGCTGGTGAGTTCATTCACTACTTAAATGAACAAATTCTATGAACTATAATAAACATTTTATAGCATAAATGAATGCTACTGTGTTGTACAATATAATAAAAATAATATGTAGGTTATATTCCTGAGAAACAACAGCTTTGTAGTAGATAACTTAGGAAAAAACATTCAAGTGACATTGTCCAGGAAGCTTCTTGCTCTTTTTGGAGGGGAATGGCTGTGTAAGTTTAAGGTATTTTCTGCACCTTCCTGGTTTATTAACACCTCTTTTTTTTTTTTTTTTTACTGTATTCCTATGATACGTAGATTTTATAATGCTCTGACTATACGATGTACTTTCTCTTTAAGTTTACTGAAAAGGGGAGTTTTAATATAGCACTTAAATTCCAAAAGGCTTCTTATAACTCATGGTTCGTAAGCCAAAATGTATCTAAAAAATTCAGTCCTGCAGGTCTCTCATACCTACTTTTGCTTTCTATTCCTTCTTTACTTTAAAAAACTAATAGCAAAGCACTTTATAAAATGTTGCAAGGGATAATGAAAGAACTAGCCCCAGTTCTGCCTCTCAGTTTCCTTGATTATCTAATTTTTCACCTCTCTGTCTCCACCAATTCCAGATGACAGTGACTGGCAGCAGTGGGACAGAAATTTTAGCAACATAAACTAAAGATTAAGGGAAAACCATACGTGAGCGAATGATTAGCAAACAGCAAATTTTTCAAATACAGTTATGGGTAGAACAGATGTTTTTAAAGTCCCATTCTTGATGGTTTTATATAAGCTAAAGATCTGTTAATTCATTTACTTTATTAGGATGCCATTTTGTAAAACAAAAACCAAAAACCAAATCTATTGCCATCGTAGTATAGATTATTTTCAGCAGCTGTTTATAATGAGGACATATTTATAACAAAAATAGTATGGAAACAGTGTTTGGGGTGCCAGCTTAATAGTTCGTGCATATATTTTCAGTTGGAAACTAATAGGACACAATTTCTTATGAATTAGAGTATCAAAGCATAAGAATTGATACTCCTGAGTTTTGTTATCAGCTTGGTTCCTGGGGAATCATATTTCTCTTTTTACTACTTTCTGTATTTGAAGTCTTGTTAATTGTCCTCTAATAGGATAAAAGCTAGAGACAAGTTTGATGAGCTCTCCATGTTCTAGTGACTCCCAGAGGAAAAAAGATGCAAGTCCTTCATTGCAATATAAGTGGACCTAATAACCAAAAAGCCTGAGTAATTTTGGTTTAGTAGGTTGTTATTGTCTTCATTGTTAACTCTTAAGAGAGGAAGCTTATTTGTAGCACTGTTGTATCAATCTTTGAACTGGTATCAAGAAAACGATTATGTCAAAGAAGAGTTTTCTTTCTGCAAGCAACATCACAGAAAGGTTTCATATTTGATTATATATCCTTTTGTATTCCCTGTATATTGTCATGTTTCACCAAGCTGTTATTTATCATAAAAGGAAAATGTTAAAAGCCCTATTTTTTTTTTTTTTTTGTCTTTGAACATCTGTGTACTTTTTATTTTTTTGAGGTGGGGAGCCTTTAAAGTGGCTGTATCAATTTTTATAGAAGTTTCTTGATTTTATTTACCATATTACAAAGATTGGTTTTATTGAAACATGTATGTCGTGGGCATCACCTGCAGACTCTCAAGATGAAATTACCCTTTCCATAATTAAGAAAACATTCCTTGCAAGGTTAGTCAGGAGACAAGCTGAAATACACCAAGATATAGGATCTTAGAATAGAGTTTTTTAAAAACCAAAGCACAATAAATCCGCTTCCACAGAGTACAGGTTTTAATCCCTCCTCAAAATAAAAATCTATGAACTTGAAAGAACAGAAAGAATTTGATAGCATTTAATTATAGCAGATTTGTGCTGAAAAGCTTCTTTTGAAGCCTTTGCATCTTCCCGGTGTTTCCTGAACTAGCTAATGTTAGTTATGCTATAGCAACCGAAGAATAAAATAATGAGCATTCTGTTAAATAAAAAAATAAAGGCATCGGTTTATAACAGCATGTTAATTTTCTTTGATTCCCTGATGACGAAATATGTTTCTCGACTGGATGTGATTCTCATTTCTCATCTGAATCACAGGGAGTCATGTACACAAAGCCACAATTGGTTGCAGTGCCACTTTGAAATTTAAAGAGTGTCACTCTAACGCTTGGCTTCGTACTTTAAGCGAGAACCATAACAGGTGTGAAAAAAAATGATGACAAGGGCAGCCTAATTTAAGTTTTATAAATTTTAGGAAACGTCATCTTTTTTCCTGGTTTCAGAGACTTTTTCAATTGTTTTAAACACAATTTTCAGATAACAGTAGTGAAAAGCTGAGCCCCCAGCCCGGGACAGGCGAACCAGTCTTGAGTTTGCACTACAGCACAGAAGGGACGACTGCCAGCACCATAAAACTGAACTTCACTGACGAGTGGTAAGTTAACGCTTTGTAAAGATGTAGGAGGGTTGTAACAGATACTCGCTTTTAGCTCTTTGTCATCTTTATGTTTGTTGGTAAGTTAATGCTTTGGAATGGTGTTCTCAGCCTTGTAGGAGGATTGTAATAGATACTCACCTTTATGACTGTTTTTTGACCGTTATTGTTATAATGCATTGGATCTCAAACTTCATTGTGTTTTAGAATCACTTGGAGAGCTTGTTAAAACCCAAATTACTGAGGCCCACTCTCAGAGTTTTTAATTCAGTGATTTGGGGTGGGTCCCAAAAACTCGTGTTTCTAACAAGTTCCCAGGTGATGCTGATGTTCTTGGTCCTAGGATATTTCCTCTGATTGAAAACATAAAAAGTCAGACTAATTAATTTCCTATAGACTATTAATGCAAAAATAACAAACCTAACATTTTGATGCTTTCTCAAGCATTGTTCCAAACCCGTTGCCGTCAAGTCAATTTTGACTCACAGCGAGCCTATAGGACAGAGTAGAGCTGCCCCATAGGACTTCCAGGGAGCGGCTGGTGGATTCAAACCACATTCCTAGATATATGTATGTGAATAATTTTTGTTTTTAGTTTTAAAGCATAATTTGAATCGTACTGAATGTGCTGTGTTTTCCCCTGCATTGGTTTGACTTTATAATATATACTCCCATGTTATGACTTGCTTTTCGTAAATATGATTTCAGTAACTGCACAGCCTTCCATGAAATGGATGTATCATCATTTATTTAACCATTTTCCGTTAGTTGGGCAATGAATTTGCCATTTTTTACCAATGAAGATTATAATGAATGTCTTTGTTTACAAAGCTTTTTCCTATCATCAAGATGATTTCTTTGAGATATGTTTCCAGAAATAAGTGATATGTAGTTCAAAAGATATCGCCAAATTGTTTTCAAAGGCGTTTTCTCTCATTCCATTTCTACTAGCATCATTTGAAGACACGTTTTACTGCCTTCCAGGCCAGTGTTTAATATGTCCATTCATTTTTATTTGATTACCAATAAGGTTGCAGTTTCTCTTTATATTTATTTAATGGTTGTATAGGTTCTGTTCTATGAGATTTCTGACTATACTGTTTATCTAGTTGAATCTTAAGAGGGTTTTTTTTTGGGGGGGGTCACTTTATATGAGATTTTTATGTTCTTTCCACTGTCTCATGGTCTTTTGATTGAGACAGCATTCAAAAAATTTTTCTTTCCATTTCACTGGCTTCCGTTTGTGGTAATGTGTATATGTATTTTACATTAAAATAATTGCTTACATAGAATTTTAAAATACTATTAAATACCGTCTATGTTCCAGAGAGACTATTCTAGACACTGGGAATATGTCAGTGAACAAAATAGACCAAAAAATTTACCCTGGTGGAGCTTACATTCTAGATGTAGGTGACAGATAATAAACATAAAAAATCAGTTAACTGTATATTGTGTTAGAAGGTGCTAAGTGCTGTGGAAGAAAACAGAGCAGGGTGAAGGTGGTTGGGCGACCTAGAGAAGGGAGGTAGGCATCATTGAGAAGGTGGGACATTTGGGCAGGAACTTGAAGGATGAGAAGGAGTAAGCCATGCATTACCTGGAGGAAGAGCATTCTAGAAAGAGAGAAAACCAGTGCAAAGGTCCTGAGACGGGAGCAGACCTAACGTGTTCAGGAATCTTTAAGGAGACCACAGTATAACTGGAGTAAAGTGACCCAACGGAAGCATAGCAGTAGACAAGGTTAGTCAGGTAAGTGAGGAGGATAACAGATATCTCTGGCTGCTCTGTTGAGAACAATAGGCCGTAAGTAGAAGCCAGACCAGTTAAAAGGCTATGACAGCAAGCAAGGTAAGAGACAGTGGTGGCTTGGGCCAGGATGTCAGTAATGGAGGTGGTGAGAATTGGTTGGATTCTAGATATATGTATATAACACATATATATAAATTTGAAGGTGAATCAGTGAGATTTCTTACTGTTTGACTTTAATATTTTAGAATCATGATCCCTACAGCCCTTAGTATATTATTTAAAATGACAGGAGGTCTATTCTGTTACCATGTTAATGTACAGAAGTGGCTAATTTCTCATAAAGAAATGTGAAAATTTTCCAGAAAAAATTTGCTAGTTCCACTCTTCTTTTGAATGTTTTTTCCTTCTCTGAAACTGGCCATGAATTATATTCTCCCATTCATCAATTTCTTATCATTTTGTTGTCCAAAAAGTCATTTTTTTCTGGTTGTGAAAGCATTCAATATTCACTGTTAAAAAAAAAAAACCTACACATTCAAATTTCTCTGCCAGTGTGGTATCTTGCTTTTATTTTCTTTAGGATGAATGAGGCAATAGAGCATACTTTAGTAAGAGCCCGACTCTCTGACATCAGGCAGGCCAAGGTTCAAATTCTAGCTCTCGGACAAGCTGTTGAACTGTTCTAAATCTCGGCTTTCTCTCCTGTAAAACGGGCATATTTAGAACCTACTTCAAAAGTTTGTCGTAAGGATTTCATGAAATCATGCAGCGAATGTCCATAGATTTGGCACATTACTGGCACATGATACCCATTGCCATCAAGTCGATTCTGACTCATAGCGACCCTATAGGACAGAATAGAACTGTCCCATAGGGTTTCCAAGGAGCGCATGGTGGATTTGAACTGCCAACCTTTTGGTTAGCAGCTGTAGCACTTAACCACTATGCCACCAGGGTTTCCTGGAACATGATAGGCCCTAAATAATTCTTAGCCACAGTGATCATCTTTTGTAAACTGTCTTTTTAAGTCCTTTGCCCAAGTTTTTTTTTTTTTAAACTGTGATTTAAATGAAGGTTTACAGAGCAAATTAGTTTCTCATTAAACAATACACGTATTGTTTTGTGACATTGGTTGCCAGCCCCACGACACATCACCATTGCCAGATTTCCTGTCTCTACCACCCCACCCCACCCCCGCCTTCTCGACCTTGCCCTGGGCCGGCTTGCCCATTTAGTCTGGTATATGTGGTTAAGCTGTGGGTATTGTTGTTGGTTTTTTGGGCCTGTCTAATCTTTGGCTGAAGGGTGAACCTCAGGAGTGACTTTAGTACTGAGTTAAAAGGGTGTCCAGGAGCCATAGTCTCAGGGGTTCCTCCAGTCTCTGTCAGAACAGTAAGTTTGGTTTTTTTTTCTATTCCTGCTTCATAATTATCATAACTTAAACATTGAACATTTTATATATCGTAGCTTTCTTAGTGAAAAAAAAGAAAGATTCATATATCACATTGACTTCTCTTTACAGAAAATAGGTATGTATTTCTTCCTGATTAAAAAGAAATACATTTTCATTGCCAAAAAAAAAAAAAAAAATCAGAATATAGAGAAAAGTATTAAAAAAAAAAAATCTGCAGTGATTCAACTGAGAAGACACTTAACACTGATACACATCCTTCCTGACATTTTTCTCTGCTTATATACCCATAAGATATCCATTCTCATTAAAAGTTACGCCATCATGTGTACATATATACTTTTTTAAAAACCGAATTAACTTCCATAATTAACCTAAAAGAGCTTTTGTAACATATTGGCTGGCAAGAAGTCTATGATATTTTGTGTTTCTTACTGGGTCACTGTTATTTGTCTGTAATTAATGTTTGTTTGTTTGTTTTCAGTTTCTGTAACTCTTTCTTTTTCTTATTCACATTTATTCTAGATTTAAGAAATTGTCACATTTCTATGAATCTAATTTTATTCTCAGTCAGATTTTTATAAATTTTCTCGTATTTCTTTCCATCTCAAGTCCTTTCTTCCACATATGCCATGATTTGTCACAGAGTGATCATTGAATATTATTTGTCTAAATTGACCTGGTATCCTGCCAACATGACAACAATTGTGAGGGTGGCGCAGGACCAGGCAGTGTTTCATTCTGTTCTACATAGGGTCACTGTGACTCAGAACCAGGACAGTACCTAAGAACAAGCATCCTGCCAAAAGTACTGACAGAATTGTGGTCATCATCAGATGGGCATTAAAACTAAAGCAGAAAACATAACCTTGTCTTCTACACAAAATCACCAAGTCCAATTACCTGCTATATTTGAACAACAAGCCAGAGCTAGACGAGATCCACAGAGAACAGTTCAAAAGACCAAAACAGTGGCCAGACTTTTGTCCAACTATTAATTTAAAAATAGCCTGGAACAACAAAGTCTGAAAGGGCAAACGATCAAAGTCTATAAAACTGTGAAGGGTTTGGAATGTGGTGAACCATCTGTAGTAAGCACAAAAGGGAGACAGTGTTAATTAATTAGGTTAAAACTCCATGGAGAGACCTGTAGAAATACGTACAGGTGATAGAGGCATTAAAGCAGTAAAGAAGCAGTCCTTTTATATTTTTTTAATGTTTTTTAAAGATTAATGTGTGTTAAGAGTAGTCATCTTGATTCTTTCAAATGTTAATGTACAATTACTATTAAAATAATAAACCGTAAGCGTTTTGTAGTCTGAATTATTTGATGCACTTCTGTAGCTGTAAAATATAGAAATTGTCCTGTCAAGTTTTGGTAGAAACACTTGTTTTGATGCTAGGAGCAGTACAGCCTCAAGTTCTAGAGGAAATGGCGGCCACTGCAGGTCTGAGGTTCAGGGGGAAGACTTGGCCCCGCAGAGCTCGGTGCGGCCACCAGAAGGAGACGGTGAGACAAGTAAGTTGCTATTTTGCTTCTGTCATTACAAAACCTCAACACTGGGTATTCACCTGTTTTTCGGTTCTGACTCTGCATTTTTGTTTCTTGTTTCTAATAAATTACTTTTACCTCCATAGTCCAGCTATTACTATTGATAAATAGATGTTAGATGCAAAAAGCAGGGGCCTTAAGCAGTTGAGAACGGGAATTATAGTGAAGTACCACAATTCGCCTCCATGGACATAATGACCAAGATAGGTCGTTTTCATACTCTAAATGTAACATGTAAATGTTAGTTTGAATTGTCTTTGCCATTTTTATACTTAGCAGCATAATCCAGAGTATTGGTCTTGATTCTCTGGAAGAGTATAAGTGATTTATTGGGCGGGGAGGGGCGGGGGGGTGGCGGGCAGCGGTGGAATCTAAACAGGTTATAAATGAATCCTATTTCATACATGAAAGTGCCATTTAGGAAATTTTTCAGAACTCTTCGCTGTATTTTCAAGTGACCATTATATGAAATACCCACCCAAAAAAAACCAGTGAATACAGTACCCATCAAAAAGCCTGGGACACAGTAGATGTTCAGTAAATGCTTGATAAATGAAGGAACAAATGAATTTTTGCTCCTAATTGGACGTTTGCTTACTAGAGAGTTGTCTTCCACGTATTTAATTCTTATAAATCTCTGTTATAGTAAGGTACCTATTGATTTGATAAGAAATTTTTTTTAAATGGATTAGTTTTCTGGCGGAATGGACACGAAAAGAGAGAGTGGAGGGAAAGAGTGGGCTGTAATTAGGGGGAGAGTAATTGGGAGTGTGTAGCAAGGTGTATATGGGTTTTTGTGTGAGAGACTGACTTGATTTGTAAACTTTCACTTAAAGTACAAAAAAATTATTTTTAAAAAATGGATGAGTTTTATCAAATGAATAGGTATCTTAGAATTAAATATGTGTAAGACCGCCCTGTGATAAGCAGGTGTCCAATTAGAAGCAAAAAAGGCTGATCCTTAATGGCTCTTGCACTTAAATCCCAGCGATAAGTATTTTCAATGACCAAAACAGAATTTATAACAGGGTTGTTTTACTGTTTATGGTAGTTTGGGTCGTACCAAATGCATGGCAACAGGGCAGAATAACTCGGTTTTAAGTTTAGACTTTGAGAGTGTTAGAAGAAAAGCAACACCAGTAATGTCCACCATAAGAAACAATCCAAGGTAGAGATTCTTCACGTAAATTTCATGCAAGTCCATGCATAGGCTTTGGGAAGGGGCAGTGGGCAGAATTGTTCATCCATTCGCTGATAGTGTTTATGCAATTTTGTGTACACATCCAGATTTGAATTGTACTGGGGGTGAAGGGTTTGTCAGTGGAATTTGTGACTCAGAAAGGGTTAAGAACCACATATCCTTTTTTTCTTATCCCTAGGAAAGCTGATGTATAAAAATGGTGTTTATTTTTCTTTAAAATTTTTTGATTTAAGGATATTCTGGTTTACTTCCAGAAGCTCCTGAGACATCATTTGAAGATGTGACAAAATATCAGGAAGGTGTATCTGCAGAAAACACAGTTGAGAACCAGATAGTTGTAGGTGAGTTATCTTGCTCTTTAGATAATTGCTTCATTTGGAAAAATAAGGCTTAATCTGAGTTAGTCTCTCCAGACTCAGAGGCCGTTTCCAAATAGATGTATTGTGGAATTTTTTCTCCTTCTAGGGGAATTAGACTTCATAGTAGAAAATGTATCAATTTTCAAAGTCTGTGTTAGGTTAAATAATTAATGCTGCCCACGTGACCGACTGTTGCTGCTTTATTTTCTGACAACACAATCAGATAAGCTCACATCTGAGCCATTGGATTCCAGCTCAGGAGAAAGGAACGACCTCTGTCTTGATAGCCCTTGTGGGGTTCCAGAAGAATCCATTTTATCTGAAAAAGGCAAGGAACCAGGAACTTCAGATCAGCTTAGCACTGAGAGTGCTACCAATCAGAATATCGCCAGTCCTGACCCTCAGTCCCAAACAGAAGCCACTGGGCCATCAGTCCATGAGGAAACATCAGCCAGGGACTCTGCTCTCCAGGACACAGATGACAGCGATGATGACCCAGTTCTGATCCCAGGTGCAAGGTACCGAGCAGGACCTGGTGATAGGTTGGTAAATTTTTAATTAATATGAACTATAAAAAACATAATTCACAAGTTCTTGTTTAGAGTCACATAAGGGAGTCTCTTCATTTTTGACAGTTGCTTCCTCTAAGTGTCTCAGTCATATAAACTCACAGAAATTTTGAAATTGTGAATGATTTCACATATTACATTCTTTGAGCAAACTGTGCAAAAGGAGAATAAAAATTCTTCCTTGCTCTTTGTCTCCAGCACTGAGGCTTGCTCCTCAATTTGCAGATCAAGGGAAAGGAATGTTGGGAATGACCAACAGATTATTTGTGAATTCCAGGGGTGTTTAGCTTTCAGACTGCCCATAGGCAGCCTGGCCTCAGCCTGGCCTTTATGAGTATTTTTTTGATGTTCTGTTTTTTCACTTTTCTATTGGCCATGGATTAAAGTAATGTGATGTTTTTTTCTCTTTTTGAGAACATGATATTTTTCTGTGATTGCTACTAAGTGACTCAATTTAGAAAATGAAAAATTACACCAATTAACAAATATTAGAGATACAGTGAAGAATTGAATTGCCAGTATGTTCATACCTTTTTCCATTTCTCATTTGATGTGCTCCTGAGGATACATTTATTTCTTTTTATTAGCTAAAATAAATCTTCTAAGTATATTGCACTCTGTGCTTATAGAAAACTATTTCTGTTATTAGTACCATCATATTTCATTGTAAATTCTGTCCTCTTCTAGTGTTGTCTTAAAATTCTATTTCAAGCAAGAATGAAATTCTGTTAGAACCATGTCGTACATTTCTATGCTCAATATGCTGCTATTTATAAAATCATTCTGACATATCTGCCACCTGAAACAATATAATGAAAAGATTAATTTATCTCTAAAGAGTAGCCGTGTTGTATAGTGGTCAAGAGCACAATGTCTTGGGATTCACCACTTACCAGCAGTTTCCTTATTTGAATCGCTTAATGTCTCTCAAAGTTTCAGTTTCCTTATCTATAAAATTTGTTTATGATTATCTAGAATTGTTGTGAGAATTAACAAAAAAAATTACTGCAGAGCCTGGCTCACATAGAAAGCACTAAATAAATGATAGCTGTATTAGACAACCAAGATATTCTGTGTGGCTACTTTTAATTGAAAGGAATTATGATAAGAATGGTTGTAGGGATAAGGACTGACAGAGGACAAACAAGAATCCTGAACAGTATAGCTTGCAGTTCAGTAAAACTGCCTTTTCTTATCTATGTGAGAATATCAGCCTTCCTTTAGTGATATTTGGGAAGTGTTTACTTTGTAATGGCACTATTTTAAATAGAAAACAAATGACCTGTCGTTGTATTTGTATTAGAGATTAAACATCTTCTCTTTCCTTGTCACTCATTAGCCCTCAGCAGTCTCAGAATATATTTTAGACAGGTAAAACTTAGTTCCATTTCTCTCCCGACCCCAAAAGCCCCCCTTAGAATATCATTACCACTTGACATATGCAGATCGGGTTAGCAAGCTTAACCCAATCTGAAAATCAAACTGATGGTTTCCAGAAGCCGGGGTGGAGAGCTAGGTTCTGTAATTAATTTAAGCGTGTTACTTTATGGGTTTTTTACTTTACGAGCTTCTATTTATATTAAAGTGGACATATTTCCTTTTTTTTTTTTTCCCTTGTACTGAAGTAGCTAAACATAATACCAAGGTCATAATTAAAAACAAAATCGAAGTATCCAGTTTCTAGTAAAATGTAGCATATCACTGTCCAAGTTTGTTTAAGTAAAAAGTTATGTTTTTTTATAGTACAACGTCAACAAGAAGGCGTGGGAAGAGGGAGGCCCTAGAGAATCCAGAGCTAATAAATTTGTTATCCTTAGTTTGGAATATCAGAAACTGTAGCATCTTTCTAGAGCTGTATCATTTATCATTTTCACAGTACTTAAATGTTTTATGCGCATTGGAGATTCTCCTTTGCCTTAGGAAGCCCAGGAACTGAGCCAGACTAGCAGAATCTTTTAGAGGAGAGATGACCAGAGACAGCAGCCTAGAACTGGCCCCACTTCACGCGTGTGCTCTCGAATTCATCCTTTGATGGCTAGTTCCAGATTTGAATCCATTTCAGGGTGCACATTTGCTTCCCTGTTTCTTTCCTTAAATGTCATTTAACGTTCTCTATACTCAATGCAGTACATACTCAGTGCAGGTCATTAGCCTTAGTTTAACCAATCTATTTTCTGTTTTATTTTATAGGACATAGTAGTAGACTTACTGAAGAATAACAGAAGAATAATAACAATTCTTACCCTTCCAGAAACTTAGTAGTTTATTGAGGGAGAGAGGACAGATACACACGTCATTTATAACAACATGGAAAACATTTACATAAATACACAAAATTAAATACTATGCTATATATAAAGATGAACATGCTGAGGTGATACTAAAGTGATTGTAGTGATTATTTTACAGAATTATATCATTTTTTTCTTTGAGATTTACCTTATTTTTTCCTAGCTGTTTGCCAAAAATTTGCAAATGATGAAAAATCTTCCTTCTGACTTCTACCTAAATAATTTTTCTAGTTCCTGACTTTCTTAGGACCATCTTGATTTAATCTTTGAGTTACCTATATAAAAACTGTACTTTTTAATATTTCTGTACCTTTCTAAGAGCTCTTCATCCTTAAGACTACTGCCAATTCATCTTCTAAATTTGAAAGGATAGGTATGTTCATTCTAAAGACAGAAAGTTTAAGAATTAATTTTGCTTCTTAAGAGCATAAAACAATCATTTACCGACTTGTAATTAGACATGTGATTTTCAAGAATTTCTGGTTCCAAAGGGGCAAAGTATTTAGAAGCTCTACTATAAAAATTACAATACCATTTGGTTCTTAGAGTCTGTGATAGCATTCCCAACATTGAATGAAATGCCAAACTAAAAGGATGCAAGTCTTAAAGGTCCCTTCTTGCTGTCATTTGAAAAGCCCCATCAAAATTAGTTTGATTAGGATAGACAAATGGATCCAAAACTAAGAATGGTAAAAGTATATACTTAATTAGATCTTAAGAATCATTAGTGGATCTCATAATTTTTTGGCCCCAAATTTAATTCTTAAAATGACACCTAAAAAGTTAATAGCTAAGTCATTTTTAACACACATCGAATAAAAATACCAAAAAGGTCCTTGTAATGCAAAGTTATATATATATATATATATTTTTTTTTTTTTTTTTAAGATTTGCATTCTTATAATTTGGTTAAATAAGTATGATCCAGGTTTTTACTTTTGACCCAAGAACAGCAAGCATGAGAAGGAAATGTCTTAGAAAATAAAGACCTTAACAACTAACATAGATACTTTAAAATGGAATGCTCTTTTTTTCATTAACTATAGCTTGTCTCTGTATAAATACAGCTGGGACTCTATAGCAGAGGTCAGGAGACTTTTACTATCCCCCTCGGAGAGTAAATATTTTGGGCTTTGCTGGCCAAGAAGCAAAATGGAGGCTGTTATGTAGGTACTTAAACAACCATTTGAAAACCCTGGTGGCGTAGTGGTTAAGTGCTGCAGCTGCTAACCAAAGGGTCAGCAGTTCAAATCCACCAGGCGCTCCTTGGAAACTCTATGGAACAGTTCTACTCTGTCTATAGGGTCGCTATGAGTCGGAATGGACTCGACGGCACTGGGTATACAACCATTTAAAATGTAAAAACTATTCTTAACTTGCAAGCCATTAAAAAAAAAAAATGCTGTCAGCTGGCCGGATTTGGTCCGTGGGCCATAATTTGCTAATCCCTGTTTTATAATAAATTGGTTTTATAGAGAGTCATGGTAAAATGCCTCTACTGATAGAAATCCAAAGTTTGAAACAAATCTGTGAATCACCGTACGTTTGAGTCCCCTTTAACTTTGCCTAGGGCAAGAACATTAAATGGAAAATAAAATACATAGTCAAAAAATGTACTTTCTAATTGTGATATTTTAAGGAACAGTAAATCAAATTAGTATTTGTATCCCCTAGAAGTTTTAAATACTGGATTTTAGAAATGTTAAGTATGTGCGTTTTGAATAAAATTTACCTCCAAACCTGCCTTTGGAGAGTGATCAGGTTTTCTGTTTAGGTGGTTTTCATATAAACTGTTTTTACAACACTAAATGTATCTCATAGTAAATGGTACCTGGCTGGTAGCTTTGAAGAACTGCCAAACCCAAGAGGAGAACTAAGAATCACTCTGAAAAAAGACAAGGCATCCGAGTACGACTGCAGAAGAAAGTCCTCACATAGTTGGGACTAGACTTTAGTTATAGCCTTAATTAAGGTGCTCTGATGATTCCTCCCCCCCGCCCCAGAAGATTAAGGATGTTAATCCAATATTGCTGTTAATTGATTTTTTTTTTTTTTTAAGAAGACTTCTTATTTACATAGAAATTTTGTTTTGTCTAACTACTCTGGACTCTGGAACGTGGCCTTTATTTTTAAAGCCAGAATTCTTTGCGTATTATGAATTTGCCAGAATCTACTCATTTTAATTACTTTTTCAACATTTATAATTATTCTAGTTTATTCTCTATCGAAGAAAATTGCAGAGGAAAAAAAACAGTAATGAAAGAGAAAGAACTGGGCTCCTAAGGAGCTAAAAGCCCTGTCAGTCTTTGTTTGCTTGTTATGTAGTCTAAAATGGTTAGAACAAATGAGTCAGCTCAAGGTTTAATTATTTATTTCCCAAAGAGCAACTCAGCCTCGAGGAGCATAACGTGGGTGGTCCGATAGATGTTATTCGTAAGTCAGTTCAGTTCCCCACGCTCTGATCTATTTTAAAAAGAATAGATTAAGCTCTAATCTGTTTTAAAAAGTAAAAGGTATTAAGTGAAGTGTCTTCCTTCCAATCTGTCTTCATTAAGGGTTTCTGTTTTTTAAATTTTCTTGCACATGACATATTCCTCACTTAATGTCCTAAATCATAAAGGGAAGCAAAAAGTCTTGTTATGATGATGAAAGTGATGACCTTAATGCTTTAAATATTTGGTTCTTTCAAGTCTTTGTGAGTGACTTTAGTTATTGTGTTCCCTTCACTAGATTTAATATCAGAGGAACAACAATAGGTGATAGAATAATGAGGTAATTCAGTCCGTTCCTTTATTATGTTATTTCTTCTTTATGATGGATATGCCAGGTACTCGTTTTCCACAGCTAACAACCTTTCCTATTAACAGTTAATATTTCTTTTGCGTTTACTGAACTGTAAGTGCTGAGCATTGTAAAGCAGGTTGCTTTTCATAAACCATAGTTGCATGTACTGCATGAGAATAGAGTGAAGAGAGATTTACTGTGTGCAGACGTTAACTGACGTCCAGGTGTGTCACGGGACAAAGTGACTGTAATCTGAAACGAGGTACTTTAAATATAGGTTACTTGCTTTGAGTATTTTGTTGAAGAATGCAACGTACTTTTTTTTTTAAACTTGATTGGGATAATAATTGCAACTTTTTGTTATTCAAATATATTCCCTGTTCTTGAGATCAGTAACTAAAAATGTGCTTGAGTTTAATTCTGTGCATAAATGTAAAATTCTGAGTTTTTGAAAGAAAGCTATTTCCTTATAAATAACTTAATTTCAGACTGTCACACATCAAGATAATATTATTTAACCTCAAACAATTCTATAATTTCAAGTCTGACAGTGGGTACATTTTGGAGTAGGACTTTAAAGTGAACATCAGTCCCATCGATCATCTACCAAAAACTTGGTTTATTGACAAAAATCCACCTTCTACTTAATTATAGTAGCATATATTTGTTATTTACCATTACATTCTAAAACTAAGTGGAACATAAAACATAATATATAACAACAATCAGAAATGTGAAATTGGCAGAGGTCTCTATGAGAAATACAGAAATAATGAAATAAACCAAGAAATATTATTGATGGGTAAAACTCCTTCTCGTGTGAAACTCTTAAACTTGTTTTTGTGCTGGTGTTTCTAAGGCTGTTTTAACACTAAGATATATTTCGAGTAACTTTTGGTAAATCAGTCTGTTACTAGTTATCATTTTCTAATTAAATGATGGTAAAATGGAATATTTTTTAAAGCTTTTTGATTTTCTGATTCATACTTTTTATCCCAAATACTCAGAGTTGGTTTCTGCTTTTTTAAGTGAAGATAGCAAGTAAAATGTGCTATGTTGCTTAAAATGAGTTTAAGAAAAGCTGAAACATTAAAATGGAAATTACTGTGAACTAATAAACAGTGGTAAAACGGGAACTATTACAGTTACCTCCCCATGAGTAAAGGAGATTAGGCTCATTCTCTGTCTCAATTATTTTTTACTTATATAGAGATTGTCTGGGAAAATTCTGAATTATAAGGCAGTTTTTTTCTGGCACCTTTCTTCATGTATGATGTCCTTGATGTCATTCCACAGCTTGTCTTGTCTTTGGTCATTAGAGTTCCATGGGTCAAGTCTGTTTGTGAGATGATCTCTAAATTCAGGTGGGATATACTCAAGGTCATACTCAGGCTATCGTGGACTTGTGCTAAATTTCTTCAGCTTCAACTTGAATTTGCATGTGAGCCGTTGATAGTTTGTTCCACCGTTGACCCGTGGCCTTGTTCTGACTGATGATATTGAACTTTTCCATCATCTTTTTCCATATAGGTAGTTGACTTGATTCCTGTGTATCCCATCTTGCGAGGTCCATGTGTATCGTCACCGTTTATGTTGGTGAAAAATGGTATTTGCAATGAAGAGGTCATTGGTCTTGCAAAATTCTCTCACGCGATCTCTGGCATCATTTCTATCACCAAGGCCATATTTCCCAACCACCAGTCCTTCTTCTTTATTTCCAACTTTCGCGGTCCAATCACCAGTAATTATCAGTGCTTCCTGATTGCATGTTTGATCAGTTTCAGACTGTGCAGTTTGGTAAAAGTCCTCCATTTCTTGACCTTTGGCTTTAGTGGTTAGTGCATAAATTTGAATAATAGCAGTATTAACTGGTCTTCCTTGTAAACATGTGGATATTATCCTATCACTGACAGCATTGTACTTCAGGATAGATCTTGAAATGTTCTTTTTGACGATAAATGTAACGCCATTCCTCTTCAAGTTGTTGTTCCCGGCATAGTAGACCATATGAGTGTCTGATTCAAAATGACCAACACCAGTCCATTTCAGCTCACTAGTGCCTAAGATATTGATGTTTATGTGTTCCATTTCATTTTTGATGGTTTCCAGTTTTCCTAGATTTGTACTTTGTACATTCCAGGTTCCGATTATTAATGGATGTTTGCAGCTGTTTCTTGTCATTTTCAGTTGTGCCACATCAGCAAATGAAGGTCCTGAAAGCTTGACTCCATCCACGTCATTAAGGTCGACTGTACTTTGAGGAGGCAGCTCTTTCCCAGTCTTATGAGTGCTTTCCAACCTGAGGGGCTCATCTTCCAGTAGTGTATCAGACACTATATCCACTGCTATTATAATGACATGTGCAAAAACCTGGAGATAGAAAACTAAAAGAGAAGAACACATTCAGCATTTCTCAAGCTGAAGAAAATTGAAGAAATTCAAGCCTCAAGTTGCAATATTGAAGGATTCTACTGGGAAAATATTAAATGACGCAGGAAGTATCAAAAGAAAATGGAAGGAATATACAGAGTTCTTATACCAAAACAAATTGGTTGACATTCAGCCATTTCGGGAGGTAGCATATGATCAGGAACCAGTGGTACTGAAGGAAGAATTCCAAGCTGTACCGAAGACATTGGCGAAAAACAAGACTTCAGGAATTGACAGAATACCAACTGAGATGTTTCAGCAAATGGATCCAGTGCTGGAAGTACTCACTTGTCTATGCCAAGAAATTTGGAAGACAGCTACCTGGCCAGCCAACTGGAAGAGATCCATATTTTTGCCTATTCCCAAGAAAGATGATTCAACTGAATGTGGAAATTATTGAACAATATCATTAATATCACGTGGAAGTAAAATTTTGCTGAAGATTATTCAAAAGTGACTACAGCAGCATATTGACAGAGATATGCCAGAAATTCAGCCTAGATTCAGAAGAGGATGTTGTACAAGGGATATATCTTTGCTGATGTCAGGTGGATCCTGGCCGAAAGCAGAGAATACCAGAAAGACGTTTACTTGTGTTTTACTGACTATGCAAAGGCTGTGTGGACCATAACAAATTATGGATAACATTGCAAAGAATGGAAATTTCAGAACACTTAAGTGTGCTCATGAGGAGCCCATACATAGATCAAGAGGCAGTGGTTCAAACAGAACAAGGAGATCCAGCGCGGTTTCAAGTCAGGAAAGGTGTGCGTCAGAGTTGTATCCTTTCACCATACCTATTCAGTCTGTATGCTGAGCAAATAATCTGAGAAGCTGGACTATATGAAGAATAACAGGGCATCAGGATTGGAGGAAGACTCATTAACAACCTGCATTATGCAGATGACACAACCTTGCTTGCTGAAAGTGAAGAGGACTTGAAGCACTTACTGATGAAGGTCAAGGACCACAGCCTTCAATATGGACTGCACCTCAACATAAAGAAAACAAAAATCCTCACAACTGGACCAGTGAGCAACATCGTGATAAACAGAGAAAAGATTGCAGCTGTCAAGGATTTAATTTTACTTGGATCCACAATCAATACCCACAGAAGCAGCAGCCAGGAAATCAAAAGACACATTAAATTGGGCAAATCTGCTGCAAAAGACCTCTTTAAAGTATTTAAAAGCAAAGATGTCACCTTGAGGACTAAGGTGCACCTGACCCAACCCTGGTGTTTTCAGTAGCCTCATATGCATGTGAAAGCTGCATAATGAATAAGGAAGACCAAAGAAGAACTGATGCCTTTGAATTGTGGTGTTGGCGAAGAGTATTGAATATACCATGGACTGCCAAAAGAACGAATAAATCTGTCTTGGAAAAAGAATGACCAGAATGCTCTTTGGTAGAATGGATACCGAGACTATGTCTCACATACTTTGGACATGTTAGCAGGAGGGACCAGTCCCTGGAGAAGGACATCATGCTTGGTAAAATAGAGGGTCAGTGGAAAAGAGGAAGACCCTCAATGAGATGGATTGACACAGTGGCTGGAACAGTGGGCTTAAGCATAACAGCGATCATGACGATGGTGCAGGACCCAGGCAGCGTTTCGTTCTGGTGTACATAGGGTCACTATGAGTCGGAGCCCAGTCAACGGCACCTAACAATAACAACGCACATTTATTCTGCTTCCCATTTTGGCAGTTGGGGATGCGCCAGGAGTGTAAACTTGTATTTAAGATAAAATTAGAAAAATAAAATTATTGCAGTTTATTGTCTCTGTTACTCATGGAGCAGGTTCACTGTCTTGCAGTGATTTGTCGGTGTGTTTTACTATAATGTGCTCAGATTCTGAATGATGGTGCCATATTATGTTTTTCTTTGAATAGTTAACTAAAATGCTAGTCGCCGCTCCTCTTCACTCTACTGCTGTTACCTCATCAGTTCTCACCTGGTCTATTGAAATGGCCCTCCTGCCCCCTCCAGTCTTTCTCTGTCATGCATCACATCTGTTTTCAGTGGCTCTCTGCTGCCTGTGATAATGAAAACCCCAAGCTGCTTTGCCTGATACGTTGGGCAGTCCGTGGCTGGCTGCTGCCAGGAATTGTTCATACTTTGCACCAGCCATGTGTGGAGCGTCCCTGAACACATGCTGCTGTATGCCTCCGTATCTTTACTCACCCTGTGCCCTTTAACTGAGACGATCTCTGTCGTCCTCCGTCACCATCACCATCATTTTAGCCACCTCATTTTGTAACATTCAGCTTAAGCTTCTGCTTTAAGAAACTTTTCCTGGCACTCACGTTCCATACTGCCAAGTATACTGAACATTTCTTCTGTGTGCCCTTATGTACATCTACAGTGCCACCTGTAAGACTTCATGTATGTGTTTTCTTACATTAGAATGTAAGCGTCTTTAAGGCAGGCCAGCATAATACAGACATGCATACATAAATGAAAGTTGGCAAATAAAACACCATTTTAATCTAAAACTCTAGTTAACTAAATTTTTGTTCATATTTCCCTGGATGACCTGGCATGTTACTTTCTTCCTCTGCTTCCTAAAACAAGTAAATGAAAGACCTATGAGTGACTCCCCACAAGCTTCCACACATTCGATGATTCCCTAGAAGGACTCCTAGGACTCAGGCACCTCATTTGTAATCATGGCTCTGGTTTATTACGGCAAAGAAAAAGACACATGAGCTGGGAGTCTGGAGGAATCCAGGTACAAGATTCCAGCATTCTTCCTCCCAGGAGAGGCTGTACAAAACATGCTCCTTCTTCCAGCATAAAGTACAGTAGCACTTGCGCAGTGTTTCTATCTGGGGAAGCCTGCGTAAGACTCAAATTCAAGGGTTTTTATTGGGGGCTGGTCATATAACCATCCCCTGCTAGTGCGACCAGCCACAAGTACCAAAATTCCGACCCAGAAGGAAAGCAGTTGTTCATCATAAACCACATTATTTGTGCAAACAGTCTAGGCAAGCTGGTACAGCAGTGTCCAGTGTTCTAGGTGTCTGTCACAGATTGAATTATGTCCCCCCCAAAAATTTGTGTATCAACTGGGTTAGGCCATGTGTGGTTGTCCTCCATTTTGTGATTGTAATTTTATGTTGAGAGGATTTGGGTGGGATTGTAACACCCCCCCTTACTCAGGTCACCTTTCTGATACAGGGTAAAGGGAGTTTCCCTGGGGTATGGCCTGCACCACCATTTATCTCTCAGGAGTTAAAAGGAAAGGGAAGCAGGCAGAGAGTCAGAGACCTCATACCACTAAGAACGCAGCGCCAGTAACAGAGCGCATCCTTTGGACCTGAGGTCCCTGCGCCCGAGAAGCTTCTCGACCGTGGGAAGATTGAGGACAAGGACCTTCTTCCAGAGTCGACAGAGAGAGAAACCTTCCCCTGGAGGTGACCCCTTAAATTTGGACTTCTAGCATACTTTACTGTAAAATAAGGAAATAAATTTCCCTTTGTTAAAGCCATCCACTTGTGGTATTTCTGTTATAGCAGCCTTAGATATCTAAGACAGTGGCCAAACAATGTAGGGAACGAAACAATGTAGGGAACGTTCTAAAAACCAAGTTCCTAGACCAACCAAGGGCCAGCCCTGCAGGCAGGACCTTCTAAAGGTAGCACCATCAGGTCAGCTAGCTGTTGCCTTTGCTTACTAATACGTTGTAAAAAGAATCCAATTTCTTCACCTGCCTTTCCTCTACACCAGAAAGGAGCAGAAACAAAAAGATACTCTCTGGCAACCTAGTTGACTCTCTTATTTCAGATAATTGTAAAGATGTGTTGAAATGACAGAAATTCCATTATATAAACCTTTGTTGTTAATAAAGCTAGATGACAAACTAAAAGTGGCTTTTACTATAAACGAATGCTTTAAAGTACTTTAAAATTGTTTTTTTTTTTTTTTTTTTAACAGTTAATGTATCTTTTCTAAACTTACTCTTAGATCCATCTGGACAGCAAACACCTTTTTACTTTGATAATGTATTGGTAAATTTTAGCTTAACCCTGTCTGAATTATCATATATTCTAATTTAACCGACAATTGCCATGGAGTCTGTTCTGATTGATGGCAACCCCATGTGTGTCAGAGTAGAACTGTGCTCCACAGGGTTTTCAGTGGCTGACTTTTTGGAAGTAGACTGCCAGACCTTTCTTCCAAGGCACCTCTGGGTGGACTCAAGAACTTACAGCCTTTCAGTTAGCAGTTAAGTGCATTAACCATTTGCACACCCAGTGACTCCTAATTCTAAATTAGGAAGTTCAAATTAGGTTTTCTTTTCTAAAAACCATTAAGTCAATATAAGAAGAATGGGTATGTGTGGTGTAAGTTTTAATTGAAGAACAGTGGTATTCAAAGTTACAATGAGGTATTTCCAGTGAGATGTACATAAATAGAATTTATTCTTTGATTCTGTTATATTTCTCTTATTTATGGCTAAGGATGTCTCTTGGTTGGAGATATACCCGTAATAATTTTGGCTCTTGTACCAGAGTTTTATGGCTGTTATGAAAGTAGACAGAAATGTAGTAATTATTGCAGAAGCTCTCCTGCTGAAGGAGAGGAGTGCTGAGAATGGCTTCTCTATGTGCATAAGAACCTAATTCTTAGTCTTTGAACTGAAAAAAAATCAAGTTCAAGGTTTATAGAATAAATGCAAGCTGAATCTATTTTAGTATGGAAGGATTTAATTATGAAATCAGGCAGATGGAAGTCACTGTTCCCGATAGTGTTCTGATACTCTACAACACGGTCACAAAGTTTGGGAAACCCTATATTATGTATACCTCTTTTTGAGAATCACAGTACACATTAGCATAATAAATAATAAGACTTCTGAGAAGACTTGCAGTGAAAAACCTGTTTAGCTTTAATTCACCATTTCCCACATCCAGTTTTGAACACAAAACCTACTTTGTGGAACACCTACGAAAATCCCACATTTTGGGAAGTGCTCTCCCCGGTCGTTCTAATTCGCATTCTAGACTGTATCAAGTTCATTAGGTACCTAGACTAGGAGGAGACTCTTGACTTGCTTGTAGTGTTTTGCCTCTGCATAGTAAAGAATTTTCTTTCTACAAGTTAATCCAAAAGTAACCTGCTATAGTTTTAGTCATGTCCTCATGTTCTATCCTTAGTGCAGTATTTGTATATTAACCTCGTTTGGTTACCTGAATTACCTCTTAAGTCACTTTATTCCAGGATTAATAAATCAGGACTCTTCTAATCACTGATCAAGACATTTCTTTTCTACCCCAAAAATTTGTTCTCCTGCAGGCTGTTTTAATAGTAGTTGTAATACCAACTCTGGTGTTGTTGTCAGTTGTCGTCAAGTCGATTCCGATTCATGGCAGCTTAAACTGTGCCATTCTCGATGTACGTAATGGTGTTTTATAAAAGAGTTTACCAGTGTTGAAAACAGTAGGCAAAGTGATTCATATTTTTCCTTTTTTTAGTTTATTGGTTTTCTGCTTATGTTTAAGCCTAGTTCTTTAACTACTAAATGTGCTGCTTTAGTATTTTTTTACAGTAGGATTTTACAGACTATTTGTGATTGATATAACTTTGTAGTTTAAGCTTGGAGTCATCTTAAGAAATTTTGGTCACCATTTGGAAACAGAACTTTTTTGAATATTCAGTATTAAAAAATAAAATGTAAAGACATCAGAGAAGAGGCAAGGAACAAAAATGTAAAGTCAAGAATCTAGATTTTATTTTCTTAGGTCAGCTGTACATAGATATATTCTGAGATGTTTTTGTTGTTACTGTGAAATTCCTAGATGAGTCAATTTTGTAGTTGTTATTTTAGTCATTCAGTAAACCTAGTATGTGCCAGACACTCTGGTGGATGCTGGTGATACAAACATAATGAAAACACAGCCCTGCCCTCCAGGAGCTTCCAATTGAGTGGGATACACGACACAGTGATTACAGTGGAGAGCTTTGTGTAGGCTATTAAAAAAAATCTTTGCCATTGAGTCAATTCCAACTCATAGTGACCACGTAGGATCCATAGAACTGCCTCATAGGGTTTTCAAGGTTGTAACCTTTACAGAAGCAGACTGCCACATCTTCTCCTGCGGAACCACTGGTGGGTTTGAACTGCTGACCTTTTGGTTAGCAGTCAAGCGTTTTTAGCACTTTGCCACCAGGGTTCCCTTTGAATAAGTCAAAAAATTCTCCTGATGTAATCTGAAGAAAGAGAGAATTCTATTTTTATAATTCTCGATTTGTGACACACTATCACTGATTTCTGCTCTCCTCCTTTTCTTTATTCATTTATTTGTTGTTAGGTGCCGTTGAGTCGGTTCCAACTTGTCGCAACCCTATGCACAACACTGCCCGGTCCTGCACCATCCTCACAATTATTGCTTGAGCCCATTGTTGCAGCCAGTGTGTCAGTTTATCTCTTTGAGGGTCTTCCTCTTTTTCGCTGACCCTCTACTTTACCAAACATGCTGTCCTTCAGGGACTGATCCCTCCTGACAACATGTCCAAAAGCATGTGAAATGCAGTCTTGCCATCCATGCTTCCAGGGAGCATTCTGGTTGTACTTCTTCCAAGACGGATTTGTTCATTCTTTCAGCAGTCCATGGTGTATTGAATATCCTTCACCGACACCATTCAAAGGCATCACTTCTTCAGGTTTCCTTATTCGTTGTCCAGCTTTTGCATGCATATGAGGTGATTGAAAACACCATGGCTTGAGTCAGGCACACCTTAGTCTTTAAGGTGACATCTTTGCTTTTCAACACTTTAAAGAGGTCTTCTGCAGATTTGCCCAATAGAATGCGTCTTTTGATTTCTTGACTGCTGCTTCCATGGGTATTGATTGTGGATCCAAGTAAAATGAAATCCTTGACAAACTCAATCTTTTCCCCGTTTTTTTTTTTTTTAGTAATTTTTATTGTGCTTTAAGTGAAAATTTACAAATCAAGTCAGTCTCTCACACAAAAACCCATATAAACCTTGCTACACACTCCCAATTACTCTCCCCCAATGAGACAGCCCGCTTTCTCCCTCCACTCCCTCTTTTCATGTCCATTTGGCCACCTTCTAACCCCCTCCACCCTCTCATCTCCCCTCCAGGCAGGAGATGCCAACATAGTCTCAAGTGTCCACCTGATCCAAGAGGCTCACTCCTCACCAGCATCCCTCTCCAACCCATTGTCCAGTCCAATCGATGTCTCAAGAGTTGGCTTCTGGAGTGGTTCCTGTCCTGGGCCTACAGAAGGTCTGGGGGCCATGACCACCAGGGTCCCTCTAGTCTCAGTCAGACCATTAAGTCTGGTCTTACGAGAATTTGGGGTCTGCATCCTACTGCTCTCCTGCTCCCTCAGGGGTTCTCTGTTGTGTTCTCTGTCAGGGCAGTCATCCGTTGTAGCAAGGCAGCATCTAGTTCTCCTGGTCTCAGGATGATGTAGTCGCTGGTTCATGTGGCCCTGTCTGTCTCTTGGGCTCGTAATCACCTTATGTCCTTGGTGTTCTTCATTCTCCTTTGGTTCAGGTGGGTTGAGACCAATTGACGCATCTTAGATGGCTGCTTGCTAGCGTTTAAGACCCCGGAAGCCACTCTTCAAAGTGGGATGCAGAATGTTTTCTTAATAGCTTTTATTATGCCAATTGACGTAGATGTCCCCTGAAACCATGGTCCCTAGACTCCTGTCCCTGCTACACTGGCCTTTGAAGCATTCAGTTTATTCATAAAACTGCTTTTGGTTCAGTCCAATTGTGCTAACCTCCCGTGTATTGCGTGCTGTTTTTCCCTTCACCTAAAGTAGTTCTTACCTACTATCGAATTAGTGAATGCCCCTCTCCCACCCTTCCTCCCTCGCCCCTCGCGTAACCACAAAAGAATGGTTTCTTCTCAGTTTAAACTATTTCTTGAGTTCTTATAATAGTGGTCTTATACAATATTTGTCCTTCTGCAACTGACTAATTTCTCTCAGCATAATGCCTTCTAGGTTCCTCCACGTTATGAAATGTGTCACAGATTCCTCACTGTTCTTTATCGATGCATAGTATTCCATTGTGTGAATATACCGTAATTTATTTATCCATTCATCCGTTGATGGGCACCTTGGTTGCTGCCATCTTTTTGCTATATTGTAAACAGTGCTGCAATAAACATGTGCATATGTCTGTTCGTGTAAAGGCTCTTATTTCTCTAGGATATATTCCAAGGAGTGGGATTGCTGGATCCTATGGTAGTTCAATTTCTGGCTTTTTCAGGAAGCGCCAAATCGATTTCCAAAGTGATCGTACCATTTTACATTCCCACCAGCAGTGTATAAGTGTTCCAATCTCTCCACATCCTCTCCAACATTTATTATTTTGTGTTTTTTGGATTAATGCCAGCCTTGTCGGAGTGAGATGGAATCTCATTGTAGTTTTGATCTGCATTTCTCTAATGGCTAATAATCGTGGACATTTCCTCATATATCTGTTAGCTACCTGAATGTCTTCTTTAGTGAAGTGTCTATTCATATCTTTTGCCCATTTTTTACTAGGGTCATTTGTCTTATTGCAGTTGAGTTTTTGCAGTATCATGTAGATTTTGGAGATCAGGCGCTGATCAGAAATGCCATAGCTAAAAACTTTTTCCCAGTCTGTAGGTGTCTTTTTACTCTTTTGGTGAAGTCTTTGGATGAGCATAGGTGTTTAATTTTTAGGAGCTCCCAGTTATCTAGTTTTTCTTCTACATTCTTTATAACGTTTTGTATACTATTTATGCCATGTATTAGGGCTCCTAACGTTGTCCCTATTTTTTCTTCCATGATCTTTATCGTTTTAGATTTTATATTTAGGTCTTTGAACCATTTTGAGCTTGTTTTTGTGCATGGAGTGAGGTATGGGTCTTGTTTCATTTTTTTACAGATGGATATCCAGTTATGCCAGCACCATTTGTTAAAAAGGCTGTCTTTTCCCGATTTAACTGTTTTGGGGCCTTTGTCAAGTATCAACTGCTTATGTGTGGATGGATTTATGTTTGGATTCTCAATTCTGTTCCATTGGTCTATGTATCTGTTGTTGTACCAGTACCAGGCTGTTTTGACTACTGTGGCGGTATAATAGGTTCTAAAATCAGGTAAAGTAAGGCCTCCCACTTTGTTCTTCTTTTTCAGTAATGCCTTATTTATCCAGAGCCTCTTTCCCTTCCATATGAAATTGGTGATTTGTTTCACCATCTCATTAAAGAATGTCCTTGGGATTTGGGTCGGAATTGCATTAAATGTATAGACTGCTTTTGGTAGAATAGACATTTTTATAATGTTAAGTCTCCCTGTCCATGAGCAAGGTATGTTCTTCCACTTATGTAAGTCTCTTTTGGTTTCTTGCAGAAGTGTACTGTAGTTTTCTTTGTATAAGTCTTTTAGATCTCTGGTAAGATTTATTCCTAAGTATTTTATCTTCTTGGGGACTACTGTAAATGGCATTGATTTGGTGATTTCCTCTTTGATGTTCTCTTTGTTGGTGCAGAGGAATCCAACTGATTTTTGTATGTTTATCTTGTATCCCGATACTCTGCTGAACTCTTCTCTTAGTTTCAGTAGTTTTCTGGAGGATTCCTTAGGGTTTTCTGTGTATAAGATCATGGCATCTGTAAATAGAGATACTTTTACTTCTTCCTTGCCAACCTGGATGCCCTTTATTTCTTCATCTAGCCTAATTGCTCTGGCTAGGACTTCCAGCACAATGTTGAATAAGAGTGGTGATAAAGGGCATCCTTGTCTGGTTCCTGATCTCAATGGGAATGTTTTCAGGCTCTCTCCATTTAGGGTGATGTTGGCTGTTGGTGTTGTATAAATGCCCTTTATTATATTGAGAAATTTTCCTTCTATTCCCATTTTGCTGAGAGTTTTTATCATGAATGAGTGTCGAACTTTGTTAAATGCCTTTTCTGCATCAATTGATAAAATCATGTGATTCTTGTATTTTGTTTTCTTTATTTGCTGGATTACATTAATTGTTTTTCTAATGTTGAACCATCCCTGCATACCTAGTAGGAATCCCACTTGGTCATGGTGAATTATTTTTTTGATATGTGTTGAATTCTATTGGGTAGAATTTTGTTTAGGATTTTTGCATCTACATTCATGAGGGATATAGGTCTATAATTTTCTTTTCTTGTGGTGTCTTTACCTGGTTTTGGTATCAGGGATGTGGTAGCTTCATAGAATGAGTCTGGGAGTATTGGGTCCTTTTCTGTGTTCTGAAATACCTTTAGTAGTAGTGGCGTTAACTCTTCTCTGAAAGTTTGGTAGAACTCTGCAGTGAAGCCATCTGGACCAGGGCTTTTTTTTTGTTGGGAATTTTTTTGATTACCTTTCAAATCTCTTCTTTTGTTATGGGTCTATTTAGTTCTACCTCTGTTTGTGTTAGTTTAGGTAGGTAGTGTGTTTCTAGGAATTCATCCATTTCTTCTAGGTTTTCAAATTTGTTTGAGTATAGTTTTTCATAGTAATCTGATATGATTCTTTTAATTTCAGTTGGGTCTGTTGTAATATCACCCATCTCATTTCTTATTCGGGTTATTTGCTTCCTCTCCTGTTTTTCTTTTGTCGGTTTGGCTAGTGGTTTATCAATTTTGTTGAGTTTTTCAAAAAACCAGCTTTTGGTCTTCTTAATTCTGTCAATTGTTTTTCTGTTTTCTATTTCATTTAGTTCAGCTCTAATTTTTCTTATTTGTTTTCTTCTGTTGCCTGTGGGTTTCGTTCGTTGCTCTCTTTCTATTTGTTCAAGTTGTAGGGATAATTCTTTGATTTTGGCCCTTTCTTCTTTTGGATATGTGCATTTATTGATATAACTTGGCCTCTGACCTGTGTCCTTTGCTGTGTCCCAAAGGTTCTGATAGGAAGTGTTTTCATTCTCATTGGATTCTCTGAATTTCTTTATTCCATCCTTAATGTCTTCTATAATCCAGTCTTTTTTGAGCAGGGTATTGTGCAGTTTCTAAGTGTTTGATTTCTTTTCCCTGCTTTTCCTGTTACTGATTTCCACTTTTATGGCCTTATGGTCAGAGAAGATGCTTTGTAATATTTCAGTATTTTGGATTCTGCTAAGGCTTGCTTTATGACCAAATATGTGGTCTATTCTAGAGAATGTTCCATGTGTACTAGAAAAGCAAGTATAGTTGGTTGCTGTTGCGGGGGAGTATTCTGTATATTGTCAAGTCGGTTGATTGTGGCATTTAGATCTTCCCGTGTCTTTATTGAGCTTCTTTTTGGATGTCCTGTCCCTCACCGAAAGTGGTGTGTTGAAGTGTCGTAGTATTATTATGGAGCTGTCTATCTCAGTTTTCAATGCTGATAGAGTTTGTTTTCTGTATCTTGAAGCCCTGTCATTGGGTGCATAAATATTTAATATGATTATATCTTCTTGGTGTATTGTCCCTTTAATCATTAGTGTCCTTCCTTACCCTTTCTGATGGATTTAACTTTGAAGTCTATTTTGTCAGAAATTAATATTGCCACTCCTGCTCTTTTTTGATTGTTGTTTGCTTGATATATATTTTTTTCATCCTTTGAGTTTTTGTTTGTTTGTGTCTCTAAGTCTAAGGTTTGTCTCTTGTAGGCAGCATATAGATGGATCTTGTTTTTTAATCCATTCTGCCACTTTTTGTCTCTTTATTGGTGCATTTAGTCCATTGACATTCAGGGTAATTATGGATAGGTATAAGTTTAGTGCTATCATTTTGATGTCTTTTTTTGTGTGTTGACAGCTTCTTTTTCCCACTTGATTTTATGTGCTGAGTAGATTTTCTTTATATATTGTCCTTTCCTCATATTTGTTGTTGTTGATTTTGTTTCTGCTGAGTCTGTATTTTTCCCTTGTATTTTATTTTGATGAGTAGGATAGTTTGTCTCCTTTGTGGTTACCTTATTATTTACCCCTACATTTTTTTTCCTTCTAAATTTAAAACTAACTTTTATTTCTTTTTTTAGCCATATCTTCCTCTCCATATGGAAGGTTATGATTACATTTCTTAATTCCTCTTTATTATTTTAATGTTGTCCTCTTTTGTATAATAACATCGCCGTTACCCTGTATTGGGCTCTTTTTTTTTTTTTTAAATCTTGCTTTGTTTTTTTGGATTTCCCTGTCTGGGTTGACTTCTGGTTGCTCTGCCCAGTGTTCTACTCTTGGATTGATATCTGATATTATGGATTTTCTAACCAAAGAACTCCGTTTAGTATTTCTTGTAATTTTGGTTTGGTTTTTATGAATTCCCTCAACTTGTATTTATCTGGAAATGTCTTAATTTCACTTTCATATTTCAGAGACAGTTTTGACAGATATATGATTCTTGGCAGGCAATTTTTTTCCTTCAGTTTTTAAATACGTCATCCCATTGCCTTCTTGCCTGCATGGTCTCTGCTGAGTAGTCTGAGCTTATTCTTATTGGCTCTCCTTTGTAGGTGACTTTTCGTTTATCCCTAGCTGCTCTTATAATTCTCTCTTTATCTTTGATTTTGGCAAGTTTGATTATAATACGCCTTGGTGACTTTCTTTTAAGATCTACCTTATGTGGAGTTCGATGAGCATCTTGGATAGATATCTTCTCATCTTTCACAATATCAGGGAAGTTTTCTGCCAAGAAATCTTCAACAATTCTCTCTGTTATTTTCTGTTATCCTTCCCTGTTCTGGTACTCCATTCACTCATAGGTTATTTCTCTTGATAGAGTCCCACATGATTCTTAAGGTTTCTTCATTTTTTTTAATTCTTTTATCTGATTTTTCCTCAAATATATTAGTGCCAAGTGATTTATCTTCGAGTTCAGAAATTCTGGCTTCTACTTGCTCAGCTCTGCTCTTCTGACTTTCTATTGAGTTATCTAATTCTGTAATTTTATTGTTAATCTTCTGAATTTCTGATTGCTGTCTGTCTATGGATTTTTCCAGCTTATTAAACTTTTCATCATGCTCCTGAATAATCTTTCTAATTTCTTCAATTGCTTTATCTGTGTGTTCCTTGGCTTGTCCTGCATATTGCCTCATTTCCTTCCTGATGTCTTCAAGGGTTCTGTATATTAAACTTTTGTATTCTTCATCTGGTAATTCCAGGAATGCACTTTCATCTAGAAGATCCCTGGATTCTTTGTTTTGAGAGCCTGTTGAGGTGATCATGGTCTGTTCCTTTATGTGACTTGATATTGACTGTTGTCTCCAAGCCATCTGTAAGTTATTGTATTAGTTTATGCTTGCTTACTGTGTCATAGCTACTTGCTTTGTTTTGTTTTGGTATACCCCTATGGGTTGCTTGAGTGAGCTACCTTGATTATTTTCGCCTTTGGAGCACTGGTGTCCTGTCCCCAGCTGGCTGGAGCTGTTATCAGGTATATCAGTCTGAGAGTCCATTCAATTTTCTTGTATGAATTCAGCTCAGGTTTCCAGGTAGCTGATATCAAGTGTGTGGTACAGGCTCTGTCCTATAGTCTTAGAGGGGCAGGGGTGATTGGCATTTATACCAGTATCTGATTGCAGCAGGGGGTCACACTCTGAACAAGGCAGGGGGCTGAGAACCAAGCCCCAAGCGTCTCTGAGGAAAATGCGTCTCTGTTCCGTAGAGCGGTGGATTCTGCAGATGGACCATGGGTACCCGAAGTTTTTGGTTGTAAGGACTGGGAGGTACCAGTTTTTTTTCGACTCTTGTCGCGGGTGGCTGGGTGAGCTGAGTGGAGCTACCAGTCCTTTGGTCCCTGATGTGGGTAGGTGAGGACCTTGTTTAATAGGCAAAGCAATGTCAAACGTCAAACACCCACCTTTCCACCGCACAGCTGAAATGGTTGGAGTTTGCCAACAAGGGCCTATTCTCCCGAAATAGGCCCACACAGGTCCATGCAGAAGGGAAAGGTGCTGAGGGTGAGGGTCCACGGATGGTTTATGCTGGAACAGGACGCGCTTCTGTCCTGAGTTCCCCCGGTTAATGGAGCTACCAAATTATCTTTACCCCCCAACTGAAAATTTTTTCCTTCCCCAAGGCCGGGAGGATGGCTCTAGGTGCTCACCAGGGTCTATCTCAGGCCCAGGGATTCCACCGCTGAAGCTGGCTTGGGGGTGGGGAGGGTGCGGTAAAATATACGCAGGTACTTAGTTTTTGTGGAGAGCGCCATTCTCCTCAGGTTCTGGAGGTGTGAGTAGGCTGTGTGGCTGGCTGCTTCTCCCTGAGGAAACTGCGACCGAACGCTAGGACCAGCCCGCTGCTGCCGTCGCTGCTCCGGGAATGGTGCCTGAGGGCTCCCCGCGATTCAGGTCCAGTAACTCCTCTCCACTTCTGAATGACCTTTTCCTCCCCTGCTCCTCAGTTCGTTGTCTAAGCTTGCCTTTGATGCACAGGTCTCCTAGCTTGTCACAAATATACCCTTTTCACTTGTTTTTTCAGGTCTTTGTTGTAAAGAGGGCTCGATGGAAGCGTTTGTGTCTTCCGCCGTCTTGGCTCCGCCTCCTCTCTTTTCCCCGTTTTATATGATCTTGCTTATTGGTCCAGTTGTGAGGATTTTTGTTTTCTTTATGTTGAGGTGTAATCCATACTGAAGGCTGTGGTCTTTGATCATCATCAGTAAGTGCTTCAAGTTCTCTTCATTTTCAGCAAGCAAGGTTGTGCCACCTGCATAACGCAGGTTGCTAATGAGTCTTCCTCGAATCCTGATGCCCCGTTCTTCTACATATAGTCCAGCTTCTCAGATTATTTGCTCAGCGTATAGATTGAATAGGTATTGTAAAAGGGTACAACCTTGATGCACACCTTTCCTAACTTTAAACCATGCAATGTCCCCTTGTTCTGTTTGGATGACTGCCTCTTGATCTATGTACAGGTTCCTTATGAGCACAATTAAGTGTTCTGAAATTCCAGTTTTCCACAATGTTATCCATAATTTGTCAACAATCCGCACAGTGGAATGCCTTAGCTTAGTCAGTAAAACACAGGTAAACATCCTTCTGGTATCCTCTGCTTTCAGCCAGGATCCATCTGACATCAGCAGTGATATCCCTGGTTCTACGTCCTCTTCTGAATCCAGCCTGAATTTCTGGCAGTTCTCTGTCAATATGCTTCTGCAGCCGCTTTTAAATGATCTTCAGCAAAATTTTGCTAGCGTGTGGTATTAATGATATTGTTTGATAATTTCCGCATTTGGTTGGATCATCTTTCTTGGCAATAGGCATATATGTGAATCTCTCATCCCTGAACCCAGCACTATAGAACTTAGAGAACGATGAAATTTTATGAAAAAGAACACCTGTTTGTTATAAAAGTGCGAGTATATATTTGTTTAAAAAGTCGTTATTAACATTTTGGGCTATATCCTTCTGGACTCTTCTTAGGCATATATAACCCAAACCCAGTGCCGTCGAGTCGATTCCAACTCATAGCTACCCTATAGGACAGAGTAGAACTCCCCAGCATATATATATATATTTTTTTAAGGGAGTATTTTTTAAGCTGTGTTTTAGAATCAGCTGGTATGATGCTGACGTTTTCCATGTCATTGCAGTGAATCTTCTTTATCCTTTTTAATGGTGCCATATGTGTTCCACTTACCATAATTTATTTTACCTGTTTTCTCTATGAGAACATTTAGATCACTTCCAGTCTTTCTTAATTACAGTACTGTAGTAATCATACTTACACCTGTATTTGCATACTTGTTTAAGTTTTTGTACAGTATACTATACATTTTCTAAAAGTAAATTGTTGAGTCAAAGTTTATACACGTTTTACATTTCAATAGATATTTAATTTCTCTAATATATTGCTGGTGGGAGTGTAAATTGGTACCACCATGTTGGAAAACTATTTGGCAGTATATACTAAAGATGAACATATACACATACGTCTAGCACTTCCTGTCCTAGATACACACCCAACGGGAGTATATCCATATGCAGCACTATTTTAGTAATAGAAAGCTGTCGCACCAGCAGTAGAAAGGGTAAAATGTCTATACAAAGTAATGCTCTACAGCGAAGAGTCTGAGTCAACTGGAGCCAACGTGCACCCACATAATGTTGAGCTAAAGAAAAAAAAAAAAAGCTAGACACAAAAGGCTATATATTGTATTGCTTCATTTATTAACGTTCAAAAACAGGCAAAATGAATCCATGGTGTTAGAATTCAGAATCGACGTTATGCTTAAGGGGGAGTAAGATAGGAATGGGGCCCGAGGAGGCTTCTGGATTTCTGATTCTGCTGTTTCTCAAAACTGGTTCTGGTCACATGGAGCGTTCCATTTGTGAAAACTCAGCTGTATGTGTATCCCACTTTAATGGAAAGTTTATAATGAAAGAGTACTAATTTATTTTTTATATAAAGAACCACTTTCAAACTCCTACCAATAGCGCCGGTTTTCCTGAACTCTTGCTACTGTGATCAACAAAAAGTCTTTGTCAAGCTGATAGATGTAAAAAGACTTCAATTTGTTATTTTATTTTTATTAATGAGACTGAGCACCTTTTTGTATATTTACTAACTCCATTTCTTCTGTAATGTCTCTGCTCATGTCCTTTTACTATTTTCCTGTTACAATGTTTGTTTTTGTTACTGATTTGTAGACTTTTTATATATAATGGATTTTTGGTCTATTATGCATCAAAATATAAAGTCTTAAATAACAAATTCAAATTATCAAGATTATTAAGTAATATCATATATTAGGGAGTCTTGGTGGCATAGTGGTTGAGAGCTTGGCTGCCAACCCAGAGATCAGCAGTTTGAATCCATCACCAGCTCCTCAAAATCCTTATGGGGCAGTTTTACTCTGCCTACCTTTGGAAGCCCTGTTGGCGTAATGGTTAAGAGATACTGCTGCTTACCAAAAGGCCGGCAGTTCAAATTGACCAGGTGCTCCTTGGAAACTCTGTGGCGCAGTTCTACTTTGTCCTGTAGGGTCGTCTATGAGTCAGAAGCGACTCGATGGCAGTGGGTTTGGTTTTTGGGTTATAGGGTTGCCATAAGTCGAAATCGACTTGATGGCAACGGGGTTTTATCATGTGTTAGAATTTTCTCCTAATAGTGAAATCAGTCTTAAGGAGAGGCTGTTCTTCAGTCCCCAACTCTGTCACCCACTCAGTTCTACGAAGGGTAAAATCTGCCATCATCTGTACTCCAGTATGGAGTAGGTATGTCAAAGGTGTTACTTCAAAGTCCTTATTTTATTGCTTACATGTTAATATTCTCTTTATCTTGACTGGGACCCTGGTGGCATAGTGGTTACGCTTTTGGCTGCTAACCAAAAGGTTGGCAGTTCAAATCTACCAGGCCCTCCTTGGAAACCCTGTGGGGCAGTTCCACCCTGTCCTGTAGGGTCGCTGTGAGTCGGAATCGACTCGACGGCAACAGGTTTGGTTGTTTTGTTTTGACTAGTCCGTTCTTTGCTTGGAACATCTTTAAATAATGTTTTAAATAGAATCTAAAACCATAATTCATTCATTGGTATTATCTGTTACCCTTAGTTTCTTTTGGTTTCTCTTTATGCCTTTACTTTTCCTAGTATGGAGAGGATGAAAACAAATTAGAATCATATTTGTTTTCTTTATAGTAAATTGCACATTAATTTTATATCTACATTGTGTTTTTATAAAACAGCCCTTTAAAAAAGTGTGCCGCATGCTATTTCCTTTATTTTCTCAACCTGTACCAAATTTCTAAGTGATCTCTTAACTAAAACATTTTATTTTAGTAACTCAACTAGTCTGGTATAGTCTCACTGTTGTGTCTGCCTTTTTATGCATTTGGTTGAGGGTGCCTTATTAAAATAATGTATGTAAAGTATCTTCTAGACTTACTCATTGTCATTCTGTACTGGCCTGTGAATTTATTTATTTTTGTTTTTATTTTAATATGTAATTCATAGACGCTCTGCTGTTGCTCGTATTCAGGAGTTCTTCAGGCGAAGAAAAGAAAGGAAAGAAATGGAAGAACTGGATACTTTGAACATTAGAAGGCCACTAGTAAAGATGGTTTATAAGGGTCATCGCAACTCCAGGACAATGGTACAAAATGCTCATGATGTTATTTAGGATAAACTGTAATTTCATAATATGTGTTTTTTTCATAATGATTATCTTCCTATATTGCCAGCATGATTTCACTATAACATTATTGCACTTTCATAGTTATCTCTTTACCTGAACATGGTTCTTTTAGTCCTGCAGTATACCATGAGAGACCGTTATTTTTTATAAGAAAATTCTACCTTATTGAGGAAATATATGGAGTTTTTTTTTTTTTTAATTTTAGCTTTTACAAGTCACTATTGTTTCTTTTTTAGTGCCTCACGCTTGTTTTCTACCTGAGAAGTTCCTATAGATTTTTTAGCTTATATTAGCTCCCTTTGTTAGTTTTGGAGAGAGGGATTTAGATTTATGAAAATCAGGTTTATTGTAACATATAGCCAGGTTTCTTGTAACATATAGCCAGGTTTCTTGTAGCATAACACTTTTGATAAGTGAAGACTTGCTTTATTCCCTTTCTTTCTCCAGATTTTAATTTCCTCATCTGTGAGATAAGAAGAATGGACCAGATCTCTAAAATAATCTCTCCTACCTTTTACAATCCACAAGTCTGTACACCCAATGCAATGTTAATTATTTACTGAGAGAACCTTGCTAGGTGTCTAATGTAACTGTTAACCCTGAACCTTTCATTTCTAGAGAGTGGTGTTCTCTTCATGTACTCACTGAGTCATTAAGAGGCATCTGCAGAATCTGTTTTCTTCAGGGCCTATGTAAGAAGTTACTTTGGGATAGAGAAATACAAGTTTTCTCATAGATATCACTGGCAGTAATAACGTAATTGTATTTTTTAAAAGGATGCTCATTATTAATAAATGCAACTGATTAACCTTTCTTGCATTTTGCTGGTTAACAATTTGGATGAAAATACTTAGAGGACAGGATGAAAATATAAAAAAGGAAGAAGATAAATATAACAGTAGCTCCATGTAACAAAAAAACTGGCTCCTCTTTTTTGGGTGAGCACCAAAAGGGGCCAAGGAGCTGCTGCAGTAAAGTGGTTGAAGAAACCCTGATCTGAAGTACAGAGGTTTTCATGGTTCGTTCAGGTGCATCCATTTAAAAAACATCATCATAACCATTTCATCACCTCCCATTCCTTTTGTCTCATTGCTTCGTAAAAGAAAATGTTTATATCTAATGGCTAATAAAAAAATCAGTGCTTTGTAAAGCTAAAATGGGACAACTTTTGGCAAGTTCAGCAATAGGTATGTAAGTTTCCATTAAACTGTCCAAAACCTGTGAAGTCTGTTTATTAATTAATAAATAGTTATTAATTAATTACCGACTGTGTGCCAGGAACTGTTTCAAGCACTGGAAATACAGCATTGAGGAAATCCTGATCTGAAGTACAAAAGTTTTTCATGGTTTATTCATGGTTCAGCGTTGAACAAAGAGAAGTCCCTGTCCCCGAGGAGCTCTTTTCATTACTTGCTGCCATGGTACCTCTGCTAATAAATCTGCATCATGATTTTAAGATACTAGAAGGCAAAGACTACTCAATTTTTTATTGTATTATTCTCTAAGCTAGTTTATTTTTTCTTAACTTGAGAATAGTGTAAATCTTCATTTTAACAACTTGGATTTGAATTCTCTTACAATTTGTTTTAGATAAAAGAAGCCAATTTCTGGGGTGCTAACTTCGTAATGAGCGGTTCCGACTGCGGCCATATCTTCATCTGGGATCGGCACACCGCTGAGCACCTGATGCTCCTGGAGGCTGATAATCACGTGGTCAACTGCCTGCAGCCGCATCCCTTTGACCCAAGTAAGATGACTTCTTATAGGCAAGGGGTAGACATTATTAGCGTGATTTATCAATTCAAGTTTTTTTCTAGTAAGACTAATCCAAATTATCCTGCCAGGCAGCCACTAGAGTCAGCTGTAGCCCTGCTTGGACTTACAACAAACAAAATACCTGTTACCTCTTTGTTGATAGGCAGTATAAGGAAATAGGTCAAAGAGTGTATTCTCTTAATCTTTCTTCTAAGTTTTATCAGTTTTGAGAGGCTTGGCATGACTGAACTCTTCACTGCTTAGTCCAAATCGAACCTCCAGACCTTTTCAGTCTTCACGTCTAAATTAATTTGCCAGAGGAAAAGCATTTGCCTGCTCTTGCCGTTATTTGAGATTGCTCACGTATCGCATAAAATAGCAGTGAATAAGAAAGAAAGAAACTTCAGTGATTGAAAGATGGTCTTAAAATTACATCCTAAGGTAACTTTGGAAACCCTGGCGGCGTAGTGGTTAAGTGCTACGGCTGCTAACCAAGAGGTCAGCAGCTCGAATCCGCCAGGTGCTCCTAGGAAACTCTATGGGGACAGTTCTACTCTGTCCTGTAGGGTCAGTAATGAGTCAGAATCGACTCCACCGCAGTGGGTTTGGTTTAGTTTTTGGTAAGATAACTTTTAGAAAATCTTCATAATAATATTCTCAATTAACAGCCAAATGTATCAGTACGATTTCTATTCTAGTTTAGTTTTGCTGTATAGACACTGTATGGTGATAGATATATATGCATGTGTATATATAAATAAATAGAGAAACATACCATGTTTCTAAGATTTTTATTAATATGCGAATTTTATTTCTAGTTTTAGCCTCATCTGGCATAGATTATGACATAAAGATCTGGTCACCGCTGGAAGAGTCGAGGATTTTTAACCGAAAACTTGCTGATGAAGTAAGATCTTTATTACATGTATTTTAGACCATTTTTGATTTGTTCCTAAAATGCTTTCCTAAGAAGAATCAAAGCAGCTTATTATTAGTTGCGGCATAAAACAAGTTACTGCAGTTAAATAGGTCAGATTTTAAGAAAAAGAGAACTTAAAATAAAAAACATACCTATAATACTGGAGGGATAATATCAAAATAGTACCTTGCTAATTATAACATTGATTATTAGTAATACCTATATTGGATGTATTATAGCTTAAGAAAAATAGGTTTTGACCATTTGTGGTTATTGCAGTAACAAATCATATTACAAATGTGTCCTTAAGAAAATAAAAATATAGCTTTACTGTGTAAGCTTCTTGGATCAAGTAGACACATGAGACTACATGGGCAGCTCCTGTCTGGGGAAGAGATGAGAGGGCAGAGGGGGGTCAGAAGCTCGCCAAAAATAGAGAGTGGAGGGGAGGGACTGTGCCGCCTCATTAGAGGGAGAGCAACTAGACATATATAGCCAGGTGTATATAAGTTTTTGTATGAGAGACTGACTTGCTTTGTAAACTCTCACTTAAAGCACAATAAAAATTTAAGATATATATATATATATATATATATATATATATAGCTTTACTATAGCCATGCTTTGTAATCAATCGCCATTTTTAATTGTTTTGTATTTTGAGTTTTTCTTAAAAAGGAATGGGACTTTCTCACTTTTGGAAGCAATAGGTGGCAGAATTGGAGAATCTTTTCCTTTATTGCTATCCTCTAAGATTTCCTTAGCCTCTTGCTAAAGCAGTAGTTTTCAAACTGAATTCTGCGAAGCTCTTGGTTTCTTGCGGGATTGGGAGAGACCAAGTAGCTGACAGGAAGGCTGGACTCTGGACCTGTCCTCCCCGACTTCAACCAGAATTTTTATATAATGGGTTTTCATATAAGATCTCTTATGAAAATCAGGGTTGGTTGCTAAAAATATTAGTAAGTTGGAAAACCACTACTCTAGAGCAAGGTTAAAAAAAAAAAGAAAACCGAACCCATTGCCATGGAGCTAATTCCAACTCACAGTGACCCTGTAGAACAGAATAGAGCTGTCCCATAGGGTTTCCAAGGAGCAGCTGGTGGATTTGCACTGCCCACCTATTGATTGGCAGCCAGGTTCTTAACTCCTGAGCCACCAGGGCCCCAGGGCAAGGCTGGCAGTCCGCAGTTCCTATATATACTTTTGCTCACTGAATAGATGTTTATAAAACACTTGCTAAATTAAATGTCAGGCACAGTGCTGGGGATAAAGAGGGGAAGCTCAGCCCTCATAGTCTAGTGGTAAAGACAGGCCTGTAAACAAACTACAGAACACAGAGTGCTCAATGACAGTCAGAGGCATATGCAAAGTGTTTTGGGAGCAAAAAGAAACAACTGTGCTTATAAATAGGTTAGATGGGATGGGATTCACAGAAGAAATAAGAATAGGACTAAAGTTTGAAGTAGTATTTCACCAGGTAGACAAGGAGCAAAAAAATCATCCAAGACAGAAGGATCAGTTTCTGCCAAGTTATTATAAGGTAAATGAACAGTTACTGTGGTTAGAACCCTAGGGTACATGTAGGAAAGTTAGCTAAATTGGACTAGAAAGGTAGGTTGGGACCAAATTGTAAGGGGCCCTGTAGGATACCCTAATGAGTTGGGAATTTATTATAATTATCATTGAGGAACTGCTGACAGGTTTTAAGTCAGAATAAAATGATCACATTAGTATCCTCCCCCCGGCCTTTTTTTCCCTCTGATACTCTTTCTTCCCTTTTATTTCCTTTGCCATGCTCTTTGCTCTTGCTCTTTTTTTTTTTGCTTTGTCCATGTTTATACAGTAGCTCCCCAGGTGGTCGTGGATATTCATTTAGTCTTATTCTTGGTTCTTAAGACTCAGTTCTTTGCTAACTCTTGTCCAAAAGTATTTTTCAGGAATACTTTGCCTTAGTCAGGATAATATCCTCTCGAGGGACCCAGGTGACCAGGGATAATTATTTAACGTAGAGTGTCACTAAAAATATTAGTCTGCTGTAGAGAAAAGTACTGAGCAGGCACAAAGTAGACTGTTCTGGGAGACAAATGACAAGTAAAAAGCTAAATTGAATTCTTGAATATTTTAAGTAGCCTCAAAGTTCAACCTTTGTCTTTCTGCTACAATTGAAAGAATAGTATTCTCTGAACTTACTCTCTCAAATCCAAGTTAAACTAATTATTTGGTATCTGATAGCCTTAAGGCTGGAGCCCTGGTGGCACAGTGGTTAAAAGCTCAGCTTCTAACCAAAAGGTCAGCAGTTTAAATCCACCAGCCGCTCCTTGGAAACCCTATGGGGCAGTTCTGCTTTGTCTTGTAAGGTCGCTATGAGTCAGAATTGACTCGATGGCAACAGGTAGCCTTAAGGCAGAAACATAGATATCATACATACACATACTGAAGTAACTTCTCCTGGAACCATGTTCCAAATGTTCAAGAAAAAGATACAGTTACATGTGATCTTTGACATGGTCCTTTAACTTGCCTCAAAGGTTATAACTCGAAATGAACTCATGCTGGAAGAGACTAGAAACACCATTACAGTTCCAGCCTCTTTCATGTTGAGGATGTTGGCTTCACTGAATCACATCCGAGCTGGTAAGAACTTTCAGTGTACTATCAACATCATTATTATATTTGAAAAATGTGTCATTAAGATCTGCTTAAACAGGATTTATATAATTTCCTTAACATCATATAATAACGGCAGTTAAATCTGAACCTGTGAACTCTTGGTCTTAGCACAGTAACTTACCATCTCATGAACGAATTTTATTGAAAACTGGTCAAAATGAAAAGATAGAGTCACTTGAAAACTTTCTTCACCTGCTTTTTTTTCTCAATGTGAAGGATCACATAAACCTTACGATGAATTATAGTAAGTAATCCTCTAATAGTTTATTTGGTCAAAATCATTCATATCCCAGATAAAAATAAATGTAACATGCTAAGAAGAAGGTTGAAACAGATGCCTCAGTGTGTTTTTTTTTTAAGAATTTTTTTTGTTTTAGATGATAAGCTGATGTTCAGTGTCATGGATACACAAAAATGCTGGTATTACAACTGTTACGCAAGAAGGAATTGAATAATCTGTGTTCATAACAATAGAAAAGGTCCAGTATCCATTATAAAGCAAAATATGATTTCTTGTTTATCACTCTTAATTGATGTCATAAGTTAAATTTCCTTATATATGGGGTATTATCATTTAATAATAACATTTATAGAGTTCCTGTAATGTGTCCAAAGTAGTCATTTCAAAAATTTATCTTTATATAACTCCAGCCCTTTACAAGGGATGTTATTTGTAATGACTTACCCAAAGTCACAGAACTGATAAACAGTGAGCCTGAACTTGAAACCAGCTTTCTAAGCCTTTACTCTCCTTTGACCTAGAAATTCCACTCACAGGGATATAGTCAGGTCATTAATAAGGTTTGCAAGGCTCTGGATGATCTGATCTTAAACTACTTTTCTAGTTCATTTATAGTACTTTCCTTCTCTATACTCCATCCACTCTGGCCCTCTTGAAACCATTGGGATATACCAAACTCTTCTTTTATAACTATGCTACCCTCTCCCGTCCTCACTGTATGTTAGGATAACATGCACTTATCCTTCAGGTCTACATAAGCAGTGACTTAAGTATCACTTCTGAGAGAGGAGGAATAAAGAGAGAAGTATTCCAGACAAAGTAAACAACATGTAGCATTTTCAAAGCCCTGAAGGAGAGAGAATGTGTGGTACATTTGAAGAATTTGGGGCGGGGAGGGGGGGAGTGATCTCATTTGTCTGTAATTAAAAGAATTGGAGAGAAAATAATCCTCAAATTGTAAATATTAGCTATTACCAGGAAAGGGTGAAAATTTCAAATGGTCGAAATAAAAATGAACCTAGAATATAAACATAAAATGTTAATGGTCCAGCAAAGTATATTTGCAATACTTCTTTGGGCTCTTTGTTGTTAAATTAGTCACTGTACCAGCTTTTGATTCATTTCCTTCAACACAGTGAATGGCTTTTACTATTTGTCCATTTGGGTTTCAGATTTGAGAAGGCACCATTTTATAGAACAACAACAAAAATGTTGATTATGACTTCTAAGATTTACTTGTTCTTAAAAAGAGATTATCTTCTTCAGTGTTTTCCTGTAGAAAACTAATTCTTCCATTTTTACAAGAACCTATTCTAAACAGGAGCTAATATGGCACTGGTTTGTTAGCTATTAGTTGCTACCATAATATAAAAATTCCCTTTCTTCCAGCAATTAAAAATAGACAATTTCTAGTTGGTGTACTCAACTTGGTGTAGTCATTAGCACATCTTCTTGTTCCTCTTATGTAAAAGACCACATAGAATAAGGTACCTAAGTGTTTATATTTCTCATGCTCTTATCCTTGACAAATCTAGGTATTTGACGGGTAAATTAGTAAACCACTGCGTTCCTTTCCTTACCTTCAGTGTCCAGTATTCCAAGGACCATAATGTATGCATACTCAAAGAGACTTAGTAGTGGACTTTGGCCAGATAGGCACAGGCTGGCTACAAGATAACTCAGCCTATCTACTACTCCAAAGAGTTTTCTAGAAAATGCAGGGAATAGACTTGAGACAGCTCCTTCCTTCTAGAGCTATGGTGTTTTAATGAAGGGTACTCATCAGATCCCCTTTGGGGCTTTTTAAAACTGCATATGCCTGGATCCCACCCCATAAAGATTCTGATGCATTTGATCCAAGTAGGGTTTGGGCTTCTGAATTTTAAAAAGCAACCAAAATTATTCTGATGAATATTGCACTAAAGACTTGTAGTCTAGGCCTCTTCTTGAGATATAAATTTAGTTCTGTGATCCTAGAAGCTTTAATAGGCTTTAGAAAGATGGTAATGGGTATATGGACCATTCTAGACTCTTTTAGAATATCTCAGAATCTTACCGAGTTATTCCCCTGCTTAAAATTCTCCTATGCCTCCCTGTGTTCTTGGGATAGAGTACAAATGTGTTAACATGGCTTATGAAAACCTCTGTAGTCTGTTGGCATTCTCCCTTTCATACCTCTGGACCTTTGCATGTGCAGATTTAGATAACCATCGTGTTCCCATCACATTGAGTTTACAGATACTTGCCACGTCATGCATAATTCACTCCATCAGCAAATCTTGTTAACTGCTCCAGAATATAACCCTTATCCATCTACTGTTGGTCTCTCTACTTGCACTTTTACCCTCATACAACCTGATTTCCACATAGCAGCCAGGAGGGATCCTTTTGAAGTAGAGGTCAGTAAACTTGTTCTGTAAAGTGCCAGATAGTAAATACTTTAGGATTTGTGGGCCACACACATTTCTGTCGCAACTACTCAACTGTGCTGTTGGAGTGCAAAAGCAGCCATAGAATGGACGTGCCAAAAAAAAAAAAAAAGTTCTAATAAATCTTTTTAAAAACAGACAGTAGGCTGAGATTTGCCATAGTTTGCTAACCTTTGTTTTAAAACATAAATTAGATCATGCCTAATTTCTGCTTAAAATTCTTAGTGGCTCTCCATTGCCCTTAAAATAAAACTCAGAGTTCTTACTGGTCTGCAAGGTCCTAAATGATTTAAACCTCTCACTTCAGCTCATTGCAGTTTTCCCCTAGTCACTGCATTTTAGCCATGCTGGCCTCTTCTCTTCAAACTCATCAAGCTTGTTACCACCTTTAGGACCTTTCTACTTGCTGTTTCTTGTTCCTGAAAGACTTTATCCCCAGAACTTCACATAGAATTGAATGTACCGTTGAGGTCTCAGCTCCAGTGTCATCTCCTTGGAAAGATCTTTCCTGGTCACCTGATCTGAAGTTGCTCGCGGTGCACTCTCACACTGTCTTCCCCACTTAGTCACTTTCTCATTGTTGCCCTATTTGATTTTCCTCAAGTACTTATCACTCTTACATTTCATTTATCTGTTGCCTTGTTACAGGTTAAAAGAGGAAAGCACATTTGTTGTCTTGTTTGTTATGCCTCCTCCTCTAGAAAGTAAGCTTCTTAAGAACAAAGACCTAGTTTGTCTTAATCACAGGTGGATGTTTAGCTCTTAGAACAGTGCCTGGCACATAATAGTTGCTCAATAAATGTTTGTTGAATGAATGGGTGAATGAATGAATGAACTTCTAGTATCATATCTATTGCTAATGATGAGTCTTGTATTTATTCTCTTAGGAAAGTAGAATAAATTCTTTGTGGAGTAAAGCCTGGAAAATAAAAACAGTATTTTTGTGGAACACGGGTTTCCTTTGGGGATTTTTTCCTAAGATTCCTCCTGTTCTCCCTCTTCCACCACCACTCCCCCCTCCCCCCGCCCCGCTACCTCAGTATATGTTTTAGGTAAGGAACTTATTTCATCTCTTCATATCATACCTCCCTCAGCCAAAAATAATTTTCTGAAGAAACATGAGAAGAAAGGAACCTTTCCACAAATTTAAAACTTATTTACAAAGCAATTTTGCCTTCTCTGTCTTTGAAAACAATGCATGTGGAAGTGACCTTATTTTCATTTTTCATTTGAAAGAACACAGCATTCTTCAAATCTCCTTGATCTATAATTGCCAGCTAGAAATCTGTGGAAGTATTGAACTGCTTTGCCAGTTTTACTGCTCCAGTAGCACTTGTGAACAGATTTTATTCAATTTATTCTTAGAAATTGGGTTTACATTCTAAGAGATCACTCTGCAGCAGTTGAATGAGTTGAATTTGAGGAATGAACAGCTATTTTGTCCTCCTCCTCATTCCAGAAGCCACTGTCAATTATTTTGTGACGTAAGAGACTTTTGGCCCTCACTTGTCTCCTTGTTTCTTGCTTTGAACTCCGCTTTAAACGCTGTGACATTATTTTCTTAACCTTCTACTTGCATATCTTCATTTATAGTGTGATAACCAAAAGAAATTTGGATAAGAAGCCTACAAACTTCCAAATAGCTTTCTCATGCTCAGTTGATATGACTCAATGGTTTTTTTTTAATATAGTCAATCATATCCAGGATTCCTACTTAGGATAAAATACTTAACTGGAATGGGAACTTAATGTTTTATTCTGTCATGAAAGTATATGACACAGTAAAAATCTTGGAATCTCTTTTATACGAGCACTCCTTAGGGAGACGTTTATTGGTCAGAAATCCTTTCACTGTGTTTTGATTACTTAATAATCTGTGAAGGTTTATTTGAATCCTACTTTGTTCATTTAGTTTACAAATGTGTATTGAGCATTGATTATATAATAATAATAGCTAAGTTTTTGTTTATAATTTGGGTTAAAAATCATATACGTATACATTATCTCATTAATTCCTTAAGCAACTGGTGATGCGTCATGCTAGGCACACGTTTGATCCTGAGTGTGTCGGTCTTACTTTTCAGAGACTAAAATTATTATCGTATAACCCCTTTTATATTTATTTACATGTAACTAAGCAGTCTGCTCTTAGAGTGAAACCAATACACTGATTTTTATAAAACTGAGTAATAAAAAAAAATTAACATTGGAATGAAGTCAGCATTAAATAAAAAGCAAACTGAACCCATTGTCGCTGAGTCAGTTCCAACTCATAGCGACCCTATAGGATAGAATAGAACTCCCCTATAGGGTTTTCAGTATGAATCCACCAGGCACTCCTTGGAAACCCAATGAGGCAGTTCTAGTCTGCTCTACAGGTTTGCTATGAGTCGGAATCGACTCAGTGGCAACAGGTTTATAGGGTTTCCAAGGCTGTAATCTTTACAGAAGCAAACTTTCACTTCTTTCTCTCATGGAGAGGCTGGTGGGTTTGAACCACCAACCTTTTGGTTAGCAGCCTAGCACTTAACCACTGTGCCACCAGGGCTCCTTGAAATCAGCATAAACCCCGAAACCAAACCTGCTGCTGTAGAGTCGATTCCTACTCATAGCAACCCTACAGGACAGAGTAGAACTGCCCCATTATAAAAGCAAACTGCCACACCTTTCTCCATGGAGTAATTGGTGGGTTCGAACCATCAACCTTTTTATTAGCAGCCAAGCACTTAACCACTGTGCCACCAGGGTTCCTTGAAGTCAGCCCAATTGGATCATCAAAGATACAGTCCCCGTGGTACATTGTCCCTGGTGTCATTGACCTAGGATCCAGTGGGAGCGCTTAAGCCTCTGTAGATAATAAATAAAATCTCCAGATTCAGCAGTGCATAGTGGTTAAGTCAAGTCTCCTCCTGCTTTTGATACTGGGACTGAACCATCCCCTATGTCTGACCTTTAATACTTCCCAGAAGGGCTTCCATCCTAGTGGTGGTAGTGATTTTATGCCGCTGCCTTCCCTTTATATCCTAATCTAACAAACCTTCTCTCAAATTTACGTGTGTTTATTCAACAAGCATTCATTGAACATCCTGTACTAGACGCTTAAGGTATAAAGATAAAAGACATACTACACTCTAGTCTTCAAGAAGACATACAAACTATTCTAACAATTATGGTCATTATTATAAGGTTCCTACAAGATATTCTGGAATGTGGAGGAAGAAGCTCATAACTCTGCAGGTTGAGTGTTGAAAGAAGTCAGGGGAAAAGTTGCACAAAAGGGATAATGGTCACATTGAGATGAAGAATTGAAACAAGCACCCCAAGAAGAGGACCAGCAAGTGTAAATCATGAAGACTTGAGAGAACATGCTGTGCTCCAAACCAAACCAGCTGTTGTCGAGTCAATTCAGCTCACAGTGACCCTACAGGACAGGGTACAACTGCCCCGTAGGGTTTCCAAGATTGTAAATCTTTATGGAAGCAGACTGCCAAATCTTTATCCCACACAGTGGCTGGTGAATTCAAACTGCTGACCTGGTTAGCAGGCAAGTGCTTAACCACTGGGCCACTGGGGCTCATTCCATGCCGTGCTCACAGACTGGCAAGTGTTCGGCCTGGCTGGAGTGTAAGGTGCCCAGATGAGCGTGTTCAGAGACGAGACAGCACAGTCTGTAATTATACATTGAGTACTTAATCTAGATAAGCTCCTTCAGGGCAGAGACCACAGATGTTTATTTTGATTGCCATTGTATCCTCCGTTGTTAGCACAGTGCCTGGAATGTGTTAGGTATTTAATTTACATCTTTTTACAAACAGAATTACACAGACCCTGAAGGGTGGACACCAGAATCTCTCTCACGCAGCTTCCCCCTCAGTGGCACCTGACACACCTTAGATCTAGACGTCAAGGAACACCGTTTGAAAACAACATATCAAGATCTTCAGGGTTTTTTGTTTTCATTATTATTACTTTACTGAATATGTATTAGAATTATGTGCATATTTAAGGTTAATAATGCAGTGTTTCTTACATTCTTGGGGTCACTGTGAGTTGGGGGCCAACCTGACAGCAACTAACAAGAGACAAAAAATAACATGTCTGCCACACAGTGGTGAGACGATTTTTACATAATGATGTATTGTATACACTTAAATCAGTTTTAAATAAAAAGCATTGGAAATTAATTGTAACTGTGACACTAAAAGCACTCGCTGCCCTGGGTGATCACCGTGTCTCTGTTCCCAGACCGGCGGGAGGATGACAGATCAGAAGGCTCCAGCCAGGAGAACGGAAATGAGGACGAAGAGTAACCGGCTCTTGTTGGCAAGCACTCAGCTGTGCTGGGACTCGTAGAAGACGTTTATTACATTTTTTCTTTACAGAGCTTTAGTGCAATTTTAAGGGTTTGGGTTTTTTGGAGTTTTTCCCTTTTTATGGGATAACCTAACTTTGGTTTGGAACAATTGTGTGCATGAATTTGGGAGTGTGTGTAAAACAAAATTAGCAAAATGTTTTAAAAACGTTTGCCATGGATGAGGAGTGCTAGACAGTGCAAAGTGCAATATTTTCCCTGACTGTCAGACGTGGGAGCTTGGATCAGTGTTGAAGAGTAATTTTCATTATAGTGAAAATGTTGGTTCAAATAAATTTCTATACTTGCCATTTGCATGTTTGTTGCTTTCTAATTAAAGAAGTTGGTTGTTTTACGATACCCTGAATTTGACTTTTTATTTAATGCCTAGCTTTATCACCTTGCTACTTTGATCCATGTTTTTCCAATTTGCTCTGTGACAAAAGAGGACAGACCTTCCCTGCTGTCTAGATTTATTAACCTTTTCCAGTTTGACTTCTGATAGGATCACATAGAAAGGCTTTTTTCATTTCTTCTTCCCAAGTGCTCCGTTTTTACCTACAGTCATCGTCTCTTCATGATTTAGTGGTACCTCATTACACAAGTACAGGAGTCAGGCTTCAAGCATAAATAAATCACTGAGAATAGCACAGAGAGCTCACGTACTACACACAGCACAGGCTGCTTCTGAAGGCTTCTGTCTTCTGGTCCTCCTCTCTCCACTGTCTAGATTTCAGCTCAAAGCTTTGACTGTCAATTCTTCTAATTCCTGATCTTCTGCAACTCTGATGTTCTCCTCCATTCAACTTCAGCCATCCATACCCAAACCTCTGTCTTTTAGGTTATGACCTGAAACTGTTCTTGTATGCCTAGCCCACCTGTCATCCTCCCTTCCCTCCTAAATACTCATTTTGCTGGTGTCATTCCCTTAGTCTGTACACATGCTAACATCTCTTCAGTCCATTTGCAAAATAAATAAAATCTTGTCTTCACACCAAATTATTATCTATGTCATTTCCAGTTCCTCTCCTCCTCTTCTCATCCAAGTGAGCTTACTACATATCCATGGCTTCTCTATGCTACTTTCCCAATGTCCAAAGCTGCCTTCAGAAGCCAGACCTGCCTTGCTGCCTCTTGGTACCTGTCATGGATTGAATTATGTCCCCAAAAATGTGTGTATCAACTTGGTTAGGCCATGATTCCCAGTATTCTGTGGTTGTCCTCCATTTTGTGATTGTAATTTTATGTCAAAAGGATTACAGTGGGATTGTAACACCACCTTTACCCAGGTCACATCCCTGATTTAATGTAGTTTCCCTAGGGTGTGGCCTGCACCACCTTTTATCTCTCAAGACATAAAAAGGAAAGGGAAGCAAGCAGAGAGTTGGGGAACTCATACCACCAAGAAAAAAGCACCAAGAGCAGAGTGTGTCTTTTAGACTTGGGGTTCCTGCGCAGAGAAACTCTTAGTCCAGGGGAAGATTGACAAGAAGGACCTTCCTCCAGAGCAGACAGAGAAAGCCTTCACCTGGAGCTGACACCCTGAATTTGGACCTTTAGCCTACTTTACTGTGAGAAAATAAACTTGTCTTTGTTAAAACCATCGACTTGTGGTATTTCTGTTATAGCAGCACTAGATGACTAAGAGTACTTTAGAGGCCGAAACCAGGCACAGCAAATTTGTGTGTCAGTTTTTAGTGGTCCAAAAGGATGATTTCAAAGGTAGTCTTGGCTCTTCTCTTCTCTTGTCTTCTAAACACACACTTATTTGCTATAACAAAGTTTCTGGGATGGCACATCAATTCTTCATTCTTTAAGAGTGGCCTTTGTAACCAGAGGAATGTTTTTGAGTTTCCACTCAAGGAACTCTTGGGAAATGTCTCACTTTTTAATGACAGCAGCTACCCCAGCAACTTCCCTTTGGGCTGTACTCCAGCCAGTAACTGTCTTCTTCCTTCCTCCTGGCTAGCAAGCAAATGGAGAAGAAATTACATGCTTGGACTGATCATTGAACTAATTTCGAGACAGCCACCGAGCGCTGCCGAAATGATAAAACTGACAACAAGAAAAGAAAATGTTGGTGTTGTCACAGTCATCCCTCATCTACCATCAGCAGCACCAGCCATGAGCTCCTCTTCTGTGTTACGCAGATGACACGACCTTGCTTGCTCTAAGTGAAGAGGACTTGAAGTAGTTACTGTTGAAGATCAAAGACCACAGCCTCCAGTAGTAGTAGCACCTCAACATGAAGAAAACAAAAATTCTCACAACTGGACCAATAAGCATCATGATAAACAGAGAAGAGAATGAAATTGTCAAGGATTTCATTTTCCTTGAATCCACAATCAACATCCATGGAAGCAGCAGTCAAGAAATCAAATGGCATATTGCATTGGGCAAATCTGTTGCAAAAGACCTCTTTTAAGTGTTGAAAAGCAAAGATGTCACTTTGAGGATTAAGGTGCGCCTGTCCATGGTATCTTCAGTTGCCTCATATGCATGTGGACGCTGGACAGTGAATAAGGAAGACTGAAGAAGAGTTGATTGATGCCTTTGAATTATGGGGTTGGCAAAAAATATTGAATATACCATGGACTGCCGGAAGAGCAAACAAGTCTGTCCTGGATGAAGTACAGGCAGAGTGCTCCTTGGCAGTGAGAATGGTGAGACTTTGTCTCGTGTACTTGGGACATGTCAGAAGGGATCATTCCCTGGAGAAAGACATCATGCTTGGTAAGGTGGAGGATCAATGAAAAAGAGGAAGACCCTCAACAAGATGGATTGACCCAGTGGCTGCAACAATGGGCTCAAACCTAGCAACCGTTGTGAGGATGGTGCAGGATCAGGCAGTGTTTCATTCTGTTGTACATAGGGTCGCTGTGAGAACCAACTTGAGGGCACCTAAAAAGAAGAAGAAGCCTGGACAAGAGCACATATGTATCCATACTAGGTAAAGTGGGAAATTGTCAAAAGTGAAAAAGGAATAAAAGCTTTAGCCAAACAAGGCAACTTCATGATTTCCGGAAGGTTCAGGAATCTTAGCTTCTGGTTTCCAATTAGTTATGTGACCTGGTCAAGCTTACTGACTTCTCTGGGCTTCTATTTCCGCCTCTTTAGTATATGGGTATTCATATGTGTCTACATATGTTACTGGGGCTGTATTAGGACCGCATGTAACCATGGAGGTTGAAGGGCTTTACAGAGAAAAGACTAAGCATATAAGGACGTTTTTTCCCCCACTGTTAGAGAACAGTAACTTGTACAGACATGGTAGAGGAGGTGTTGGAGAACTGAAAGGGCAGAGGCTACTGGAGCACGCTGCGCAGTCAAAGAGTAACTCTTTGGCAGGAAAAGCAACAGAAGAAAACCAAAATGGTATTTGTCAAAGGAATTAGGCCCTCTGTATTTAGAGATTTTGCCACTTTGATGTTACATATAACTCAGGAGCAAGGCAGGCCAGACCGGCAGTCAGGGAGGCAGCAAAGAGAAGATACTCTACAGAGGCAGAGCTAACAAGATTCAGCGAATGTGGGGTGCGGGGGACCCTGGAAAGTCAGGCGACTGGACCCTAGAGCTCACCTACCCTCTCAGAACAAAATACAACATCAGTGCTGACAGGTGGGTGTCACGTAAAGGGGTGGGTTTTGCGGCTCAATGATCATCTGCCACCCACCCTCTTTGATTATGGATTAGGTATTTGTATGTGGGGGGCACCGATGTTCATTAAACCTCTTTTTAAAAACTTCGGGTTGAGAGTGTTCTGTGTATCTTGGTCATAATAAGAGGTGGGTCATTTACCAGTATTCCGTGCATCTAACTGCCAGGGGAAATTTATGAAAAACGTGGATGAATGAGCCCAGTTGGCTTTGGTATGGGCACCCTCACACAAACTGCAGCAATCTGTCCTGCTCAGGCTCCTTCCTCTTTTTAGTTGTGTGTCCTAGGAACGGAGGCTGTGGGGAAAGGGGACCCCCAGAAAAGCCTACAGCACAATTACAATTTCCACAGCTATAAAAAATACACATACCCAAAACACATTTAATCAGGTAAACCTATTTTAAATACGCTCTTACTTGTTTATAAATATTGATTTATAATAACCCTAAACATTTTTATCTTTAAAAAAAAATCCAAAAACTTCAAATATATTTCAGGATTAGCGTGTTTTTGTTTTGTTTTGAAGCTTGGTTTTTAGCCATTTCTGCATCCAGTGGTCCATTATCAGAACACAGTGCTGATTAACAGACCTGATCCCAGGCAAACGGGTTTTCTCCTCCACTCTTCAGTGGGGCCTTGCCTGCCCAGGCCTGTGAGCCTCCTGGGGACTCTCTTTTCCTCTGGGAGGAGCGGACATGCCTGTGATTTATGATGGTTAAAAATGGTGCTGTTGAAAGGAAAAATGAGTGGATTCTAATTCCTAAGTTATTCATACTGCTCAGGAAAACATTTTCTGAGGGAATGAGCACAGCTTTGTGTATTATGTTCTCTTAAAACAACACTGAGCAAATCTGTGCTCTGTAATCTTGTACAGATTAGCGTTTGTGCTTTGAATTCGTTGTAATGAATCCACTTGCCTTGGGCCTGCGGGTTTTCTTGTTTTTTGAGGTCTAGCAAACGTATTCTTCGTGTCTCCCGAGCTCCTTGGTTTATACCTCGCCTTCCTTGAGCTACGAAACTGGTTCCTTCCTTCGCTTGGCTCTGACTCAGGCCTAACTCACTTTGAGACCTTGGACAAGTCAATTCATCTCCCTGGGCCTCCCTGGATTCTATGTCCTTTGTTCTCAACCCACAAGGAGGGTACAGCTCTCCCCCTTGTGGTCACATGACTGTGACCACAGCCATTTTTCTTTACCTCACAGCTGATGACCGTGGTTTCCCTTCTCAACAGCCAAGGCCAAGCCCCTAATTGCAGGACAGAGCTGTCTCTGCACCCATCCCTTTGGGGCTGTAAGGGAAGTAGAGGCTGAACTTGCACTGTGTTGTGAGACTGTCCACCAGGCCCTGGGGTCTGGCCATTACTGACAGCCATTCACGGCAGTTTAGGGTTATTTTATGTCTGTGCCAGCAGGCCTAGGAGCATGAGGGATAGTAGCTCATTCCTGCTCCCTTGAGCCTCTGAATCCCAAATGCTGCTTAGCCTCTCCTCCCCTCCTCCCTCGCCTTCCCCCTGCTCACCCCATCCCTGCTTTCCCAAAAGATCCTTTTGTGCTGTACAGCCACCGCCTTCCACACCTCCTGTCCAGGATAACAGTTACCTTTTCAAGATTCTCACTTCCTGTCACAGAGATCCCGGTAAAACAGGAATAATACCCCCACCTCACAGAATTACTGAAAAGAAATACCAGTTCCTCAGCATCGACTATACTCCAGGTACCATGCTGGAAGCTTTACAAGTATTTCCTTATGTAAGTAACCCACAAAACCCCCTCCCTGGGTTGTGTGTGTCCCCACATAGATGACAGAACTCCATTTTACAGATGAAGGCACTGAGACACTGAAAGAAAGATGAACTTGCCCGAGAACGCCCAGCTAATAAGTAAGAGTGGGATCTGAACCCAGAACTTACATACTGAATCCTGCACTGTTCTCACTGTATCACACCTACACTGAGGAGAAATGAATGTATGTGCAGGGGCCTAACATAGCACCAGGGCCCTGGTAGCACAGTGGTTAAAAACGCAGCTGCTAACCAAAAGGTCAGCAGTTCTAATCCACTAGCCGTTCCTAGGAAACCCTATGGGGCAGTTCTACTCTGTCCTATAGGGTCACTATGAGTTGGAATCGACCCGATGGCAACAGGTTTTTTTGTTTTGTTTTGTTTTTTTAACATAGTGCACAGCACACAGTAGGCACTTAAATGTCAAATAGGTCAGAAACACAGTAGGCACTCAATGTTAGTTCCCTGCCAACCATACAGTTCCAGACAGGAGGTAGCCTAGGCTCAAGGTTAAATCCTTGGCATGGGTATATCTTGTATGTAGTTCAGAGGTGTCTAAGGGGCATACTGTCAGCAGGGAAGAAGAGGCACATAGTTAAGTCTAAACGGGCTAAGGTCTTTCACTGTATCAGAGTACTGTTCCTCCCTTCCCAGTCCCAATTCAGACTACCTTGGCCCCAGGTTGCTCAGTTCTTTGCAGAGACTAAACAGCAGCTCCTTCAGTGAGAATCAGAGCACATTAGTGCCAGAGGGCCCTTGTCCTATACTCCTCTCTGACCCTCTTAACATCACACAGGTTCAGTAGTGGCAGGACCTGTGAACCCGAATGGGGGTTACACACGTAAGCAGACAAGGTGTGTGGTCTCTTAAAGGCTGAGGACTGCAGTCCTTGGAGAGGAAGTTCAGAGCAAGCATCTTGGCCAGAATCAAGCAAGTCTTCAGGTTTATCCTTAGCTCTTCACCTTGGGGAACTGCTGGTGGCGTCATAGCCACAGTGCTGCCACCTAGTGTATGATCAATACACGTCCCGGTGCCTCTGGCAAGGGGACAAGGATCGGTGTTGAGGTTTGTGCTGTGCAGTGTGGCACTCCACTGCCTCTGGGTCACAACAGCCCCCATACCTGGTACTGGGGCATGGCGGAGGGACCCAGGCAAGTGGCATCTCAATGAATGAAGTAGAGATGTGCAACAGCCCTAAAAGTGGTCCTGTCAAAACCAGAAGTCACAGGATTGAGGTATTTTTGCAAACGAGTGGCCAAATGCCCCACCTGCCACTGTCCATGTGGAAGGCCTTGGCCTGCCACTGCACTGCAGGGTATAGCTAATGAGCCTGGGTGCAGTGGGGACTTAGACCTTTTGCACTGGGGGCAGGTGTCCTGAAAAGGCCTCTCTGAAACTCCAGAATGCATGTGGACCATTTCATTTCTCCTTCTCTCCTGCTGAATCTAGGCAGATTTGAATTCTTGAATATGCAAAATATGGTTCTAGCTGCCAAACATCTTCCAGGACTTGGCTCAAACCGTCACCTACTTCATGGAGTCACCAAACTCCCTCAGTGGAAGTATCCACCCCCCGTCTGCAGCCCACGGTTCTTTCTAGATTCATTACTTAATTCTGTTATGTATTAGAACCGGGATCCTCCAGGTGTGAAAACATTTTAGTGTTACTGACATGAAGCCTAGCTTGCACAGAGTGGAAGCAGTGTTTGGTACGTGAACAAATTAATGACCCTCAAAAGAATAAAGGGAAATGGAGTGTGTTCTTTTGTGAAATTCTTTTTCTACATTAGCTTAGACTAAATCCTGGTATATCCCAGCTGGCCTCAGATGGAAGGCATTCTGCAACCCTTGGGTTCTAATCCAATTTGCCACACTCAAAAAGGCCTATCCAGCCACCAACCCCAGGTTGTTCCAGCCCAGAGGTAAAGGTTTCTCTGCCATGAGCCACTTCTGCACCCGCTAGTTGATCAGGAATATGGTCCCCTTAGAGACTAGGCAAGTGCCAGAAAAATGTATGTACACATAGAATAAACGGAAACACCACCCTCAGACTAACGAACACCCCACCCCACTGAGAGAAAAATCTGACCTGCACATGCCGTCGGTAGAACCCACAGGCGGAACTGTCCTCTCCTCCTCTGGAAAAGCCACCTCCACTTCCACCCTGAGCCGGGGCCAGTGCCCGGCACCCAGCTGATCAGGGGTCGCGGTTGTTGAGGAGTTCCATCACCATGAAGGGGGCAAGAAACCAGACCTCTATGAACTGCAGACCCAGCGGACAAACCAACCATTGGTTTCTGCCCCACAGCAAAAAGACGCTGTCCTTACCAGGCCTCGAAAGGGAGAGGAGAAGGATTTCACCACACGAATCACAATTCCTGCTGTTCCACTCCCACCTTTGAGGAAGTGTCCTTCTTCCTCCAAGATGCAGCTTGGGGACTGGCGTTCTATCAGGACTGTGCTCTAAACAGGCCAGACAGACCCAGACTCGGGAGCCTGGCAGTGCTTCATATGTACATTAGGAATGACACTCCAAGAGATACAAATGTTGGTCAGTGGGTCCACTATTTTTTGTTCCCTATCTCTAATTCATAAACTCAGAGAACATCAAAGAAGATCAGAGCTAGAAATGTTCTCTAAGACCATTCAATCCAACCCCCTACCACCTTTTCCTGTTTCACAGATGCCCTAAACTGCATGTGTGATCAGAGGCAGAGCAGGGCTGAGAACCCAGGATACTGACTCTGGGTCCAGTGCTTTCTCTATCCCAGCCTATCTTATACTGCTCAGGGTTGTACTAACGGTACCTGTTGCACTCAGGAGTATCTCCTTGGGAACTGGAAGCCAACTACTCTATTTGGTCACATATAACATCACAAACAGCATCTATTCCACGAGTCTTTCCTATGGGAAAGGGCTTCCCTCCAATAACAACATCTCTGTTTCTGGGCTGTGCCTGGCACCAGCCCCATTCTGGCTCAGTAAGGCAGGGATGTGTCCTAATCAAATGGATTTTTTTTTTTAATTCTGAAAATGAAACGCCTGGTACCCGCCCCTTCCTCCTGTTATAGTGGTTTCTCCCTTCTGCGAAACACCGAAGTATCTGTCCTTAGGGAGTGGGTGGGCTGGGCCCCGTCCTCCTCTGCCCTGTGGCCTGTGAGCTGCCCTGACAAACACCAGCAGGGGACTCCACTGAAGGCAAGACTGGAACCAGGAGACGAGGTGGGGAACTCCAGCTTGGGTGCTCTCCTCCTGCATTCTCTCTCTGGGGACCATTTAGTCTAGGGGTAAAGACCCCACACTGCCTGCGTCAACCACACGGAAGCCCAGGGATGCTCTGGCTTTGTTAGGAAGACACGTGGTCCTCCACAGTGCACTGGGAAGTATTTGCTCCCGAGAACCTCAGGACGTGCCGGGTGCCCCAGGAAGCAGGGTGTGAAGAAGATGAAACAATCCACGCAGCAGTTTTCCTTCCAAGCCCGTGGTCTCCAGCCCCCCATGCCCTACCTCCCAAAAAGTCAATACCACACCTCCGCCTGCTTTCCTCTGTGCTTTAGACACCTCTGGTCCCAGCACTGGTTCTGAAAATAAAGCCCAAGTGTGGTCTGACAGCAGACACTGAGGTCACTGACTCCAGACACATTCCAGTCCTCTCGCTGATGGCTGCACAGCAGATGCCGTTCCCTCTGAACAGCACATGGCCCATGGTACACACTGACGTGTGGGCTCCAGCACAGGTGACAGTGGGAATCCCACCACAGAGCACCACCTCCGGCTCTGGCTCTGGCTGCCTCATCTTTGTTCCTCAGTTAAAATGTTCCCTTCTTCAATGCTCTGCAGCTGGAGCCGCTGGCCTGCGAGAGTTCTGCTGCCTCGGCGGCCCCCAAAGCCAGCACCCAGGACAGTCCGTGCGGCCAACAAGACCCCTGGCAAAGCCTCCTCCCCAAACAGGTTGATTTTAGCTTCAGCCTCAATGGCTTTGGCCAAGCTGGCTGCATAACTGTCCAAGGACTTGTGCACTTCGGCTTTCACATGAAGAATAGAGTTCTTGGCAGCTTCTAAGAAAGAAGGCAGAAAAAAAGGTTAGCCAGGGAGGCAGGACCAGTGACTACCCCGGGAATCTGCCTGCTGTGGCTGCGCAACCCAGGGAGGGGGGCAAGCAGGGGCTCAGGACATGGGCTTTGAGGTCAGAATCCCTAGGCCGAAGTACTTGACTTCCCTACTTACTACCTCGGAACTCTTAGAAAAACTATTTAATCTAGCCTCAGTTGCCTCATCTGTGGTAAATAAGACCAAAAAAAAAAAAAAAACCTGTTGCCGTTGAGTCAATTCCAACTCATAGTGACCCTACAGGGCAGAGCAGAACTGCCCCATACACTTTCCAAGGAGTGGCTGGTGGATTCGAGCTACTAACCTTTTGGTTAGCAGCCCAGCTCTTAACCACTGCCCCACCAGGGCTCCGTCTGTGGTAAATAGGAGATAATAACCCAGCTCTTACTTCATAGGGTTACTGTGATCATTAAACCAGATAATTTCTTCTCAGGTGCTTAGCCGAGGTCTGGCCCATAGAAAGAACTTGATAAATGCTTTCTACCAGTGATTGTCTTGGTTATCTAGGGCCGCTATAACGGAAATACCACAAATGGATGGCTTTAACAAAGAGAAGTTTATTCTCTCACAGTCCAGGAGGCTAGAGTCTGAATTCAGGGTGTCAGCTCTCGGGGAAGGCTTTCTTTCTCTGTCAGCTCCGGGGGAAGGTCTTTGTCATCAATCCACCCTCGTCTAGGAGCCGCAGGAACCTCAGGCCCAAAGGACTCGCTGTGCTCCTATCGTTGCTTTCTTGGTGGTATGAGGTCCCCTATCTCTCTGTTCACTTCTCTCTCTTATATCTCAAAAGAGATTGATTTAAAACACAACCTAATCTCCTAGATTAAGTCCTGCCTCATTAACATCATAGAGGTAGGATTTACAACACATAGGAAAATCACATCAGATGACAAAATGGTGGACAATCACACAATACTGAGAATCACGGCCTAGCTAAATTGACACACATTTTAGGGAGACACAACTCAGTCCATAACACTGATAATCAAAAATTTACATGTTTGAAAAGAGTTCCCTGGTTTTGCAACTCCCTGGAGCAGTGTAACATCAATTTCCACAAACCCCAATGCCATCTCTTCCCTCTCCACACACACCCAGAGATTCCCCAGAGTTGTAGGGAACCTCAGGATTGGAAACAACATTAAAGATTCACATGGCCTCTCCAGGACTAGAATTCCTGACAACTAAAATGAAAAGAAGAGAGAAAGCTGGTAGGTCTTCAATTGCCTACCCAGTGTCCTATTATTATTAAGCCCACTGCCTATTTTTCTCTAGACATTTTGGGGTGAACAATTTATCCCCCACTCCTCATATTTTTCTGGAGAGTAGGTAACTTTCACTCAGCAGTGATGGATCACTTTTATGCAGCCCTTCTTGCCATTCATTGTCTTGTCACTTCCACCTGAGTGAGTGATTGGGTAGGGCTGTGCAAGTAAGGTAATTGTGGCCCACCAAAGGGATTGGTCAGTCTTGCCATCCCTCTAGGCTTAAAAGAGAGCCAATTTCACGGCAGAGAGAGGATCTCACCAACACCAAGGCAGAAGGGCCAAGAGCTGAGCGTGTCCTTTGGACCTGGATCCCTGCGCTGAGAAGCTCCTAGGGTCAGGAGACTGAGAGAGAGAGAGCTGTAACAAAGACGGCAAGAAGTGGTGGCAGACAAATGGCAGCTGGACAGATGAGCAGGAGACAGCACAACAGGCTTCCTGGCCCATGCAGTGAGAAAGCTGAGTGCCTTTGGAGGCTTGCTGGAGGAGAAAGTGCTCCCAGGCACTTCGTGGAGTTAAGTTTGCCAAACCATGAAGCAAGAGCTGAGCGCCTTCAAGCCAAGACTTATTGGTGGAGTAGGGGTGCCTCTGGGCACTTATCAGCAGACCTAAAAAGAGCTTTGTAACACCTGCCCAAGCAGGGCAGAGGCCGAATGTCCAGAGAGAGGCGTGCCTGTGAGCACGCACGGCTGAGAGGACGCTGTCCTGATGGAAAAACTGTCTCCTGGCCATTCCTGAACCTGAATTGTAACCTGTTATTTCCCCAATAAACCCCATAATCATGAATATTGTCTGTGAGTTCTGTGTGGCTGGTGCAATGAATTATTGAACCCAGCTGAGAAGTAGAGAATGCCATCGGAGGGAGGGTTGGTGTCAGAATTGATAAAGCTGGCAGAGAGAGAAGGCACATCTGACCTCCTCCTCACAGGACTCAGCCTTGGGCTGTTGATCTTGATTCTCCTTCCCGCTTAGGAAGCTAGAGAAGGCCAGATGCCTCTGCCACATCATTCTTACACACCTCCAGGCTCCATTAGGGAGAGGATGGGAGGGATATTTCGGGCCTCTCTCTGCCCTGCCCCTTGCTTGCTCTTCCTCCCAGGAGAGGAGACTTACACCTGGCTCTCCTTTTCACCTACAGTGAGGTTGCTGTCTGAGATGCTGTCCCCCTAGAGTAGGCTTGACGTGGCCCGACGGGGGCTAGGGCTCAACGCACTTTTCTTATATGAGGGTAATATGTTAGCCCACGTGGCTGTGGGTCCAAGTTCTGTTACGCAATCCACTTCGCCGATAAAGCGGGTTATTTGCTGTCTCTCTAACTTCTGTAACTGCCTCTCAATTCATTCCGAACTCAGGGAGAGGGATGCAAGGCAAGCTGTGATTAATGATGAACCTATAAGCAGGGCCCGTATTTATTTCCATACTCAGCATTTCCATCTGGAAGTCCCTGGATTCCTTTACCACATCCAAAGCCAAGTCATGCTGGTGGCTGTCATCACGTTACAGGATTCAGGGGAAACGAAAGTCTTACCTCAGTGGGCAGCCTGGTTGGCAACTCCTTTGCAATCAACATGTGTGGGTGGGAAACAAGACCCCAAGTCCAGAGGTGAAAAGGATGCTGGGGGTTGAATTCAGAACGGCCAGGGTGGAAAAACGTAGGGACTGGACCGTAGCAGAACCCATCACCCTCCCAGAACCTGTGTGCCCTCATCAGTATCAGGGGCAACAGACAATCGAGATGGCAGCCTTTGCCTCCAGTAAAACAGGTGCACTCACTGGGCCATTATTTCCTTTCTCCACATGAGGAAAGTGAGGCTCAGGGAGGACAAGTTCAAGTTTCTAACAGCACATTATCTGTAAAGGAGAAGTGAAGTTTGAGTTTGAGGCTAAGAAACTATGGAGGGCTGTCTTAGACTGAGTTCTCTATAGAATCACAATCAGTGAAGCATACATATAGAGCAGCAAAATCAGTGAAGCATATATATGCACAAATATATATATGTGTGTGTGTGTATATAAAACATAGAGAAAGAGGGAGATTTATCTCAAGAAAATGGCTCACACAGCTGTAGAGGCTGGCAAGTCCCAAGTCCATGGGTCAGACATCAAGGTGGAGGCCTCTTCAGCCTCACACAGCTGCAGGGGCTGATGAATCCAAGATCCACAGTAAGACGGCGCACTGCTGGCTCAAGTCTTAAGAACCAGAGCTCAGATACTGATGACCCAAATGCAGGATCCAGAGTGAGTAAAAGCCACGGAGCTTTGTCAGAAAGTCCACATATATTGGAAGCAGGCCATACCCGCAAGGAAACTCCATTTCAACAGACTGGCTACTCATAGCAGATCTCCTCATGAGGTGAATACATTATACCAGATCTCATTGTGGAGATGATGACATCATCACACGACTGCCAAACTACAACATAACTGCTGAGCCACTGAGAATCATGGCTCAGCCAAGTTGACGCACAACCTTAACCACCACAAGCCACCCCTTGTCAACTTGGCACCTGTACACATATCCTTAAACCATACATAATCTCTAAACAAAGACAATCATAAAGGCATAATTACACTTAACATGACACAACTAACATGAGTACAACCATAAATGCACTAGCCTGTTTACATTTTGTATTTTATATGTGAAGAAAACAAAAATATTTGATGCACAAACATACAAGGAAGAAACAGAACAATTACAGTCCTCGTTTCTGCAACTGGTTACATGGTCATAACTGGAATGTAGGACTACCTTTCTCCACCGCCCATTCTGTATTCCCTTTGCCCTCAGCAAGCCCCTCAGCTGGTCGTGGTTCTTTGTCTAGTGGGGTGACCCAAACCTTCATTCCTAAAGGGTCTGGGCCATTAGTAGTCATGTCAGAATTAGGTTGCTGTAGTTTTCCATTGACTTTAATCACAGGACATGGTAGCACTAAAAGATGCCCTAAGGGATCTCCTGCATTCCAGACATACTCTTCTTTACCTCCATTATGTAATATCAGTCCAATTTCCTCTTGGTAATCAGGATCAATCACATCAGCCAATACATAAACTCCCTTCTTTGCTGGTTGATCCAGAGGCATAAGGAGCCCAAAGTGGCTGGGTGGCATTCTTAACTTCCAGTTCAGTGGAATCAGTGATGTGTCTCCAGGTGGGAGCACTCCTTCCCTTGGAACTAAGACCTATAGACCCGCAGAGCATAGGGTCACAGGGACAGGAAGCAAAAATTTGCGAGTGGGTCATTAGGGATAATAGTGAGTGGTACCACTCCCATTTCCACCCCTTGATTCCTGGACCCATGAATCCTGACTATGTGAGAAAGAGTACCATATATTGGACTTCGGTTTAGAGCATAAACAGTCTCCTAGAGAACAGTGCCACAGCCCTGCAAGGTACTGCCACTTAGCTGGTGCTGTAATTGTGTCATTAGAAGTCTAATGCATCGTTTTACCAAGTCAGCTGCTTCAGGATGATGGGGAACATGGTAAGACCTGTGAATTCCATGAGCATGGGACAAGTGCTGCACTTCACTGGCTGTGAAGTGAGTCCCTTGATCCAAGCCGATGCTGTGTGGGATACCGTGACACTGGATAAGGCATTCTGTAAGTTCATGGATGGTAGTTTTGGCAGAAGCATTGTGTCCAGGGAAGGCAAATCCATATCCAGAGTAAGTGTCTATTCCAGTAAGAACAGCCTGCCCTTTCCATGACGGAAGCAGTCTAATGTAATCAACCTGCCACCAGGTTGCTGGCTAATCACCTTCGGGAATGGTGCCATTTTTGGGGACTGAGTGTTGGTCTCTGCTGCTGGCAGATTGGGTCCTCAGCACTGGCTGTAGCCAAGTTGGCCTTGGTAAGTGAAAGTCCACATTGCTGAGCCCATGCATAACCTCCATCCCTGCCACCATGGCCGCTTTGTTCATGAGCCCATTTGAACAACGACAAGAGTGGCTGGGCAAAGAGGATGACTGGTTTCCACAGAAAGCATCTTCCTATCAACTTGAGTATTAAAATCTTTCTCCGCTGATGACACCCTTTGGTGAACATTCACATGAGACATAAATATCTTCACTTCTTTGGCCCACTCAGAAAGGTCTTTTCACATACCTTTTCCCCGTACCTCCTTGTCTCCCATTTTCCAGTCATGTTCCTTCCAAGACCCTGACCATTTAGCCAAACCATTGACCACAGCCCATGAATCAGTACATAATCGCACATCTGATCATTTCTCCTTCCAAGTAAAACGAACAACCAGGTGCACTGCTCAAAATTCTGCCCATTGGGAGGACTGTCCTTAAGGGAAGTCCCAGGAAGGGGCTATAGTGCTGCCGCTGTCAATTTTCAAGTGGTGCCTGCATATCGTGCAGAACCATCTGTAAACCAGGCACAAGTTTTCTCTTCCTCAGTCAACTGGTCATAAGGAACGGCCCATGAGGCCATAGGTGCAGACTGGGAGATGGAAGGTAATGTGTGACAGGAGTGGAGACCATGGGCATTTGGGCCACTTTCTCATGCAACTTATTTGTGCCTTCAGGTCCTTGTTGGGCCCAATCTCATATATACTACTTCCATTTAATAATGGAGTACTGCTGTGCACACCCAACTTTATGGCTCTGTGGGTCAGACAACACCCAGTTCATGATGGGCAGAGCTCAGGCCACATGGTGACTTGGTGTCCCATAATTAAACGTTCAGTCTCTACTAAGGCCCGGTAACAAGCCAAAAGCTGTTTCTCAAAGGGAAGGTAGTTACCTGCAGAGGATGGCAGGGCTTTACTGCAATATCCTAAGGGTCTGCACTGTGAGTCACCAATAAGGGTCTGCCAAAGACTACAAACAACATCTCTATCTGCCAATGACACTTCAAGCACCATTGGATCAGTTGGGTCATATAGCCCAAATGGCATAGCAGCTTGCATGGCTGTCTGAACCTGTTGCAAAGCCTTCTCTTATTCTGGGACCTGCTCAAAACCAGCAGCTTTTTGATTCATTTGATAAACAGGACAGAGTAACATACCAAAATGAGGGATATGTTGCCTCTAAAATTCAAAGAGGCCCACCAGGTGTCGTGCCTCCTTATGAGTTGTGGGATGCAATAACTTATCCTCCACTTTAGAAGGACTATCTCAACATGCCCTACATCACCGGACACCTAGAAGCTTCACTGATGTAGAAGGTGCCTGAATTTTTGTCAGATTAATTTCCTGCCCTCTAGCGCAGGACCAGGCAGTGTTTCATTCTGTTGTGCATAGGGTCACTATGAGTCGGAGCCGACTCAATGGCACCTAACAACAACAACAAAGTATGCAATTGTTTTACCAATAAGTCCAGAGTTATTGATACTTCTTCTTTACTAGGTTCAATGACCATAATGTCATCAATGTAATGGACCAGTGTGATGTCTTGTGGAAAGGAAAAGTGATCAACATCCCTGCAGACTAAATTTTAACATAGGGCTGGAGAGTTCATATACCTCTGAGGTAGTACAGTGAAGGTGTACTGCTAGCCTTCCCAGCTGAAGGCACACTGCTTCTGGTGGTCCTTTGAAACAACTACAGAGAAAAAGGCATTAGATCAATAGCTGCATAACAGGTACCAGGAGATGTACTAATTTGCTCAAGCAATGAAACTATATCTGGAACAGCAGCTGCAATTGAAGTCACCACCTGGTTAAGTTTTTGATAATCCAGTGTCATTCTCCAAGATGCACCTGTTTTTTGCACAAGCCATATAGGGAAGTTAAATGTGGATGTGTTGGGAATCATCACTCCTGCATGCTTCAAGTCCTGGATGGTGGCAGTAATCTCTGCAATCCCTCCAGGGATGCAGTATTGCTTTTAGTTTACTATTTTCCTAGGTAGGGCCAATTCTAATGGTTTCCACTTGGCTTTTCCTATGGTAATAGCCCTTACTCCATTTGTGAGGGATACAATATGGGGGTGCTGTCCGTTGCTGAGTATATCTACTCAAATTATGAGTTCTAGAACTGGGGAAATCACTACAGGATGGATTCAGGGACCCACTGGACCTGCTGTTAGATGGGCGTGAGCTAAGACTCCACTAATAACCTGACCTCCATATGCCCCCACTCTGACTGGAGGGCCAAAGTGACATTTTGGGTCTCCTGGAATGAGTGGCAGTTCAGAGCTAGGATACAGTCATCCCCAAAAAGTCTGAAATTATTTCCTTTTCCCCAGTGAACAGTCACTCTCGTAAAAGGCCACAGATCCCTTTGGGGGAAGGGTAGAAAGATTAATGGTATAAATTTCTTGCAGTGTAGTGGAGTCCTTCCTCAAGGGGACCTGGTCTCCCCTTCATTCAAGGAGTCATGGGTCTGTATACCTTGCTCAAGTCTGAGAATTGACTGAGTGGCCATAACTCTCTATTTTGGTGATTCAAGTTAGAATGCTGTTCATTTGACCTAGAATTCTTCTGCTTGTATAGATCAAGTAAATATTTAGTGTATTTCCCATCTATTTCACTCACAGGATACCATGACTAAGTAGCCAATGCCATAAGTCCACACAAGTTCCAGTATCCTGATTACTGCTTTGACTCCACTATACATCACAGTAACCACGCCCACCCTGTCTTTGCTGATTGAGTGCCACCACTTGGCCCCTACCACCATGGGGTCCAATCAGCCCCGTTGTAGTTAGGTGTCTTAATTCAGTCAGGGAAGTTCCCACTGTCAAATCTGACTTACATAAAATAGCAATCACAGCAGTCAACAAGGATGTTGGAGCTCCCTTCCCAAATCTGTTCCTCACCCTTGTGATAAATTCTGTCCTCTGAGCACTCCACATGTGAGTTTGTGGGTCAAAACTGATAAATATGCTCTAACATGTCAATTTCCCTAAGCCTTTAGATACCTTTTTCTACAGTATACCAAGGCAGGTCTGGTACTTCAACTTGATTTAGTGTAGGCTACCATGTAATCCATGCTTCAGGGACTCAACCAAATAAACTATTAGATCCTTGCCTAACCTCTTCGGCTGAAACACTGAATGGCCCATTTCAATAAACTCAGACTGATGCATCTTTATGTTCTTCTCACACATATTCCCCAGGTTTCTGTTTGTACATACTAGAAAAGTCAAGCAGTTCTTTTGAAGCATACCATACCTCCTCCTGGGTAACACTTTGTACTTCACCTTTTGGGGCTTTCTGGGACTTAAGCCAAAATGGGTGGTGGGGTTGTTTTTTGAGAACATTCAGCATTGCCTTGTAAGGCATCTGCCTCAGTCAATGCCCCAGGCAATGACTCCGCTGTCTTTCCAGGGGATGACCCAGACTCTGACCCAGGAGGTATCTCAGACAAAGGGTCTCCAGACACAGCTGGGTTAGTCTCATTAGATGGGGGTGGAAGGGCTAATGGTTTTGTTGGCAGGAGGGATTCAATGGAATTTAGGGGCTCACTGCCCACAGCTTCCTGATTATCTGCCCATATGTTCCCACCCCATGTTTCAGGATCCCATTTCTTCCCAATCAATGCTCTCACTTCAGCTTCAGACACCATTTAAGGTTGGGAATTCAGTTGGCATTGTAATTCAGCCACTCTTACAATAAGGCTCTGGGTTTAGTTTTCGGGAATATAGGTTCTGTTACTATTAGAAATAAAGCTTTCTTTCAGGGCACAAAAGGCAATTTTGAGGTCATTTATGTAGCATTTGAGCTGTGACTCTGAAGCCCTGAGCTCATCTCTTTCACCACTTTATCTAGCAAAAGTAGGACCAACCAACCAGATTCCTCATACTTCTCATTCTGACAAAATTGTAGGAAACTATCAAGCATGCAATCACCCAGAGCCTCACCTCTCATCAGTGCTTGATCTATTGGTGGTGATATTTTGCATATTTGCATGCCACTTCATGCCATGGATTAGCATATATATTATATAAATAATATAATATATAGCAGTACCCTCTTTATTACTGGAAGCGGAGTCATCAACATCTTTAAGACTAACCAGACTGGAGAAGCAATTTAGAAAACTCATCCTTACAATTTTGTTTCCATAGAACCACTCTCAATACCAGATGTCTTAGGCTGGGTTTTCTAGGGAAGCAAAACCAATGAAGTGTATACACACACACACACACACACACACACACACAGAGATTTATCTCAAGGAAATGGCTCATGCAGTTGTAGAGGCTGGCATGTGCCAAGTCCGTGGGTCAGGTGTCAGGCTGAAGCCCTCTCCCGACTCACACAGCCGCAGGGGCTGACGAACCCAGGATCCACAGGTCAGACGGCAGGCTGCTGGCTCATGGGCTACAAAGGCTAACAAATCCAAGATCAGCAGGTAAGCCAGCAAGCTGCTGGCTCAAGTCCCAAGAACAAGAAGTCAGAGCTGATGAGCCGAATGCAGGATCCAGAGCAGAGCTAACGCCAGTGAGCTTTGCCGGAAAATCCCCATATATTGGATGCAGGCCACACCCCCATGGAATCTCCCTTTCAACTGATTGGCTACTCATAGCAGATCTCATCATAGAGGTGATTACATCATTACACAGCTGCCAGACTACATCAGAGCTGCTAAACCACTGAGAAGCCAAGCCTTACACAAACTTAACCATCACGAGGGCTCAGAAACTATTTTATTCAATCAGGCAACTTGCTGAGGGAGCAGATGTGAATCAGGATCTGGGCTGTTGGAGCTGGTGTGTATGTCCACATACAGTTCCACAGCCACTGTTTGCCCGAATTCAGATACAGCCTGCACCGAGAGTTGGAATGCTGAAGCTCTGGAGGATTCTGGGCAGGGGCATGCGTGGTCCAAGGAATTTTCCTACAACTCTTTCTTTCCCCTCTGTTTTCCTGAAGCAGCCGGTCATAGAAACCAACCTTTGGTGTGTTCCACTTCATCCTCAAAGGTCACTGAGCTCCTCCTCCTGGGTGGGCAAGTGCAGTGGGAGGGTGGGTTGTCATCAGACGTGTAGTCTTCCAGCAGCATCCAATCCGTTCCTAAATGAAGGGCAGATTATGCAACCGTCACCATCAGTACAAATCCTCCTCCTCTCTGTCCATCAGCTCCTTTCTTCCTCCTACCCTCTCTCAGCATCCCTGGCAACCTGCTCTCCCATTTATTAAAACCCATAATCTGGCGCAGCTTAACTGCCCCGCCACGTTTGCCCAAGAAACTCCCCATCCCATTTCAGGGAGTCTGCTGACAGCCAACGGTGCTGCTTCAGACACACGAAACATAGCTATGTCCTCCAAAGCAGTGGGCTACGTGCCACAACCAGCACAACACAGAAGTGTTAAATCTGCCAGACTGGGGTGAGGGGAGGGGAGAAGGGCTCACAGGAGGACAAAAAACACCGGTTCCTGTCAGGTTGATTCTGACTCAGGATGACCCCATGTGTGTCAGAGCAGAACTGTGCTCCACAGGGTTTTCAATGGGTGATTTTTCAGAAGTAAACCCCAGGTCTTTCTTCTGAGGTGCTCTGGGTAGACTAAAACTACCAACCTTTTGGTTCGCATCTGAGTTTTAACAGTTTGAGCCACCCAGGGACTTCCCGATGGGAGGACCGTGTCCTTTTAAAGGGAACTCTGTATTCAGAGTGACTCTTTTTCCAGTTCAAATTTCTATCACTGTAGTTAAAATACTTTGTGCTAAGAAAACATTTAAAAGTTGAAAATGTCAAACTCTGTGGGGACCAAAAAAAGATGGAAAAACTTACCCCCAAAGAGTGAATAAAACAAGGCAGAGTCAGAGAAGTTCTCTTAAAGGGAGCTGTGAAGAGCAGGCTGGGAAGGGAGACAGGCGAAGGCAGGACAGGGAGGGAAGAAGGGCTGAGACAACACTCGCTGCTCGACAGTGCACTGGCCAGACACTGGGATGGAATGTCGGTGACCAGCCTTAATCTCTGGCTTTCAATCCATCAAGGCCTTAAAAAAAAACAAGCCAAACCCACTGCCGTCGAGTTGATTTCCCTCATAGCGACCCTACAGGACAGAGTAGAACGTCCCCATAGAGTTTCCAAGGAGCACCTGGTGGATTGGCAGCCATAGCTCTTAACCACTATGCCATCAGAGTTTCCACCAAGGCCTTAGGCAATTAGGAAGATTGGGAAGCCCCTCAAATGTTGCTTCAGAACAACGTGGCAAAGTAGCGACTACCTTGCCTACAGAAAGAGCTTTGCTTGGGAGGTGTTAGAATGTGGCGGTGAAGCACACGGGTTTGAGAGTTGGACAGACTTAAAGATCACTGGCAGGTTTCTTAATCTCTCAGTCTTTCCCATCTGTAAAATGGGGTTGTGATTCATTCTACCTCACAGAATTGTTGTGAGGGTTATATGAGTTGAGACACGTCACAATTTAGCACAGTGCTTGGTACACAGCAGGTGTTAAATTAATGAAGTCATTACTAATAAGGATACAGCTAATAAATGGTGAAGCCAAAGCTCACACTGAGGCCAGTGTGACCCCAAAGCCTAGGCCCTTTCTTCTGCCTACTACACTGTCCCCTACTACTTCTGCTTGGCCTTTCTTAATACCCCTGCACCCACATCCCATGGTGCTCCTGTGTCCCCTTTCGCAGCTCTCATCACACTCATGATCTTTTTATAGCAGCTTTATGGAGCTACAACGCCCCCATCCCTCCCCAGCACGTCCACACAAACGCCAGCCCGAGTGGGTAACAGATCCGCTGGGCTCCACGGCTCCTCTTCAGCAGTGGGAGCTGGGAGCTGTGTATCTGCTCAATCAAGAGACATGGCCGGCCTTGCCCAGCGGCTCTCGCTGAGGCCCAGTGAGGGTCCCGATGACACACTTGGCAAGTATAGAATGTGTACTCATGGCTCCCCATCAACGGCCAGGGACAGGCTGGGACACCACAAGCCAACGGCCTGGAGAGAGGAGTGGACCTGAGTTTGCAAGATCCTTTGGGGAGTAGCTACAGGCAGGGTGGTAGGGGGTTTGCAGTAGAGACGTGTTTCTTCAGGGAACACCAGGTTGCTCACAGGAGGGGCAGCAGAGCACAGAACGAGGGTGGCAAAAACACCTGACATCTGTGAGGGCTCCCGCTGTGCCAGGAATTGACATATGTGCTGTGCATTCATTAGGCCTTCTGATTCTCAAGACGACACTTCGGCATGGGGATTGTTACCCTCATTTCACAAACAGGGAAACGAGGAAGTTCTAACTAGGATGTTAGAAAAAGACTAAGAGGCTTGCCTAAAATAACAGGGCACATGACAAGCCCACAGGAGACTGGAAACCAGGCAGGCTGACTCCAGAGCCTGCACTTGCCAACAACTACCGTAATTACAGTAGAAACTTAGTCATTTAGCATTTTAACTTTACACGGGTTTTTATTTAGTGTCAGCCCCACAATATCTCTGTGAGGCAGAAAACTCAATGTGACCCCATTTTACAGAGCAGGAAACTGAGGACAGAAGAGCACAGGGCAGGTTAGGTTTGCACAGGTGCCATGATGGCCCCCATGCTCTCCCCATGCACTGTGGGAGTTCCCTCCTCCCAGCTGAGGCCTGCCTCAGGGAAACAGCAGGTTGGAGGCTGACACTGTGCGTGGGTTACCTGAGTCCTGAGAACAGCTGAAGCCAGTGTCCCCGGTGCTGCTGCTGTGGCCCAGGGGCTGTTCACCAGCCATGAGTGCCGTGAGGTGTGGAGACAGGCCCAGGTCTGAAAGGCAAAGTTGACAGTGAGGCACATCCACATCTTGACAGCAGCCCAGGGTCAGCTCTCGACTACCCAGCCATCTGCCTCTCTCACTTCTGTCTCCCCACAGGGTCTCCCTCCCACCCCTGTCCTTGAGTGCAAAATTTGCTCTCAACCAAAAGGACAGGAAGCCCTCGGCGTCTCTTTTCCCACTTGTCCCTTGCTCCTGTCTGGGGGTGTCAGCAGTGTCCAGGATCCACTATGTGCCTGCAGAGGGTGCTCCCATTACAAACTGGGAGAGAGAATCTGAGGTGAGCAGTTGTGAGATCTTTCAAGTAAACATGGAGGATTTAATGCCCATGTTAACCACCTGAAATCCTACTTTCATGACAGAAAAGAGATTTAAAAAAAAAAAAAAAGGCAGCTTAAACCCCCAAAAAAAAAACCCAAAGGGAGGTAGAATTTTTGGAAGCTGCAAAGGAGTAGATGGGTAATGAACCTGGTCCAGGGAAGAGAACTGAGGTTGGTCATGGGGGACAGAGGGCTGGAAGCAGACTAATTCTTATCAGGGCCCCCGAAAGCTCAGGCACTGGCGGCCCCAGGAGTCTCTACAGACAGGTGGGGTTTGGTCAGAAGGCTCCAGAGGAAGCAGTTGGATGCCTTCCCCAGGCTGGGTTGTGGGTGAGCAGGAGAGCAAAGAGAGTGGCCACAGGAGGCTCTGGCCTGGGGACACCAAGCACAGGAAGGGGCAGGGGAACACAGGAAAAACCAAGGGAAAAATGAGAGTCCATACATAGAACAGTGGGAACCCTAACCCCATTAGCCCAGTCAAACTTTCCAGAAAGCACCTGGTGGATTCAAACTGCCACTACTCCGAGCGTGGCTCAACTCAAAGGTGGTATCTCTCCCTTCTGTGTTGACCCAGAGTTTACCACTGAGAGTGGGAACTGTTACCCTGAGATTTTCCACATGACCATGGGATAGCTACTGAGCTGGGCTCAGTCCAACCTCTTTTACAAAAAAAAAAAAGGCCAGGGATCAGGCTGTGCCTCTCCAGAAGCCTGGCCTTTCAGAGGCTAAAAGAGTATGAGCAAGGCTCTGAGGTGAAGCAGGCTCTGAAGTAACAAGAAGACCTCTGAGTGCCACCTGAGGGGACCTGGGAAAAGCAAGACAGGAAATCCAAAGCCCGCCCCCCCCTCCAGCCCAACCTCTCAAACAAGGATCTGGAACAAAACATTTTCCTTTGTGTGAACTTGAGTCAGCGTCCTCTTTCCCAGAAGACCTGAGTACTGTCCCCAGGGGAGGCTGCCACAATGCCCAGGCCATCTCCTAGGTCCAGGCTGGGGTGGGGCCTGGACTTGCCAGCCCTGTCTGGGGTGAAGGGGCTGGACTTGCTGTGGAAAAGTTGTTAGAGGCGGTAGTTGCCCTTTCTCCTGAAAGGCTTCTTTCCTCTGATCACCTAGAATCACCTTCGACTTTGGATTTGTGGTCTGGGATCCTACGACAAAATTTAGCCCACCTTTTAGCACTAGAAGTCAATGTCCACTCCAAGGTTGACCTGCCACCATAAGATCACTCTGCCTGTCAATCTCCAGGTAGCCCAGAGATCTAGATTCCTAGGTAAGCCCTCCCAGTGGGAATCTGCTAATGAGAAGCTATTTTGGTAGTTCCATGGTAGCTGGCTCCCCAGGGGAAACTTGGGCCTTTACACTTCTTCAATGTGGGGTAACTGAATGAGAAAATCAGAATCCACTGATAATGGGGCAAATCTACTATGTATGAAATAAACAACATGACGGTGTGTTTATAAGACTCCTGGTATCCCAGACTCAGCTGGGAAGCTCCAGGTATTTGTGGAATTCCACTCTGTCTTTGCTCATAAACACGACTGAGGAGAGTTTGTAATTCTGTTTAATTGATTTCTTTGGTTAAAGCTTCCCAGGTGCCCATGAGAAGAGTAAAACCAAGACAGAACCTCTAAGTCATGTCTTGATGGCTTTGGAATGAATCATGCCATCTTTCTCACCTTGTGCTAGCACTCAGAGCTAGCACTCTGAGGACGAGGGAAAGAGGGGCCTGGAAGCGGGCCGGTGAGCGAGGGGAGTGATTGGGTTTAGGAAACTGCTGCAGCTCAAAGTCGTGCACACAGAGGGCATTAGACCAGCGCCTGGTCAGCTCTGCCTCGGAAGCAGCAGGGACATGAGGCCGGGAATCTCATCAGTGAAAAAGGCAGGGACAGCCCACAGTGTGGGCCTGGATGATGCTTCGTTTCCAAGACTTCTCAGAGAGACCAAGGCTTTCAGGGAAGAGACAGTAAGGATCTTCTATGTTCCAGTCCTGGGAAGTGCCAGCAACTAGGAACCCCTCATCCCACAAGCTCTTCCACCCAAGAGTGTCCCACAAGACTGCCTTTCCCTAAACGAGGAGACTGTCGATGTCCTTGGGCTTCCAGGGCAAACCACGGCTAGTGCTTTTCTGCTTGTTCTCACAGCCTCACCAGCTCTTCCTAGGATAATCAAAAGTGTCTTACGTGGAGAACCTTGGCCCAGAAAGCAGGTGTTTCTTTTTGTTCTATCTACCCTCTTCTCCTCCTCCATTCTCTTTCCTCATTTTTTGTCTTCTTCATTCTCAACTTCATTGAAATAGAAAACGCCTGTTATTCTTTTGCCTAGAAGATGAGTGCTTTTATAAAATCTGAATGAATAAGCTCACTGGTGGAAATAAGCCAAACACTGGATGTGCCCCTGCCACAGATCATACCTGGAAAGCATGGGCTTGCAAGTGATGGTGGTGGGGGAGCGTAGGCACATCAGCAGTTAGAACACACGGGTGCAGAGAGATCGTCGTCTTCTGTGGTCAAAAAAAAGCCCCAGACTTCCTTCTTCTCCTAAGAAGTAACTCTCCATCATCCCATGAAATAAAACCAGGGATGTTCCCTTTCTTAATTACCTTTCTTCACTGCCACTGAGCAGTCATGGTGATCACTGTCACCTGCCATGGCACAAGCACACAGCTCACGACAACCTCACGCACGATGGAACAAAATGCTACTCGGTCCTGCACCATCCCCGTGGTCACTTGCAGTTAGGACCGTTGTGATCCAGAGGGTTTTTATCACTTCATTTTTGGAATTGCCAGGCCTTCCTTCCTAGTCCATCTTAGTCTGGGAACTCCACTGAAACCTGTTTAGCATCACAGCAACACGCAAACTTCCACTGACAGACGGGTGGTGGCTGTGCACGAGGTGCTCTGAATGGGAATTGCACCTGGGTCTCCCACATGAAAGGTGACAGTTCTACCATTGAACCACCAATGCTCCCATGTCATAATAATTAGGGGTCATTATTCCTTTCTAGCCCCTTGAGAGGGAAGGTGAAAGACCTCTCTAGTTCATGAAGAGAAAAATCAACTAGACGGGTCTGATGACTTGCCCAGAGTCATCAGAACTAAGAGATTAGAACTAAGTGTGAGCTGGCTCTAAGTATGATGTAGTAAGTGTCCTGAAAATATCTCTTTCAGTGGTTTGTCAAGGTCTCCCTAAAACTTGACCCTAAAAATCAAACTACTTCACCATTAAAACAAAACAGTAGTAACTGCTGCAGGCAAGAACCACCAATGTGTGCTCAAAGTAACTGGTGAGAGTTGAAGGTCAAAGGGAGTATCTTTCCCTGAAATATTTGTTAATTGCAATGGAAGAACAGTGCCTTTATGATCACCATCTTAACTGAGAAATTAAGGTTGCCGTCACCGGCAGTAACACACGCTGCCACCACGTACCCCTTGGTAGGGTGCACTAGAAACAGCACATTGCCCCTGCGGTGTTCTCACCAAAATGCATCATCTCATTCCAACCCTAAGAAAGCAGCAGGCAAACACAAATTAAGGGGAATTCTACGAAATACCTGACTGGTACTCTTGAGAAGTTATCAAGGTCATGGAAGATGAGGAAACACCGAGGGAGTGTCACAGACTGAGCTCTGTACTACATGTCCAACTCTTCCGTAACCCTAAAATGATTTCAAAATGATAAAAATAAATCTAGCTAGTGACTATGAGTACTTCCTTGGGGTCTCACCAAAGTCGGTGGCATTGTCTCCAGAAACATGTTAGCACCGAATCAGTTGTCAAATGGAGGAGCCACCTGATACATACAAGGTGGGGACCATTCAATGGACAGGAGGTGGCTGAGGTGTGGCAGAGACACAGCCTTAATCCCAGGGACAAAATCAGGAAAGCACTGACCTGTGAGGAAAGGCCTAAGGTGGAGTACGATTCAGGATAGAGGTTGAGGAGCTGAGGCATGGCCGGCGAAGGGGGAGTGCTGAAAAGGGGGGGCATGGAAGAGAAAGGATTTGCCAAGAGAAGAAGACAGTCTGGTCTAACACTTGTGATTCTGTCTTCTCTAGGATAGAAATATACTCTTGAGGTCAGTGGACCATGGAAGGGTAAAGAAAATGAATTCTGAACTGTGGTGCCCCCTAAGTCTTTGGGCTTGCACTTCAGGGTGCTATGGTGGCCTCCTCCTCAGCACGGCCTAGAGCTGGTGAACTCTGCAAAGCTGGTAGGAATCACAGGGGACACTTTATGCTTTCAGCCTTTAGGCAACAGTCTTAGAACCATTCATTAACATGCCAGAGAAGCTGATGGGATCACAGGCTACACCTGCCTTAGGGGTAGCTCTCCCTTTCCTGATCAGCGCCCAAGTTACCTGTGATCCTGTTGGAAATGCTGAAGAGTCTGGATGTCCTCTGTCGCTGCACAAATGGTTCCCGATAATATCGGTCCCCAAAGCACATGCCCAGTAGTTCCTTGCGAACTGTCTTGTTCCAAAGTCCATAGATCAGAGGGTGGCAGATGGCGCTAGTGAAGGACAGCCACGTGGCCCAGGTCTCCAGGGCCGGGGAGACATAGTTCTTCCCCCAGAGGGCCTCAGAGGTGATGACAAACATGTAGGGGCCCCAAGTGACCATGAAGGCTCCAATGACCACCAGGATGGTGATGAGGGCTTTGCACTGGTTGGCCGAGTAGACCACACCCTGAAAGGCGTTCCTCCTGCTGCCCGTGGAGGAGGTGGAGGTGCTGGAGTTTTTCCTCCCATTCCTCTGGGCGTCCTCCTCCACCATGACCACAGTGCCACAGTGCACCTTGCGTGCCTTGACCCTGGCCACGCGGAAGATGAAGCCATAGCACACCAGCATGACCAGGAAGGGGAAGAGAGCACACCAGATCTGCCAGAAGGCTGTGTAGCCAGGCTCCCGGTGCCATGCAGCCACACACATCCACTTGAACTCGTCAAACTCCACTGATGACCAACCAAATAAGGGGGGCAGGCAGCCGATGAGGGAGTGAAGCCAGATGTAGACAAGGGCCATCACGGCCCGGTTCCCCGTGATCTTCATGGGGTACACCATAGGGTAGAGGACAGCATAGTAGCTACAGAAAGGAAGGAGGGAGGAGAGAGGAGTCAAAGGGAGAGAGAACACACCAGGGATGGCTTCCACTGCTTTGCTGGGTGGAAGCTCTGTGACTTTTTCTTGTCCAACCCAAAGATGGGGTGAACGCTTTTCAAAGTAGCACCTTCCCCCAACTCGCCCAGACCATTCACACACATGGTTCTGTAGGATGCTTCATCAGTGAAGAGCTGGATGCCAAAAAGAGCACAGAGCTTGGGCAGCCCTGCTTCCAACCGCCCACATCAGAGCACATTCACATATGGGGGTGTGGCCAGACTAAAGGACCATGCATCAGGCCAGGTCACTTCTGCTGTTGCTGACATTGCTCCATGTAGACTAGTTTTTAGGGGGATCAGTAAGAACTGGAGCCCTGGTGGCACAGTGGTTAAGAGTTCGGCTGCTAACCAAAAGTTGAAATCCGCCAGCTGCTCCTTGGGAACGCTATGGGGCAGTTCTACGCTGTCTTACAGGGTCGTTATGAGTAGGAATCAACTAGATGGCAATGGGTTAATAAGAACTAGAATATCCAGAGACTGTGGGCTTCATTAAGTCAATGACTATTTATTGAGGGCCTGCTATGTACCGAAACCAAACAAACCAAACCCGTTGCCATCGAGTTGATTCTGACTCACAGCGACCTATAGGACAGAGTAGAACTGCCCCATACGATTTCCAAGGAGCGCCTGGTGGATTCGAGCTGCCGACCTTTTGGTTAGCAGCGGTAGCTCTTAACCACTAAGTCACCAGGGTTTCCACTATGTGCCAAGCACTGTACTATGTACTGAAAGTGCAGGCGAGAAGATGTGAGGGCAGCAGACACATAAACAGAGTATGAAAGTCTGGAACGGTAAGGGCTATAGTTAATCCTCACAACGTTAAGTGGTGGTTACTATTATCTTCATTTTACAGGTGAGGACTCTAAAGAACAGAAAGACTACGTAACTTGCCCCACTCCACATAAGTGGAATAAGCAAGACATAAACCCAGGCAATCTGACTCTACTGTCCCCAGAGCATATCCCTAGTGACTCTTTGCATACCACCTATTCCAGAGTCCATAGATCAGACAGTGGTTCTGAATCACTCCACTGTGCCAGGAAGGAGGTAGGCCTATAGCACTAGTGATTCAGCTGGGCAGGCACCTGGTTCAGACTAAAGGGTCAAACAGGCATCTGGAAGGAGGTGACCGCAAGGCCCAGGACCTGCCCTGGCATCCCGTGAGCACTGGTGAGCCATGGAGATGTAAGCAAGCGCAGGCTCAGTGCAAAAGTTGCATGTAGCTCAATAAGGCAGGAGTGTAATGTGCACAGAGTTCCTGGCTGGTCTAAATGGTTACTGCAGCTTGGCTGCTAACCAAAAGGTTGAAAGTTCAAGTCTGCCTAGAGGTGCCAAGGAATAAAGACCTGGAGATCTACTTCTAAAAAATCAGCCATAGAAAATCCTGTGGAGCACAGTTCTACCCCGATACACATGGGGTTGCCATGAGTCAGAATCCACCCCACAGCAGCTTGTTTGGCTTTGGTCTGGTAGAGTGCAAGGTGAAGGGAAGGACCGTGCATCAGGCCAGGTCAGTTCTGCCGTTGCTGACACTGCTCATTTTTGAACAAGTTTTCAGGGAGACCAATAAGAACTGGAATAAGGTCCAAAGATGTGGGCTTCACTGAGTCAATGAATATTCATTGAGGGCGGGCAGGTGGGCAGGGCCCTGGGCATGCAGAGCCTTGTAGTCCTGGCTAAGAACTGACACTTTAACTGGAACGGGTGGAAAGCTTTAGACTATGGGGTGAAACAAAACCCACCTGGCCCACACGGACATTTTATCCATAGGAAAACAGGCTATTTCCATGAGAATAACATGCGAAGGTGGGGAGGGGACTGCACGGGTGCTGCCTGGTACCAGGCAGAGTGTTATGAAATGACTGTGGCTAGGCACTGGTGGCACAGTGGCTAAGCACTCGGCTGCCAACTGCAAGGTCGATAGTTTGAACCCACCAGCTGCTCCGTGGAAGAAAGATGTGGCAGTTAGCTTCCATAAAGATTTACAGCCTCGGACACCCTATAGGGCAGTTCTACTCTGTCCTGTAGGGCCACTGTGAGTCAGAATCGACTCGATGGCAGCAAGTTAATGCCCCTTGCACGTCTCCAGAGAAGCTGCCTCCTCTACCAGGACTTCCCTGAGTCACCCTTGGGCACCAGCTGCTCGGGGACAGGGCCACAAGCCTGAAGTGCCACACACTGACTGGGCGAACTCTCACCGGGGTGCTGCCTTCTCAGTCTCTACCCTTTCTTCAGGGCCTTACTGATCAGGGGCAGGTCTGGGGCTGCTCAGTGGCGCTCCACTAAAATCAGGAACAAAAACCATAAACCACCTACAGCTATCTCAAGGTAAACATACTAACTGATGCAGGGAACAGTCTCCTAAAGACACTAGTGCTCTTCACATGGCTAACTACCCCATAGTTCCAGCACCTTCATTTATCAAAAGACTATGTTTAGAGCCAGAGTTATATCCACCACACTGTGGTATAAAAACATACAAAATGTTTTAAATGGGTCTGAAGCTTTAGCAGCTGGGCGGCTAATCTAAAGCTGGCCATGGTGCTGACTTACAGTAAAATTCTTCAAAGGTCTTCCAACTTGGCTGGTTTAGGACACTGACATTTAAACAGTGAATTTCACTCCAGTCGGCTATTCTTTTTTTTTTTTTAATTTTATTGCATTTTTGGTGAAAATTTACACAGCAAGATAGGTTCTCATGTGACAATTTCCACACAAATTGTTCAGTGACAGCAGCACATTTATCACAACGTGTCAACATTCTCTTTAATTGTGTTCCGGTTGTTCCCTTTCCGGTACTCTAGTTTTCTTGCCCCCTTATTTCTCATCTTTGCTTTTGAGAAATTGTTGACCTTTAGGTCTCATACAGATAGCTTTTAAGTAGGTAATATCCTCTATTTTTTGTCCCACTCCACAATTTCACTGAAAGGTGATCTCAGGGGATAGGCTGGGTTCTAGGTTTAAAGGGTGTCTCAGGGAGATAGTCTCAGGGAGTCAGTCTCAGGGAGTTCTCTCTTCTCCGCTGTTTCCATTTGTCTGGCTTTTTCTTTTCTTTTCTTTTCTTTTTCTTTAATAAGAATTTGAGTTCTGCTCCACATTTTTCTCCCATTCTATCTGGTACCATCTATTGTGGCCCCATCAGAACAGTCAGTGGTGGTAGCCGGGAACCATCTAGTTCTTCTGGTCTCAGGGTAGATGAGGTTGTAGCTCATGTAGAGTTGTTTGTTTTCTGAGCTTTTGGTTACCTTCTTACTGTTTGACTCTTGGCAAATAGAGACCCATAGTTGTGTCTCAGGTGGCCACCCACAACGTTTTAAGACCCCAGATGCCACTCACTTCATCAGGATACGGACCATGATTTTTGTGAACAATGTTATGCTCATTGACTGAGTTGTCCCATGAGACTATGGTCCTAAGCTTTCAAACCCAGGAAACCAATCTTGGAAGGTGTTTGGTTATGTCTGAGGAATGTGCGTATTTGTGTGTTCAATGAATATATGTGCCTGCACCCACATATTTGTATTTACATGTAAAAAAAAAATTTTTTTTTTTTTATAGAAACCAAAAACTAAAACCATTGCCATAAGGTCGATTCTGACTCACAGCGACCCTAGAGGACAGAGCAGAACTGCCCCATAGGGTTTCCAAAGAGCAGCTGGTGGATTCAAACTGCCAATCTTTTGGTTAGCAGCCAAGTTCTTAACCACTGTGCCACCAGGGCTCCACACATACCAATACGTACTTCTAAAAGGAACCCTGGAGGCACAGTGGTTAAAGCACTTGGCTGCTAACCGAAAGGTCAACAAGTCAAACCCACCAGCCACTCTATAGGGGAAAGATGTGGCAGTCTGCTTCCATAAAGATTTACAGCCTTGGAAATGCTATGGGGCAGATCTGCTCTGTCCTATAGGGTCACCGTGAGTCGGAATCAGCAGTGGATTTGGTTGTTTGGTTTTATAGATACTTCTATTTGTTCTCACCTGTACCTATCCATATACCAGTATGTATATACTCATCCATACATGCTCACTCATTTTTACTTTGTGCTATGCTCACTTTCCCCATCACCAAAACAAATAACAAGTCTTTTTTATGGTCTAAAGCTTACTTTTCCCTTCCCCCCTTCCCTCCCTGGTAACCACCAATGAATACTTGTCTCTCTGTATATGTCTATTCTTTTCTCCTTATAAAATAGAGATCATACAATATTTGTTCCTGATATGACTGACTTATGTCACTTAGCATTATGCTCTGCAGGTCCATCCATGCTATAATATTGTAACCTGACTCTACGAATGCCAGTAAATTTCCATTAGTCCTTAAATTAGCCCGAGCCAGATTTGGCCTGTCCTGCATGTGCAGAAGGACCATCTGTGACAGCTAATTGACCTCAACAGAGGACGCAGCAACAAGTGGAACAAATCAGAAGGAAAATCATCACCCAGACCCCATTCCAAAGCGAAAGGTCTGACAAGAACCACGTCACCTCCTGTTCCCTGGCCACAATAATTCCTACAGCATCTTCCTTCTAGAATTTTCCCTCCACAGTAAGCCTGCGTGCCCGCCATCTTGCTACCCAAATCACATATAAGTCCTGCTTCCCCATAGCTCAGGGAATGTCGGATCTGAGGAACCTCCCCCGCTTCCCGCCCCGGCTCCTTGTTCTGTACATTGCAATAAAGTTACTTTCTCTTTCTCAGACAGATCATTGACAAGTCTTGAGCAAGCCAGACAAGGAACCCTTCCCAGGTTCAGCAACAGTATGTTTCACGGGCTCATCGTTATTCTTTATGGTTGCAAAGTATTCCATTGTATGTGTGTACCACAATTTGCTTATCCATTCATCCATTGACGGGCACTTTGGTTGTTTCCTTTTTTTGGTGTTGTGAATAAAGCAGCAATGAACAAAGGTGTGCATATGTCTGTTTGTGTCATTATTTTTAGGTCTCTAGAGTATTTTAGAGTATACACCTAGCAGAAGAATTCCTAGATCCTAAGGTAGCTCTATTTCTAGTTTTTTGAGAAAGTGCCATACCGTTTTCCATACTGGTTGTATCATTTTACAGTCCCACCAGCAATGGACAAGGGTTCCATTCTCCCCAACATTTGTCATTACCTTTTTTTTTTTTTAGTCAGTGCCATTTTATCTGGGGTGACACGGCATCTCATTGTAGGTTTGATTTGCATCTCTCTAATGGCTACTAATCGTGAACATCTTTTCATATGTTTGCTGGCTGCTCGGAGGTCCTTCTTGGTGCAGGTTCTGTTCATATCCTTTGGCCATTTTGTGAGTGCACTGTTTGTCCTTTTGTTGTTGAATTGTTCCAGTTTTCTATAGATTTTAGAGATTAGACACTTACCAAGTTAAGTTTTTTCTAAAGATTTTTTCCCAGTCTATAGGTTGTCTATTGACTTTTAATAAAGTCTTTTGATGAGTATAAGTTTTTAATTTTTATGAGATCCCATTTATCTATTTTGGCTTCTGCTATTCATGCATTTGTTGTAACGTTATCCTATTTTTGCAAAAGATTAGGTCCTATAGCTTTCTCCCTGCTTTCTTCCAGGAATTTTATGGTTTCAGATTTAAGGTTTAGGTCTTTGATCTGTTTTGTTTTTTGTGTATAGTATGAGGTATAGGTTCTGTTTCACTTTTCTGCAGGTAGATATCCAGTTTTACCAGCACCACTTATTAAAGAGACTGTTTCTGCCCCACTGAATGGACCTTGACCCCTTGTCGAAAATTAGTTATACACAGATGATAGAGTGTAATTCTGCGTTCTCAGTTCTATTCCACTGGTCTACGTGTCTATCTTTGACACAACACAAGGCTCTTTTGATTACACGGGCTTCATAGTATGTATTGATATTGGGGAGTGTGAGGCCTCCTGCTATGTTCTTTTTCTTCAATATTGCTTTGCTATTCGGAGTTTCTTTCCTTTCCATATGAAGCTGGTCATTAGTTTTACCATTTCAGTAAAGAATGTTATTGGGATTTATATCAGGATTGCACTGTATCTGTAGATTGCTTTAGACAGAATTGACATATTCTCTATATTAAGTCTTCCAATCCAGGAGCACAGTATGTCTTTGCATTTTTGTAGGTCTTTTTTAGTCTCTTGTACTAGTGTTTTATAATTTTCATTGAATAAGTCTTTTATATCCCTGGTTAATCCCTGGCTATTTTATTGATTTGGAGGCTACTGTAAATGGTATTTTCTTCTCTTTCATTTTTGTCTTACACTTAAACGATAGTACATACAATTCTTTCCCCAACTTTATTGCGCTTTAGGTGAAAGTTTATGTTACAAATTAGTTTTTGCTTAACAATTTATATGCAAACTGTATTGTGACATTGGATGCAATCCCTGCAATGTGTCAGCACTCTCTCCCTTTCCCTTTACATCCTGGGTTCCCCAAGTCCATCTGCCCAGTTTTCCTGTCCCTTCCTGCTTTCTTGTCTTTTGGGCAGGTGTTGCCCATTTGATCTCATATACTTGATTTAATTAAGAATCACGCTCCTAACCCGTGTTACTGTTTGTTTTATAGACCTGTCTAAGCTTTGGCTCCCCCATGGGTCTGTCAGTTTGTCATACTGTGGGGGCTTGCATGTTGCTGTGATACTGGAAGCTGTGCCACTGGTGTTCAGATACCAGCAGGGTCACCCATGGAGGACAGGTTTCAGCAGAGCTTCCAGACTAAGACAGACTAGGAAGAAGGACCCAGCAGTCTACTTCTGAAAAGCATTAGCCAGTGAAAACCTTATGAATAGCAGCAGAACATTGTCTGATATAGTGCTGGAAGATGAGCCCCCCCAGGTTGGAAGGCACTCAAAATACAACAGGAGAAGAGCTGCCTCCTCAGAGTAGAGTAGACTGTAATGACGTGGATGGAATAAAGCTTTCGGGACCTTCATTTGCTGATGTGGCATGACTCAAAATGAGAAGAAACAGCTGCAAATACCCAATAATAATAGGAACCTGGAATGTACAAAGTATGAGTCTAGGAAAAACGGAAATCATCAAAAAATGAAATGGAATGCATAAACATCAATATCCTAGGCATTAGCGAGCTGAAATGGACTGGTATTGGCCATTTTGAACTGGACAATCATATAGTCTACTATGCCAGGAATGACAAGTTGAAGAGGAATGGTGTTGCATTCATCATCAAAAAGAATATTTCAAGATCTATCCTGAAGTACAACACAGTCAGTGATAGGATAATATCCATACGCCTACAAGAAAGACCAGTTAATACGACTATTCAAATTTATGCACCAACCACTAAGGCCAAAGATGAAAAAATTGAAGAAAATATGGCCTTGGTGATAATGTCAGTAATCGAATGACAGAATTTGGCAAGACCAATGACTTCTTCACTGCAAATACCTTTTTTCACCAACATAAACAATGACTACATACATGGACCTCGCCAGATGGAATTCATGGAATCAAGTCAACTACATCTGTGGAAAGAGATGATGGAAAAGCTCAATATCATCAGCCAGAACAAGTCCAGGGGCCGACTGTGGAACAGACCATCAATTGCTCATATGCAAGATCAAGCTGAAACTGAAGAAAATCAGAGCAAGTCCACGAGAACCAAAATATGACCTTGAGTACATCCCACCTGAATTTAGAGACCATCTCAAGAACAGATTTGACACGTTGAACACTAATGACCGAAGACCGGACGAGTTGTGCAATGACAACAAGGACATCATCCATGAAGAAACCAAGACGTCACTGAAAAGACAGGAAAGAAAGAAAAGACCAAGATGATGTCAGAAGAGACTCTGAAAATTGCTCTCGAACATCGAGCAGCTAAAGCAAAAGGAAGAAATGATGAAGTAAAAGAACTGAAAATTTCAAAGGCCGCTCAAGAAGACAACGTAAAGTATTATAATGACATGTGCAAAGAGCTGGAGATAAAAAAACCAAAAGGGAAGAACATACTCGGCATTTCTCAAGCTGAAAGAACTGAAGAAAAAATTCAAGGTTCGAGTTGGAATAGTGAAGGATTCTATGGGGAAAATATTAAACGACGCACAAAGCATCAAAAGAAGATGGGAAGAATACACAGAGTCATTATACCAAAAAGAATTAGTCAACGTTCAAACATTTCAAGAGGTAACATATGATCAGGAACCGATGGTACTGAAGGAAGAAGTCCAAGCTGCACTGAAGGCGTTGGAGAAAAACAAGGTTCCAGGAATTGATCGAATATCAATTCAGATGTTTCAACAAATGGATGCAGCACTGGAGGTGTTCACTCATCTATGCCAAGAAATACGGAAGACAGCTTCCTGGCCAACTGACTGGAAAAGATCCATCTTTATCCCTATTCCCAAGAAAGGTGATCCAACCGAATATGGAAATTATATCATTAATATCACATGCAAGCAAAAATTTGCTGAAGATCATTCAAAGGCGACTGCAGCAGTATAATGACAAGGAACTGCTAGAAATTCAGGCTGGATTCAGAAGAGGACGTGGAACCAGGGATATCATTGCTGATGTCAGATGGATCCTGGCTGAAAGCAGAGAATACCAGAAAGATGTTTGCCTGTGCTTTATTGACTATGCAAAGACATTCAACTGTGTGGATCATAACAAATTACGGATAACATTGAGAAGAATGGGAATCTCAGAACACTTAATTGTGCTCGTGAGGAGCCTGTATGTAGATCAAGAGGCACTTATTCAGACAGAACAAGAGGATACTGAGTGGTTTAGAGGGAGGAAAGGTGTGCATCAGTGTTGTGTCCTTTCACCATACCTATTCAATCTGTATGCTGAGCAAATAATCTGAGAAGCTGGACTACATGAAGAAGAACGGGGCATCAGGATTGGAGGAAGACTCATTAACAACCTGCATTGTGCAGATGACACAAACTTGCTTGCTGAAACTGAAGAGGACTTGAAGTACTTACTAATGAAGATCAACGACCACAGCCTGCAGTATGAATTACACCTCAACATAAAGAAAACAAAAAACCTCACGACTGGACCAATGACCAACATCATGATAAACGGAGAAAAGCCTGAAGTTGTCAAGGATTTCACTTTACTTGGATCCACGATCAACAGCCATGGAAGCAGCAGTCACAAAATCAAAAGACGCATTACACTGGGTAAATCTGCTGCAAAGGACCTCTTATGTAAAATGGTATAACCACTATGTAAAATGATGTGATGCCTCCCGAAAAAAGCTAGGAATAGAAATATCATACCATCCAGCAATCCTAGTCCTTGGAATATATTCTAAAGAAACAAGCGCCTTCATACGAATAGACATATGCACAACCATGTCCACTGCAGCATTATTCAAGATAGCAAAAAGATGGAAACAACCTAATTGCCCATCAACAAATGAATGGATAAACAAATTATGGTACATATACACAATGGAATACTAAGCAACAATAGAGAACAATGATGAATCTGTGAAACATCTCACAGCACTGATGAATCTGGAAATGAACGTACTTTGCTTCCTTTGGTGGTGCTCTATATATGTGTATGAGGTCAATTTGGTTGATGATAGCCTTTATATCTTCTGTATCTTTGCTGAGTTTCTTTCTAGATACTTCGTCCTTTACTGAGCGTGGTGTGTTGAAGTATCCTATTATTGTCGTGGAACTGTCTATTTCTCTTTTCAGTGCCATTAGCATTTGTCGTATGTACTTTGGAGCCCTGTCATTGGGTGCGTAGATATATTTGCCTTAAAGTCTATTTTATATGAGATTAGTATTGCCACTCCTATACTTTTCTAGTTACTTGATATATATTTTTAATCCTTTTATTTTTAATATATTTATGTCCTTATGTCTAAGGTGTGTCTCTTGTAGACATCATAGTTATTAATCGTATTTTTAATCCATTCTGCCACTCTCTGTCTCTTTATGGTTGCGTTCAAACTATTTACATTTAGTGTGATTACCAGTAGGTATTAGTTTCTTGTTGTCATATTGTTGCGCATGTTTTGTGGTGCTGATGTTTTCTTTGTTCCTCTTACATTCCTGTGCTGAATTCCCTTTGTTTTGGGATATTGTTTTCTTATTACAGATTTCGTGTTTACTGAGTCTTCATGTTTTTCTTCTTTTTATTTTGATGAGTAGGTTTTTAACTTTCCTTGAAATTTACCTTTATCTTCCTAAGTTTAAACCAGTCTTTTATTACTTAACACTGCCTTGACTTCCTTTCCATTTAAAAGTTGTATACCAACACTGTTCATTCCCCATTTTATTGTTTTGACATTGTCGTCATTTACAGATTGATGTCTCTGTTTCTATTTTAAATCTTCACTTTGCTTTATTATTGAGAGTTCCTTACCAAGGCTGATATCTGGCTGATGCTGTCCTGTGTCCTAGACTCCAACTGTTGTCTCACATTGTTGGTTCTCTCACCAAAGGACTTCCTTTAACATTTCTCGTAAGGTTGGTTTGGTTTTTACAAATTCTCTTAATTTCTGTTTATCTGGAAATGTCCTTATTTTGCCAGCGTATCTGAGAAAGAGTTTTGCACAGAATATTATCCTTGGTTGGCAGCTTTTTCTTTCAAGGTCTTATATATGTCATCCCATTGCCTTCTTGCCTGCATAGTTTCTTCCAAGTAATCACAGTTTAGTCTTATTGTTTCCCCTTTGTAAGTGACTTTTCATTTTCCTCAAGCTGCTCCCATGATCCTTTCTTTTTCTTTGGTTTAGGCAAGTGTCACTATGATGTCTTGTTGGCTTTCTCTCAGGGTCTCCCCTATATGAGCTTTGTGAATTGTCAGCTTTTTGTCTTTCATGATATTTAGGAAGTTTTCTGCCAGCAAATACTCAACAATCTTCTCTGTGTTTTCCATTTTCTCCCTTTGTTCTGGAACTCTGATCACGTGCAAATTTTTGCTCTTGACTGTGTCCTACATAATTCTTAGATTTTCTTCATTCTATTGTCTGATTTTTCCTCAAGTAGCATCCATGGGTTATCTTCAATCTCACTGATTCAGTCTTCCATTATTTCCAATTTGCTTCTAAAACATTCTATTGAGTTTTCCATTTCTGAAATTTTGTTTATCTTTTGGATTTCTAGTTGCTGTTTTTGTATGGTTTCTAATTGTTTCTTTATTTTGGTGTTTTATTCTTGTATTAATTCCCTGAATTCTTCCATTAGTTTTTCTTTGTTTTCCTTGATTTTGGGTATTTTTTTTCCATGGTTTTGCCTATTTTCCTTGATCTCTCTCCTAATTTCTTGTAGCCTCCTATATAGTAGTCTTTTGGATTCCATATCAGGTAGTTTAGTTCCATTGCCTTTTCTTCTACCAGAAGGTTATCTGACTCTTTATTTTGGTCACTTGCTGGAGCCATCTTGTCCTGCTCTTTGATATATTTTAATATTGTCTGCTGTCTCCAAGATATTAAGGTATTATTTTATTTGCTGATTGTATTTTTTTTGTTTGTTTTATATTGCTTTTTTGTTTTCTTTTGATATGTCAGGGGGATGGGCAGGCTGTAATTTGCTGCTTGCACATCTGTGGGCACCACAGCACTCATCACCTTGTCCAGGGGGGCAGGGCAGCAGCAGGCAGGGTGAGCAAGCTTTGCTGTACACTGATGTGGTGAGGTGGATGAGGGTGGGCTGGGCAGGCACTGTCTGCCTCCTGATGTTGGTCCAGTGGTGTAGAAGTGTTCACAGCCCCTTGCCAGATGGGTAGTGGTGTTGGACAGGTCCACTTTCCACCATTCAATAACTGGTCAAGTGGTGGAAGGAGAGGGGTGGCGTGGGCCTGGTGTTGCAGTCTGAGTGCCGAAGAGGCACAGCAAGTGCCAGCAGGAAGAGGAAGGTGGTGGTGTACAGGACAAGGTAAGAGATAAAAAGAAAAGGAAGATAGAAAGAAAGAAATATTGGTGCAGTAAGGGCCTGCAGGTCGGGGCTGGGTGGACCCTTGAAAGTGGTGTGCTGGTGCACCTGTGTCACTCTAGCTATGGGGCCTGTGAGAAGTGGAGGAGGTAGAGTATGGGGCTAGGTAGGAGGAAAAAGAGAGAAAAAATGGCAGCATGACAGGGCCAGCGAGTGGGGACGGTGCAGACCCAGGCTGGAGGGAAGGAAAGGTTGATGGTTTCTGTGGCTAGATGGAAAGGAGAAGGAAAAGAAAGAAAAATAAATGGTGGCACATTTGGAGCCAGCGGGTGGGCAGAGGCAGACCTGGGGCAGCGGTGGGCCAGTTGCCCTCTAGTCGCAGCGGTGCCACAGGGGCTGGCAGGGAGTAAAGGTGGTATACAGAGCTATGTGGAAAGCAGGAAGAGAAGGAAGAAAAAGAATAGAAAAAAATGGCAACATGGTATGAGCTGGTGAGTGGGGGCAGGGCACACTCAAGGGCGGGTAGGAAGGGCAGGGAGGTGACATACTGGGCTAGGTGGGAGGGGAAAAGGAAAGAAAGACAAATATGGTGCAGTGGGAGCCAGAGGGTGGGGGTGAGGCAGACACAGGACAGCAGTGGACCAGTGCACCAGTCCTTCTCTAGCTGCAGTGGTGTGGCAGGGGCTGGGGGAAGGGGGGGAGTTGGTTCACAGGGCTAAGTGGGAGGGAGAAAGAAAATGAAGAAAAAAAAAAAATCCTGCGTGGTGGGATAGGGCAGGATGGGCCCCAGGAGCTGAAGAGGGGCTAGTATTGTAAACCTCAGTGGTGGTAGCTACCAGGCTGGTGGGGTTCTTGCTTCTACTCACCAGTGGGGTGAGTGGTGGGAAAGCATGTTTCTCTGGTTACCAGGTACTCTGTTGGGAGCTCCGTGAAGTTGCCTTTCCGTACTCCCTGCCCAGGATTGTTGCTGGCTGTGCTTCAAGATGATGACACTGTGCTATGTTAGTTGGCAGGGGGCTTCCACTTCATCTCTCTCCTCATTCTGTTTTCTGTCAATTTCTTCTTCCATTTGGTGTTTGATCTTGTTCTTTATCCCTTCCTCTGATGCTTAGAGTTCCAGAACTGACGTTTGCATCTGTTTTACTCAACTTCCGGGTCTTTGCTTCAGAGAGATGGCATGGTTTGTCTGTCTAGGGTGCCATGTTGGCCCCACCTTTGTATTGTTTTCTTGACTTCTTTTTGGGGGTAGTCTTTGTTAGTGTAGAGGAACGAAACCGTGTGTTGATCTTGTACCTTGCAACATTGCTATATTCTCCTGTTTGTCCAGCAGTTTTCCAGTGGAATCTTTAGGGTCATCTGTGTATAGGATCATATCATCTGCAAATTGAGATAGTTTTACTTCTTCCTTTCCAATTTGGATACACTTTATTCTCTTTCTTGTCTTACTGCTCTAGCTAGGACTTCCAGTACAATGTTGAATAAGAGTGGTGATAATGGACATCCTTGTCTCATTCTCTCAGCCCTTCTCCAGTGAGTATAATGTTGGTTGTTGGTTTTGAACATATGCCCTTAATTATATTGAGAAATTTCCCTTATATTCCAACTTTCCTGACAGTTTTTATCAGGAAAAGTGTTGAATTTTATCCAATGCTTTTACTGCATGAACTGATATGATCAGGTGATTCTTCTCCTTTGTTTTATTTACATGGTACATTATATTGACTGGTTTTCTAATGTTGAACTGCTCTTGTAATCCTGGTATATGAATACCACTTGATCATGGTATATGAGTTTTTTTGATATGTTGCTGAAGCTTGTTGGCTGAATTTGTTTGAAAATTTTTGCATCCATGTTCATAAGGGACACTGGTCTGTAATTTTCTTTTTTGTGTGTGATGTCTTTACCTGGTTTAGGTATCAGGGTTATGCTGGCCTCACAGAAAGAGTTTGGTAGTGTTCCTTCCTCCTCCAAGTTTCTGAAGAGATTAAATAGGATTGGTATCAATTCTTCTCTGAATGTTTAGTAGAATTCTCCAGTGCAGCCACCTGGTCCTGGGCTTTTGTTGTTGTTGCCAGATTTTTTTTTTTTTTTTTTTAATGACATCTCCAGTATCTTCTTTTGTGATGAGTCTGTTTAAATTTTCTACTTCTGTTTGTTTTAGTTTGGGTAGGTAGTGTGTTTCTAGGAATTTCTCCATTTCATCTAAGTTTTCAAATTTGTTGGAGTACAATTTTTCATAGTAATCAGTTATGATCTTCTTATCTCTGTTGGATTGTAATGTCACCAATTTTATTTCTTAATTTTGTTATTTGCCTCTTCTGGTTTTTTTCTTTTATCAATTTAGCCAGTTATTTCTCTATTTTATTGATCCTTTCAAAGAACCAACTTCTGGTTTTGATGATTCTTTCTACTGTCTTTTTATTTTCTATTTCATTTATTTGTGCTTTGATCTTTATAATTTCCTTTTTTTCTGGTAGCTTTTGGCTTCTTTTGCTCTTCCTTTTCTATTTAAGTTAATGATTTTGGATCTTCTTTTTTAATACAGGCTTTTATTGCCATGAATTTCCCTGAGTACTGCTTTTGCTGTGTCCCCAAGGTTTTAGTATGTTGTGTTTTCGTTTTTATTTGATTTTAGGAATTTTTTAAGTTCACTTTTGATTTCTTCTATGACCCAAAGTTTCTTTTAGTAGTGTATTAGTTTCCATGTTTTCTTTTTCCTTATTCTTCCTGTTGTTGATTTCTAGCTTCATACTGCTATAGTCAGAGAAGGTGCTTTGTATGATTTCAACCTTTTTAAATTTGTTGTGACTTGTTTTGTGTCCTTAGCATATTTTGGAAAACGATCCACGTGAGCTAGAGAAGAATGAGTATTGTTCTGATGCTGGGTGGAGTGTTCCATATACATCTGTGAGGTCCAACTGGCTTATGGTCTTACTTAAGTTCTGCATGTCCTTGGTGATCTTCTTTTCAGATGTTCTGTCTATAATTCAAAGTGGTGTGTTGAAGTCCCCTACTATTATTGTAGAGTTGTCTATTTCTTTCATATTAGTCAGTATTTGTTTCATGTGTTTTGGTGCATAGCTATTAGGTACACATAGATGTATAACTGTTACGTCTTCTTGCTGGATTGACCCTTTTATTGTTAAGTTATGTCCTTCTTTATTGCTTGTAGTGGATTTTGATTTAAAGTTTATCTATTATCAGAATGGCCACTCCTGCTCCTTTTTTGTTTACTGTTTGCATGGAATATTTTTCTCCATCTTTTTATTTTCAGTCTGTTTGTGTCCTTATGTCTAAAGTGTGTTTCTTGTAGACAGCAAAAGGGTGGATCACCTTTTTTTTTTTTTCCATTCTGCCACTCTTTGCCTTTTGCGTGTGGCATATAGACCATATATATTTAAAGTTATTACTGAAAATGAATTATCTACCTCACTCATTTTGCTATTTGTTTTTTCAGTGTTTCAAATATTCTTTGTTTTTAATTCTGATTTTTCTGTCTTTGTTTCTGTATAGCTGCTTTCTTGTGATGGGCCTTTTTTCTTTCTTCCTTCTTTTCTTCTGAATGTTTTTTCCTTAGTGATTTCTTAGTAGTTACCACGTATATTCCACTGGGTTTTGACCACACATATTCCACTACATGACTTACAGTTGCAAGAATGTACAACAGCTGACATACAACCTTAACATAATAAATCTATTCTGGATATAGTGCTCCCTTCCCCATTTCCATTGGAGTGTCCCCATTAACATCGATATACAACTCATATTTGATAAGTTTACTTTGTGCTTATTTCTTACAAACTTGATGTATTGTTTGTGGGATTTAATCATTGAGTTTATTCCCTAAAATATCATATAGTCAGTCCTTATGACTGCAGTGTTGTTGTGTTTTTTGGAGATCTCCCTCTCTCTCCTCGCCCCGCTCCCACCTATAAATAGATATAAGTATTTCCTTAATGCTCTTCCCTTTCCATTTGGAGTACACCCTTAAGTAATACTTGCAAAGCTGGTTTGGTAGTAGCAAATTCCCAGAGCTTCTGTTTGTTTGGGAACGTCTTGATTTTCCTCTGATTTTTGAATGACAACTTTGCTGGGTAAAGAATTCTTGGTTGGCAATTGTTTTCACTCAATATTTTATATGTGTCAGTCCATTGTCTTCTGGCCTCTAGGGTTTCTGGGGAGAAATCCACACTGTTTCTTATGAAAGACCTCTGGTATGTTATAGTGTGTTTTTCTCTTGCTGCTTTCAGAATTCCCCCCTGTATTTGGTTTTCAAGAATTTTATTAGGATATGATGCAGAGTTGCTCTTTTTGTGTCTTTTCTGATTGGGGTTCATGAAGCTTCCTGTATTTATTTGCAAGCTTCATTCTCTGTTCAGGTCTGGAAAATTCTGATTATTTCTTGGAAAATTGCTTCTGTGTCTTTATTGTTGTCATGGTGTTCTCGGATTCCAATAATTCTAATGTTAGATTTCTTAACTGAATCCCACATATCCTTTTAGATTTGTTTGCTTTTGTTCTTTTCTCTTGTTTCTCTAGAGACTTGATAAGTTCAGTTATTTTGCCTTCTAGTTCACTTATTCTATCTTCTGTCTGTTCAACTCTATTGTTGAGTGTTTCTATTGCTTTTTTCCGATTCAGTTGCTTTATTCCAAATTTCAGTAGTTCTCTTTGTTTTTTGTTTGGTTGGTTTTGTTTTTGATGTTTTCAATTTTCTTGGTGAGTCTCTCATTTTGTTCCTCCATTGTTTCCCAATCTCCACTAGTTTTTCTATGTGTTTTTTTGCTTTCTTTAGACATATTTAGCATCATAGTCTGAAAATTATCAATCCTTTGCATTAGTCTGGACTCATATGTTTTTTTTTTCATAGGAGAAATTTCCTCTTCTTTGTGTTTTGCTTTTGATTGGTCCTTCCTCTCTTGTAATTTGTATGTTTTACTATTTTTTGTTGAATTTGGGCTGTTTTGTTATTTTTTTTTTTTTTACTTTAAATTTTTTATTCTGGTTTTTGTGAGAAAATTTTCTGATTGGGCATCCTGGTGACACAGCAGCCAAGTTCCCAGCTGCCAACCAAAAGGCCAGGACCTGCACCAGCCAACCACTCTGTGGGAAATAGATGCAGCAGCCTGCTTCCACAAAGACAGTCCCACAGGACAGCTCCACTCAGCCCCACAGCGTCACTATGAGTAAGAATCAACCCAGCAGCAGGAGGCTTGGTAGAACTACTAGAGTGCACTCTCTCCCTTAAGTTTTTTTCAGTGCTGATTCAGGAGTTCTGGGTGCTTGATTTCCGGAATTCAATATGCATTCATGGGATGGAAGGTTTAGCTGGTCACAGACAGATATAAGTGGTGGGGCTTGACTTTCCTGTGGTGAAGGTGGGGGACTCTCCATGTCTTTTGCTCATGGGCACCCCTGCACAAGCTATCCCATGGTGACCTGCTGTGGGCCGTTTCCCTCTGTGTCATCCCATCAGACTGAAGTATTCTCCTCACCCTGCTGCCCTTGCAGCTCCTCCCTAGTGCCTATCCATCTCGAGCCTCAACGAGACTCAACGGCACTCTTTTGCAGTACCATGGTCTTCCTTCACTCCTCCCAACTGCACAGCCCATGAACTCCTACAGCCAATTTGTGCCACATTAAAAAAACCAGCCTACAGCTTCCTCAGATTAGCTCCTTTTCTGTGTTCCTTGTTTGGGGTATTATCCAGCCATACCAAAATGGCTGTGATGAGCAAGCATTCCTGATATTAGCAGGTAGGGTCTCCCAGCTTCTATGCCATCCCCACTCCTCCCCTCCCCCACTTCTGGGCTCACTGCAACTTGCCAATGCCTCAGCTGCCATCCAGAGTTCTGAGATCTCAGTCTGTACTTGTTTTAATTAGTTGTTTGGTGACTTAGGTGCTGGGGGAGTAAATGGGAGAGTTCACCCACTTTGCCATCTTGCTCCACCCTAGCTATTCTTTTTATATTCTCCTTTTGCTCTCCCTTCATGAGGATATAAGATAGATTCTATGACTTATCTGCCCAGCAATTTAATTTCTTTAGCTAGGTTTCTCAATTGGGGGCAATTCTGCCCCCCAGGGGATGTTTGACAGTGTCTGGAAACATTTTTTATTATCACAAATGAGGGGCTCCTGCTGGCATCTTGTGAGTAAAGACTAGGGATGCTGCTAAACTTCCTATAATATGCACAGACGGCCCCCCACCACAAATAATTATCCAGCCCAAATGTCAACAGTGCCGTTGTTGCCACATCCAAAGCTAAGCTAACTGGATATTGCACTTGATTGGCAGCACTGGTTCTGTGGTACTATGTAATGGTTAAGAGCACCACTTTGTCTACCTTAGAATTGAAGGAGTTACTTACCAGCCATGTGACCTTGGGCAAGTTCATTTAAGGTCTCAAAACTTCACTTTGCTCATCTGCAAAATGAGGGCTCATAGGGTTGTGGTGAGGATTAGCTGAGATACATGTTGATGTCAACAGCATGAGTTTATCTTATGCCTGATACATGACCTATGTTAGTTAAGATGATGACCGCTGTCTTTGTTTTTCTCCACTTCTAATTTCTTAATAATGTTCCCACCTCTTTCCTCCACCCCCATTTTGTCTCTGTTATTCTTCTCTCTCCTTCATTTATCTTTTACTTCTCTCTCACACACACAACACACACATTGTATCTTAGACAGCAGAATATGTACCCTACAAAATTACTACCATCAAATAAAATTAATTCCCTAAAATTAAGAAGTAAAGGAAGGACTATATAAATACCTGGTCAAGTGAAGACCATTTATATGGACATGACCAAATTAACTGGGCCAGTCAATTAGTGATTTAACCCACACAAATGGCCAATAACCAAAACTAAATTGCATCTGCCATTAAAACACGTTAAGACACCAAATTTTATAGCAGTCTGTATATTTTAAAAGGAGGTTGGCTGGCACAGTGGTTAAATGCTTGACTGCTTACCAAAAAGTCAGCAGTTCAAACTTACCAGCCATTCTGTGGAAGAAAGATGTGGCAGTCTTTCCATGAAGACTACAGCCTTAGAAACCCTACGGGGCAGTTCTACTCTGTCCTATAGGGTCGCTATGAGTCAGAATTAACTCAACAGCAATGGGTTTTTTGATTTTATATATTTTAAAGATCTGTCCAAAGCACTGTGAATTCACCATATTTTGCTTGTGGGTAAAAATAAACAATTTTCCAAAAATGATGTTGTATTGTGTGCCATAGAGTCAATTCCGAATATAGTGACCCTATAGGACAGAGTAGAGCTGCCCTATAGGGTTTCCTAAGTTGAAATCTTTTCGGGAACTGATCGCCAGGTCACTGGTGGGTTCAAACCACCGGCCTTTTGGTTAGCAACCAATGCTTAACCATTGCACCACCAAGGCTCTTTTTTCCAAAGATTATCAGACCCTAATAACTTGGCACCACAGTAAGGCAGTCTTTGTTTCTGGTTGACACTGAGGCACAGTTAAGGGGCCTGATGGGCCCTGGACTGAAACTCCAGTGGATGGATTTGGTGCCAAGCTGTCCATATGTACCGCCTCCTCGCGTCCAGTCATTTCCCCTGAGCTTCTGCTGTGTGAAACACTGAGCCCTTTAGCACATACCTCATGCATTTTCACCACATTCTGTTTTGTTCCCTCCTCTATGTTCCCACAGAAACTTATACATGCTGGCATCATGTATATACCATCTGATCCTAAAACCACCTGATCACACGTCTACCTCCTCCACACCGTGAACTTCTCAGCACGTTCATTCACCTTATTCAGCTTTGTGTTCCCAGCGCCAGTCACAGTGCCAGGCACGCATTAGGTGCTCAATGACTGTTTTCCAAGTGAAAGAATGAAGGCTGCTCCTTCAGCCAGAAGGGCATTTTCTACCTCTTATATCCCTGTACGGTCCTACTCACTGTTTAGGACCTAGCTCAAATGTCACCTTTTCCCTGGAGCGGTGACTGGTGAGGCTGTCTACGTTGTCACTGATGCTTTGTTTCACCGTCAGTGCTCACATCAGCCTCTACCACTGGGCTGTAATCACTTGGTGGCAGGGTCTCTGTCCTGTTTACGCTCCTATCGTGCCAACCCTAGTGTTTAGCACAGGGCCTTGCATAGAGCAGATATTCAACAAATTTCCCAGTGTGAAGGAATAAGGCTTTGCAAGAGGCAGCCCCCCCACCACCACCAAGCTGATGCACTTTAACAGCATGATTAGAGGATTTATCGTGCTTGCTGGTGAAAAATCTTACTCTGGCTTATCTAGACCCCAGATCCAAACAAGCAATTTATAGCCTCCTAGAGCCACCACTGCAGATAGCTGGAACTATTTACTGAGTGTCAGTCTACAGAGAGCACTGTATGAAGCAATGAAGGGCCAGTCTCCATCCCTGCTCCTGCTGCCTTTACCCACACTCCATGTGCCACATGGCCCAGGACCCAGCAATTGGTCTTTAAAAATTAAAAATTTTTTTTAGTTTATAAAGAAAATGTTCTACATTCTACTTTGGTGAGTAGTGTTTGGGGTCTTAAAAGTGTATGAGCGGCCATCTAGGATACTCCACTGGTCTCACCCCTTTGGGAGCAAGGAAGAATGAAGAAAACTAAACATACAAGGGAAAGATTAGTCCAAAGGACTAAAAAACCACATCTACCACGGCCTCCACCAGACTGAGTTTAGTACAACAAGATGGTGCCCGGCTACCACCACTGGCTGCTCTGACAGGGATCACAGTAGAGGGTCCCGGACAGAGCTGGAGAAAAATGTAGAACAAAATTCTAACTCAAAAAGAAAAACCAGACTTGCTGGCCTGACAGAGACTGGAGAAACCCTGAGAGTATGGCCCCCAGACACCCTTTCAGCTCAGTAATGTGGCTACCCCTGACGTTCGCCCTTCAGCCAAAGATTGAACAGACCCATGGAACAAAACAAGACTCAAGCGGCACGCCAGCCTTGCGGCAGAAACTGGAAGGCAGGCGGGAACAGGAAAGCTGGTGATAGGGAACCCAGGGTTGAGACGGGAGAACATTGACATGTCGTGGGTTGTTAACTAACATCTTAGAACAATATGTGTACTAACTGTTTGATGAGAAACTAGTTTGTTCTGTAAACCTTCATCTAAAGTACAACCAAAAAAAAGAAAAAAAAATTAAAAGATGTTTTAAAAGCACAAATTAGAACAACAATGAGATCTCATTCCTTCCTACTGCTAACAAACTTGCTACATTTTTTTTTTTTTTTTATCATTTTTGTTAGGATGCTGAGAAAAAGCTGTTGGGGTAAAAATCTGTACAATGTTCCAAAAGGCAATTTGCCTTTCATGTATCAAGACCCTTGAAAGTGAGATTACTCTACCGAAAATACAGCAATTCCACAAACATAAATGTTCCTCAAAGTGCTATTTATACTAGCAGGCTATTTGAAACTACTTAAATATCCAATTAAAAAAAAAAACCTGTTGCCTTCTAGTTGATTTCGACTCATAGTGACCCTATAGGACACAGTAGAACTGCCCCATAGAGTTTCCAAGGAACACCTGGTGGATTCAAACTGCCAACCTTTTGGTTAGCAGCCGTAGTGCTTAAATACATCCACAGGATGGAATGCTACATAGCCATTAAAAATCATGTTCTTGAAGAATATCTGCAGATGAGACAAAGTACTCATGATCACTTATTAACTGAAAAAAGCAGGTGACAAAACCATATGTGCCATAAAACCATTGTCGTCAAGTCAATTCTGACTCGTAGCAATCCTACAGAACAGAGTAGAACTGCTCCCCAGGGTTTCCAAGGCTGTCATCTTTATGGAAGCTGACTGCCATATCCTCCTCCCATGGAGCACTGGTGGGCTCACACCACTGAGCTTTCAGTTAGCAGCCAGGCACTTAACCAGTGCACAGCCAGGGCTCCTTACATGTGCCATAAACCTACTTAAAAATTTTTACTATATGCAAACTAAAAAACACTGGAAGCCTCCATGAACTACTACCTACTTTACCAAGAGGCCAGAAGAAAGGTATGGTACTCAGCTACGAATACTGAATGTTTTGAACAAGGACTCAATAGATCGATCTTGATCAAAAGGAGGAAAAACGTGGAACAGAAATTAAAATTTTCATTGAAAACCAGACTTACTGGATACATTGAAGCTGAAGGAACCCTTAAGTCTATCATTTGGAAACAACTTTTAAGCCTAGAACTGAAACTATCCTATGAAGTCATCTTTAACCAAACAATTTAGCTCATTTAATAAAGAATGTTACCTTGAGCACCACATTCTTTAAAAGAATTATCTATATGAGATTAAATGGACAACAGAAACTCTAAAACACAGATGAGAACTTTAAGGGGGCAGAGACTAAGCTAACAGTGGTGAAACAACAAGGGCAGAGATGGGGGAATGGTGACAGGATGTGAAATCACCACTGTTGATAAGCTGTACAAGGAGAATGGTGACAGGATGTGAAGTCACCACTGTTGATGAGCTGCATAAGGAGAATGGTGACATGATGGGAAGTGACCACTGTTGCTGAGCTGTGTAGGGAGAATGGTGACAGGATGGGAAGTGACCACTGTTGAGCTGTGTAGGGAGAATGGTGACAGGGTGTGAAGTGACCACTGTTGCTGAGCTGTGTAGGGAGAATGGTGACAGGATGGGAAGTGACCACTCTTGATGAGATGTGTAGGGAGAATGGTGACAGGATGGGAAGTGACCACTCTTGATGAGCTGTGTAGGGAGAATGGTGACAGGATGGGAAGTGACCACTCTTGATGAGATGTGTAGGGAGAATGGTGACAGGATGGGAAGTGACCACTCTTGATGAGCTGTGTAGGGAGAATGGTGACAGGATGTGAATGACCACTGTTGATGAGCTGTGTAGGGAGAATGGTGACAGGATAGGAAGTAACCACTGTTGATGAGCTGCGTAGGGAAAATGGTGACAGGACGGGAAGTAACCACTGTTGATGAGCTGCGTAGGGAGAATGGTGACAGGACGGGAAGTGACCACTGTTGATGAGCTGCGTAGGGAGAATGGTGACAGGATGGGAAGTGACCACTGTGGATGAGATGTGTAGGGAGAATGGTGACAGGATGTGAAGTCACCACTGTGGATGAGCTGTATAGGGAGAATGGTGACAGGATAGGAAGTAACCACTGTTGATAAGCTGTGCAGGGAGAATGGTGACAGGATGGGACGTTATCACTGCCCATGAGCTGTACTTGTAAGAATTGTTGAATGGGTGTATGCTCTGTTGTGTATACTTTCACCAAAAATAAAAAGTTAATTAAAAAAAAAATACTGTAGACAAATATACTCAAAACATAAATACTGTTTGCCACTGATTGGTGGGATTATGCTATTTTCTTGTTTTATTCTTATTTTCTGTATTTGTTTACTTACTGGGAAAAAAGATATTTGGGAAAGATTACTGATGAATTTTGACTGATGGTGTCATTCTACGTTCACCACATAGCCGCGGAGCCAACAGGACTCTGCCCGTGGCCGGGGCTTTATGGATGAGGAGGTGTAGGCTCTAGGTGGACCACCGGCCTACCCTCGTTGGCTGCAAAACCTGATAGACTCAAGGGAGCCTGGGGCTTCTTAGCCAGTGACACCATCCTCCCTGGCCCCCTCTGTGTTGTCCCTGACTCCGCTACTATATTCATGATAGAACTTGGGTCTACCCTTCCTGCCCTCGTGAAGTCCAACCTTGCCTGTGATGCATCAAGTGACCATCAGCAGGAATCTCATAAAGGATTCTAAGGGTCAGAAACTCACAGCCCGAGCCCGCGAGATGCACAGAACTGCCCCTGACAGCGCAGTGCAGGGTCTGAGAGGACCTCCCGGGAGTAGGAGGTCACCAGCAGGGCCTCTCCTGACTGAGCCAGCCACACCCAGGCTTCTAAAAGCACACAAGTTCTCCCAGGTGCCGCTGTCTTTTTCCCCGGGCTGCCTTCCTTCTCCCAGCTCCTCCTCCAGTTCTGAGCTGACCTGCTTCTTCAAGGCCCCTTTCCTGCGGAGGAGGGAGGGTATTTCCTAGCGAGGCTCTACCCATCCAGCTTGGGCCGAGACCGGGCAGCACGTTAGGAAAGACAGAGCTGCAGGGTCAGAAGACCTGGACATCGGGCCTTTCTCAGCTTCTGTTTCTTCTGTTCATTTGTAAAGTGAGAATCAGAGGTTTCTAGAACTTTTTGTGAGCAATGGAACCTTTTTAAAAAATAAAACTCGTGGCAATACCACCACCGCCAGTTGCCGTGGAGTCAGCTCCGACTCCTGGCCCCCAGGCGCGTCACACAGCCCTGTGCTCCACCGAGTTTCACCAGCTGAGTGTTCACAAGAAGATCTCCAGGACTTTCTTGTGAGGCGTCTTTGGGTGGACCTGAGTTGCCAACCTTTTGGTGCAACTGTTTGCAATACCCAGGGACTTCGCAGATCAGATAGAATCGAGGTGCTCTGATTGAAGGGCCAGAAGAGGCAGAACTCCACTTCCTCACTCTCCCCCACAGCAGAGGCCCCCCGACACCATCCCAAGGATCTAAGACAGTTGAGATCACTGGACTAGATGCTTTCTCAGGTTCCACCCTTTGCACACATTCCTGAGCTCTCTGATGCTCTAAGTCTAAGGCACACTTACCGGTCGACAGCAATGACCCCAAGGGTGAGCATGCTGGCCGAGCTGATCAGCAGGTAGAGTAGGGCCGAGAAGTTGCACCAGACCACACCAAAGATCCATTCCCTCCGAATGGAGCTTGTCACTACAAAAGGCAGCACCAACACAGACAGCAGGAAATTAGACAGGGTCAGGCTGAAGACGAACTTGTTGCTGAGGGTGAGGAGGTAGGACTTCTTGTACAAGGTGACCACAATAACTAGGTTGCCCAGGCAGACGAAAACGGTGATGACAATGATGGCGATGAACTCGGTGACAAGGACGTCCCCTTCACCACCCTTCAGCACAGTCAGGTTGCTCAGCTCCTTCCTGTGGCCGAGGGAGGAGTTGAGGCTCATGGTCAGTGTGCTTCTGCGTGGGGTTGGCAGAACATGCTGGACAACTGGGGAAACAAGGCAAGACCAGGACAGTCATCAGATCCTTCCATCTCCACTTTCCCCAAGAGGACACCGAGGCCGATAGGGGTTTGTTAGCGCGCCCCAGGTCATCCACCTAGGCCAGCAACACTCAGCCAGTCTTCTCACCCAGGCTTCATACAGTGGACTATTTTCTGCAACCAGCTCTAGGCACGATTCACAGCACCCCTGTGAGCAAAAATCTCTTCCTCCCATCTAAACCACCCTACCCCTTTTCCTGAGGCCAGTAGTTCCAAACCTTTACCGTGCTGAAGAATTACCCGGAGTGCCAGTTCCAAGTCTACTGTTAGGCTCCGCCAGTAGAGATTCTGATTCCAGAGACTAGAGAAGCAGCCTCAGAATCCACGTTTTAAATAGCCAAGTTGAGTGAGGCAGACGATTCTGTTACAGATGGTCCCTGGGGGACTCTGTGGACTACCACTTCTAGGCCTTTGCTACGCAGTGTGGTCCCTGAGACAGCAGCATCAGCATCACCTGGGAGCTTCTCAGAAGTGCAGAATCTTAGGCCCCACCCCTGGCTCACAGAATCGGAATCTGCATTTTAACCCCAGCCCCAGGGGATTCAGGTACATGAGAAAGTCTGACTCTCAGATTATCATAGGAGCTATTCTCAGTTCCCTGAACAGGGTTTAATCAACTACAATTCATACTGAGACATTGTTAACTGCCCTCGTCAGACATGGTGAGGGAGGACAAGGCTCCAAGCACTCACCATCAATGGGTAAGTGGAGCCACAGGTGAAGGACCTGGCCCACAGTTACCATTCTCTACAAGGTGCAATTCCAGCTCTCAAAAAACTGTTCCAGAGCCTGGCTAAAATTCTCTTTTGGCTAAAATTCAAGAATGACATATTTTAACATTAAATCCTACAGATTTAATGTTTCTCCAAAAATTTGAGTCAACTTTAGTCAGCCCAAAAAATCCCACAGATCAACTGCTCTGGTTTCCCACAAACAGAGGACACCAGAAAGAAAGACTGCTTCCCATGAGCCAGATGACAAGTACCCTGGTGCTTAAACTGCCTACACGTGGCATCAAAACCTTCCCCGCACCCTCCTGGTGACCTGGCATCTCCGTCCAAACACTTCTGGCAACAGGAGGCTACAGAGTAAGGCAGCCCTCCCCTTTGCCAGCAGTCTTCAATGCCATCTGAAAGTTTCCCTTCTGGAGAGATTGCCTGCTACAGCCTATACCAATCCCAGGCCTGCTCACTCAAGCCGCACCAAACAATTCTAATCCATCTTCCAAATGACAGCTCCCAAATACTTCAGAAAGGTACCTGTTTTCCCTTCTCCAGACTAGATCTCCCTATCATTCTTCATTATATGGTTTCCAGACCCTTCACTAACTTGGCCTTCCTGCTCTGGATTCATTCCAAGATGTCTATGACTCTCTTGATTTGTGGTCCCCAAAACTTAACACACCACTCTAGATGTGGTCTAGTAGGTATCCAACACAAAGGGGCCGTTCCCTGCACAGCCCGGGTAATCGTCTTCCACTGGGCACTGTGAGGCTTACGTAAGGGGGTGGCCAACTGAAACCCCACCTGTCTGAAGGCCCCAGTCCCAGTCTTGAGCTTATGGAATTATGTTCCTAAGCTTAAGTATAAAACATTATTTCTGCTAAATTTTATTTTGTGCAATTTTGGCTCATTATCTCCAGGCTGCTAAAATATTCTGAATTTTGATTCAGTCACACAATACATTGTTTCCTCCAGCTTTGTGCCATGAATATGTTTTATCAGAATGCCTTCTGTATCTGTGTCTTTGTAGGGTGATTTCTGATTTTTGTCTTTATTTGGTGAGTTCTGGTTTTTGTTAACTCTTATGTAAGTAAGCTATTAATTGGTATCTCAAAATAAACTTTCTACATAAACATATTATTCTTACGTTAACTGAACAAGTATCAGTATAGTGTAACATGGTGGTTAGGAAAATGGAATTTGAGTCATTAGACAAATTGGGAGAAAATATTTACAGTTTACATCACAGAACGAACAAATCTGTCTTAGAAGATGTACAAGCAGAATGCTTCTTAGAAGCAAGGACGGCGAGACTGTGTCTTCCATACTTTGGACATGTTGTCAGGAGGGATCAGTCCCTGGAGAAGGACATCATGCTTGGCAGAGTACAGGGTCAACAGAAAAGAGGAAGACCCTCAAGGAGGTGGATTGACACAGTGGCTGCAACAATGAGCTTGAGTGTAACAACGATTGTAAGGATGGCTCAGGACCAGGCAGTGTTTTGTTCTGTTGTGCATAGGGTTGCTATGAGTCGGAACTGACTCGATGGCACCTAACAACAACAACATCACAGATAAAGGGCTAATCATCCAAATTTATTTTAAAAATTCCCAAAAAATCAAGATGAAAAACCAGAGAGAAAAATGGGTAAAAGACATAAACATAGAGTTCACAAGGTATACCAATGGTATTAAACATATGAAAAGATGTCCAGTTTCACTCAAAATAAGAGAAATGCACATTAAAACTACAATGAGATACCATTTCTTTCCTTTCAGACCAGCAGAAATCCAAAAGCGTGGCAACATGCCTTGTGGGTGAGGCCGTGGGAAACAGGCCCTCTCCTGCGCTCCAGATGGGAATGGAAAATCGTGCACCCTCTGGAGGGCTCAGAAACCCCTAACAAGACCACAGACACATTTACCCTGTGACCCAGCAGTGCCATTTCTAGGTATTTACCCTGAAGATACGAGTTCATAAAATGAAGTAACAGATACACAAGGTTATTTTATGCATTGAGGCACTAGCTAGAAAAAAAAAAGGGGGGGATAAGTGAGAAATAAGAATGCATATGCACATACATCTATAAATATATTTGTTTATGCAAATTATTTACAAGCTAATTTTAGTTGGGTTTCTGTTACTGAGTCAGAGGCAACCAAAGCCCCTACACTGGGGTTGATAAAATATTTAGATGTAGCCTTGAATATTTTCTGGAATTAAAGAAACACATGAGTCCTCAGATTGAAAAAGCACATCGAGTTCTGAGAAAAAGTCAGAATAAGGTAACGCCAAGGCACATCATAATGAAAATGACAAACATCAAAGAGAGAAAACAGTAAAAGCAAATTTGCCTCTGAAGCAATAACAGTTAGATAAACAGCAGACTCTTCGAAACCAAAAATAGAGGGCAGAAAATAGTGTATTAAGAAAAAACACCGTTGCCCGGAAGTCCTACATCACTCAGGAGAGAGGCAAATGAAGCCTGAATGCTTCCTAATGACTCCTCACTTAAGGAAAATTTTCACGAAGAAGGAAACTGAATCCAGAGATAAGGGGTGGATCAGCAGAAAAGAACCTGGTAAATACGTGGATAAATCTAAATTAAGAGCTGTAAAAAATAAAATTTAAATTTAAAAAGTCAAACATCAACAACAAACATAAAAACAGCTAACTTGGGAGATTTAAAACAAGATGACAACTAAAACACTAAGCAAAAAGGAAGGTCTTAGAGGTGTGACTGGAGTAAAACGCTCTAAGTTAGTATGCACACATGGCAGGGACTTCGGTTACAGTTATTTTTCCAGTACCTGGACAAGTGCCTGCCACACAGTAGGTACTCAGTAATTATTTACTGATGAATGACTAGCTTTCAAAACTTTGTCATTATTAAGTCAAATACAACTGTTATCATTATAAAGGTAGTCAATAAAAGAATTTAAAAAATAGGACACAAAGCTTCCAAATCAGAAGATGGAAAAGGGGAATAAAGTACCCCTAGATCTTCGACCTCCTTCCTCTCTCCAGTGGCCTATGAGCAGACACGGTAGTGAACTGTAGGATCAGAGAAGCCAGGATTGGATACAGTCCTTGAGGTCCTCTGGTCCAACCCGCCACAGGAGGCAAAGAAGGAACACGGGCCAAAATCCAAAATCCCAGCCTCTGCCAGGAGGCCTGGGGTGGGGAAGGCACAAATCCCAGCAAATCCCCCAGGGTGTACCTTTAAAGAACAAGAAGAGGGGGGATTTGGAATGCCCCAGCCAGAGGAGGCTTCCTGGCAGGCAGCCAGCTCACCCAGGGCCTGACAAGCCAGGGCCCCTTGAACCGAAGCAAATTCTAGTGTGACTCACGCCGCCACTCTCCTGGGCAGTTCTGCTGCCAGACTGTCTACAAAGTTGCTTCAGAACTCCCACAGTCCCCTGGTCCTGACCTGCCAAATAAACCACCTTGTACTCTCCTCTGAGAAACAACCAGACTGTAACAGGACGGAGGCCTTGACAGACACATCAGAGATTACCCACGAAAAAGAGGACAATCTCTCTTAGACAGGTCACCAGGGAAGGTGGACGTTTACTCGCCCTTGGGGCCACAGCTCAATATATTACAATCACTCCTCACTTGGAACTGCCTTCAGTCTTCCTGAACATTCCGGGGGACAGCAAATCGCTGCTGGACTAGACTACTGCCATCGCCTCAAGTCATTCAAAGTCAAATTTTGGCACTCAAGTGAGTGATCAATAAGAGTTTGGGTTAAAAAACAAGGCAACAACATAGAATTTTGAGATCCCTATTGTGTTTTGAAAACTGGTTTGCATGGTATTTTACAAGAAATAATTCCAGAAATGCTTTTAGTTGCAAGGGTGACTTGCTCAAGGGAAAGCATTTGTCAAATGTCACTTATTCAGTTGTATAAAATGATTTTGATCTCCGTACAGTCTATTTCTTTTTTCCCTACTCATATTGCTATCACCTGCACTTGTCAGAAAGACCGCGTGGCCTGCTGGTCAAGTGCACAGACTCTGAAGCCAAGCTGCCTGGGTTGAAAGCCTAGCCTCTCCACTTTTTACCGAGGTAAGCCTAAGTCAGTTAATTGACTTCCAATTCCTCACCCATAAAATGAATATTACCTTCTCATAGTGTGCTGTGAACACCAAATGAGTTTGTGAACTGTGTCTGGCACACAGTGAGTCCTCATTACATGTTAGCATCACCATTTGAAAAGGTTTCCCTGATTTTGTTTTGGGAAACCACCCTTCTTTTTTTAGACCATATGATTTGGGTGAGGAGCCCTGGTGGCGCAGTGGTTAAGAGCTCAGCTGCAAACCAGAAGGTCGGCAGTTTGGATCCACCAGCCACACCTTGGAAACCCTATGGGGTAGTTCTACTCTGTCCTATAGGATCACTATGAGTCCGTATCGATTCCACAGCAGTGGATCGGGATTTGGGTGACGCCAACATCACTCAAAGCTCCCAGGGTCAGCTCTTGATTCCAGGCTGGCCAGGTAGTCACAGTGATTCGTCCAGAGATGGTCACATGACCCAGGACTTTGGCTGCTACTATTGGAGGAAAAATTAGCCTACCACTAAGGATGGTAAGTTGACAAGATATGAGCCTGGGATTGAGGCAGCTGGCCATCTTTAGCACTATATGGAGACAGCTTATCGGTAAAGAAAGCTGAAAGAACGAGACAGTGCAAGAGTGAGACAGCAAGCAATTAAGAGAGAGAAGGAGAAAGAACACAAGTGAACCCACAAATGCTGATGAAATAACCTGAGATGCTAAATCTTCTTGCTCTTCTCAGTTATAGAAGGCTGGGGAATTTTCTGTTTCACTTAGGTTAATTTGGCTGAGTTTCTATTACTCGAAACTTAGAGAATCCTGACCAATACTGTGATAGAACATGGTCAGACACGCCATGGTCTGTGTGCAACATGCCAAGGTGCCGCCCATTTTCAAGCTTAGGACTACTCCTCAGGCATAGCTCTGCTTGCCTACAGCTTTTCACCCCCAGAATGGTCTCTTTGGGACCAGAAGATCCATGCCCCAGTCCACAAGGCGCCCCACCACCTCCACAAGGCCTCTTGTAAATGAGGCCAATGAAAGGAGAGCCTGGGGTCTGCAAACCGCAACCCCAGGCATAGGTGGGCCCTGGGAGGCCCTCAGGGATCAGAAGGAGGCAGGACTCTCAACATCCTCTCCAACTAGGGCTTGTTGGAGAGGGCAAGTAATATCTGTCCTCTCCAGAATCCTGCTCTACAGAAAATACTCTGTTTTAGGATAAGGCTCCCTTCGGATACCCTTAAATATACCCGAGCGAAGTAGTGGTTCACTTCCTCCTCCGCAGCCTGCCTGGAGCTACAGCCCCACCCTCTCTGAGCAGGCTACACCACTTCATTCCCATGCCACAGGTCCCACAGCCTTTGACACCAATTCTTATGAGGAGCTGAGCAGCCAGAAAAGCTGGGACCACCAGATGCCCTCTTCTAAAGAAATCACATGCCAACAGGCGGGCACATAAGACATTCAAGTTACCAACCCTCCAGGCAAGGAAATTCCTAAACACCACTTTAGCCAAGCCCAGGGGAGGCCACAGTGATGCTGTTTTGGCCAGACTCTCAGAGGCTCTTCATCGCAGCACCTCGAATCTCATCAGCCACTGCTGGGGAGGTGGGCTGGTAGGAGGGTAGGAAGAAGGTTCTAACAGCCACCTTGTTTTATGTTTAAGGTTACTGAGAGTCAGCTCTCACCCCCATCCATCCCAAACCAGGCTACATGACACACTAAGAGCCAGAAAGAGATGACAGGGTCCCTGGGTCTCCACACAGGGCATTGGCCAAGTACCAAGGGTCCCTCCCTCTCTCCCTCATTCCCTGGTACTCACATGGAAGTTGTTCCCAAAGATGGTAGGCACATGGACTTGGCCTCTGCAATCCTGGAGGGATGTGCCCACCCATCCAACCCAGAGTCTGTCACAAGGTACAGTGCTTCACTCTTCACTCCACTAGGGCACCGCAAACCTAGTAATGTCCTTGTTCCAGGACTCTCACTTAATATGTGGAGCAGCTCTAAGCTCTGGTCTACTTGGGAAAATGCATCAGGGAAAGGACAAGAAGCTAGAGTCAGAACGCCAAATGACCTATGGCCCCTTTCTGAATTCTTACTTTGCCAGTGGCTTTGATCTTTCACACACATACATTATCAGCTTGAGTACTTCACTGCCCTTCACAACATCCTTCGTACGGTGGGCTGGAAGACTGGAGGCCTGGGTTCTTTTCCAGATTCTGCCACTATGATCCTGTCCACAAGAACATCAGCAGTGAGGCTTTCAAGTATCTTTCCAAAACCAATCTTTTGGTTCCTAAGCATAGACATTTTTCAAGACTCAATCCTTAATCCAGTCCTTTCTCCCTACACCCTTGAGAACTGTACCTATTTCCAGAGTACTGCTTAATTATTATCAATAAAAATCAGTATTTGCAAACACTGCAACATACAAAGTACGTTTACACACATCACCTCATTTGATCTTCTGAATCACTTTTAGAGGTAGAAGTTATTATTCTCCCCATTTTAGAGAAGCAGCATAACATAATGGTTAAGACCATGAACTCTGAAACAAGAGAGCTGAGTTCAAATTCTGGCTCTACTACTTGCTGGCTCTATGACCTGTGCATGCTACTTTACCTCTCTGGGCATCAGCTTTCCCATCTCTACAATGGGGATAACAGGAATTACCAACCTCACAGGGTTGTTGGGAGGAATGAATGAGTTAATACTTGTATAGTTCTTAGAATAGTGCTCAACTCCATGTGCTTGTTAAATAATAAAATGGGAAACTGAGGCTCAGAAATGTTAAATTACTAGGTCAAAAGAACAGCAGGTAGTAGGCCACAACTTGGCCCTTTGGATATAAGCCTATCTGTAATCTATCCATCCACCTGGCAGAAGAGATTCTATATGGTCTGGCCTCATCTACTTCCCAGACTTCTCTCCCACCGACCCTTCGTGTACTCTCTGCTCCAGCCAGCTGTGCTAAGTCTCCCACTGAAAAGATGTCACCATTATAATTCCAATTTGCTCTTGTTTGTGCCTATCCTCTATTTGGAATATTCTCCCTGTTTGTGGGATGAATGAATAAGACTAAGTCTGTAATATTTTACTGATATACTGGTCTAATAACTTCACTGAAAGAGAGAAGGGAAGAAAGAAACAAACGGGGTGGAGGGGTGGAGAGAATACTGCAGCTTGATACAACGCAAAAAATACACCAGGGCACGTTTGCTTTAACTTCTCCCCTTCCCTACAGGGCTTGGAGAGTCATGAAATGCATGAAGCCAGCAATCTTCACAGCCTTTTATCCAGACTGTTAGAGATGAGAAGAACTTTAGAAAACATCCAGCCTCATCTCAGGCTGTAACAGATGAGGGAACCAGGGCTTGTCTAGCATGCACTATTCCCCACAAGGGACTAGTATGGCACTTACTTCCAAGGCTGAGCCGCTGAATAAAACCACTAACTGACCCAGCAGATGGGACTCCCCAGGTTCTATGCTAAAACACAGCTCAACTTTCCGCTCATCACACACCTCTGTTTGCATTTTTTTGTTGTGACATGTTAGAGAACCTAAGGAACACTCAGTATCCAGCAAAGTTGGATTCTGAGCCATAGTTGAATTTTTTGAAAGGCAACTGGCTTCTCTCCCAGGATTCCACCAGAAATATTAAAAACTGCCATCATTTCCTCATGCTCCTGAGTCAACACAGACAAGGGAGGCTCCACTTCAGCCTCCAGGAAGCCCACAAACGTCCCTCTGAACTCAGGATGAAGAGTCTTAAGCCCTAAGAGGAAAGTGCTTTAGGAAAAGGGAAGAAAAAGCAGCTGTGGTGTTTCCACAGCTATTCAGGGAAGCTTTAGGGCAAGCCCTCGCTATAGAAATAACCTTTCCACTGTACAGGTTATCTTTTCTTTGCCGGCCCACAGGATACCCGGCCCAGACCACGCTATCCCCCTGGGTGGCAGAAGGGCCAAAATGCAGCTTTTAAGGGGAGGCTCAGGGGAGGCTCCACAGACAGTGGCCCACAGCCATCCTGCCTGGAACTGGGATTCCAGCAAATCCCAAAGGTAAAGCTGGGTCAAACCAGGTCAGAACTGCCCAGGGCCACTCCAAATCTACCTGACAATGCTTCCAAATGAGGTGATTGAACAGGCGACTGGACCAAGGACCTGGTTAGGAGACCCTACTCAGACGGCAAGAAGTGAAGACCACTCCTCAGGGCACCGAACTCGTATACCCGACTGGCTACTCAGCGTCTCCACTTGAGCGTCACAGGCATCACGAGCTTAGCGCATCCAAAACCAGATTTCAAATTTCCTGCCTCTCAAACCTGAGATGGCTCTTCCCCGTCTCATGTTGTGGTACCTCCATTCTCCCAGTTGCTCAAACCCCAGACTTTAGAGTCAGTCCTGACTCCCCATTTTCTCTCACATCCCATATTTGGTCTGTTAGCAATTCTATTGGCTCTACTTTTGAAATGTACATAGAATTCAACTATGTCTGCTACCACCACTCTGGTCCAGGCTACATTATGTTTCTTCTGGATGACTGAAATAGCTTCCACCCTAATCTACCTGCTTTTGCCCTTGAACCCATTTTCAACAAAGCAGCCAGAATGAGTCTGTTTAAAAAAAAAAGTTCAGAATAAGTCATTCCTCCACTCAGACCCCCAAAGGGATTCTGGTGTCACTCAGTAAGTTCCTGTCTCGACTTGCATCTCCTAACTTGACCTGGCTCTTCCTTACTGCTCCAACCTCATAATGAAAATTACTTTCTATTCCTTCCACCCCAAACACACTGGCCTCCTCACCGTTTTCCAAGCACATCCATCAGGCATGCTCACACCTCACCAAACTTCTGTTCCCTATGCCTAGACCGTCCTCACCCCAAACACCTTTGTCGGTCACTCTCTTACTTCCCCTAGGCCCTCACTTCCTTAGGGCCCAGAAGTTGACGTGTCCACAAAGCCTCTGGAGTCCATCCACAGAACCCAGCGTTGCATGCTCCCTTCCATTACCTCATTCCCCATTCCCTTCTCTACTTTTTTGCCTCAGGATGCACGTGTGTGTGTGTGTGTGCATGCACATACATATATCCTCAGGATGTGTGTGTGTGTGTACACTCACATACGTATACACACGTATGCACTGCAGAGCCATAGATGGCTTTTGTGTGGCCTTTCTAGCCATAGTCTTGTAACTCCCACCCGAGCGACTGGGCAGGGCAGTGCAGACATGGTAATTGTGGCCCACCAAAGGCACTGGTAAGTTTTGCCATCCTTCTGGGCTTGAAATAAGCCACCCCAGAGGCAGGAGAGAGAAGAATCCCACCACCACCAAGAAAGAAGAGCCAGTGCATCCTTTATACCAGGGATCCCTGCGCTGAGAAGCTCCTGGAAGCAGGAGACCGAGAGAGAGAAGGAGCTCTCACCCTGAAGACACTGAGAAGTGGTGGTAGGAGAGACCTGGCAGCACAGACCCAGCAGCAGGAGATGGTGCAGGGCTTCCCGGCCCATGGAGAGAGGAAGCTGAGTGCCTCTGGGCATAGGCAGAGGGCCAGGGAGAAGCAGGCCGGCAAGCATGGCTGGGAAGAGGCTGTCCTGATGCAAGAACTGCATCCTTGAGTGTTTCTGAGCCTGAATTGTAACCTGTTACTTCCCTAATAAACCCCATAATCATGACTATGGTCTGTGAGTTCTGTGTGGCCACTGCAATGAATTACTGAACCCAGCAGATGGGAGGGGCAGTTAGCGTCAGAATTGGTAAAGATGGCAGAGAGGGGAGGCATGTCTGAGCCCCACCTCATAAGAATCAGCCTTGGGCTGTTGATCTTGACTCTCCTTCCTCCCTTTGAACTTAGAGGAGGTCAGGCACCGCCCTCATGCAGTTTTTAACACACACATACTCACCACTCATCTGTCAGTTTGTTGTACTATGGTGGCTTGCATGTTACTACAGTTCTGGAAGCTATGCCACCAGTATTTCAAATACCAGCAAGGTCACCCAAAGTAGACAGGTTTCAGCAAGGTTTCTGTACTAAGGCAGACTAGGAAGAAAGGCCTGGTGATGTACGTTAAAAAAATTAGCCAGTGTTGTGGGGACCATAGTCTCTGGAATATCTCACTCAATTGGCATGACATAGTTTATAAAGAAAATGTTCTACATTCTACTTTGCTGAGTAGCGTCTGGGGTCTTAAAAGCCTATGAGCAGCTATCTAAGACACTCCGTTGGTTTTGCCCCTTCAGGAGCAAGGGAGAATGAAGAAAACTAAAGACATAAGGGAAAGATTAGTCCAAAGGACTAATGGACCACATCTACCATGGCCTCCGCCAGACTAAGCCCAGTACAGCCTGATGGTGCCCGGCTACCACTGCTCTGACAGGGATCACAATAGAGGGTCCCAGACAGAGCTGAAGAAAAATGGAGAACAAAATTCTAATTCACAAAAAAAGACCAGACTTGCTGGCCTGACAGAGACTGGAGAAACCCCAAGAGTATGGCCCCCGGACATGCTTTTAGCTCAGAAATGAAGTCACTCCTGAGGTTCACCCTTCAGCCTAAGATTAAACAGGTCCATAAAACAAAACAGGACTAAAAGGGCACACCAGTCCAGGGGCAGGGACTAGAAGGCAGGAGGGGACAGGACAGCTGATAATAGGGAACCCAAGGTCGAGAAGGGAGAGTGTTGACACGTCGTGGGGTTGTTAACCAATGTCATAGAACAATGTGTGTACTAACTGTTTAATGAGAAACTAGTTTGTTCTGTAAACCTTCGCCTAAAGTACAATACAGAATAAAATAAAATAAATTAGCCAATGAAAATCTTATGGATCACAACATAGAGGGCCAACGAGAGCATAATAGCCACAACGATGGAGTCAGACATGCTGGTGATCATGAAGATGGCACAGGACCAGCAAGGTTTCATTCTGTTATACATGAGGTCACCATGAGTCAGAGTCGTCTCCGCAGCAGCTACAGCAACAAAACAACACACACACACACACACACAAATACATATATAGAAACACACACATACACACACGCATATATACAAACACACACACATACACACTCACATATACACACACATATATACAAACACACACAATACACACACACACACACACACAAATACACACACACGCATACACGGTACTTACTTATCTTGTTAATGACTTTCTTCCCTACAAGGAATTTGGGGTCTGTAGATTTTTTGGTCAGCACCTAAAACAGTGCCTGGCATACAGTAAGTGCCCAATAAACGTGTGATAAATAAATGAATATCTGAATGAACAACCAGGCATTAGATATCCTGGCACACTTCTCTCCACAGGCCTAAGTGGATTTAACGAGTAAAGACCTGCTTAACAATTTCTAATGTCCAGTGTTGCTGTTTTCTGGCTACTCAGCTTCCCCTTTACATTCGCTCCCTCTATAAACTATCGTACCACACATCCTCTAACTTAGGCGTTCTCAAGCTGTGGGTGGCAGTGATTGTGACGGGCCTTCCCAGCCAAATGCCCTCCAAGCCCTGTGCACAGGCCAAATAAATAATGGCTTGCACGTATGTGAACTATTACACTTCAAATGTCTATAAATGCTACTGTGGTCAACAAAATTCAAATTCATTTTTTACAGTGTTACTGATCACAGCAGCTTTTAGAAATGAAGCATTTTCTTCAACTGAACAAATACTAAAAAGGCAGGTGAGGATCCCTGATCCACTCAGCCTGGGAAAGTTGGGAGGTGACCACCAGAAGTCACTCCCCTCTCCCAGCCCACTCATCTCCTGACTGCCACTCTGGGAAGGACATCTAGCTCATGGCCCAGGGGAAAGGGGAAACTTCGAGGAACATTTCCAGAACGCTCCCAGAACACTCCACCCACAAAACGACCCTTTCCACGTCTTACTACCTAAGTCTTCCTTTTATATTTTAGTTATCCTTTCAGACACGCATGTCTTCTCTGGGTATAAGCTTTTATTTTTAGTGGGGATGCTTTTCCCTCTAGATAGTATGTGAATCCTACAATGCACAGGACAGTCCCCCACGACAAGGAATTATCCAGCCAAAAACGTCGACAGAGTCAAGGTGGAGAAAGTCTGTTCTACAGCAACAATTTGGGTTCATTCTTCTTATTGCTTTTACCGTATATACTTATTAGACAGCTCAAGGAAAATAAAACAATCCCTTCCGTAAACACACACACGCACATGTATTCCAAGAAGACAAGAAAAGACGGAAGCTATGCTGAGAGTGAGACTGAGATGATCACTTCCATCACGAGATAAACAATGATTACTATGCTAACTGGCTTTTATCCTTAATTTTCTTTTTTAACTCATTATCATCACAGAAGCAAGCAAACTAATTAAGCCCATATTGCTAAAGCTGAGAATATTATTCACAAACAGCTGAATACCCTTTCTCTGATGACCATACCTGAGACAGATGCAATCCTACACACCCCTTAGGAATAGGGGATGTCCCCTCCTCACCTTGCCGTGACAGTCACGCCACCACCGGTTCCTGGATACTCCTATATTGTTGCCCCCCAGGTAGCTCCCCTTCTCACTCCTCACTCGACCACTCAACAAATGTTTACTGAATACCTACTCTGGGCAGGGGCGGATTATCCAAAAAGCAAGGTAAGCATGGGCTGATTTGTGCTTACTTACTAATTTGTGCTTACTTACACGTGAATGATCTCACATGGATCTCACTTTGATGTGGTGTGGTGAAACCCATGTGAAATTGTTCACTATAGATTAGTAAGTAAGCACAAGTAAGCCCATGCTTACTTTGTTTATTGGATAATCTGCCCCTGACTCCAAGCTATAACTCTACTCATGATTGGGGCATAGACTGAATAAGACAGGCCAGTGCCTCTCATCTCCTGGAGCTTACATGGTGGCGGGGCCGGTGCGGGGTCGGGGGGGACAGCGAGTAAACAAGCAAACGATAAAGGTATAACATAATTCCAGATAGTTGTGCGCACTATGAAGAAAAGCAGAACAGGATAAGAGGAGAGGGAATGGGTGAGTGGGCTTACACAGGGTAGTCAGGGAAGACTCTCTGAGGAGGTGACATTGAAGCAGAGCCCAATGAGGCAAAAGAATAAGCTACATACAGATTTAGGAGAGGAGCACTCCAGGCTTGGAGGTCAGAATGCCTGGTTAAAGGACAGCAAGGAACGTGGAGAGAAGGGGAAAGGAGAATGGTAGCCTCTGGAAGCAGGCAGGGGATAGATTACATAGGCCCCTGCGGGTAGTGAAAGGAATTCGGGTTTATTCTACACATGATGTCACTGAGTGATGTGGCTGGCTCATGTTTTAAAAGGGTCGCTCTGCTGCTGGGTGAAGAGTGCGCTGTACAGAGCAACCATGGAGGCAGGCAGACGAGTTAGGAGGCTGCAGCTATGGTCCACATGATAGATGGAGACTTGGACCAGGGTCATGGTAACAGAGGAGGTGAGAAGTGATTAGATTTACTCACCACCTTACAGACTCCTACAGCTTAGAGCTAAATAAGGACTTAGAAGTAACACATTCTACCAAAATCAAACCCATTGCCATCAAGTTAATTCCGACCATAGCAACCCTACAGGACAGAGTAGAACTGCCCCATAGGGTTTCCAAGGAGCAGCTGGTAGATTCAAACTGCTGACCTTTTGGTTAGCAGCTAAGCTCTTAACCACTGTGCCACCAGGGCTTCATTTTACAGGTGCTGAAACTGAAGCCCAGAGAGGTGCAATGATTTGCCTCTAGTCACGTACCTGATTTTGACAAAGCCCACATATCCTGATTGCTGTCACTACAGTTCTGCCCTTACCTGGCCATCCCTGGGCTGAGACGGAGAATGCACAAGAAATGTAACAATAGGACCCCTAAGGGCCATAAGGGTAGTCCTAGCCGTGTTCAAAATAAATGACTAAATTTGTTTTGGGAAAGGCCATTCCCTTCTAATTGCCCAATCCAGTGGGCCTGTCCTCTCTGCACATCTGGCTCTTTTGACCACTTTTACTTTTTTTTTCCCTTGGCTCACCTGCTCCTGCTTCATCCTGCCTCTCTCTCCTTTAGTTTTCCTTAACCACCTTGTTCACGGCTGATCATCCCATCCTGTGTTACTGATTCCCACCATGCTGTCTGGGGCACTATTGCCACCTTTCTCATTTACAGAGGAAATTAACTGTTTGTGTCCTGTGTCTCTTTCCCTTCCTTGGTAGTTGCCCCTGAATTTTCTTCCGAGATCCATCTTTCTCTACTCCAAGTCCACTTGCAATGACCCACGGCCCACCAATTAGCACATCCCAACTCCCTATGACCCACTCAGAGCTTACGAGACATAACAAGACTGCTGCTGGGATAGCTAAGAGAAAGACCATTCCCCTCTCCCTCTGGACATGAACCTGCAGCTTCCGCCTGCCATCAGGAGGGGAGAGCCATCACATGAAACAAGAGTTGAAAAATGAGTTCTGATGAAATCATTTAATCCCTGAAGCTAGCCACGCCTGAAGCCAGATACGCTTTTGAGCTTTTTTAGAGATATGAGGCAATTTTTTTCCCTTTTGCCTAAGCCAATTTTAACCAGATATTCTACCACTCACAAAAGAAAGAGTCCGATCAGATACCCCATCTCTCTATACATACTCCCTCTGTATAAGCACCCTCTCTAGTTTTTACTTCTGGGTCTTCATCTACAGCCTAGACGACCCTTCAGAGCTCCAGACTCATACCCAACCACCTACTAGATGTGAACCCTGGTGACACAGTGGTTAAGAGCTCAACTGCTAAGCAAAAAGTCCTAAGTTCAAATCCACCAGCTGCTCGTTGGAAACCCTACAGGGCAGTTCTACTCTGTCCTATAGAGTTGCTGTGATTTGGAACGTTGGAATTGACTCGACAGCAATGGGTTTTTTGGTTACACCCAGGCACCTCAAAGTCATTACAAAATGAAACTGATCATCTCTGCTTCTGCCGTCCCCCCTCCCCATATGGTTTCTCTGATAAAATACCACCACCCACCCAATCACTCAGTTCAGAAACCTGGGATGTCCTACTCTTACCAGATCATCCTGACCTTGAGTAGATTAATAAATATATCTTTCCATACTTATTTCCCAGAGTGTTAGGATGGAATGAGATAATGTCTCAAAAGCAATAAATGTCAGTCTATTCCATTCCCTGTCACTGACATCCAGTGCATTGCCACTAAATCCTAAGCCAAACTTTGTCCGCACCACCACCACCCCAGCTCAGAGTCCTCGTCATCATTCCTCTGGATTATTACCAGACATTTCTATTTCGTCTTCTTATGTCTGATCTCACCCCCAGAGGTCAGATCCTCCAGACTGATGGTCCCCAAACATAAGCCTGACATCATGTTATTCCTTGCTACCCACAGAATGTACTTATTTGCAGGTCATACAGGGGTCTGTATTGCCTGTCCCCTCCGGACCCCATCCTGCACTTCAGCTATCCCAAATCACTCATAGTTCTCCAAATACCCTCTGCTCTTCTCTAACTCTGCGGCTTCATGCTCAGTTCCCACTGCCCAGAATGCCCTTCCTCCCTCTCTACCCACCTAGGGAAGAGCTCATCCCTTAAGACTGGGTTTAAAAACATCACAGTAGAAGCAAAAGGAAATAGAGACGCTAAATTTACTAGAGTTTTACATACAAATTCAAACCTAACCTCCCCAACGTCCAGACAGGAAAGAAACTGAAAAAAAAAATTAAAAGACAAGAAAGTAATTAAGAGTATCTTTTAAAGGGAAAAGAAAGCAAATGGAAAAGAGAAGATTTAGGAGGCTATATAATCTTGAGATAGGAGAGGGCTCCTGAAGCAAGACAGAAAACCTGAAGCCACAAAGACAAAAGACAATAAATGTAACCTCATAAAAATTTTTAAAACTTCCACACAAAAGATACGACCAATAAAGTTCAGGTAACAGACGTAAAAGATGAAATATTTGACATATTAACAAGAGAAGGATAAGACCCAGAATTTAGAAAGAGTCCCACAAATCAATGAAATTACAAATAATCCAACAAAAAATGGTCAAAGGATTGAATTGGGGCAATTAGAGGAAGTATAAACTGGTTAGGCTTTTTTTTTAGGGTAAGTTTGGAAGAATCTGTCAATATTTGAACTTTGTGTTGCTCCAGCAGTACCTCCTCACTGAAGGCATAACAGCTTCCCCAGCCAGGCTGAGAACTCGCTCTCTGCTTCTCAGGGCTCCCTCAATGCATTTGCCATGACTGTCTCCTCTCCCCTGCCGGGCACACAGCACGCCAAGGAAATAGATAAAAAACAGCTGCAAGCACGCTCTCCTGGGGTGGGACAAGAATAACAGATCAGAATGAGTGCTGGTTGAATGAATGAAGTACGAGTCATAAAGTCAATCCTTCTTGCAAACTCCATGCAGCACTGACAGCTATCTCAGCTTTGTGGATGTTTTGTTGAAGAAAAGCATGGAGAAGACACCACTTCTGCCCTCCAGTCATACTTGCTGCATCTCAGAAGGACAGTAAGTATTCCCAAAGGTCTAAAGAAGAGGTTGCAAGTGGCAGCCTGCAGACCATAACTAGTCTGCACTTATAATTTGGTTGTTCCACATATTTAAAAAAAAATTTTTTTTAATTAGTTACCAACTTTGAAAGTATGGAGCTTTTTGTCATAAAGCTCCAGATTTACAGCTTCTCCAAAGGCTCAGATGAGGCAACAATGTGCTGGGACTTTGTGGCACCTGCCTCCTTGGGGAGGTGAACTTACTCTGCCTGCGGCTCCCACCCAGCCCTCCTGCCCCGCCTTCCTCCTGAGCTCAGGGGTCCCTGACGGGCCCCAGCCAGCAAAGGGCTTTATACCAGAGAACTGTCCCTCCTTCCTCCTGAGCTCAGGGGTACCTGACTGGCTCCAGCTGGCAAAGGGGTTCATATCACACAGCCATTCCTCCTTCCTCCTGAGCTCAGGGGTCTCTGATTGGCGCCAGCTGGCAAAGCCTTATGTCAACAAGGAGGACACAATCTACAGGTTTAAGTTGTATCTTGAGTTGTCTTGAGTCAGTCTCTTTTCAGATATAAAAGAAGCAAGCAGAGAGGAGAGACACTTCCTACCACCAAGAAAAAAGAGCTGGGAGCAGAGCACATCCTTTGGACCTAGGGTGTCTGTGCTGAGAAACTCCTAGACCAGGGGAAGATTGATGGCAAGGACCTTCCCCCAGAACTGTCAGAGAGAGAAAGCCTTTCCCTGGAGCTGGTGCCCTCAGTTTGGACTTCTAGTCTCCTGGACTGTGAGAGAATAAAAAACTGTACATGAAAGTGCTTGTAAGCACCTTGCAAGTATAAAATAAGATGGGACAGGCAAAGGGGGGCACTCTGAAAGAACTGACAGAAAAGGGCTGCACAGATCCCAGTTAAAGAGACCCGCCTGTATGATCTAAGGTCCCTCCCTGCTCATCTCCTCTTTCTGCCCTAGGGCCCTGAGGATGCCTCTCCCTCCCCTGATCTCAGTGGCTGTAAACCATCCCATTGCCTTCACGGAGAACTGCCCCACAGAGCTTCCAAGGAGCGCCTGGTGGATTTGAACTGCCAACCTTTTAGTTTGCAGCCATAGCACTTAACCACTATGCCACCAGAATTTCCAAGGTGGCTGTAGTAAGCTGGATTGTAAGGGAAAACTACTATCCTGTAGCAGGAGCTCTCTGGAGCTCATTGCAAGGTCCTGGTCACAGAGGGAGAAGAGGCTAAGGCTGAAAGGACAGAAATGCCTGTCCTCCCCCGCCCCAGGGACAGCTGAGACAGGGTCCCTGATCTTATCTCTGTCCCTACTGGACCAATCTAGAACCAAGGTCCTCTCCCTCCAAAACCACACCCCTTCCTTACTTCACGGGATCAAACGACTGCTCTTGAAAGCACTCTGTAAAACGGATGAAAGGAACAACAACGAACAAAAATAGCCCCGAGGATGGATGTAAAGTAAACCAAATGGGAGTCTAGGTGGTTGCTGGCAAGGAGGTCTCTCTGGAAAGCACAGAGAACATCCCACCTGTCCAACAGACGTTCTCATCCCACCGGCCTTTGTCAAAAGGTTGCACGGGGGAACCCAGATTAACCGAGTCTCCCTCTTGCAGATCTGACGGGCAGAGGCGCCCACTTCGCGGCGCCGGGCCGGCCGGGAGACTTCTGGGCGCGCCTCCCACCGAGCCTGTGGGAGACAGCGCCCTGAGCCCCGACTGGGAGAATGTTGCTCACCTGGTCCTCGTGGATTCCAGCCCGGGGTCGAGGCCCCTTCGCCTCACACCCCTCTCCCTGGGGAGGGCGTGGAGCACTAGCCGGAGAAGCACTGCGCCCAGCAGCAGGGTCCCAGGCAGGCACCGAAACCTCCCCTTTCCGGGCGACGTGAGAGGGGGATTTGGGCGGCGCGGGAGAAATGGGGCGGGCGGCACTCAACAGCATGGGGTGGGCCTCTCAGAAGCCCCTGGCCGCTGGGGAGGGGCGCGCCCCCAAGATCTCACAAAGAGCTCTGGCTCCCCAAAGCAAGGTGGGGTGCGGCCGGAAGAGCAGCCCCTACCTCCAAGGGGGGAGCGAGAGGAAAAGGGCCGTGGAGGCGGGGAGGCGTGGAGGCAGGGGGAGCGGAGACCCTTCTCCGCCAGCCCTCCCTGCACAATGAACTCAGACCCGCTCCATCCCGGTAAGCACCCCTTCCGCCCGGACCCGCGCCACCAGCCCGCTGCTCACCCCGCAGCCGCCGCCGCGGCAGCTCAGGGCCCGGCCGGACCGCCTCACCGTTCGGCCGCCGCCGCTTCCTTCCTCCCAGCCGCGCTCGGGACTGAAGGTTTCGGGTTTCAGCCCCCCGAGCCCCGCTTCGCTCCTCCCGCCGCCCCGCCACGAGCACGCGGAGCGGGCCCGCGCAGGCCAAGTAACTTCGCGGCCGGCGTCCCCGCGCGTCCCCCGGCCCCCCGCCGGGGACCCAGCGCCCTCCCGGCCCCCCGCCGGCGTCCCCGCGCCCCCCGGCCCCCACCGGCTTCCCCGAGCCCCCCCCCCGACCCCCCCTGGGGACCCAGCGCCCTCCCGGCCCCCCGCCGGCGTCCCCGCGCCCCCCGGCCCCCACCGGCTTCCCCGCGCCACCCCCGACCCCCCCTGGGGACCCAGCGCCCTCCCGGCCCCCCGCCGGCGTCCCCGCGCCCCCCCCAGCCCCCCGCCGGCTTCCCCGCGCGCCCCCCGGCCCCTCGCGGCTCACGGCCGACCCCAGCCCCGCGCCGGCTTCCCCCGCGCCGCCTCAGCCCGGCGGTGCCGCTTTCCTCGAGTCTGCCGGGCCTCCCCGGCCACTTTCCCGTTTCTTCCCACCACCAGCCTCAGCTGCTGGTCTTTGTCTCGCCCTTACCCTCTCGGCTCGCCCCACTTTTCGTTTCTTCTGTAAACCTTTGTGGTTCCTACTTGGGCCCTCCTGGTTCCCGTTCCTCCGTCCCAGTTCCAGCGTTTGGGACGTCCCCTTTTCCATTTCTCTCTCCATCACACACGTACTTTCAGATTCTCCCCGTAGGCTCCATGCAGCCCCAGTCTCCTCCTCTAGTCTGGTTGTGAGGCTTCCTGGCGTCGCCTTTCCTGCTGCTTTCATGCACCCCACCAGTGTGTCTGAGCATCCGCCTGGTGCCAGGCGCTGTCCTGGGCCCAGGGAATATCACGGTGAATTAGCCGGGAAGCCTGCCTCTGAGGAACCCACAGCCCGAGGTCCGGGGGGTGGTGAAGAAGGGCGATGGGGGTAAACAGGTTTTCACAAAGCTACCGAAAGGCCAGGGAGCAGTAATTAGGGTACAGAAGCCGGGGCGCTGCCAGCTCGGAGCAGAACAGTCCTTTCTCACAGTTGGTCTTTTTGCCTTTCCTCTCCCCCACGTTCTGTGCCTCACCCCAGCCTCCTGCGTTTTCTATGCAGCAGTCTTAGTAAGGGATGAAAAGTTGAAGTAAACAATAAAACTAGTAAAAAGAAAAGAAAAGAAACGGGCACCAAAATAACCAGGTAAGAAGTTATAAAGCTCAGTTCACTAAACTCCAGCAGAAAATGACCCGGCACTTCGAGCAGGATTCGGGGTTCCCTGAAATCCATCTGAGAAATGGACTAATTATTCCCCGTCTGCGGCCGACAGCGTGGGAGCTGCTGCGTTACGGTCGTACCGCTGAGACGCCTGTTAGAGCAGTAATTTACCTAGCACCTGCCAAACATGCTGCTTGCTTCACAGACAAATGAGATAATAGGGGGAAAAAAAGGGAATGGAGGCCTTATTATTCCTATGGGATAGATGCTTTATTTGGTAAAAAAAAAAAAAAATGGAAGCTAGAACTTTCTTAGAGTTAGGTCACCCGGGGAGCCAGATGCTTGAAGGCACTTAAAGCCGTTTGTTCTCAGGAGTATTTTAGACATTTGTTCTAAAATCCCTACTTATTTCTTCAGTTTGCACTAACTCAAACGCTGGCTAAGCTTTGTGACCCTGGGGCAGTTAGACAACCCTTCTGAGTCTCAGCTTATTCATATATAAAATGGGGATAGTCAAACCTGCCTATCTGTGAAGTGAAAAGATTGAATGAGGCGCTGTACGTAGTCACCCAGATTACAGAGCCTGAGAGCTGGGCGTTTTGAAAGGTGGTATATGTAAGGAAGGGCTGAAAGTATGTGCTACAGACTGTGTGGACAGAATGCTATCCAAAAACAAACAATTATGGCTCTTTCCGCTGCGGATCCACCCACACGTCCTTCACACTGAGCAGACTTCTCCCAAACTTATTCTGGTTTATTTGAACTCTTCAGTTGAAAACATTTCCCCCAGCTTCTCATTATCAATGTATTATTCATCACAAAGGCTTGCTTTCCATCCTCATACGCTCAGAACTTACTGTGTGTTCAGGATAGAAATGGCTGCCAACAAATGCATTTTTCCAATTGCTCTTAAGATGTTTTTTCTTCTTCTAGAGCTAATACTGAGCTGTGAGCAGTATTCAGTCAGACTCAGAGGAAACATAGAAAAATTATTATTAAAGTATTGATTTCACTATATATCACTGTAAAGGTGACAGTCATGTAAAAACCATGAAATTGATTTTGTGCAAGAATTTAATTTTTTTTTCAAAAATAAGAAGAGAAAGATATATAATAAATTCTCATTTCCCAAACCAGTTTGATAAGCCATTCTCTTCTAGGACCCCAAAGAACTTCTGGACTAAGAAAGGGGAGGCCTCATCCAACTGAGTTCCAAATGCTTGCTGCAGAACTCACCTGTGATGGTTCTTAGCTACCATGAGTCGATTCTGCGGCCCCAGGCTGCTAAAGTAGAACTGCTGCATAGGGTTATCCAAGCTGTGACCAGATCTGAAGCGGATCACCAGGCCTGTCTTCTGGGGTGCCTCTGGGTGGGTTTGAACTGCCAACCTTTCGGTTACTAGTACAGCATTTAACCGTTTGAGCCACCCAGGGACTCCCTACACATGATTAGACATCTTTTGTATAAAGTATTGTTTCAGACCAGCAGTCCACACAGGACTGGTCAAAGCAGACTTATGAAGTACGCTGTCTGCTCAGTGTGCAGTATTATTGCCCCATGCTTCACATGCTAGATTCTTCCTGTCCTTCACATCTCTGCTTAAATATCACCTCTTCAGAGAAACCTCTCAACAATCTAAAATAGGTTCACTAACTTACTCTCTCTTCTAGCTCCCTGTTCTTCTCCTACACTAGATGTATTCCAATTTATAATATATGCGGTATTTTTGTTTATTTGTTATGGTATGTCTCCACTGGTAGACAAAAACTCCATGCGGGCAGGAACTCTCTCTGTTTTATTCACCAGTATGGGACCAGGGCCTACCATAATAAAAAATTTTAAAGAAATTAATGAAAAAATAAAAATAAATTAAGTATATCTTCAGGCTCCCTGATTCTCAAACCTTGGGACTTAGAAGAGCCCCCTGGAGATTTCTTCAATATGACACTAAACGCTCAAGTGATAAGGGAGAAGTTTGATAAACTACAGGTCCGCATGAGCACAATTAAGTGTTCTAGAATTCCCATTCTTCACAATGTTATTCATGATTTGTTATGATCCGCACAGTTGAAAATTATACCCATACTCACTAGGATGGCTATAATCAAAAAGACAGACGATAACAAGTGTTGCTGAAGATGTGGGAAATTGGAACCCTCATACATTTTTGGTGGGAATATAAAATGGTGCAGCCACTTTGGGAAACAGTTTGGCAGTTCCTCTACTCTATGTTAAACAGAGTTATGATACGGTCCAGGAATTCTGTTCCTAGGTACCCAAGATAATTGGAAACATGTCCACACAAAAACTTGTACATGAATACCCAAAGCATAGTAGCCAAAAAGTAGAAACAACCTGAATATCTGTCAACTAATGACTTAATAAACAAAATATCATATGTCCATACTATGGATTGAATTGTGTCCCCCCAAATGTGTGCCAACTGGGCTAGGCCGTGATTTCCAGTATTATGTGATTGTCCAGCATTTTGTAATCTGATGTGATTATCCTATGTGTTGTAAATCCTAACCTCTGTAAGGCCAGTGAGGCAGGATTAAAGTCAGTTATGTTAACATAAGTTTCGAATCCAGATTTACAGCTTCTCCAAAGGCTCAGATGAGGCAACAATGTGCTGGGACTTTGTGGCACCTCCCTCCTTGGGGAGGTGAACTTACTCTGCCTGCGGCTCCCACCCAGCCCTCCTGCCCCACCTTCCTCCTGAGCTCAGGGGTACCTGACTGGCTCCAGCTGGCAAAGGGGTTCATATCACACAGCCATTCCTCCTGAGCTCAGGGGTCCCTGACTGGCGCCAGCTGTCAAAGCCTTATGTTAACAAGGAGGACACAATCTACAGGATTAGGTTGTATCTTGAGTTGTCTTGAGTCAGTCTCTTTTCAGATATAAAAGAAGCAAGCAGAGAGGAGAGACACTTCCTACCACCAAGAAAAAAGAGCCGGGAGCAGAGCACATCCTTTGGACCTAGGGTGTCTGTGCTGAGAAACTCCTAGACCAGGGGAAGATTGATGACAAGGACCTTCCCCCAGAACTGTCAGAGAGAGAAAGCCTTTCCCTGGAGCTGGTGCCCTCAATTTGGACTTCTAGTCTCCTGGACTGTGAAAGAATAAAAAAACTGTACATTAAAGTCCTTATAAGCACCTTGCAAGTATAAAATAAGATGGGATAGGCAAAGGGGGGCACTCTGAAAGAACTGACAGAAAAGGGCTGCACAGATCCCAGTTAAAGAGACCCGCCTGTGCCATCTAAGGTTCCTGCTCATCTCCTATTCTGCCCCTGGGGTCTGAGAATGTACATGATACAACATGGATGAACTCTGAAAATATTATGCTAGGTAAGAGAAGCCAGTCACAGAGAAACCTATAGCGTATGATCCCATTCATAGGAAATGTCCGGAATAATCAAACCTATACAGCAGAAAATAGGTTAATTGTTGCCTAACGCTGGGAATGGGAGTTGAAGAGGAATGGATAGTGGCTAATAATGGGTTAAAAGATGAACATGTTCTAAAATTAAATTATGGTGATGATTGCATAACTCTGTGAACATACTAACCCAACTCACAGTGACCCTTTGGGACAGAGTAGAACTGCCCCATAGAGTTTCCAAGCTGTAAATATTTCTGGGAGCAGACTGCCACATCTTTCTCCCATGGAGCAGTTTGTAGGTTCAAACTGCCAAACTTTTGGTTAGCAACTGAGCACTTAACCGCTGTGCCACCAGGTCTCCTTTGTGAATATACTAAAAAACAGTAAATTGTATACTTTAGACAAGTGAGCTTCATAATTAGTAAATTATGTCTCAGAAAGGTTGCCTAAAAAAGAATCCCTAGGGGACCATGATTTCAGGGGACATCTAAGTCAATCGGCATAATAAAATCTATTAAGAAAACATTCTGCATCCCACTTTGAAGAGTGGCGTCTGGGGTCTTAAACACTAGCAAGCGGCCGTCTAAGATGCATCAATGAGTCTCAACCCACCTGGATTAAAGGAGAATGAAGAACACCAAGGACACAAGGCAATTATGAGCCCAAGAGACAGAAAGGGCCACATGAACCAGAGACCTGCATCATCCTGAGACCAGAAGAACTAGATGGTGCCCAGCCACGACTGATGACTGACCTGACAGGGAACAAAACAGAGAACCCCTGAAGGAGCAGAAGAACAGTGGGATGCAGACCTCAAATTCCCATAAAAAGACCAGACTTAATGGTTTGACTGAGACTAGAAGGACCCCAGCAGTCATGGTCCCCAAACCTTCTGTAGGCCCAGGACAGGAACCATGCCCGAAGCCAACTCGTCAGACATGGATTGGACTGGTCAGTGCATTGGAGAGAGATGCTGATGAGGATTGAACTACTTGCATCAGGTGGACACTTGAGACTATGCTGGCATCTCCTGTCTGGAGGGGAGATGGGAGGGTAGGGGGGTTAGAAGCTGGCAAAATGGTCATGAAAAGAGAGGCTGGAAGGAGGGAGCGGGCTGCCTCATTCGGGGGAGAGTAATTGGGAGTATGTAGTAAGGTGTATATAAGTTTATAAGTGAGAGACTGACTTGATTTGTAAACTTTCACTTAAAGTACAATAAAAATTATTAATTAAATAAATAATTCACCATAACCAAGTGGGATTTATACCAGGTATGCAGGGATGGTTCAACATTAGAAAAACAATTAATGTAATCTATCATTTTTTTTATCATATAAATAAAACAAAAGACAAGAACCACATGATTTTATCAACTGATGCAGAAAAGGCATTTGACAAAGTTCAACACCCATTCATGATAAAAACTCTCAGCAAAATAGGAATAGAAGGAAAATTCCTCAACATAATAAAGGGCATTTATACAAAGCCAACAGCCAATATCATCCTAAATGGAGAGTCTGAAAACATTCCCCTTGAGAACAGGGACGAGACAAGGATGCCCTTTATCACTACTCTTACTGTACATTGCGCTGGAGGTCCTAGCTAGAGCAGTTAGGCTAGATGAGTAAATAAAGGACATCCAGATTGGTAAGGGAGAAGTAAAAATATCTCTATTCGCAGACAACGTGATCTTTTACACCAAAAACCCTAAAGAATCCTCAAGAAAACTACTGAAACTAGTAGAAAAGTTCAGCAGAATATCAGGATACAAGATAAACATACAAAAATCAGTTGGATTCCTTTACGCCAACAAAGAAAGCCTTGAAGAGGAAATCACCAAATCATTACCATTTATAGTGGCTCCCAAGAAGATAAAATACTTAGAAATAAATCTTCCCAGAGACATAAAAGACCTGCACAAAGAAAACCACAAGACACTGCTGCAAGAAACCCAAAGAGACCTATGTAAGTGGAAAAACATACCTTGCTCATGGATAGGAAGACTTAACATTATAAAAATGTCTATTCTACCAAAAGCGATCTATACATTTAATGCAATTCCGACCCAAATCCCAAGGACATTCTTTAATGAGATGGAGAAACAAGTCACCAATTTCATATGGAAGGGAAAGAGGCCCCAGAATAGTAAAGCATTACTGAAAAAGAAGAACAAAGTGGGAAGCCTCACGGTACCTGATTTTAGAACCTATTATACCGTCACAGTAGTCAAAACAGCCTGGTAGTGGTACAACAATAGAAACAGACCAGTGGAGCAGAACTGAGAATCCAGACATAAACCCATCCACATATGCACCGCTGATATTTGACAAAGGCCCAGTGTCAGTTAAATGGGGAAAAGACAGTCTCTTTAACAAATGGTGCCGGCATAAATTGATATCTATCTGCAAATAAATGAAACAAGACCCATACCTCACACCATGCACAAAAACTAACTCAAGATGGATTAAAGACCTACATATAAAATCTAAAACGATAAAGATCATAGAAGAAAAAATAGGGCCAATGCTAGGAGCCCAAATATATGGCATAAACAATATACAAAACATTATTAACAATACACAAACACCAGAAGAGAAAGTAGATAACTGGGAGCTCCTAAAAACCAAACACCTATGCTCATCCAAAGACTTCACCAAAGGTGTGAAAAGATCACCTGCAGACAGGGAAAAAGTTTTTAGCTATGACGTTTCCAATCAGCGTGTGATCTCTAAAATCTATATGATACTACAAAAACTCAACAACAAAAAGACAAATAACCCATTTAAAAAATGGGCAAAGGATATGAAAAGGTGCTTCACCAAAGAAGACTTTCAGGCACCTAACAGATACATGAGGAAATGTTCACGATCATTAGCCATTAGAGGAATGCAAATCAAAACTACAATGAGATGCCACCTCACTCCAACAAGGCTGGCATTAATCCAAAAACACAAAATAATCAATGTTGGAGAGGTTGTGGAGAGACTAGAACACTTATACACTGCTGGTGGGACTGTGAAATGTTACAACCACTTTGGAAATCGATTTGGTGCTTCCCTAAAAAGCTAGAAATAGAACTACTATAGAATCCAGCAATCCCACTCCTTGGAATATATCCTAGAGAACTAAGAGCCTTCACACAGATAGATATATGCACACCCACCCACGTTCATTGCAGCAGTGCTTACAATAACAAAAAGATGGAACCAACTAAGGTGCCCATCAACAGATGAATGAATAAATTATGGTATATTCACACAATGGAATACTATGCATCGATAAAGAACAATGATGAATCCATGAAACATTTCCTAACATGGAGGAATCTGGAAGGCGTTATGCTGAGTGAAATTAATCAGTTGCAAAAGGACAAATATCATATGAGACCACTATTATAAGAACTCAAGAAATAGTTTTAAAAGAGAAGAAAATATTCTTTGATGGTTATGAGCGTGGGGAAGGAGGGAGGGAGGGGGTAGTCACTAATTAGATAGTAGATAAGAAACTATTTTAGGTGAAGGGAAAAATAACACACAATACAGGAGAGGTCAACACAACTGGACTAAACCAAAAGTAGAGAAGTTTCCTGAATAAACCAAACACTTCGAAGGCCAGAGTAACAGGGGCAGGGTCTAGGGACTATGGTTTCAGGGGACACCTAAGTCAATTGGCATAATAAAATCTATTTTTAAAAAATCCTGCATCTCACTTAGGTGAGTGGCATCTGTGATCTTAAATGCTAGCAACACAGCCATCTAAGATGCATCAATTTGTCTCAACCCACCTAAAGCAAAGAGAATGAAGAACACCAAAGACACAAAGTAGTTATGAGCCCAAGAGACAGAAAAGGCCGTGTAAATCAGAGACTACATCAGCCTGAGACCAGAAGAACTAGATAGTGCCCTGCTACAGTGGACGGCTGCCCTTCAGGGAACACAACAGAGAATCTCTGATGGAGCGAAAGGGCAGTGGAATGCAGACCTCAAATTCTCATAAAAAACCAGACTTAATGGTCTGACTGAGACTAGGACTCCAGAGGTCAAGTTCCCCAGACCTTCTGTTAGCCAAGACTGGAACCATTTCCAAAGCCAACTCTTCAGACAGGGATGGGACCGGACTATGAGATAGAAAATGATACTGGGAGGAGCAATCTTCTTGGATCAAGTAGACACATGAGACTATGTGGCAGCTCCTATCTGGAGGTGAGGTGAGAAGGCAGAGGGGGACAGAAGCTGGCTGAATTTTCACAGAGAATAAGGGTGTAGAGGAGGAGTGTGCTGTCTCATTAGGGGGAGAGCAATGAGGAGTACATAGCAATGTGTATCTAAGAGAGACTGAGAGACTGACTGGATTTGTAAACTTTCAGTTAAAGCACAATTAAAAAAAAAAACTAAATATTGGGAGACAGTAAGGTTCCTGTTAAACCTCATATCATGGACAATTAAATGTTATCACTGGATTCTGCTTCCTTAGATGGGGAAGGATAGGAACAGCTGAGTCAGCTGTGTTAATCAAGACAGCGAGGAGTAGATTTTAGTCAACCTAAACTCAGAAATCATTTTTGCTATTTGGAACATAATTTGTTTCTCTTCATTTTCCCATAGTTTATTTGGGGGGTTTTCTTTCGACAGTATCCATTATTTCATTTCTAGTAGAAAAGTTGGAAAAAAGAAAAGACCGTTTCTCTCCCCTCAGGCTAGGGGGCAGAGCTCCGTTAGTGGCCAAGGTCGAGCTGCAGCAGCCTCAGCCAAAGCCCTCGTGGACTTGGGAGCTGGCTGGTGAGTGAGGGCCTCTCAGGGGACAGGAGCTCTATGCCCATTACTCTGAGGGTCTCGATAAATTTTTAAAAAGAGAGAGATATTAGAAAAGAATAAAGACATGTCAATACAGTCTTGAAACACACATGGCATATTCAATATTTAATTTTAGCAAGTAAATACTTCTAATATTATTCTTCGATACAACACAACAATTTGTTTCTCTACCCAGAAAAATTAGAATCATTGAAGCATTTTGAACTGATAAGAAATGATGAAATTTTTACAGAAAGATAATAGTGCAGAAAAAATGCTGTAATTACAGTTTGAATGATGGCCACATGGCACATATAAGCTGTAGACTTAATTTAAAACGCACCATCATATATGCAATTTCCTACCATATAATTGTACTAATAACAAAATTCTATTTAAAATAATTTGTTACCGGTGGAATGGACAAGTAATGGGACACAAGTTTCAGACTGAATGATTAATATTTTCTTTTTTCAGACCCGTCACATTGTCTCTGTTGTTCATAACATTATTTGGTGACAACATGAAGAGTGTACATTTGAGGCCCTTTGTGATTGAGAGCTCCTGTGAAAAACAGGAGACTCCCACGTCAAACAGCTCTCTGGATCCCTGCCTCTATTCCTTGATCATGAGAAGCTCTGTGGTGAGGTAAACCTGTGGCCCCCCAATCCTTGTTGTTGTTGTTAGGTGCCATCGAGTCAGTTCCAACTCACAGCAACCCTGTGTACAACAGAACGAGATACCGCCTGGCACTGCGTCATCCTCACAATGGTTACTATGTTCGAGCCCATTGTTGAAGCCATTGTGTCAGTCCATCTCATAGAGGGTCCTCCTCTTTTCCGCTGACCCTCTATCAAGCATGATATACTTCTCCAGGGACTGGTCCCTCCTGATAACGTGTCCAAAGTATGTGAGATGAAGTCTTGCTATCCTCACTTCTAAGGAGCATTCTGGCTGTACTTCTTCCAAGACAGATTTGTTCCTTCTGGCAACCCATGGTGTACTCAGTATTCTGCACCACCACCATAATTCGAAAGCGCCAGTCGTTCTCCGGTCTCCCTTATTCATTATCCAGCCTTAGTATGCATATGAAGTGATTGAAAATACCATGGCTTGGGTCAGGCACACCTTAGTCCTCAAAGTAACACCTTGGTTTTTGAACACTTTAAAGAGGTCTTTTGCAAAAGATTTGCCCAATGCAATACATCGTTTGATGTCTTGACTGCTGCTTCCATGCGCATTGATTGCAGATCCACAAAATGAAATCCTTGACAACTTCAATATTTTCTGTTTATCATGGAGTTGCTTATTTTGGTGGTCCAGTTGTGAGGATTTTTGTTTACATTGAGGTGCAATCCATACTGAAGGCTGTATTCTTTGATCTTCGTCAGCAAGTTGTTTCAAGTCCTCCTTACTTTCAGCAAGCAAAGTTGTGTCATCTGCATATCAAAGGTTGTTAATGGATCTTCCTTCAGTCCTGGTGCCACATTCTGCTTCATATAGCCCAGGTTTCGCATGAGAACAACTAAGTGTTCTGGAATTCCCACTCTTCCCAGCGTTATCCAATGTTATCGTAATTTGTTATGGTCCACACAGTCAAATGCTTTTGGGTAGTCAACAAAAACACAGGTAAACATCTTCCTGGTATTCTCTGCTTTCAGCTGAGTTGCATCTGACATCAGCAATGACATCCCTCATTCCACGTCCTGTTCTGAACTTGGATTGAATTTCAGACAGTTGCCTGTTGATGTACTGCTGGCAACCATTTTTAATTATCTCCAGTATTACTTTACTTGCATGTTATATTAATGATATTGTTTCATAATTTTCTCATCCTATTGGTTCACCTTTCTTTAGAGTGGGCATGTCATGGATTGAATTGTGTCCTCCAAAAATATGTGTATCAATCACACAATACTGAGAATCACACAATTCTCAGTATTGTGCGATTGTCCACCATTTTGTCATCTGATGTGATTTTCCTATGTGTTGTGAATCCTGCCTCTACGATGTTAGTTAGGGGGAATGTTAATGAGGCAGAACTCAATCTACAAGATTGGATTGTGTGAACCAATTTACTTTGGGATATAAAAGAGAAGTAAACAGAAAGACAGGGAGACCTCATACCACCAAGAAAGCAGTGCTGGGAGCAGAGCACATCTTTTGTACCCATTGTTCCTGAGGGGAGAAGCTCCTAGTCCAGGGGAAGATTGATGAGAAGGACCTTCCTCCAGAGCCAACAAAGAAAGCCTTCCACTGGAGCCGATGCCCTGAATTTGGACTTCTAGCCTACTAGACTGTGAGAAAATAAGTTTATCTTTGTTAAAGACATCCACTTGAGGTATTCCTGTTATAACAGCACTAGATCACTTAAGACAGGACACAAATATGGATCTCTTCCAGTTGCTTGGCCAGGTAGCTGCCATCCAAATTTCTTGGCATAAATGAGCGAGCGCTTCCAGCATTGCATCCATTTGTTGAAACATTTCAATTGGTATTACGTCAGTTCCTGGAGACTTGTTTTTCACCAATGCAGCTTGGACTTATTCCGTCAGTACCACTGGTTCTTGATCATATGCTACCTCTTGAAATGGTTGAACATTGACCAATTCTTTTGGGTGCAGTGACTGTGTGTATTCCTTCCATCTTTTGATGCTTTCTGCCTTGTTCGATATTTTACCCACAGAATCCTTCAGTATTGCAACTTGAGGCTTAAATTTTTTCTTCAGTTCTTTCAGCTTGAGAAATTCCGAAAGTGTTCTTCCTTTTTGGTTTTCTAACTCGAAGTCTTTGCACATTTCGTTATAATACTTTACTTTGTCTTATGTTCCCCTTTGAAATCTTCTGTTCAGCCCTTTTACTTTTTCATTTCTTCCTTGAGCTTTAGCTACTGTACATTCAAGAGCAACTTTCAGAGTCTCTTCTTATATCCATTCTGGTCTTTCCCCTCTTTCTTGTCTGTTAAATGATCTTTTGCTTTCTACATGTATGATGTCTTTGATGTCATCCCACAACTTATCTAATCTGCAGTCATTAGTGTTCAATGCATCAGATCTGTTCTTAAGATGGTCTCTAAATTCAGATGGAATACACTCAAGGTCATGCTTTGGCTCCCATAGACTTGTTTTAATTTTCTTCAGCTTCGACTTGAACTTGCATAGGAGTAATTGATGGTCTGTTCTGCTGTTGGCCCCGACCTTGTTCTGAATGATGATATTGACTTCTCCCTCGTCTTTTTTTGCAGATGTAGTTGATTTGAGTCCTGTATCCTGTATACATCTGGCGAGGTCCACGGGTATAGATATACATCTGGCGAGGTCCACGGGTATAGTCTCCATTTATGTTGTTGAGAAAAGGTATTTCCAATGAATACGTTGTTGGTCTTGCAGAATTCTGTCATGTGATCTCTGGTGTCATTTCTATCACCAAGGCCATATGTTCCAAATACTGATCCTTCTTCTGTGTTTTCAACTTTCACATTCCAATCACCAGTAATTGTCAAGGCATTTAATTACATGTTTGATCAATTTCAGATTTCATAAGTTGGTAAAAATCTTCAGTTTTTTCATCTTTGGCTTTAGCAGTTGGTGTGCAAAATTTAATAATAATCATATTAACTAGTCTTTCTTGTAAGTGTATGGATACTGTCCTATCACTAACAGCATTATACTTCAGGATATATCTTCAAATGTTCTTTTTGACAATGAATGCTACACCATTATTCTTCAATTTGTCATTCTGGCATAGTTGACCATATAATTTTCTGATTCAGAATGGCCAAAACCAGCAGATTTCAGCTCACAAATGCCTAGGATATTGATCTTTATGTTCCGTTTTATTTTTGAAGACTTCCAATTTTCCTAGATTCATACTTTGTACATTCCACATTCTGATTACTGATGGATGTTTGCAGCTGTTTCTTCTCATTTTGAGTTGTGCCACATCAGCAAATGAAGGTTCCGAAAGCTTTACTCCATCCCTGTCATTAAGGTCAATTCTACTTTGAGGAGGTGGCTCTTCCCCAGTCATATATCGAGTACCTTCCAACCTGAGATGCTCATCTTCTGTCACTATTTCAAACAGTGTTCCACTGCTATTCACAAAGTTTTCTCTGCCCAATGTTTTCAAACTTAACCTTCTTCCTAGTCTGTCTTAGTCTGGAAGCTCCACTGAAACCTGTCTACCATGGGTGACCCTGCTGATATTTGAAATACTGGTAGCAGAGCTTCCAGCATCACAGCAACATGCAAGGCCGCACAATACGACCAACTGAGAGACTAGTGGTGGCCCTAAACATTGCTACCTTTTTAAGTTATATGTAGAGCTTTGAAAAAGTTCAGATTTCTGGATCCCTTCTGTTAAAATTAAATAACTCTGAAACCCTCTGAGCATTTGCAATGGCTGGCTTTTATTTCTCTTTACTAATTGAGTTAGTCTTATTTCCAAATAATACCACAAGTGAGAGTAGGCAGTGTTCCTTCATTTTTTTAAATAAATTTGGATGCAATCAACCTCTGCTCTTCTCTCAGCTTCCCAAATCCTATGGGCCTTCCACATGCTCTCCAAATCCTGTGGGTCCTCCACATTCTCTCCATCTACCCCCTTAAAAAATTAGTCTGCTGAAATCTTCATATTCTCATCCCCACCCTTATTTTGAACTCCCCAAAGTCTGAATTCTCTCATTCTACATTGCCCCTCTCCCAAGACCCTAGACTCCGCCATATATTTTATGTCATCACTTTGGCCTTGAAGGGGTTGTGGAGAGGGATACCTGAGGAGATGTTGTAAAGAGATCTTTGTTTCCACTGAGCTTTTTGGCTCTAAGGAATAGGGGCTCACCCAAGTTTTCTGAAGCTCCAACGGACTTGATGTATGGACACAAAAGAAAATATGGAAAGAGAAATCTCAGCTTAGTGTTTGAGGCCTTCCCTTGTTTCCCCCAACTGAGTCTCTCTCTGCCTTTAGTAACAGACACTTCTTTTCTCCCCCTATACTCGATGCTTTGACGCCATTCCCTGCCTAGTGCAATACTTTTGTGTGGATAACGTTCTGCCTTCCTCTCCTCACTGCATGGAACTAGAGGCCTGCTCTTGACCCTCACATCTGCAGTTCTCCATGTCCTGTGAGTGGATCAGGCCCCTTCTTTCTTTTCCTGTTGAGCACCGCTACAAGCAGGAGCATCTCTGCTTGCCTACGGTTGGACTAAATGTCTCTGGGCTCCTGCCCATCAGCTACCTCTGGATTCCATCCCAGTCCCTGCCCTGCCCCATGGGTGTGTCCAATCTTTAAATCGAGATCATCCCAGCCTAACCCTCCCTACCGTTGACCAAGCCCTGGATCATCTGTCCAGTCCCTTGAATGGTCTGTTGAATAACTACTATGTGCCAGGCTCTGGGGACATAAACATGAGTAAGAAAAAAGTCCCTGCCCATGAAGAACTCAAAATTGAGGAGTTTTGACAATAGCTTAAACTTAATGGAGAAATCAATGAGGAATTGGAGTTATTTGAAATTGGGAAAAGAAGACTAGAAGGGCAGTAGGTGGTCCTAGGGAAGTAGAAAGGAGAGTTTGTGGTATCAGTACTGTTATGGATTGAATTGTTTCCTTCAAAAATGTGTTGTAAACCCAAATCCTATACTTGAGGTTATAATCCCATTTGGGAATGGGTTTTCTTTGTTATGTTAGTGATGCAATATTAGTGTAGGGTGTGTCTTAAATCTATCTCTTCTAAGATATAAAAGAGATTAAACAAGCAAGCAAGGGAACAAGCAGAGAAGGGGGACGATAGATGCCACGTTACATGAAGATCACCAAGGAGCCAAGGAATAGAAGCTGAAGAGACAAGGACCTTCCCCCAAAGCCAACAGAAAGAGAAAGTCTTCCCCTAGAGCCAGCAGCCTGATTTCAGACTTCTAGTCTCCTCAACTGTAAGAAAATAAATTTCTGTTTGTTAAAGCCACCCACTTTGGTATTGCGGTTATAGCAGCACTAGATAACTAAGACAAGTGCAACATAGGTTGTGTAAAGAGAGCCCTGTAGAATGATATGGCTCAGTCCACTGGAATTCATTTGTAAAGTAGAATCACACTAATAAATATGAAAGCAATTATTTCAGTGTTCATTCTTCCTGTTGTGACTCACAAGAAATCGGACAGAGTAGAGTATTTTCAGCTGAGTCCTTCTGCGTATATGCAGACCCAGCCCTGGTTCTCCTATACATGAGGTTAAAAACAGCTTCAAGAAGCACTGGTGTTCACTTTCAAGTCACAGATACTCTCCTTAGCTGCATGTAGGTTATCTACCTTGAGGATTCCAGATGAAAGCTAGAGTTCTAGGCTGGCTTGTCCTGAGACTTAGAAGGTCCTTCCATCAGAATTTGTGCTGGTAAAATGAAACCAATTTTTAAAAGCCTTCCAAATTGTTTTGTTTTATTAGAAATGTGGTTTTATTATCATGATCTTAGAATAATTGGATTTTTATCCATGGCAAAAAAAAAAAAAAAAAACTATGGAAGGTTATAAGTTTATTTATTCTAATGAGATAAATTTCATTACCTTCTTTATAGCGTGACCAAAAAAAAAAAAAAACACAAACAAAAACTCTGAGGTTTTTTTAATAAGAATACATGATATTGATATGTCATAGACTCCCAAACTACCTGTAGTTCATCTAAGATACCACACTGCTCCTTCTTCTTGTTGTCTCCATGAAGGAATCATAGCCTTCTTTCTTGGTCTTCTTTCACATGAGATTCCTACGGCCATGCCAGTCTGGTTTGTTAACTTCTTTCTCTGCATTTCCATAGCACTTCACATACACATTTATTAGCACTTAGGACACTGTTTGTGTGCCTGTCTTCCATGTGCAGAAGTCAGTTCTCCAGGGTAAGCCCCTTGTCTTATTCATCTTTGATTCTTCAGGATCTGGCACAGTGCCTGCACCATGGTTGGCTCTCAATAAATGCTTGTGAGGAATCATTCCAGTCATGGGCCGAACTTTGTTCAAAAAATACTTGACAATTGCAAGAAGGCATTGAAGATTCCTGTTATACCATAAATGCATAATTAAAGGAGAGGGGCATGCCAAATCACTAACACACTTGGTTAAGTTAGATTATTGGAAGAATTTTCCAGTTATCTAGATCAGTACTGAGATAATGAAGCCCAGGGAAGGTGAGCTTTAACTGACAAGGGTAGGAAGCAAGCTTTGCAAAGCAGAGCCCAAGACAACAGCAGACTTGTGTGATGTACCACAATGATCAGATCTGTATTCAGCAGCCAGGGGGTTGCAAGGGACTCACTGCTTGTAGCAGGTGAATATGATAGTAAAATGAAGGAAAACAGAAGGGAACTTGTGATGAAACCAGTGACAAAGCTCGCTTAATGTATTGTTAAAATCTTACATTAGCTTCCTTGATTTATTTATTCAATAAATATTCACTAAAGGTTTATCATGTGCCAGACCCTGTGCTAGGAAATGGGGAACATCAGCACACAGCCTCTCCCACACAGGAGCTTATAGCAGTGGTTCTCACAGTGTGCTCCCTGGGCTAGCAGCATTAGCATCGCCTGGGTACTTTTAGAAGTGCAGCTTCTCAGGCCCCATCCCAGACCTATGAATTAGAAACTCTGAGGCTGGGGCCTAGCAATCTTTGAATATTAGGTATAATAAGCCTTCCAAATAATTCTGATACACACTAATGTTTGGAAATCACTGGCTTATGGTATATTCAGGGAGACAGGCAAGAATATATAGGTACATGTGTGTGTACATACATGTATATTCTGCTTGTTTATATGTAATATTTTATATATTATGTTTTATATATAATACGAATGTGAATGTATATATGCACATATATGTTGTCATAGGCTGGGTTCTCTAGAGACGCAAAACCAATGATAAGAGAGAGAGATTTATCTCAAGAAAATGGCTCATGCAGGTCTAAAGGCTGGTAAGCCCCAAATTCGTGAATCAGGCATCAGGCATCAGGCTAGAGGCTTCTCCCGCCTCACGTAGCTGCAGGGGCTGATAAGCCCAAGATCCACAGGTCAGATGTCAGGCTGCTGTCCAAAGTCCCAAGAACTGGAGGTCAGATGCTGATGAGCCAAACGCAAGATCCAAAGCAGAGCAAAAGCCAGCAAACTTTGCCAGAAAGTCCACATGTATTGGAGGCAGGTGACACACCCAAGAAAACTACCTTTAAACTAATTGGCTGCTCATAGCAGATCCCATTATGGAGGTGATCACATTGTATCAGATCTCATCATGGAGGTGATTAAGTCATTATACAATTGCTAAACTACAGCATAACTGCCAAACCACTGGGAATCATGGCTCAGCCAAACTGACACACAACCTTTAACCATCACAGTCCACCCCTTGTCAACCTGGCCCCTGTACACATCTCCTTTAACCATACATAATCTCTGAATAAAGACAAGTAAAAAGCCATATTTGTGCTTAAATGATACAACTAACACACATACAAATGAAAATGCACTAGCCCTGTTTACATCTTATATTTTATAAGTGAAGAAGACAAAAATATTTGATGCACACATATAAGGAAGAAATACTCATAACAATTACAGTCCTTATTTCTGTAACTGGTTGTGTGGTCATAACTGGTATTTACCATATTCCCTTTGCCTCAGCAAGCACCTCAGCTGGTTGTGGTTCTTTGCCTGGTAGGGTGACCCAAATTTTCATGCCTGAAGGGTCTGGGCCACTAGTAGTCATGTCGGAATTGGATTGCTGTAGTTTTCCATTGACTTTAATCACGGGGCGTGAAATCTCTTGCATTCCAGACATAATCTTCTTTACCTCCATTATGTAGTATCAATCCGATTTCCTCTTTGTAACCAGGATCAGTCACACCAGCCAATATGATAACTGCCTTCTTTGCCTGTTGATCCAAAGGTATAAGGAGCCCAAAGTGGCCAGGTGTCGTTCTTAACTTCCAGTTCAATAGAATCAGTGTTGGGTCTCCTGGTGGAGCATTCCTGTCTTTGGAATTAAGATATCTAGACTTGCAGAGAATAGGGTCACTGGAAAAGGAAGCAAAAATTTTCCAAATGGGTTACTAGGGGTAATAGTGAGTGGTGCCACTCCCATTTCTACCCCTTGATTCCTGGACCCATGAATCATGACTATGAGAGAAACAGCACCATATGTTTGATGCTGGTTTAGAGCACAGACAGCCTCCTGGAAAACATTGCCCCAACCCTGCAAGGTATTGCCACCTCGCTGGTGCCATAATTGTGTCTTTAGTAGTCCATTCCAATGTTCTATCAAGCCAGCTGCTGCAGGAGAATGGGGAACATGGCAAGAACAGTGAATTCCATAAACATGGGCCCATTGCCAAACTTCATTTGCTGTGAAGTGAGTCCCTTGATCCAAGGCGATGCTGTCTGTAGTAACATGATCATGGATAAGACATTCTGTAAGTCCAGGGATGGTAGTTTTGACAGAAGCATTGTGTGCAGGGACAGTAAATCCATACCCAGAGCAAGTGTCTATTCCAGTAAGAACAAAATGCTGCCTTTTCCATGATGGAAATGTCCAATGTAATCAACCTGCCACCAGGTCGCTAGCTGATCATCTCGAGAAATGATGCCATATTGGGGACTCAGTGTTGATCTCTGCTGCTGGCAGATTGGGCACTCAGCAGTGGCTGTAGCCAGGTCAGCCTTGGTGAGTGGAAGTCCATGTTGCTGAGCCCATGCATAACCTTCATCCCTGCCGCCATGGCCGTTTTGTTCATGAACCCATTGGGCAATGACAGGAGTGGCTGGGCAAGGAGGATGACTGGTTTCCACAAAATGCATCATCCTATCCACTTGATTGTTAAAATCCTCCTCTGCTGAGGTCACCCCTTGGTCAGACACAGTATCTTCACTTTCAACACCCTGACCATCCAGCCAAACAGTTGGCCACAGCCCATGAATACAATTGCACATCCGACCGTTTTCCTTCCAAGCAAAATGAACAGCAAGGTGCACTGCTCAAAGTTCTGCCTATTGGAAGGATTTCCCTTCACCACTGTCCTTCAGTGAAGTCCCAGAAAGGGGCTGTAGTGCTCCTGCTGTCTACTTTCGAGTGGTGCCTGCATCTGTATACCAGGCATGAGTCAACTTTTCATAGGGAACTCCCCATGACGCGATAGGTGCAGACTGGTAGATGGAAGGTAATGTGGTAGGAGTGGAGACCATGGACATTTGGGCCACTTTCTCATGCAACTTACTTGTGCCTCCAGGTCCTGCTCGGACCTGATCTCGTATATATTACTTCCATTTAATGATGAGGTTCTGCTGTGCACATCCAACTTTATAACTCTGGGTCAGACAACACCCAGCTCATTATGGGCAACTCAGGCCACATGGTGACTTGGTGGCCCATTGTTAAATGTTCAGTCTCTACTAAGACCCAGTAACAAGCCAAAAGCTGTTTCTCAGAAGAAGAGTAGTTATCTGCAGAGGATGGCATGGCTTTGCTCCCAAATCCCAATTAAAAATACAGGCCTGCCAAAGACTCCAAATAGCATCTCTGTCTGCCAGTGACACTTGAAGCACCTTGGATAGGCCAGGTCATATGGCCCAAGTGGCAGAACTGCTTGCACAGCAGCCTGAACCTGTTGCAGAGCCTTGTCTTGTTTTGGGCACTATTCAAAACTAGCAGCATTTTGAGTCACTTGATAAATAGGCCATAGTGGCACACCCAAATAAGGGATATGTTGCCTCCAAAATCCAAAGAGGCCCAACAAACGTTGTGCTTCCTTTTTAGTTGTGACATGGCCAGATGCAATAACTTATCCTTCACTTTAGAAGGAATACCTCTACATGCCCCAAACCACTGGACCCCTAGAAATTTCACTGAGCTGGAAGGCACCTGAGTTTTTGTTGGTTTAATTTGCCACCATCTAGTATGTAAATGTTTTACCAGTAAGTCCAGAGTCATTGACGCTGGTCCAATCAGTATACAGCCATCAGCGTATCTTGTGGAAGGGGAAGGCAATCAAGGTCCCTGCAACTAAATTATGACACAGGGCTGGAGAGTTGATACAGCTCTGAGGTAAGACACTGAAGGTGTATTGCTGGCCTTGCCAACTGAAAGCAAACTGCTTTAGGTGGTCCTTCAAACAGGTATGGAGAAAAAGGCATCACTAGGTCAATAGCTGCATAACAGGTACCGGGTGATATATTAATTTGCTCAGACAGTGTAACTACGTCTGGAGTAGCAGCTGCAATTAGACTCACCACCTGGTTAAGTTTTCAATAATCCACTATTATTCTCCAAGATCCATCTGTCTTTTGCACAGGCCAAATAGGTGAGTTGAATGGTGTCATGGATTGAACTGTGTCCCCCCAAAATATCTGTCAGGTTGGCAAGGTCGTGATTCTCAGTATTGTATGATTGTCTACCATTTTGTCATCTGATGCGATTTCCCTATGTGTTGTAAATCCTATCACTTTGATGTAATGAGCTGGATTACCAGCAGTTATACTGATGAGATCTACAAGATTCAGTGTCTTAAGCCAATCTGTTTTGAGATATAAAAGAGAGAATCAAGCAGAGAGACATGGGGACCTCATACCACCAAGCAAGCAGCACTAGGAGCAGAGTATGTCCTTTGGACCCGAGGTTCCTGCACAGAGAAACTCCTAGACCATGGGAAGGCTGATGACAAGGACCTTTCTCAAGAGTTGACAGAGAGATAAAGCCTTCCCTGGAGCTGGCACCCTGAATTTGGACTTCTAGCCTACTAGACTGTGAGAGAATAAACATTTATTTGTTAAAGTCAGCTACTCGTGGTAGTTCTGTTATAGCAGCACTAGATGACTAACACAAATGGGGATGTGGTGGTGACCTCTGCATTCTTTAAGTCCTTGACGGTGGCAGTAATCTCTACAATTCTTCCAGGAATGTGATATTGCTTTTGGTTTATTTTCCCAATTAAGGGTAGTTCTAATAGCTTCCACTTGGCTTTTCCTACCATAATATCCCTTACTCCACTTGTCAGTGATGCAATGTGGAGGTCCTGTCAGTTGCTGAATATATCTCTTCCAATTATGCATTCTGGAACTGGGGAAATCACTACAGGATGGGTTTGGGGACCCAGTGGACCAACTGTGAGATGAACATAAGCTAAGACTCCATTAATAACCCGACCTCCATATGCCCCCACTCTGACTGATGGGCCACAGTGATGTTTTGGATCTCCTGGAGTTAGTGTCAGTTCAGATCCAGTGTCCAGTAATCCCTGAAAAGACTGATTATTTCCTTTTTCCCTAATGAGCAGTCCTTCTCATAAAAAGCCATCGATCCCTTTGGGTAAGGCTGGCAGAAAAATTAACGGTACAAATTTTTACAGTGTATGATGTCTTTCCTCTTTATTCAAAGAATTGAGGGTTTGTAAACTCGCTCAAGTCTTGGAATTGACTTGAGTGACTCTCTGTTCGGGTGATTTGAGTTAGACTGCTGTTCTCTTGACCTAAAACTCCTCCACTTGTACAGATCAAGTAAATATTTAGTAGATCTCCAGTATATTTCACCCCTAAGGACATCATGACTAAGTAACCAAAGCCAGAAATCCACAGGAGTCAGATTATTCTGATTATTGTTTTGATTTCTCTGTCCATGACAGTAACCATTCCCACCTTGTCTTTCTCAGTTGAGTGCTGCTACTTGGTCCCTACCACCACAGGGTCCAGTCAGCCGCATTGTAATTAGGTGTCTTAATTCAGTTAGGGCAGTTCCCACTGTCGATTCTGACTTACATAAAAAAGCAATCACGGCATTCTTCAAGAACGCTGGAGGTCCCTTCACAAATTTCTTCCTCATCATTGGGGTAAATGGCATGCCCTCTGGGCACTCTATGTGTGTGTCTGTGGGTCTAACCCGATAAATCCGCTCTAATATGCCAATTTCCCTAAGCCTTTGGATACCTTCTTCTGAGTATACCAAGACAGGTCTGGTACTTCAACTCAATTAAGCATAGGCCACCGTGTAATCCATGCTTCAATGACCCAACCGAATAAATTGTTAGATTCTTTCCTAACCTCTCAAGCTGAAGCACTGAGTGAAGAATCTATGCTTAGTGGGCCCCATCAGTGAACTCATTCTGATCCGTCTTTATATTCCTTGCACCATTATCCCACACCCTTAATAGCCATTCCCACACATATTCCCCAGGTTTTTCTTCATCTGTATTAGAAATGTCAAGCAGTTGTTTTGTAGTGTAGTGTAGTGTACCTCTTCTTGGGTCATATTCTGTACTTTACCTTATGGGAGTAACTGGGACTTAAGGCTAGTTACAGATCTAGAAGCCAAAATGGGTGGTGAGGGTTTTATTCTGAGAATATTTGGCAATGTCTTGTAAGGCATCTGCCTTAGGCGATGCCCCAGGCGGTGACTCAGACAAAGGCTTTTTACACACAACTGGGTTAATCTCATCAGATGGGGTAAAGAGGCTAATAGCTTTCCTGGGGAGGGTGGCCTACCAGACAAAGATGGGGTAATCTCTTCAGATGGGAGTGAGAGGGCTGGTTCTGTTGGCAGGAGTGATTCAACAGAAATTAGGGGCTCAGTGTTCCCAACTTCCTGATTACCTGCCCATATGTCCTCATCCCACGTTTCAGGATTCAATTTCTTCTCAATCAATGCCCTCACTTTAACTTCAGACACTTCTCAATGTTGGGAATTAGTTGGCATTGTCATTCAGCCAGTCTTAACATAAGACTCAGGGTTTGGTTTTTCAGCAATATCAGCTCTATTACTACAAGAAATAAGACTTTCTTTCAAAGCACAAGTGGAAACTTTGAGGTCCTTTATATTGCACTTGAGCTTTGCCTCTGAAACCCTAAACTTATCTCTTTATTTCCACCACATTGTCTTGCGAAAGTGGGACCAAACAACCAGCTTCCTTATACTTCTTATTTTGATGAAATATATCAAACATGCAATCCCCCAGGGCCTCACCTCTCATTAATACCTCATCTATTGGTGGTGTTATTTTGCATATTTATACTGCCACCTCACACCATGGATTAGCAGTGCCTTATTTACAACTGGAGGCAGAGTCATCAACATCTTTAAGACTAACCAGACTTGAGAAGCAACTTAGAAAACTCATCCGTACAGTTTTGTTTCCAGAACACTCTCAGTACCAGATGTCTTAGGCTGAGTTTTCTAGGGAAGCAAAACCAGTGTAGTATGTGTGTGTGTATATATATATATGTATGTATGTATATATATATATTAAAAAAAATTTTTTTATATATATTTTGTGTGTGTGTATGTATTATGTATACATAGAGAGAGAGATTTATCTCAAGAAAATGTTTCACACAGTCGTAGAGGTTGGCAAGTCCCAAGTCCATAGGTCAGGCATCAGGTGTCAGGCTGGAGGCTTCTCCTGACTCACGTGGCTGCAGGGGTGAGGAGTCCAAGATCCACAGGTTAGACAGCAGACTGCTGGGTCACAGCTGTGACCAAGGCTGATGAATCCAAGATTGGCAGATAAGACAGGCAGGCTGTTGGCTCAAGTCCTAAGAACTGTAGGTCAGATGCAGACAAGCTGAATGTAGGATCCAGAGCAGAGCGAAAGCCAACAAGCTTTGCCAGAAAGTCCACATATTTTGGATGCAAGCCACACACCCAAGGAAACTCCCTTTCAACTGATTGGCTACTCACAGCAGATCCCATCATGGAGGTGATCATACAATCTTAACAATCACACATATATACCTGTTGACATAATGAGATAAGAGCTTTGATAACGTTAAATAGAAAGTACGGTAAGAGGACTAAGGAGAAACATCTCACCCTTACTGGGACGAGGAGGGCAGAGGAGAGGAAATAGTTGAGGAAGACATAATATCTGGGCTGAATTCTGAAGGATGTGTATATGTAAGCCAGGTGGAATAGGACAAGGGACATTTTCAGCCCTGAAAGGAGCTTGTGCAAAGACCCAGAGAGGTGTGTGTGTGTGTGTATGTGTGTGTGCATGAGAGAGAGATGAGAGAGAAGAGGGAATCATAATATCATTTTGGGAAACCGAGATGGTACTATATGATGGGATCCTAGAGTTAAGAACTACCTGGTAAGTCTAGAGAGGCTAGTCCAGCCCAGAGTGTATAGATCTTTGAACCATATTTAGAAGTCTATGGTATCTTAAGAGCACTGAAGCGTTGTAAGCAAAGGAACAACATGCTCACAGCTGCACTTAAAAGGATCACTGAGGGAATGGATTGGAGGGGGGCAAGAATAGGGAGAACATTTAGGAGGCTGCTGCAGTATCCAGGAGAGAAGCGATAAGGGCCTGAAGCAAAGTTGTAATAGGATGATGAGAGGTGGACAGGTTCCAGAGATAGTGTTGTTGTTAGGTGCCATTGAGTAGATTTTTGTAGTGACTTCATGTGACACAGTAGAACTGCCCCGTAGGGTTTTCTGGGCTATAATATTTACAGGAGCAGATCACCAGATCTTTCTCCCTCAGAGTCCTTGGGTAGGTTTGAACCATCAATCTTTTTGATAAGCAGCTTTGATAAGTGCTTAACCATTGCACCACCAGGGCTCCTTCCTGGGATATTAAGGCAGTGGAGTCACACATGAGGACTGCGACCTGACCAACGTTCCCCAGGATCCTGGCCTGGGTGACTGATGGAGTGAAGGTGCTGATCACCAAGATAGGAAATGGAGAACTTAATGACAAAGGCTCCCGCCACCAGGACCTGTTCCTACAATAGTGTCAGTGTCCACATTTGAGGTCTCCACTCACAGGGGGCCTCTGCTTGCAACAATTACATTAAGTCCCCGGGTTACAAACGTCTGACTTAGGGGCAACTAGTACTTCCCCTTTAAAAAAAAAATGTAAATTTGCCCTCACTTTGAAGCTACTGAACCAACCCCTACTCACAACAAATTCCTCGTCACAATCACCTTCACTTGCTGCAGCTGCAGCTTTTGTACATCGTTGGAAAGGCTTTGAGCCTTTTCTTGCAGTGCAGCAAGGCTAAATAAGAGCCAAATGGACCTGTTCTGACTTACCTACAAATCGACACAGGACACACTTAGGAACGGATGGCGTCCATAACCTGGGGACTGCCTGTATAGAAGAGGCTTTAGCCAACTGGGATCTGTTCTTGGGTTCACAGCACCTACAAAGGAAGTGTGGCTGCTGGTGCCTCTGGGCCTCCACTCTACCTGGGCATCTCCAGTGAGGCCATGCTCGGCTGAGAACTGCTTGCGACTGTGATGCCTTCAATCCCACCAGCCTCCAGTCATCTCAGTTACAGTCCTCAGGCCATTGCTTCTCTGTGATACTCTCGTCCAGACCCTGCTCTGTGCTTTCTCCCCGCCCCCGACCCAAACACCTTCTGGGTCCTGCAGAGCCCTTATCTTCTGGAAACAAAGGCTTACATAAATCCGGAAGCTGTCGATAGACTGCTGCTTTCAAATTCCTACCTTAATTGAAATCTGTCTCTCTGGGGACTCTGCTTCCCTCTCAGCCCTCTCGAGTGGGGAAGCTCATTCTCTGACTCCCCACGTAGCTCCAAGATGGTGGTGGGCTTTAGTTTCCTCACTCCCCAACAATGCATTAGCGCCATTGTTTTTCTACCCCCACATAAAGCCCCCTACGTCAGCCAAGTGTACCCCTCTCTTGCCCTCCTCCTCTCTGTCATCTTCAGGCCTGACTGAAGGCTTTGGCAACTGGCCTGTTACTGCCTTCCTTTCCTAAGTCCTGTCATCATCCTGGGTGACTTCAAAGTCCAACAGTCAGTCCATCCATCCAACACCTTAGCTGGACATCTCCGGAAGCTATTTTAATAATTTGTAGCCACTTAGCTGCAATTTTTTTTTTCTTTAGCTGCAATTAGGGTAAATTGCTACTGGGGAGGCAGGGCACCTGGTCATGGTCTTGTGGCAATAGCAGCCAGGTGTCTCACAAATACGGTTAGCTGAATATGAGATCATAGCATGTCTTGACACAAAGGAAGAGAATGAGTTGTTTTATTCACGTTAAAAATTAAGTGAACTCGCATTGTAAAACATTTAACACAGGTGTCTGGCACAGAATAAGTGCCTGATAAGTCAGTTATCATAGTTATTGTTATCATCAACCTCCAACCCTTCTCTCCTGAAATTACACGTTGTTTACACACAAATGCCCACCACACATACTCCCCACACACCACCCAACAACTTGTGGGGACATCTCATTTTATCCAAGTGCCTTCCTCTGCCCTGTCTTTCTGATGAAAGCACTAGCTTTCAAGTAGCCTCTGGAGTTGCTTCAGTCTAGAGATTGTCAAAGTGTAGTGTACGCAAGATTAGCCTGAGAAGCTTGTTAGAATTGAAGACCTTTCCAGCAATGAGAGCCCATTCTTAAAGATTCCAAGTCAGTAGTTCTGGGTGGGGCAACAGGAATCTGATTTTTAACAAACACTCCAGGTAATTCTGGTGCATGTGGTCTCGGGGCCTCAGTTTGAGAAACAGATCACTCTAAATCCACCACCGTACATGAATCACTGCTGCTACCGATGAGGACAGTTACTGGGTGAACATTTTTGCAAGGCACTGTGCTAGGTACTTGTATATGTTATCTCATTTAATTGTCCTGACAACCCCATGAGGTATACTGTTAATAGGGAAACTGATGAGGAAAATGGGTTTGGAGAAGTTAAGTACCTTGGTAGAGGTCACACACCTAGTAAGTGGGGAAGCCAAGAGATGAAGCAGGGAGACTAACTCCACCCTGATGCTTATCCACCTAGATTCTTCCCCAAGAACTTGGTTAGACTTTTCTCATTTCAAGGTGAAGGTTGAGGATACACTTACCAAATCCTAACGTTTTTTTCTTCCCTGCTTGGCTTGGTCTGCCTGATCTTACCCCGTGACAGCAGGGAATCCCTGAGGTCTTTCTTTTTGTTCCTTTTTAACATCAGCCATGGTGGAACTCACAGCTCAGTGATGTTTTACCCTTCAGCCCAGCCTAGGCTCTGCTTCCAGACTCGCAGCCACCCCTACATGAAAAGCCTCCTGCTTGTGCTCACAGAGAGAGGGCTGACCCCACCGAGAACTCACTTAGGTCTCAATCCTGTCTTTCCTTGTTCCCCTCCACCAACTCCTTTCCAGGAACCATCTCCAAACTTTGAATTCAAATTTAATTTTCTCACTTCAGAAAGACGTTTTCCCATTCAAGTTGTCTGCGTGTAAATTGCCTCAGTTTTTTTTTTTTTTTTTTTAATTCTCTTTCCTCTTCAAAAGAAGCAAGGAAAATAAAGATGTTGTCCATCCATGGACAAAAAAGAGCATGAATTCCTATTATTGTTCTGTTTTTCTGTTTGGTTTTATTTTCATTTGTTTCTCAGGTAGCTTTTTTATAAATCCTTGACTCACCCCTTTCACTTCAGGCTTTAGAAATCAGCGTACAATGGTCTGTTTAGTAATACTGCATAGCCCCTCAAGTCTTACAGCTTGGCATTTCTCCGGCCTAAATTAAAGCACACACACCCCATCCTTCATCAGAGTCTATTGCTATAAAATTGACTCTTCTGAAGAGCAGGTCTTACTAGGTAACTATCCAGTCATTTTCTCACAACCTTAAAGGAAACATTTGAATCAAGGTCTTTTTCATGTGTTTATATTTTCCTGAGTCCCCAGTGAATGTTCATTTGTGCTAAAATAACACCAATTCCTTATAAAATGGACACAATTACTTCAATAAACTCATTGCCTTCGAGTCAATTCCAACTTATAACGACACTATAGGACAGAGGAGAACTGCCCCATAGGGTTTCCAAGGCTGTAATCTTTATGAAAGCAGACTGCCGCATCTTTCTCCTGCGGAGTGGCTGGTGGCTTCAAACCGCCAACCTTTTGATTAGCAGCCAAGGACTTAACCACAGCGCCACCAAAAACAATAAAACTCCACTAAACCTGTCAGTTTGGTGAGCTAGAGTCAACTCAACGGCAGCCCTATATGACAGAGTAGAAGTGCCCCACAGGGTTTCCAAGGAGCAGCTGGTGGATTCGAACTGCTAATCTTTTGGTTAGCAGCCATAGATCTTAACTACTGCACTGCCAGGGCTCCTTAATTACTTCAGTAGTTGACATTATTGTAACAATGACATTACTTAATGTAACAGTGCAGCAGTTTCCCTTTATAAATGGTTCTAAAATGGGACTATTTACTTATGCTCCATCAGCTCTTTTGCCACCATTACATGATGTACACTGTTACATTTCAAAGGACACTTGGGTGATTTTTATGTATGTGTATACATATGTGTATATATATACCAAAAAAAAAAAAAAAACCAAACCCAGTGCCATCGAGTCGAGCAACAAAAAATTACAGTGTTTATGTAATTAAAACTTTAATGCAAAAAATGAAGTCAAAGACAAAAAAAAAATTAGTGCAAATGATGTTACCGATTCCCGAGAGCATCTCTACTCTAAACGTATAGGGTGCTCTAAGACAGCTAATAACCCCCACATGTCTGTCAGTTTGTCGTACTGTGGGGGCTTGTGTGTTGCTGTGATGCTGGAAGCTATGCCACTGGTATTCAGATACCAGCAGGGTCAGCCATGGAGGACAGGTTTCAGCTGAGCTTCCAGGCTAAGACAGACTAGGAAGAAGGACCCGGCAGTTTACTTCTGAAAAGCATTAGCCAGTAAAAACCTTATGAATAGCAGTGAAACACTGGAAGATGGGCTCTCCAGGTTGGAAGGCACTCAAAAGATGACTGGGGAAGAGGTGCCTCCTCGAAGTAGAGTTGACCTTAATGACGTGGATAGAGTAAAACTTTCGGAACCTTCATTTGCTGATGTGGCATGACTCAAAATGAGAAGAAACAGCTGCAAACATCCATTAATAATTGAAACCTGGAATGTACAATGTATGAATCTAAGAAAATTGGATATCATCAAAAATGAAATGGAACACATAAACATCGGTATCCTAGGCATTAGTGAGCTGAAATGGACTGGTATTGGCCATTTTGAATCGGACAATCATATAATCTACTATGCTGGGAATGACAACTTGATGAGGAATGGTGTTGCATTCATCGTCAAAAAGAATATTTCAAGATCTATCCTGAAGTACAATGCTGTCAGTGATAGGATAATATCCATATGCCTACAAGGAAGACCAGTTAATACGACTATTATTCAAATATATGCACCAACCACTAGGGCCAAAGATGAAGAAATAGAAGATTTTTATCAGCTGCTGCAGTCTGAAATTGATCGAACATACAATCAAGATGCATTGATAATTACTGGTGATTGGAATGTAAAAGTTGGAAACAAAGAAGAAAGATTAGTAGTTGGAAAATACGGCCTTAGTGATAGAAACAATGCCGGATATGGAGTGATAGGATGGAACACACAGAAATCAAACTGACTACATCTGTGGGAAGAGACGATGGAAAAGTTCAATATCATCAGTCAGAACAAGGCCAGAGGCCGACTGTGGAACAGACCATCAATTGCTCATATGCAAGTTCAAGCTGAAACTGAAGAAAATCAGAGCAAGTCCAAGAGAGCCAAAATATGACCTTGAGTATATCCCACCTGAATTTAGAGACCGTCTCAAGAACAGATTTGACGCATTGAACACTAGCGACCGAAGACCAGATGAGTTGTGGAAGGACATCATACATGAAGAAAGCAAGAGGTCATTGAAAAGACAGGAAAGAAAGAAAAGGCCAAGAGGGATGTCAGAGGAGACTCTGAAACTTGCTCTCGAATGTCAAGCAGCTAAAAAGCAAAAGGAAGAACTGATGAAGTAAAAGAACTGAACAGAAGATTTCAAAAGGCGGCTTGAGAAGACAAAGTAAAGTATTATAATGACATGTGCAAAGAGCTGGAGATGGAAAACCAAAAGGGAAGAAAACACCTGGCGTTTTTCAAGCTGAAAAAATTGGAGAAAAAATTCAAGCCTCGAGTTGCGATAGTGAAGGATTCCATGGGGAAAATATTAAATGACACAGGAAGCATCAAAAGAAGATGGAAGGAATACACAGTGTCATTATACAAAAAAAATTAGTCCATGTTCAACCATTTCAAGAGGTGGCATATCATCAGGAACCAATGGTACTGACGCAAGAAATCCAAGCTGCTCTGAAGGCATTAGCAAAACACAAGGCTCCAGGAAATGTTGGAATATCAATTGAGATGTTTCGACAAACGGGTGCAGCACTGGAGGTGCTCACTCGTTTGTGCTAAGAAATATGGAAGACAGCTTCCTGGCCAACTGACTGGAAGAGATCCATATTTAGGCCTATTCCCAAGAAAGGTGATCCAACCAAATGTGGAAATTATAGGACAATATCATTAGTATCACACGCAAGCAAAACTTTGCTGAAGATCATTCAAAAACGGGTGCAGCAGTGTATTGACAGGGAACTGCCAGAAATTCAGGCCTGTTGCAGAAGAGGACATGGAACCAGGGATATCATTGCTGATGTCAGATGGATCCTGGCTGAAAGCAGAGAATACCAGTAGGATGTTTACTTGTGTTTTATTGACTATGCAAAGGCGTTTGACTGTGCGGATCATAACAAATTATGGATAACATTGCGAAGACTGGGAATTCCAGAACACTTAATTGTGCTTGTGAGAAACCTTTACATAGATCAAGAGGCAGTTGTTGGGACAGAACAAGGGGATACTGATTGGTTTAAAGTCAGGAAAGGTGTGCGTCAGGGTTGTATTCTTTCACCATACCTATTTAATCTGTATGCTGAACAAATAATACGAGAAGCTGGACTATATGAAGAAGAACAGGGCATCAGGATTGGAGGAAGACTCATTAACAACCTGCAATGTGCAGATGATACAACCTTGCTTGCCGAAAGTGAAGAGGACTTGAAGCACTTACTAATGAAGATCAAAGACCACAGCCTTCAGTATGGACTGCACCTCAACATAAAGAAAACAAAAATCCTCACAACTGGACCAATGAGCAACATCGTGATAAACGGAGAAAAGATTGAAGTTGTCAAGGATTTCATTTTACTTGGATCCACAATCAGCAGCCAAGGGAGCAGCAGTCAAGAAATCAAAAGACACTTTGCATTGGGCAAATCTGCTGCAAAGGACCTCTTTAAAGTTTTGAAGAGCAAAGATGTCACCTTGAGGACTAAGGTGCGCCTGACCCAAGCCATGATATTTTCAATCGCATCATATGCATGTGAAAGCTGGACAGTGAGTAAGAAAGATTGAAGAAGAACTGACGCCTTTGAATTGTGGTGCTGGTGAAGAATATTGAATATACCATGGACTGCCAAAAGAAGGAACAAATCTGTCTTGGAAGAAGTACAACCAGAATGCTCCTTAGAAGCAAGAATGGTGAGACTGTGTCTTAGATACTTTGGACATGTTGTCAGGAAGGATCTGTCCCTGGATGAAGGACATCATGCTTGGCAAAGTACAGGGTCAGCAGAAAAGAGGAAGACCCTCAACAAGGTGGATTGACACAGTGGCTGCAACAATGAGCTCAAGCATAACAACGATTGTAAGGATGGCACAGGACCGGGCAATGTTTTGTTCTGTTGTGCATAGGGTCGCTACGAGTCGGAACCGACTGGATGGCACCTAACAACAACAGCAACAAGAGAGCTAACTTCAACACAAGCCAGCGACCACTGTGAAGATGGCCACTGGGGGGGCTTCTGCTTCTGGTGCTGAGCAGTTAGTTCTTCAGGGAAGTAAAAACTGATATCCGCCCTGGTAAGTTCTGAGAAATGCCTCATAAGCCAAAGTAGGAGTATTTATTGTCATAAATCAATTTCTCATCATCCAAATGGGTGTGCCTTGGGTCATGACTTTAGATATAAAAGACCTAGAGGCTGATCTATAGGTGGATATCCTGCCTGTTTTGCTTATTTGGTGAGCTACGTACAGGAATTTTAACTTTGAATTGTGGCTACAGTTCCAACTGCACCCAGAAATACCATGATGCTGGCTTTAAATCATCCTTTTGAGGGTCCTCAAACTGTACCAAGGTTCTGGTTGGACATTATGTCTCCTCTTGGCCACACACACACACGTGCACATGCACCCACACACGCACATGCGGACACACAAAAACACACACGCAACTGTAAGGCAGGTAATGGTTAAATTTTATAACTTCTCTTTCAATTTCATCTTTCTCTTCTCGGATTCTACTCTGCTAATACTTTCGGCCAAGTTAATATTTCCCATTGGGCTTTCCTGTTCTGGCAGTATGACATATTAAACCTTCTGTTCCTCCCTAATAAGCACAAAGCCCAGTGTTAATAGACGTTAGGGAGGAGGGTGTATGCCTGTGTCTGAGAACCACTGTTGCCAAACCCCGTGGGGTTGTGCCAGCACCGCCCGGTGTAGTCATGGTTGGTTGGGCTATGCTGGAAACTTGACTCAGTCTGCCTCAATCAGATTCTCTCTTCTGGGAATTTGAAATATGCATCAAGGGATGGCTAGCAAGTTATCTACTAGGGAGACCTGGGGGTGGGGGCAATACAAAGAGAAACAGAAAAATCTAATCTGCAAAGACAGAAAAAGGAAGCATTCATGCAGACGGGAGAAGAGAGAGAGACAGGGAGAGAGGGAAGAGAAACAGAGAGAGGAAAAGAGAGACTAGGAGGGAGGGCGGGGGGTGAGGAGGCAGCCCAGGGCTGACCACGAGCCCCAGGCTTTCCAGCTCCTGATCCTTTCCTTCCTGAGGCCTGGTTGTTATCTGCCTTCTTGTATTTCCTGAGGTAACCCCAAATCCTTCAATGTATTCTCTTTTTTAAGAATAGGCTCATTTGCTAAAGCTAGTTTGAAGAGGGTTCCTATTACTTTCAACCAAAAGTAACTTGACTAAGTACCCCCTCAGGGGTGTGTTTTGTGTTTAGTGCTCTCATCCACAGTAAACTGAGGGGTACTGAGGGCTCCCACAGGCAATTTCTGGAGACATTTCTAGGTCCCGGGCCAACTGCCTGTGTGCTACTAAGCACTCTCCCTGTTCCCAGGGCTCCACTGCTGTCTCTATTCTCTTTTCTTAGTAAGTTTTCTTCTCCTTGGCCTACTTCAGAACACAAGGGTTCCAAATGCTGCCACCTTGGTTTCATTTTGAGATCAGCGCAATTCCTTTTGAGGATTCATTTTTTAGTTTAGACAGCTAGTGAAAACAAGGAGTCAGAAAGTGGATTTTTAAAAAGACATGGGAAGCATTTAGTAAAGAGTTTTGTCTAATGAAATGCCTGGCTTTTACCCCAGGCTTCTTGGAGGTAATCTCCAGTGTCTTTGTTTGCCTAAGACGTAAGGTTACACTGGATAAATGCAATGGGTTTAAGGGGGAGCGGTCTGGCCAAGTCCAAAAGGCAACGGTGTGACTTAGGGTGGGAATTTGGGTCAGGCTCTATGTAAGGTCCCCTGGAGACTGAGATCAAGCACGTGGACAATCAATCATGCCTACATAGTGGAGACCCAGTAAAAACTCGGAGCCTTCGGTGAGATTTCCTGTTTGGTAATATTCTGTGTGTGTTGTCACACATCAGGAAGATAACTCCTCCCAGCTCCAAGGGGAGAGGGCAACAGCAGCTCTCTGTTACTTCCCTGGATCCTCGCCACCTGCTCTTTCTTTGGTTGATTTTATTCTCTATCCTTTGCCTGTGTAAGCCACAACTGTGAGTGTAATTGCTTGTGGTGAGTTCTGTGAGCTGTCTAGAAACCTGAGGGTAGTTTTGGGAAACCCCCTGAAAATTGCAATTGGTGTCAGAAGTGAGGGCAGTCTTGTGTGGACTGTGTTCCCTCTCACTTCTCAAGCAGTTGGCTCTTAACTCTCACAGGATGAAAATGTCATAAAATGAGATAAATGGTCAGAGTTAAAGCGTTCTAAGGTCCTTAGATTGTTTGGGAGGAGGGTACTAAAACGGATTAATAGAAGCATGTTTAAAAAATATAAGTGGGGGAAATGGAAATAGAATATATAACTTAAATCGTTGACTTAGTGCACTGGAATCCAGAAAACTAGGGAGTTTCTATGAATGCCTGTTACCGGCATCTCTGACATAGCAGAAAATAACCTAGCATCACAGTCCTGCAGGTTGCTGAAATTGAGCATAGGTTTGTAGTTCTCTTATTTATGTGAAACCCTGGTGGCGTAGTGGTTAAGTGCTATGGCTGCTAACCAAAGGGTCGGCAGTTTGAATCTGCCAGGCGCTCCTTGGAAACTCTACGGGGCAGTTCTACTCTGTCCTATAGGGTCGTTATGAGTCGGAATTAACTCGACGGCACTGGGGTTTATGTGAAATTTAGGACATTTTTAGGCCAAAAGCAGGAAATTTAGAGTTGTAGTAGTAACATTTGAGAGGACTCCAAGTACCATACCCTAAGCCTCTAGCCCCCTTTCCCTCCTCTCCTGTCTAATGAAGTTGGTCCTGCCTTCCTTGAAGACTCTAAGATGACCTCATCTGGGGCAGACAAGTTGCAAGAGAGTGCCAATTTTCCTTGTGCCTGTTCCTATCACTTCTCAGTGCCTCCAGAGGCACCCAGGGACAGGCTGCAAAGTCAAATCCAGGAGAAAACTCATAAAGAGCCAATGAATTGCAATATTTTGCTAATTTATATTGACAAAATCCTGGGAAATATGCGGGGAAATAAAATCTGATGATGCTAGTCCAGGAAGGGGAGAATGTACTTTATTCTGAGCTGAACGAACTGCTGTGTTTCACTTAACAGAGATCCTTGATTCAGCGTGCTGGTGTGAACAGCTGGGATAGCTCAGCAGGCTGGCTGAAAACTGGACTTAGCCATGACCTTTGCTGAGCCAAATGGAGACACAGCTTTTTCTTGGTCTAGTGTAGAAGTAATGAAGGAGCCCTGGTGGTGCAGTGGTTAAGTGCTCAGCTGCTAAAAGAAAGGCCGGCAGTTCCAGTGGGAGAAAGATGTGGCAGTCTCTCCCATAAAGATTACAGCCTTGGAAACCCTATGGGGCAGTTCTACTCTGTCCTATAGCGTTGCTATGAGGCAGAATCGACTCAGCAGTGGGTTTTGGGGGAAAAAACAGAGATAGGAATGCTGGGGTGGATTTATCACATGCAATTTTCTCACCCACCTCCTAGTTATGTCCCCTAGGAGGCCTAGCAAACATGTACTTTACTGAGAAGTATACCGGTGAAGCATCTTTGGAAAGTGCTTCGCTGGCTATCCCCTATAAGCCAGGGATGAGGGTAGGAGATGCTGCATTGAAATAGCCTCCTTGATTTCGATGGGGGATGTTGGGATGCCCACAATGGCAAAAGACAAACAGACAGAGAGACAGAAAAGACAAATAGGAACACTTAATTGCCAAAGAAGGAGCTCTGGTGGTGCAGTGGTTAAGCACTTGGCTACTAACCAAAAGGCCGGCAGTTCAAACCCACCAGTCGCTCCACAGGAGAAAAGACCTGGAGATCTGCTCCCTGTGGGGCAGTTGTACTCTGTCCTACAGGTTGCTATGAGTTGGAATCCACTCCACAGCACGCAACAACAATTGCTGCAGGCAATGGAGCACAGTCACTATAATAGGGACCACAATAAGGACAGAGTGACAATCAGAATGGGTTGACCCACAAAGATTTGGGCAGGGGCAATTGATGAAGGGTCCCTAGGTCAGAAACAGATAGGGAGTACACTCAGTTTCTACTAATCTGTATTACCAACACAACCCTGAGTGCAGTAAAACAAAATGGTTTGAGTTGTTGTCGTGGATTGAATCGTGTCCCCCCAAAATATGTGTTAAGTTGGCTAGGCTATTGTGTGGTGGTCCTTCATTCTGTGATATGATGTAATTTTCCTATGTGTTGTAAATAGTAATCCCTGCCTGTGGTTAATGAGGCAAGGTTAAAAAAAAAAAATCCCTGCCTGTGGTTAATGAGGCAAGGTTAGGTTATATTAAAGAGGATTAGGGTGGAATGTAACACCCTGATCCAACGTAAGGGGAGTTTCCCTGGAGTGTGGCCTGCATCACCTTTTATCTTACAAGAGTTCAAGGAGAGAGAAGTGAACAGAGACGGAGGGACCTCATACAACCAAGCAAGAAGAACCAGGAGTGGAGTGTGTCCTTTGGACCTAGGGTCCCTGCGCTGAGAAGCTCCTAGACCCAGGGAAAAATTAATAACAAGGACCTTCCCCCAGAGCTGACAGAGAAAGCCTTCCCCTGGAACTGGTGCCCTGAATTTGGACTTACAGCCTCCTAAACTGTGAGAGAGTAAATTTCTGTTTTTAAAAGCCATCCACTTGTAGTATTTCCGTTTTAAGACAGTCACCATGGATGTTATGGCCCCTCTCTCAGACCTGAGTTCGTTCACAGGCCCTGGACCCCTTGAATGAAGGGGAAGCTGGATATCTTTGTGGAAGGACCGTTTGGTCAAACTATTAACATTTTCAGTCTCTCTCTGATCACATGCTACAGTGTTGTGCAGAAAGGAATCATTCCAGGATGGAAGAGACAGAGTTAAACCAAAATATAACTAATGCTATATAGAAATCTGAACATGGTTGCTTTCCTATAAAGGCCTGAACAATGTCCTTCAGGTGTGGGCGCTTGCCGCCTATACACATGGGACAGGAAGCTTCACATGCAGGGAACACAGGGAGTTCAGGCAGATCTGAAACATTGCTTCCACAAGGCTCTTCCTCAGAAAATCCCCTTTTCTTCTATCTTGTTATATGGCTATATCTTCTCTCCTGATAGTTCCTGTATTCTTCATCATCACAGAATACACAGGTCTGTAAACCAATATCCTTATTACGGTTTTGTGGTCACCAGGCTACAGTTGGATGTTCCTCCCTTTATGTCCAATCAGTCACCTAGTCCAGCCCCATATCTGTCCTCTTCTCTTTAACTTCTCTGCCACTGCTTTCAAGTTAGGCCAATGGTCTATAAGGTGTTTTGATCAGACTCCATTAATATCAGTAAAAAAAAAAAAATTAAGCGTGCATCCCAATATTGTTTTACAAATAAAATGCGTGTGAATATATGATATATTATGCATATTATGAAACATACACAGAAATAGAACTAAAAGAGATGAGATAAGTATAAACAGAAGTACAAGTGTCTTCTTCGTCCTTTCCAGTGCATTTTGTATACAACCTGGGATGTATGAATCTCGCTTGGAAGATACAAGTTTGAAAACCCCATTGCCATCGAGTTGATTCCAACTCATAGTGACCCTATAGGACAGAGTAGAACTGCCACATAGAGTTTTCTACATCTAATCTTTATGGAAGCAGACTGCCATATCTTTCTCCCACAGAGCAGGTAGTGGATTCGAACTTTCAACATTTTGGTTAGCAGCTGAGCACTTAACCACTGCACCACCAGGGCTTCTTGGATCCAAGTTTAGGCCACCACAGTGTCTCATCTAGGTGGTAGCCCCTAATCACCTATTGGAAAATTCCAAGTTCTTTAGCACATCATCCATTTCCTTCATGTTTTGGCCCTTGACTCATCTCCTCCCCCTCTCCCAGCAATGCCCTGTGTTTTAGCATTCCCCAGCTACTTCCGGCTCCTTTCTCAGCCCATGCTGTTCCATGCTTCCTTGCCTATGTACCCACTCTGCCTCTTCCGTGAAGTGGACCTCCTGATGAAATCTTATTTTCTATCTGATACCTCACTTAGGGACCAGCTCCTCTGTGAATCATTCCTGATTTCCACAGAAAACTGATTATTCCTTCCTCTGTACCATGTCTATTTACTGCCCAGACGTCATATGGTATTATGTGCATCTGTTTCCTTTGTCTGTCATACTGAGTGCAAGCTCCTTGAGATTAGAGGCCATGTCTTATTATCTCCATATCCTTGCCACCTGGCACTGGTGACTTGAACAAAATTGCTTGAGACTGGAGAATATCGCAGTTTATTCATATTACTCAATGTAATGCCTCTCTCTCAGTACTGTGACTTGTACCTTAGAAATGTAAATATTCATTGAATAAATAAACAATGGATGGATGGACAGATAGATGAATGGATGAATGAAAAGAAGAGAAAGGCAAGGCATTAAAGTTGTTTTATAATAATAACGATTATGTGGAATGGGAAATAGACTTGTTCCATGGTACGCCAGAGGGGAAACTCAGGTTCAAATAATATAAGCAATAAGGAAGCAGATTTTGGCTTTACCTAAGCGAGAACATTCCAACCATAAATGGCATAGGCTATTTAGAAACAGTGATTTTCTGCTTAACAAAAATATAAAAGTCTGTGCCTTCATTTGATAAGATTGTTCCAGAAAGGGTGTGGTATGGCCTATAATATCTGTATGACTGAGCCTCTGCCTGCCCCTCTGAACTCTCCGCAGTTCCCTCCACTCCAGCCCCCCTGGCCTTCTTGCTTTTTCTAAAACGTGACAAGCCCATTGCCCTCTCTGGGCCCGCATACTTGATGCTTCCTCTGCCTGGAACGCTCTTCCTTCAGAATTTCTCGTGGATTTTCCTTCTCACCACCAGGTGTATGCTTGAATGTTATCTCCACAGAAAGGGCTCCTCCGATGACACACACTCCCGCCACTTAACTTGCTTACGTTTCTGCACGGAATCTATTGCTCTCTGAAATTATAAATTTTATTTGTGTGTTTACGTGTTTATTCCTTGTCTTCTCCATTATAGTGTAGCTTCAAGACACACAATAAAGCTGCCAAAAAATATTTACTGAATGAGCAAATTTCTATAATAGCCACTTGGTTATTCTTAGCACTGAATCTTGAAAAATTGGTACAGTAGATGTTTTGATTTGGTAGCCGTCCTCCTTTTCCCAGTTTGTTTGAAAATGAATCCCCCTTCCTCCCTCAGGTCCCAGGCATTCTCACGTTATCTCTACTCCCCATTCCAAGAACCAGCTTTACAAACCAGATGTTGTTACATGATGGTACTTGAACGAGCACTGAGAATACTCTGCCAAATATCTTTCTAATGTTTGAAATTGAAATTGTGCCTTTATTCATGTCCTTGTACCCTCAAAGAATTTTAGTCTTAAAGTCCTCTAGTAATTTACTGAATTGGGAACCATAGAGATAATAGGCTTAACGGATAGATTTTTTTTTTTAATTGTGTTTTAGGCGAAAGCTTACAATTCAAGTTAGTTTCTCGTACAAAAATTTATATACATATTGTTATGTGACCCTAGTTCCAATTCCTGTAATGTGACAGCACACTCCCCCTTTCTACCCCAGGTTTCCTGTGTCCATTCAACCAGCTATCCCTATCCCTTTCTGCCTTTTCATCCCACCTCCGGACAGGAGCTGCCCATTTAGTCTCTTGTATCTACTTGAACTAAGAAGCACACTCTTCGAGAGTATTATTTTATGTTTTATAGTCGAGTCTAATCTTTGTCTAAAAAGTTGGCTTTCGGAATGGTTTTAGTTCTGCATTAACAAAGAGTCTGGGGGCCACGTCTCCTGGGGTTCCTCTAGTCTCAGTCAGATTGTAACCAAATGCCACTCAGGTTCTTGTCCTTGTCCTGTCTTATTAGCCGATTGAAATAAGAAGGACACCGATTGCAACGGAAACAGAAAGTGGCAAGTTTATTGTCTGCGCGTACAAGGAGCGCATGGGGTCTAGTGACCTTAAGGCCACGTGCTCGCTGACTAAGGGGGCTGGGAGCTTTTTGTTTCCAATGGTGTCAGGGGTTGGGTTTGGTACGCGGAATTTTCTGCCTTTAGCCCTCCCATGTGTATATTTGGGGGGGGGGTGATCAGTTGAAGGATGTGATTTCGATCTGCGCATGCTTCAATGTGTAACTAGGGCTAGTCAGTGGGCGGAGCCACTACCTGCTACAACCTCCTGCTCAAAACAAGCGTGTGGTTAGCAAGACAAAGAGAGGGGGGAAGGGGTGTTGATTGGGGTTTTCAATATGGCTGAGCAGCCTGTTTCAAGATCATTAAGTCTGGTCTTTTCACATGAATTTGAGTTCTGTACCCCAATTTTCTTTAAACAAAAGAAAAGAAAATTGGGGTACAGAACTCAAACCCCAATTTTCTCCTGCTCCATCAGGGAGTCTTTGTTGTGCTCCCTGTCAGGGTGGTCATTGGTGGTAGCAAGGCCCCATCTAGTTCTTCTGGTCTCAGGTTGATGGAATTTTTGGTTTATGAGGCCTTTTTGTCTCGTGGGCTAATATTTTCCTTATGTCTTTGCTGTTCTTCATCCTCTTTTGCTCCAGGTGGATTGGGAACAATTGATGCATCTTAGATGGCTGCTTGCAAGCTGTTAAGACCCTAGACACCACCCACCAAAGTAGGATGCAGGGCATTTTCTTAATAAACTTTGTTATGCCAATTGACCTAGATATCTCCCAAAACCACAGCCCCCAGACCTCCACCCCTGCTACTCTCTGTCCCTCGAAGTGTTTGGTTGTGTTCAGGAAACTTCTTAGCTTTTGGTTTAGTCCATTTGTGCTGACTTCTCCTGTATTGTATGTTGTCCTTCCCTTCACCTAAGATAATTCTTGTCTACTATCTAGTGAATTCCCCTCTCCCTCCTCCCCACCCTTGTAACCATATGTCTTGGTTATCTATTATTGCTATAACAGAAATACCACAAGTGGATGGTTTTAACAAAGAGAAATTAATTTTCTTACAGTATAGTAGGCTAAAAGTCCAAATTCAGGGTGTCAGCTCCAGGGGAAGGCTTTCTCTCTGTCAGTTCTGGAGGAAGGTCCTTGTTCTCAATCTTCCCATGGTTGAGAAGCTTCTCAGGCACAGGGACCCCAGGTCCAAAGGATGCTCTCTGCTCCTGGTCCTGCTTTCTTGGTGGTATGAGGTCCCCTGTCTCTCTGCTTGCTTCTATCTTTTATATCTCAAGAGATTGCCTCAAGTCACAATCCAATCCTGTAGGTTGAGTCCTGCCTCACTAACACAACTGCCACCTATCCTCCCTTATTAGCATCATAGAGGCAGGATTTACAACACATATGGAATCAGGGCCCAGCCCAGTTGATAACACATTTTGGGGGGGACGCAATTCAATCCATGACATTCCACCCTTTGGCACCCCCAAAAATCACATTTTTACAACATGTAAAACATATTCATTCCATCATATCATAGCAGAAGTCTTAACTCCAAGTCCAAAATCCAAAACTTTCTCTTCATCTGTGAAATCTAGAATACGAGTTATCTGCTTCTAAAGGCACAAGGTAGAATGGGCACAAGCTAGACATTTCCACTACAAATGGGAGAAACTGAAGGGAAAGAAGGCATAATAGGCACCAAGCAAGCCAGCAGAACACATTACATTAGCCCTGAAAGCTTTGAAAATAATCCTCTGTTTTCTGAGACGGTTTATGCAACAACCCTGCTCTCCAGCCTCTAGGTATTGGCCACACTCCCCAGATTCTGAGTGGAGGCCCCTGGGCTCTGGGCTTCAGCTCCATCTTCCAGGCCCACTGGGACAGCAACTCTGCTCCCTCAGCTTTAGATGGACCAATCTCCTAGTCCATGAGTGGCAACTCCACCCTTAGAAACACCAGAGGCCATGGCTCCACCCTTTGAAACCCCTGAGATCATGGCCATACCTTCTGAGACTGAGGCAGCTCAGCTTGTGTTCCTTGTCTCTTCAGCTTCTGTTTCATGGTTTCTTGGCCTCTTGGCTCCTAGGGCCTCATGCCCGCATCTGCCCTGCTGGGGCAAGTGTTCCAAAGCTCTGTAGCTCCACGGATAAGTGCCCCGAGGTACTCCACTCCACCAGGAAGCCTCTTGCATACAGGCACTCAACTCTCTGGCCCCATTGATCAGAAAGTCTAGCTCCACCAATAAGTACCCAGAGGCACCCCACTTCGCCAGGAAGCCTCCTGCGTACAGGCACTCAGCTCTATTGCTCTGTAGGTCGGCTCCAGCACCCTCTCATACTAGCCTCCTGGTTCTGCTGCTACTGGTTCTCTGCAGTTGCTCCTTCTCTGCGGAAGCAGACTCTCTGCTGCTCTGGTCCTCTGCTGCTGTCGCAACTCTATCCATTCAGCTTCAAAACTGCTTCCACGTTTTAGGTATCTGTTAGAGCAGCACTCCACTCTCTTGGTACCAAATTCTCTTAGTTATCTAGTACTACTATAACAGAGACACCACAAGTGGGATGGCTTTAACAAAGAGAAATTTATTTTCTTGCAGTATAGTAGGCTAAAAGTCCAAATTCAGGGTGTCAGCCCCAGGGGAAGGCTTTCTCTCTGTTGGCTCTGAAAGAAAGTCCTTGTCTTCAATCTTCCCATGGTCGGGGAGCTTCTCAGGTGCAGGGACCCTGGGTCCAAAGGACGCGCTATGCTCCTGGTGCTGCTTTCTTGGTAGTATGAGGCCCCCCACCTCTCTGCTTGCTTCTATCTTTTATATCTCAAGAAATTGCCTCAAAATGCCATCCAATCCTGTAGGTTGAGTGCTGCCTCTCTAACACAGCTGCCACCCGTCCTCCCTCATTAACATCATAGAGGCAGGATTTACAACATATAGGGAATCAAGGCCCAGCCCAATTGATACATACAATTTTGGGGGGACATAATTCAATCCATAACACCATCAAAGAATGTTTTCTTCTGTGTTTAAATCTTTTCTTGAGTTCTCATAATTGTGATCTCATGCGATATTTGTCCTTTTCCAACTGACTCATTTTGCTCAGCCTAATGCCTTCCAGGTTCATCCATATTGTGAGATGTTTCGTGGATTCATCATTGTTCTTTATAGTTGTGTCATATGCCATTGTGTGAATATACCGTAATTTGTTTATTCATTCGTCCATTGATGGGTACCTAGGTTGTTTCCATCTTTTTGCTATTTCAAACAGTGCTGCAATGAACATGGGTGTGCAGATATCTATCTATTCTTGTGACGGCTCCTATTTCTCTAGGATATATTCCAAGGAGTGGGATTGCTGGATCGCATGGTACTTTTATTTCCAGCTTTTTCAGGAAGAGCTAAATCAATTTCCAAAATGGTTGTACCATTTTACATTTCCACCAGCAGTGTTAAGTGTTCTAGTCACTCCAAAACCTCTCCCACATTTATTATTTCATGTTTTTTGGATTAATGCTAACCTTGTTGGGGTGATTTGGTATCTCATTGTAGTTTTGATTTACATTTGTCTAATGGCTAATGAGGAAACCCTGGTGGTGTAGTGGATAAGTGCTACAGCTGCTAACCAAAGGGTCAGCAGTTCAAATCTGCCAGGAGCTCCTTGGAAACTCTATGGGGCAGTTCTGTTCTGTCGTATGGGGTCATTATGAGTCGGAATTGACTCGACAGCACTGGCTTTGGTTTTTTTGGTTTAATGGCTAATGATTGTGAGCATTTCCTCATGTATCTGTTAGCTGCCTAGATGTCTTCTTTGGTGAAGTGACTGTTCATATCTTTGCCCATTTTTTAACTGGGTTATTTGTCTTTTTGTCGTTGAAGTTTTGCAGTATCTTGTAGATTTTAGAGATTAGACCCTGGATGCCTATGTCATAGCCAATTTTTTTTTCCCAAACTGTAGGTTCTCTTTTTACTCTTTTGGCGAAGTCTTTGGATGAGCCTAAGTGTTTGATTTTTAGGAGCTCCCAGTTATCTAGTTTCTCTTCTGGTGCTTGGGCATTGTTAATTATGTTTTGTATTCTGTTTATGCCATGTATTAGGGCTCTGTCATGAATTGAATTGTGTTCCCCCAAAATATGTGTCAACTTGGTTATGCCATGATTCCCAGTATTGTGCAGTTGTCCTCCATTTTGTGATTTTCCTATGGGTTCTAAATCATAATCTCTGTGCCTGTGGTTAAAGAGGATTAGGATGGAATGTAACACCCTTGCTCAGGTCACATCACTCATCCAATGTAAAGTGAGTTTCCCTGAGGTGTGGCCTGCACCATCTTTGTCTTACAAGAGATGAAAGGAAAAGGAAGCAAGCAGAGAGTTGGGGACTTCATACCACCAAGAAAGCAGTGCCGGGAGCAGAGCCCATTCTTTGGACCTGTAGTTCCTACACGGAGAAGCTCCTAGTCCAGGGGAAGATTGATGACAAAGATGTTCCTCCAGAGCCAACAGTGAAAGAAAGCCTTACCCTGGAGCTGATACCCTGAATTTGGACTTCTAGCCTACTAGACTGTGAAAAAATAAATTTCTCTTTGTTAGGCCATCCACTTGTGGTATTTCTGTTACAGCAACACTAAATGACTGAGACAGGTTCCTGGCATTGTCTCTATTTTTTCTTCCATGATCTTTATCATTTTTGATTTTATATTTAGGTCTTTGATCCATTTTGAGTTAGTTTTTGTGTATGATGTGACGTATGGGTCTTGTTTCATTTTTTTGCAGATGGATATCCAGTTATGCCAGCACCATTTGTTAGAGACTCTTTTCCCCATTTAACACACTTTGGGCCTTTGTCAAACATCAGCTGCTCATAAGTGGATGACTCTACATATGGATTCACAATTTTGTTGCATTGGTCTATGTATCTGTTGTACCAGTACCAGGCTGTTTTGACTACCGTGGCAGTATAATAGGTTCTAAAATCAGGTAGAGTGAGTCCTCCCACCTTGTCCTTCTTTTTCAGTAATGCTTTACTTATCTGGGGCCTCTTCTCTTTCCATATGAACTTGGTGATTTGCTTCTCCATCTCCTTAAAAAACATCACTGGAATTTGGATTGGGATTGCATTGTATCTGTAGATTGTTTTGGGTAGAATTGACATTTTCACAATGTAGAGTCTTCCTATCCATGAGCAAAGTATGTTTTTCCACTTATGTAGGACTCTTTTGGTTTCCTGCAGTAGTGTACTGTAGTTTTCTTTGTATAGGTCTTTCACGTCTCTGGTTAAGATTTATTCCTAAGTATTTTATCTTCTTGGGGGCTACTGTAAATGGTATTGATTTGGTGATTTCCTCTTCGATGTTCTCTTTGTTGGCATAGAGGAATCCAACTGATTTTTATATGTTTATCTGATGTCCTGATACTCTGTTGAACTCTTTTACTAGTTCCAGTAGTTTTTTTTTGTGGATGCTCTGGGGTTTTCTGTATATAAGATCATGTCATCTGCAAATGGAGATACTTTTACTTCTTTCTTACCAATTTGGATCCATTTTAATTCTTTTTCTTGCCTTATTGCTCTGGCTGGGACTTCCAGCACAATGTTGAATAAGAGTAGTGATAAACGGCATCCTTGCCTGGTTCCTGTTCTCAAGAGGAATGCTTTCAGACTCTCTCCATTTAGGATGATGTTGGCTGTTAGCTTTGTATAAATACCCTTTATTATGCTGAGGAATTTCCCTTCTATTCCTATTTTCTAGGAGCTTTTATCCATGAATGGGTGTTGGCTTTGGTCAAATGCCTTTTCTGCGTCAGTTGGTAAGATCATGTGGTTCTTGTCTTTTGTTTTATTTATGTGGTGGATTACACTGATTGTTTTTCTAATGTTGAACCATCCCTGCACACCTGGTATGAGTCCCACTTGGTCATGGTGAATTATTATTTTTGATATGTTGTTGAATTCTATTAGCTAGAATTTTGGTAATAATTTTCACGTCTATGTTCATGAGGGATATTGGTCTGTAATTTTCTTTTTTGCATGTGGTGTCTTTACCTGGTTTTGGTGTCGGGGTTATGCTGGCTTCATAGAATGAGTTAGGGCGTATTCCATCCTTTTTTATACTCTGAAATACCTTTAGTAGTAGTGGTGTTAACTATTCTCTGTGAGTTTGGTAGAATTCTCCAGTAGAGACGTCAGGGCTTAATTGATAGATTTTATACTTAAATAAAAATACCCGTATAAAAGGAAGTCTTCATCATGTCTTATCCAGGAAAATCAGGGACAAATATTTTGGGAGGGTAGGTAGGAAAGCACTGGATTCGGTGGCCTGGCAATTTTCTATTTAGGCCAGATTGCAGAAAATGATGTAATGATCCCCCCCCCCAAAAAAGAGCTCAAACTTAATTGGGACTCACAACAACCCTAAAGGACAGAGTAGAACTGCCTTGTAGGGTTTCCAAGGAGCAGCTGGTGGATTTGAACTGCCAACCTTTTTGTTAGCAGCCAAGCTCTTAATCCCTGTGCCACCAGGGCTCCAAATGTTTTACACTAAGATGTAAATGACTGATTGAGTTAATCAGCGATCTGGTACTGTATATCTAAAACCAGTTGAAATTTTAGATGAAATTGGACAGATAGAAAATATACATTTTAAGGGACAGGGAGCCTTGCTTTTATTACTAAAACAATGTCTTGGAACTCCATTGTCAATCTGTTATAAGAAAAGATGAGAATACAATTTTATGATAAAACTTGTGATTGGCAAAAAGCAGGTGCTCTGTTTTGGCATTCATTTGGATGAGTGAATGGACAGTGGTAACTGGAATGAGTGAAGTCGGCTTAAACTGACATGTTGGCTCAGGGGAAGAAGTGATCTAATCCAGCTACAGGGGCCAGGGAGAGCCTTTTGGAGGTGGAGTACAAATGCAAAGCAGGTTATTCTAGGCCTGAAGATCTATATCTTTAACAGGTTGCTAGGTTGTGTGTAAAACATGACAGGTTTGAAAATGACTCTCAGGCAGCTGGAAAAGAAAGAGTAAGAGCTCAGCCATAGGGCCAAGTATAGGTGGGTAGGGTTTAGAACTGCTGGAAAAAAGGCTGAAAAGTTAGATTTGGGAGATGACCTAGCATCAAACCATCGCATTTTGAGGAAACAAACTGAGGCCTAAAGATAATTAGTTAAGTGGTTTACCAGGGATGCACAGCTGTAGAGTTGCAAAAGTGGAATTAGCACCCGGGTCTCCAGTATTGTTTCCACTATATCAGGTGTTTAGGGACTAGCTAGACCATGGGCAGCCTTGAATACCTGAAAGATGAAATTTTTTGACAGGAGTCTATCTTAGTTAATAGTGACTAGATGGCCATTTTTAAATCACGTGATGCTGGACCTCCTGCACTCTAAAGAATTACTTTTTTGTGCCTCAACAGGAAAGTTCTGGGCACTTACTCTTTACACCAATTCTCTAATACAAAAGGTAATTACATTGCTTTAAGAGGTCTGTAAGGAGCTGTAGGATTGCTATGAGTCGGAATCAACTTGACGGCAGTGGGTTTGGTTTTTTTTTGTTGTTGTTTTTAAGGATTACATCAAAAGAAGATGAAAGGAACTTGCAGAGGCTCTATACCCAAAAGAATTGGTTGATGTTCAGCCATTTCAGGAGGTAGCATATGGTCAGGAACCGATGGTACTGAAGGAAGAAGTCCGAGCTACACTGAAGGCATTGGTGAAAAAACAAGGCCCCAAGAATTGACGGAATATCAATTGAGATGTTTCAGCAAACAGATGCAGTGCTGGAAGTGCTCATTGTCTATGCCAAGAAATTTCAGAGACAACTACCTGGTCAACCCACTAGAAGAGAGCCATATTTATGCCTATTCCAAAGAAAGCGAAAATTATCCAACAGTATCATTAATATCACACGCAAGTAAATTTTGCTAAAGGTCATTCAAAAGCACCTTCAGCATTACATCAACAGGGAACTGCTAGAAATTCAAGCCAGATTCAAAGAGGACGTGGAACCAGGGATATCATTGCTGATATCAGATGAATCCTAGCTGAAAGCAGAGAATACCAGAAGGATGTTTACCTGTGTTTTCGACTATGCAAAGGCATTGGGCTGTGTGGATTATAACAAATTATGGATAACATTGCGAAGAATGGGAATTCCAGAACACTTAATTGTGCTCATGAGGAACCTGTACACAGATCATGAGGCAGGTGTTCAAACAGAACAAGAGGATACTGAGTGGTTTAAAGTCAGGAAAGGTGTGCGTTGGGGTAGTATGCTTTCACCATACCTATTCAATATGTATGCTGAGCAAATAATCCGAGAAACTGGACTATATGAAGAAGAACGGGGCATCAGGATTGGAGGAAGATCATTAACCACCTGCATTATGCAGATAACACAACCTAACTTGCTAAAAGGGAACAGGCCTTGAGACACTTACTAATAAAAACCAAAGACCACAACCTGTAGTACGGATTACACCTCAACATAAAACCAAAAAAAAAACCAAACCCAGTGCCGTGGAGTCAATTCCGACTCTTAGCGACCCTACAGGACAGGGTAGAACTGCCCCATAGAGTTTCCAAGGAGCTCCTAGTGGAATCAAACTGCCAAACTCTTGGTGAGCAGCCATAGCACTTAACCCCTACGCCACCAGGATTTCCATTAAAAAAAAAAAAAAAATTTTTTTTTTTTTTTTTTTCGGAAAACAAAAATCCTCACAACTGGACCGGTAAGCAACATTATGATAAACGGAGACAAGATTGAAGTTGTCAAGGATTTCATTTTTCTCAGATTCACAATCACACTCATGTAAGCAGCAGTCAAGAAATCAAAAGACGCATTTAATTAGGCAAATTGGCTGCAAAAGACCTCCTTAAAGTATTAAAAAGAAAAGTTGTCATCCTGAAGACTAAGGTTTGCCTGACCCAAACCATAGTGTTTTCAATCGTCTCCTATGCATGTGAAAGCTAGACATGAATAAAGAAGGCTGAAGAAGAACTGACGCCTTTGAATTGTGGTGCTGGAGAAGAATATTGACTATACCATGGACTGCCATAAGAAGGAACAAATCTGTCTTGGAAAAAGTTCAACCAGAATGTTCCTTAGAAGCAAGGATGGCGAGACTTTGTCTCAAGTACTTTGGACTTGTCAGGAGTGATTAGTCCCCTGGAGAAGGACATCATGCTTGGTAAAACAGAGGTCAGAGAAAAAGAGTAAGACTCTCCACGAAGTGGAGTGACGACAATGGGCGTGCAAAGGGTCGCTATGCGTCAGAACGGACTCAGAGGCACTTAACAACAATCACATCTTGGACTCGCCTTCCGAAGAGCAGAAGAGTACGGTGCACCTCTGACCACACCCCCTGCAGATGAAGCCCTACCCCTCAGCCTTTGCTCCCTTTTTTCCCCGCCCCGGTACGCCGTGACGTAAGACGTGGGTCACGCAGCATTGACAACGGGACCCGGAAGGAAAAGCGAAAGGGCGGAGAGGAGGCGGAAAAGGAGTGTCCCGCGTCCGGGGCGGCAGGCTGGGGGCGGGGCCGGGCATGGTAACGGCTCGGAAGCCGTGGGGCTGGGCCTGAGGGAGGCGGGGGAACCGGTGCCCGACGCCGCGGCCGCTCCAGTCTGCTCCGTGCGGCCGTCGCGGGCCCCGCTTCAGCCATGATGATCCACGGCTTCCAGAGCAGCCACCAGGACTTCGCCTTCGGGCCCTGGAAGGTGACAGCTGCCAAGACCCACATCATGAAGTCGGCGGATGTGGAGAAGTGAGGCCCCGGTGCTCGGGTGGGGACGCGGCCCGGGAGCTGGGCCCGGGCGAGAGGCAGGGCGAGCTCCCCGGGTGGGACCTTTGAGTGACGGACAGCACGTTAGTCGTGTCGCCACCCCGCACGGTCGGCTGAGGCTCGCCAGGCGCCGGGGCGTGAGCGCAGCGTGACGGCTCTGGCGGACTTTGCCCGCCGAACGTCTCTCCCGCTCCAGCCGCCGCCGCCGTCGGCCTGTTTCTGTGAATGGTTGTGGCCTGCTTTCCTGGGGGTTAACCCCAAACCACAACAGTCTAACTGGTTGTCAGCCAGTCGCTACTGTGTAGGACTGAGTGGAACTGCCCCACAGGGTTTCCTAGGAGCGTCTGGTGGAGCCCAGCTGCCGACCTTTTGGTTAGCAGCTGAGCTCTTACCACTAGCCACCAGGGCTCCGGGGGTTAACAACAGGGCTGCTAGAAATGTTTAGTTTTTAGCAAATCAGGTACCCAGCCCAGTACTTAAGATATAGAAGGTGAAAGATGTCCTCTGCCTCAAGGAGTTCGCAGTCTCATGAGAGACAAGTGAACAATTACCAGACAGTGTGAATAACTGTTTATGATAGAGATGTATAAAACAAAGCAAAAAAAAATCCAAACCTGTTGCTGTCCATGTGACCCTGTAGGACAGAGTAGAATTGCCCTATAGGGTTTCCAGGGAGCGCCTGGTGCATGCAAACTGCAGCCGAGCTCCTAACCACTGCACCACCAGGGGTCCTAGAGATGTGTACCAAATAAAACCAAACTCTTTGCGACCGATTCCAACTCATAGTGACCCTATAGGACAGAGTAGAACTGCCGCATACGGTTTCCTAGGAGCAGCTGGTGGATTCGAGCTCCTGACCTTTTGGTTAACAGCTGAGTTCTTAACCATTGTGCTACCAGGGCTCCCTGTTAGAACCACCGTATGTAATTTTATCCAGAGTAGTGATGTTATCAGAGTGTGCGCTCTGAAAGGTTGTTACGGAGGTGATGTGGAGGGTGGACTGGAGGGATTGTAGGGCAAGGAGACCAGTCAGATGGCAGGAGAGAGACGAGAAGTTTGAGGAGATGAGCTCCTGAACTTGATGGCCAGTTGCTGGGAGAAGAGAAGGAAGGAGAGGAATCTGTACCGATGTCCGGATTTCCAGCTTGGGCTGTTGCATGAATATTATCTCCAGTAAACAAGGTGGGAAATACAGAAGCAGATTGGGGATAGGGCAAGTGAGCAGTTAGATAGAGAATAAATTTAGTTTTGAAAATACTTGTCTTAATTACCTAGTGCTGCAATAATGGAAATACCACAAGTGGATGGCTTTAACAAACAAATTTATTTTCTCACAGTTAAGGAGGCCAGAAGTCTGAATTCCGAGTGCTGGCTCTAGGGGAAGGCTTTCTCTCTCTGTCAGCTCTGGGAGAAGGCCATTGTCTGTCTCTTCAGCTTCTGTTTCCTGGTTCCTTGGAGATATCCATGTGGCTTGGCACCTCTGCTTGCTTAATCTGCTCATTTTATATTTTTTAAGAGATTGATTCAAGACACACCCAGCCCTAATCCTGCCTTATTAACATAACAGACAATCCATTCCCAAATAGAATTATAACCACAGGCCTAGAGGTTAGGATTTACAGCACATATTTTGGGGGGACATAATTCATAACAATACCAAAATGGGAAGTGTGTGTGGTCATAAAGTAGGCATTTGGTTGTATTTATCTTGAAGCTCAAAAAAGATGACTTGCCTGTGAGTTTAGGTTTGGGAACCATAAGTTTATAATTGGTACCTGGAGCCCTGGGAGTAAGATCATCTGGAAATCACCCGAAGGAAAAGAAGAGGTCCTGAGAGGGAACTCTAGGGAGCACTGGCATTTGTGATTCAGGTGGAGGGTGGTTACCAGGGAAGGCAGTCCTGACAGGATGTTTTGCTTCCTAATTTAAAAGGAAAAAAAATTGTAACATTTTTGCAGACTTGTTAAGAAAATACAGAAAAGAAGGGGAAAAAATTCATTTTCATCCTACTACAGATTGGGTTACTCTTTGAGTTACTTTGTCTGTTATGCATTACACCGTATGTAATTGTAGTGGTTATAAAGCAGTCAGCATTTATAATTTACTTGCAGACTCTCCTAGGGGTGCTGGATCCATGGAGAGTTTTAAGGAATTCAAATTCCAGATCTTTAACTTCTTTTTGTATTATTTCTAAAATATATCTATCTGAATATACTTCGTCTTCCTTCCATATGACATAGGAGAGGCTTACCCTCACCTATCCTAAATTTTTCAGCGGTGCACTGCTCTAGGGTATAAAAACCTCTAGAGTGCTAAATAAATTATTAGGTTAAATATTGGTTTGAGGAAGCATTCTTTAATAAATATTTAAGGCATTTTAAACCCATAGGAGCTTTCATAATTTCCCTGCCATATAACTGGTTATACCTATTTGTCGAGTCACGGAGTGGTGCAAATTGTTACGCACACAACTATTAGCTGAAAGGTTGGCAGTTTGAACCCTCCCAGAGGTGCCTCAGAAGACAGGCCTGGTGATCTGCTTCTGAAAAGTCACAGTCACCCTGTGGAGCAGCTCTACTCTGCACACATAGGGACACTGTGAATCAGCATTGACAATAGCAGCCTGTTTGTTAAGAGCAACGCTTGATGTTAGAAATAGCGTATTTGGGCCTGTGTTTAAGATACTCTGAAATGAGAATGTTTGAAGCAATGTTAAGTTAGTGACAGTGATTCTTTTACATATATAACTGGAGTATTTTGTAGGACTACCAGATTTTCCCAGGTACATTGGATAAGATCCACAGAACCACATTTTATATTACTTATTGCTGTGCATTATTCAGTAAAGTAGTAAAAATGTATTTTATCAAGTCATTATATAAAGTATTCTAATTACAGTCAGTCTTCATCTTATTTAATCTTATAAGTATTTAATATTTTCTCTGTCCTAACAGAGTGGAAACCCTGGTGGCGTAGTGGTTAAGTGCTATGGCTGCTCACCAAGAGTTTGGCAGTTTGATTCCACTAGGAGCTCCTTGGAAACTCTATGGGGCAGTTCTGCTCTGTCCTATGGGGTAGCTATGAGTCGGAATCGACTCAACGGCAGTGGGTTTGGTTTTTTTTTTGGGTAGTAATGAAATTTTACTTAAATTTATGGTCAGAAATTAATATTAGATGTTAACCTAAAGATGTACAATTCAAAAATGTTAGCTCACTGATAATGTGCACATATACATACACACACAGATCTAAGAAATACACCATGTGTCCCATTGTTTTTCCTTTCAACTGTGAGCATTTCTTCCCACGTTCTTATGTTCTCTCTTTAAAGATTTCTTGTGGTTTCAGGATATTTCATACTATGGATATACTCTACATAACCATTTATTTCCTTATAAATGGTTATTCATCATATTTCTTTACAGCTATTATAAATAAGGTCGTCATGAATATTAATGTATATAGATTTTTTTCTGCATTTTGGATTATTTCTTTAGGACAGATTTCCTAAAGCCGATATTTTGTGTTAAAGAATCAAAATTTGGTTAGATTCTTGGCACTTATTGCCTAACTGCTGCCCCAGGATGGAACAGAAGTCGGCACAGTTCTTCTGGAAAGCCGCGTGAGCAAGTGCCGGTTCCCCTACCTTACCAGTGTTGAGTGCTTTGCTTTCTTCATTATTACCTTTTGAAGACTGTAACAAGTTGAGATTTTATTGGACAAGTTAATTGTTTTCGTACAAGCTAGAGGATCTTTAACTACCATCTTTTTTTTATAGCTGTTGTTAATACAGTTGTTATGTGGGATTAAAAAGTTCAGTAGAAATGTCAGCCTATGGAAACATGGGGCTGGTACGTTAAGCCATCTAGTTAGTTACAACAGATTAGAACTCATTTTAGTCTTCAAAGTGATGGGTCTTTGATGATCAGTATTTTTTTCATCTAAAGCCTAAGTTGTTTAATTTAGTCATGCAGGGATTTTTGTTTTATGTGTGCGTGTGTGTATATTTGTCTACTATATATACAAAGACACAAAGACCTGTTTGGTGCATCTGATTGGAAATAGAATTTAAATCAATTGGAAAGAGTATAATTGTGGACTTGAGGTACGCATGGATCATTTGTTGTCTTGATATAAGAATATATTCTTTGATATTTACTTTACCTACTAAAAACTCCATCACCATTGTCTTAGTCGTGTAATGCTGCTATAACAGAAATACCACAAGTGGATGGCTTTAACAAAGAGAAGTTTATTCTCTCACAGTCCAGTAGGCTACAGATCCAAATTCAGGGCGTCAGCTCCAGGGGAAGGCTTTCTTTCTCTGTCAGCTCTGGAGGAAGTTCCTTGGCATCAGCCTTCGCTTGGCCTGGGAGCATCTCAGTGCAGGAACCTCAGGTCCAAAGGACTCACTCTGCCCCTGGTGCTGCTTTCTTGGTGGTATGAGGTCCCCAACTCTCTGCTTGCTTCCCTTTCCTTTTGTCTCTTGTAAGATAAAAGGTGGTGTAGGACATGCCCTGGGGAAACACCCTTTACGTTGGATCAGTGATGCGACCTGAGCAAGGGTGTTACAATCCCACTGGAATCCTCTTAAACCACAGGCAGAGATTATGATTTAGAACACAAAAAAATCACAAAGTGGAGGACAACCACACAGTACTGGGAATCATGGCCTAATCAAGTTGACACATATTTTGAGAGGACACAATTCAATCCATGACAACCATCAAGTCAATTCCGACTCATAGTGACACTATAGAACAGAGTAGAATTGCCCCTTAGGGTTTCCAATGCTGTAATCTTTATGAAAGCAAACTGCCACATCTTTTTCCTGCAGAGCAGCTGGTGAGTTCAAAGCACCAAGTGCTTTAACCACTGCGCCACCGTGGCTCCTTACCTTCCCTACTAATTACAGCTAAATATTCAAAAATCCAGAAATCTTAAAAATGAAAAGGAAAGAAAGCCTTTTGGTCCATTCGAGGAACTGTCATAGAGCACTTCCACTAAAATCCTGTACAGCATTCAGGGTCCCTTAGTACTTCGCTCCGAGCGTACTGAAGCTTTTGACTCTATTGTGGACTTATGGGAAACCCTGGTGGCATAGCGGTTAAGTGCTACGGCTGCTAACCAAAAGGTCAGCAGTTTGAATCTACCAGGTGCTCCTTGGAAGCTCAATGGGGCAGTTCTACTGTGTCCTGTAGGGCCGCTGTGAGTCAGAATCGACTCGATGGCAACGGGTTTTGGTTTGGTGTACTTATGGCACAGTGGTTAAGAGTTTGGCTGTTAACCAAAAGGTCGGCAGTTCGAATCCATCAGCTGCTCCTCGGAAAACGTTATGGAGCAGTTCTACTCTGTCCTATAGGGTCGTTATGAGTCAGAATCGACTCAGTGGCAGATGAGTTTGGGTTTTTGGGGGCACTACTTCACTCAGAGTCTACTGAAACTTTTGACTCTATTATGCGCTTATTGTGACCTTACTGGAAATGTGAGAAAGAAAAAAAGTTCCCTACAACCCCTTCACCCTGATGAATAAATTATTTTTCATGTTCTGTTTTTATTCATTATGCAATTTTAAGAAGTGTGATTAGTTGACTTTTCAGGCTGTAATAGATTAGAAACCAAATTTAGAGGGAAAAGGCATGCTTCGGGCAGATACCTACATTCTGTAGCAGCTAGAGAACATTGTCCTGTGTGAGTGTTGAATATGGTGATCTCTGATATCGATAAAAGGTAAAATAGCAGTTTATATTTTCTCTTTTAAGAATGCAGCGAAGTCTATAAATCATTTTGAGAAGTTTCCAAAATCAATAAAATGAAAAATTGGGTGTATAAGGTAAACTGGAAAATTCCCTTCCATGGAACCTCTGTGTTAGTTTTGTTTTCAGTTTGCAAGGAACAGAGACTCAGGTAGCCTTAAGTGATGGGAATTTAATACTGCATGAGGAAATAACACAGGGATTATCTTAGAAAATGGACGGCAATTCCTCGTGGCCCCCTGAACTATAAAAGTCTCTACTCTTCTTGTTACTGTTATTTCTCAGTCTTTGCTCTTTCTGCCTCTGTTGCTGTTAAACAGCACTCTTCCTTCCTTTCTGCTTCATGGCTCTGCTTTCATGCAGCCTTTTTCTGTGACACTTGGGCTGTGTGTCACTTGGCTGTCATTCAGACTTCTGAAAAGAGAGAGTCAAGAGTGAGTTAATTGGTCGTTACTGAGTTCAACATGAGCATACTGAGCAGAATTCCCAGGCTAAGATTCAGGGCTTCAGACCAGCCCATAGGTAATTGCCTTTGGTTGCAATGCTGGATTTTCATTCCTCAGTCTAAAGCCCTGGTTGTGACAAAGGTAAGGTCATACAGCACAAAACATGGTAACCTATATATATAGCACCTGATTTCAAAAGTCACCAACTGGCAGCCACTTAAAAGCTTCATAATAGGGGTTACAAACTCAACTTTCTAAAGGGCCAAGGGGACCTGTGAAGTGGAGAGCCCGCACCCCACTCAGGGGGTGACCTCTGGTCAGCTCCAGGCAATTGGAGCCACGTGACAGTGCAGGTCCAGTGTTGCCAGATCTTTCAGTTTCGTTTCTTTGATTGTTTTTTGAGATAAACCAGAAATCCACATTATATAAAATCTCTCTGTTTTTGTTGGCAGCTATCTCTCAATTGAAGCCCTGGTGGTAAAGTAGTTAAGAACTCGGCTGCTAAGCAAAAGGATGGCTGTTTGAATCCACCAGACACTCCCTGGAGATCCGGTGGGACAGTTCTACTCTGTTCTGTAGGATTGCTATGAGTCGGAATCGACTTGAAGGAAATGGGTTTTCTTTTTTTTAATCTCTCAGTAGTTGTTGGGAAAGATTTCAATTTTTTTTTTTTAAATATTGTGCAGACCAATCAAAACAGACCTGTGGATTAACAATTTGTGATCCTGACCTTATAGCTTATCTGGTTAACTTTCTTCTGTACAGAGGCTCACTAAATGAGAACCCAGTCTGGTATAATGGAAAAAGGCCTGGTGTTATCACTTACTAGCTCTGTGATTTTGAATCAGTCATATAAACTCTCTGAGCCTTTCTTAGCTCACACAGGGTAGTTTTGAGGCTCAAATTTCACTGTATGACAAATGACCTTTGACCATTCTTTATAAAATAGCTTCCCTTCCCACTTTTACTTTGCTTTATTTTTCCTTATATCATTTATTGTTAGCTGTCTTGTGTTATGTATTTATTTGTATATTTCTTTGTCTTATTTAGCCCAGTATCTAGTACAGTGCCATGAAGATATACATAGAGAGAATGGGTAGTAAAACCATTTTATACACTTTACAAATATATTTGTTAAATTATATATTATTTAACTTATTCGGTAATGTAGGAAGGATTGTGTTGGAATGAAAAGGAAATACAAGTACCAAGAGTGCCATAAAATAATCTTACCAGACTTTCGGTTATACGTAGGTTAGCTGAGGAATTGCACATGCCGTCTCTCCCTGAAATGATGTTTGGAGACAACGTTCTGCGAATCCAGCATTGCTCTGGCTTTGGAATTGAGTTCAATGCTACAGATGCCTTAAGATGTGTAAACAACTACCAAGGAATGCTTAAGGTGGCCTGTGCCGAAGAGTGGCAGGAAAGCAGGTGAGAAGTTGGGTAGCTATGGGTTAAACAAAAAAGGTTGAAAGGAATCGTCACAGTATGTGTATCTGGTTAGAATGAAGGGCTGGCATTACAAACTTTATAGGTAAATCATTCTACATTTCATTTTTTTCCTCCGTAAAACAGAGGTTAGTTATCCTACTACTTGAATACTTTTTAAATTGAATTACAATTGAGCTGAGCTATGTAGAGTTTACTTTTTCAAGCATTTAGTATTCTTTAGTGAATAGGCAGTACACTGATTTTGAAAAAATAGTGTTTACATATGATTTACGTTAAAAATTTGAGGAGCATTGAATTTTTTTTAAACATATTTTTTGGGTCATCACATCAGCAACTGTTACTTTGTGCCTTTTATGCGTTAGATACCTGGGAGGATTCCAAGAAGTGTAAGCCTTGAAACCGTGTCCCTAAGGCAATGTACGGTGTAACTGGAGAGACTGTATCAGCACGTGACAAGTTAAATAACAGTAAATGTACAGAAAACTCTTAAAGGTGTTGTACTAGCGAATTATGACAAGTATGTGTATTTAGCAGGTGTTTCATATTATTTGTAGAATGTAATTTGGTGTGATATATGAACACAAGAGATCTATATCTTGCGTCACTGAATCTGACCCTTCTCATTTTGGTATTTGAGGACGGAGGGTGAACACTCTAAAGAAGTTATTAAACCGTATGATTGGACGTATACAACAGATTATAAGGGAACATTACTTGGAGAAAAACTTAAGTTAAAGGTAAATCTTATCTTTTGCTTTTTTAGTCATTAATTATCTTGAATAGTCCCATCATCAGAGCTTTCTGGTAATAGCTTGTTTACTGCCACTACTTATTTTCTATTGTTGCAGGTACCAAAACCTAATATAAGGGGATTTTGTTTGTTGTTTATTAGCAGAAAATAAAAGAAGTTCATAGTTGAACTGTCTTTGTCCTTAAAAGTGTAGTTGGTAGTCATGGTAACCTGCCGTAATGTTATCATCACTATAAGAAATGTTAAATTATGTATTGCATGTAATATTAATGATATGGTTTGATAATTTCCACATTCTGTTGGATCATCTTTATTTGGAATGGGCACAAATACGGATCTCTGTCTTCCAGTTGATTGGCCAGGTAGCTGTTAAACAAATTTCTTGATACAGACGAGTGAGCACCTTCAGTGCTGTATCTATTTGTTGAAATATCTCAATTGGTATCGCATCAGTTCCTGGAGCCCTGTTTTTTTGCCAGTGCTTTCAGTGCAGCTTGGACCTCTTCCTTCAGTACCATTGGTTCTTGATCATATACTACCTCCTGAAATGATGGAACGTCAGTCATTTCTGGTGCACTGACTTTTTGTATTCCTTCCATTTTCTTTTGATGCTTCCTGTGTCACTCAATATTTTGCCCATAGAATCCTTCAGCTTTGCAACTCGAGGGTTGAATTATTTCTTCAGTTCTTTGAGCTTCAGAAATGCCAAGCGTGTTCCTCGCTTTTGGTTTTCTAACTCCAGTTCTCTGCATGTTTCATCATAGCACTTTGTCTTTTTGAGCCACCATTTGAAATTGTCTGTTCAGCTCTTTTACTTCATCATTTCTTCCATTTGCTTTAGCTGGTCTATGTTCAAGAGCAAGTTTCAGAGTCTCTCTTGACATCCATTTTATTCTTTTCTTTCTTTCCTGTCTTTTTAATGACCTTGGTTCTTTTGTGTGTCATGTCCTTGATATCATCTCATCCGTATTTGTGCCTGTTCCAAAGAATGTGAAAATTATCAAACAATATCACACGCAAGTAAAATTTTGCTGAAGATAATTCAAAAGCATTTGCAGCAGTATGTCGACAGAGAACTGCCACAAAGTCAAGCTAGATGAGAAAAGGACATGGAACAAGGGATATCATTGCTGATGTCATGTGGATCTCGGCTGGAAGCAGAGAATATCAGGAAGATGTTTACCTGTATTTTATTGACTGTGCAAAGACATTTGAGTATGTGGATCATAACAAATTATGGATACCATGAATGGGAATTTCAGAACACTTAATTGTGCTCATGAGGAACCTGTATATAGACCAGAGAGCAGTTGTTCGACCAGAATAAGGGGATACTGTGTTGTTTAAAGAAAGGTGTTGTATCCTTTCACCCTACTTATTCAATCTGTGTGCTCATCAAAATAATTCGAGAAGCTGGACACGGCATCAAGATTAGAGGAAAACTCATTTAACAGCCTGCAGTGTGCAGATGACACAGCCTTGCTTGCTGAAAGTGAAGAGGACTTGAAGCACTTACTGATGGAGATCAAAGACTGTAGCCTTCAGTGTGGATTACATCTCAACATAAAACAAAAATCTTCACAACTGGACCAATGAATAACATCATGATAAACAGAGAAAAGACAAGTTTTCAAGGATTTCATTTTACTTGGATCCACAATCAACACTCCTGGAAGCAGCAGTCAGGAAATCAAATGATGTGGTGCACTGGGCAAATCTACTGCAAAAGACCTCTTTAAAGTGTTAGAAAGGGAAGATGTTGCTTTGAGGGCTAAGGTGTGCCTGACCCAAGCCATGGTATTTTCAGTTGCCTCATATGCATGGGAAAGCTGGACAGTGAATAAGGAAGATCAGAGAAGAATTGATTCCTTTGAATTGTGGTGTTGGCAAAGAATACTGAATATACTCTGGACTGCCAGAAGAATGAACAAGCCTGTCTTGGAAGAAGTACAGCCAGAATGTTCCTTAGAAGCGAGGATGGTGAGACTTCCTTTGTTTACTCTGGGCATGTTATCAGGAGGGACCAGTCTCTGGAGAAGGGCATCGTACTTGGTAAGGTAGAGGGTCAGTGAAAAAGAGGAAGACCCTCAACAAGATGAATTGACACAGTGTCTGCAAGGATGTTCTCAAGCATAGCCATAATAGTGAAGATGGCCCAGGATTGGGCAGTGTTTCATTCTGTTGTACACAGGGGTCGCTGTGAGGCAGAACTGACTCGATGGCACTGAACAACAAGAACAACATGAGAATGTTATGAGAAAATAGGTCAAATGCCCAACACTGTACCTGGCCCATAGAAGCCGATCAATAGATGGTCATTTTCTTTCTTACTGTTAAGTAAATTGACTCTACGGAATATTAGAAGTGAGAGGCTGCCTCTCTCATTTGCACCACCTTTTAAGAATAAAACGTGTACTGTTCATGCCTTTAAAAAGGCATTTCTTTTAAAACCTTTGGAACATTTGCCCAACTCATTCAATATGGTTTAATATCTTGAACTTTTAAGAGTGAATCTAGGGAGAAAGGTGATGATCTAAGTAACTTTGGAAATGAGTGTGTAAGAGTAAAGGCAGAGGAATTACACATAAATATTGTACGCTGGGTTAAGAGTTCTAGTATTGCTATACATGAATAGTGAAATTGAAGAATTGATTCAGTGGGTGATGGAGGAGGGTAGGACCCAGGCTCCCCACCATTAGAGCAGAAATTTGCAGATCTACAAGGGGTGGAGGCGAGAATGCTGCGTGTGGTAATGGGTCAGAGCTGGGGTACCAGTTAGAAGTTAACATAGATACAGATGGCTACGTACAGAAATATCTATGTGATGTGTTGTTGTTAGGTGCCATTGAGTTGGTTCCAACTCATAGCAACCCTGTGTATACAACAGAATGAAACACTGCCTGGTTCTGTGCCATCCTCACAATCGTTGTTATGCTTGAGCCCATTGCAGCCACTGTGTCAGTCCATCTTGTTGAGGGTCTTCCTCTTTTGTGCTGACCTTCTATTTTACCAAGCAGGAGGTCCTTCTGATAACATGTCCAAAGTATGTGAGATATAGTCTTACCATCCTTGCTTCTAGGGAGCATTCTGGTTGTACCTCTTCCAAGACGGATTTGTTCATTCTTTTGGCACTTCATGGTATATTCAGTGTTCTTTACCAACACCACAATTCAAAGGTGTCAGTTCTTCTTGGGTCTTCTTATTCATTGTCCAGCTTTCACATGCATATGAGGCGGTTGGAAACACCATGGCTTGGGTCAGGCGCACCTTAGTCCTCAAGGTGAAATATTTATAGATACATACATACTATTCGTTTGCTCTTAATTTTCAATAAGTTGAAATAAGTCAAAAATTATTTAAGATTATCGTGGTGCCCTGAGAATTTGTCAAACGTCATTCCTTTCAGTTGAAAACTATAAACTAAGAAGTATATTTTAAAAATATTATTAATGAGTTTGCTTCCATTATAGTCAGAAAAGTAAAATTGTAATAGATTTTGGTATTGGTATAAATAAAATATTTAAACTTAAAAAAGTGAATTGAAGCACTTCCACCCCTAGGATAGCTATAATTAAGAGAAAAAAAAAAGGATAATGACAAGTGTTGGTGAGAATGTGGAGAATGGAAAAATTAGAGCCATGATACATTGCTAGTGGAAATGTAAAATGATGCAGCTGCTTTTGAGAACAATTTGGCAGTTTCTCAAAATGTTAAACAGAGTTACCTTATAAGCCAGCAATTCTCCTCCTAAGTATATACTGAAAACGTAAGTCCACACAGAAACTTGTGTGTAGTTCCTGGTAGCATAGCTCAGTCTTCACAGCAGTATTACTCCTAATAGCTGAAAAGTTGAAACCACCTAAATGTCTATTAGCTGATAAGTGGATACACAAAATCTGGTGTGTCTATATAATGGAATATTATTCAGTCATCAAAGAGTGCTGACACAGGCTGCAGCATGGGTGAACCATGAAATTGTTATGCTGATTTGAGTTTTATGAATTGCAAAACGTAACCATCCAGGAAAAGAAATAGAACATGGATAGCCAGCATGAGTGTAACTGGTCATATATATTTTTAAATAGTATTTTAATGTCTGGCTGGAAACCCTGGTAGCGTACTGGTTAAGTGCTATAGCTGCTAACCAAGAGGTCAGCAGTTTGAATCTGCCAGGCGCTCCTTGGAAACTCTATGGGGCAGTTCTACTCTGTCCTATAGGGTCGCTGTGAGTCGGCATCAACTCGACAGCGCTGGGTTTGGTAATGTCTGGCTAAAATTTTCAACCTTAGCTTTTATTTCCTTGGAACTAGTAGACATTATTGTTTCACAGTTTAGGCCTCATAATTTCAGTAGCTGGAGTCCCTGGGATCTTTTATTGTCTGTTATTTCTGCTGGTTCTGGTCTGTGATACCTGAACTTCTGCATGCCTCCTTGTTTTTGTTCCAGTCTTCCACCTGAGAGGACTTTTCATATAATTATGTGTCATGAAATACTTCTTTAATTTTTTTTATCTTCATTTAAAAATGTGAAACCATTCTTAGCTTGTGAGCCATACAAAAATAGGCAGCAGGCCAATTTTGGCCTGCAGGTTATAGTTTGGACCAGAGTTTGAGGTTTGTTAAACCTGTGGCTAAGAAGCCAGGAAAACTATTGTAGCTCTTTAGGATGTCACCCCCAGATTAGGAGCAGGACAGGGAATTCAGTAGTAAAGGTGCCAAAAGCTAGCAGAGCCCAGCCTCCCCTCCAGATAAGCCATGCTGAGGCCTCAGGGCAAAAGTCATCCAACAGCTGGCTCACTCTTCTGGGCCTCATTCCCCTTCCAGATCTTAGTTCAGTAATGTTCACTGCCTTCATCGTTTGATGCTTTTAGGAAGATTTGTTTCATCATTGTCTTCAGCAAGAGGGTTTGTCTGGAGTACCTATTCTACCAATAACCAAAACCAAACCAAACCCATTGCTGTCGAGTCGATTCCAATTCACAGCGACCCTATAGGACAGGGTAGAACATCCCCATAGGGTTTCCAAGGAGCGGCTGATGGATTCGAACTGCCGACCTTTTGATTAGCAGCTGAGCTCTTATCCACTGCGCCCCCAGGGTTCCATTCTACCAATACGGGAAGCCAAAAGTATTCAGTGTGTTTTAAGCTGAGCTGGATTTTGCTTGTTTGTTTTCTTTTTTTCAGACGCCTGAGTTCGGGGAGGAGTTAAATGGAATAGGGAAGAGACAGGGATGAGAAATAGGAAGTTTTAAACAGTCCTTGTCCTTGCAAATGAGAGAAGATAGTATATATAAATATAATGAATATCCTCATAATGAATGCATCTTGACCAATCACTTACTGACGGAATTGATGAAAATTAGTGAAGTAGTTATTTACTAATGAGAAAATTCATATACTGATTGATTAATTTTTTGAAAGTCAAAAGCATCCATAAGGATCTTCTGATGTCTTCCTTTGAACTGAAACTAGATAAAAAGGAATTTAGCAGTTGTGGTTATTTCATATTAACTACCGAAGTTTTATGCACCTAGGCAGTCCTAAAGACACTAACTTCTGTCGTAAGTAGATCATCACAAACATTCCAGGAATCTTTTTACAGGGCTGGTTATGTGCTGTCATGTCCCTACCTCTCATACCTGCTGTCCCCACCCCAGTTTTCACCTTCAGATGGGGCACCGTGCCTGCTCCAGGCACATTTTGGAATAAAATCGCAGAGGGCTGACAGTGTCGTCTGTGACTGAACATGGAAGAAATGGGGACAGTTTTCACTTCTTGGGAATCAAGTACAAACTGCACTTTCTTTTCATTGCAATCTTTTTTTTCCCACGTACATTTTCTCAGGCCATTTTTTTCTTCCCAAATCTATGCAGTCTCTTGAACACCATTTTTGTCTAATTCTTTTTCAATTATCTCAAGCTAATCACCACCTAGTAGTTCTATTCATGGGTCAAACAAATGACTTAATCATGGCTGTTAAGTAAAGCAAAATAGTAGCTATTAGTTATTGAATACTTCCAGTTTGAGAAACATTGCTGTATTTGTTTATGATATAACCATGTCAAGAGTAGAAAAGCTGAACATTTTGTAGTGAAATTGGATGTAATAAAGAATGTGTCATAGTTCCTACTATTAGGAGATACTTGGATTTAGTGAGCTACTGCTGTGACCTGCCTTGGGGTTTTTGATGGTTTTGTTGGATTTTGTGTGTGTGTGTGCTACAAAATCATATGTCGGAAAAAGTTGTCAGCATCCTCCAAAGCCCTTTAGAATGCCAGAGTGTCCCTTTGAATTTCTCTAATATTTTTTCCTGCCTTGTTATTTAAAGCACTGTATTTTGTTTGTGGTGCAGTGGTTAAAGCAGTTGACTGCTAACCAAAAGGTCGGTGGTTCGAAACCACCAGCAACTCCACAGGAAAAACATGTGACAGTCTGCTTCCAAAGAGATTTACAGCCTCAGAAACCCTATGGGGTTGCTGTGAATTGAGATCGATTCATCTGCAGTGGGGGATGGTAGGATATCTTGTTTGTAGGTTTTGGGGAGCTAGGTTGGTAATAACATTATTCTAACGGAAAACTATTTTGAAGATCCAAGTGACTGTCTTAAAAGTAGAATTTCACAGCCCTGAACTGCTTTGAACTCATATGATAGTAGCAGTTCACCACACTAATTTTCTCGTAGTCACAACAGAGCACTTGATTTTAATCAGACCAGTATGAAAGACAGTGAAATTTTTACTTTATTTTGTGTGTGTAGCTATAACATCAGCTGTCCGTGGTTAAGTTTTTCATTGGCAAGGCGTATATCTCATCTTTCATGTCTACAAATGACACCCAAATTTAGGACTGTGTGCCATGGCTGTATAGAAATGAGGAAGGAAAAACTACTTTTCTATGTCTCTGTAACTCCTTAGTTTTGTTTTTCAATGTTTTTCTTCCAGGTTGTACCTACAACAGATCATATAGACACGGAGAAATTGAAAGCTAGAGAACAAATTAAGTTTTTTGAAGAAGTTCTCCTGTTCGAGGATGAATTGCATGATCATGGAGTTTCAAGCCTGAGTGTGAAAATTGTGAGTACTACGAATTTTTGTTTAATTTCTTTCTTCTATTGGGTAGAAATATAAGACTCACTTCAAATCCCAATGAGTCTAAGCATTGTATCATGGCTATAGTTTATCTTATTGAGTATCTATTGCCAAATTCACAGTTAAAGGATATCTTAGTGTATTGTTAGTACTTTATTTTAGCAAAGCATTTTTTTTAGTAGACCTGGCCATTTTGTTGTGTGTTTATTATTTAACTTGAATGAAGTTAATTTTCACTTTTTAAAATACTGATGTTGATAGAATCTGAAGACAGCAAGGTGAATGTCATTTTAAAGAAATCACCAATGTGTCAGGTTTCAGTGAACTCTGGTGGTGAAGTGGTTAAAGCGCTCAGCTGTTAACCAAAAGGTCGGCAGTTCGAACCCATTGGCCACCCTGTGAGAGAAAGATGTGGCAGTCTGCTTCCATAAAGATTTACAGCCGTGAAAACTCTATGGAGCAGCTCTACTCTGTCCTGTATGGTCGCTGTGAGTCGGAATCAATTCAACAGCAGTGGGTTTGGATTTGAGTCAGGATTTCAGTGTACCATTAAACTACGACTTCAATTTCTAATGTAGAAGTAAAAAACAGAAAGCACAAGTATAATAACTTCCCTTCTTTTGTATTCTTTTCTATCAGTAGAGGACAGACTACTTCCATTAGCAATGTTGTTGGTGTCACATGCTTAAAAACAATAATAAATAGGCCACTAGCAGTTATTTGCATTGGTTTACTACTCGCTTGTATTTGGTTTCTAACGTTTTCCATAAAAACCTCAACTGAAACCTTTTACTTCATGTCTCATCCTTTAAGACCCATCTGAAATGTTACCTGCTCTGTGACACCTTCCAAGACTCCCAAAGCAGAGTTAAACACCCCTTTTCCATTTTTTTTTTCAATAAGTACTTTTTTTAAATCTTTCAATTGTAGCACTTATTGTAAGGTCTGTCAAAGCTGGAGCCCCAGCATTAGATGTGCCTGGAGCGTAGTGATCGTCAGTGTTGTGATTTAAACAATGATAAAAAATGAAGACGACGGTACAAAAGCAGCAATAAATTTGTTTTAAAGTCAAGTTTTTCTGTAGAATCACAGAATTTTGGAACAATAGTGGATTTTTAGAAAATTATTTAGCTCAGGCTCCATATTTTATAGATGAGGGCCAAAAGATTAGTTTATCCAAGGTTGTAAAACCATTTAATGATACAGTTTTCTTTGAACCATATGCCACATAACATTATTCTAGCATTATATAATTGTTTTCTTAATGCCTTACTCCCTGGCTCACCTATAACTCCTCTGATTTGTCTTTTGTCATTTTAGATGTATTCACTCACCCACTCATCCAGTCACCTACCTTTCCACTTTTCTGCCCACCTACTGAATTGAGTCTAATGAATGCTCGCTCTGAGTTTGCATATCTCAGTGTGCATTTGTACCCAGGTGGGTGGCTGTATAGATGATGTCTGTTAAGTGGGTGATAGGTATGGGGGAGCAAATGTGTTTTTGTGGAGGAAGAAGATGGAGAGGGAATGGACATAAATGCATTATGTGTGAGTCAGAAAGTCTCAAACTGAAGGGTAGTATCGTCTTAAAATGTGCTTACTTATTCCCTAGTTTACCTTAAGAATGCCCAGAAGGATTTTATTAGAATTGTGTCCTTTCTAACAATGTACCAGATAGTGCTTTAAATAAAATAAATGTCACAGTTTCTGGCCTAGAGTCAATGGGTGTGGACAAATGAAGTTCCCTTCTATACAAGCAAGGACTGGCTTAGTAAATATGAGCGTCAGCTGGAAACTAGGAATGTGGTACCTGGGAAGCTCAGGGAGAAGTTGATAAGAAGGAGAGCATAAAGGTCAGTACCAGGCTGTACAGAAAGAAGGCTTGTAAGCTTGGAATGGGATGGTTCTCACTGGACTAAAAAATAAGCTAAAAATTGTTTTTTGGTTTTACACTTAAGATATTGTTACTGACTTTGGCAGAGCAGTTTAAGTTACACGGTTAGAGGATGAATAAGCGATGTGGAGGTAGAGAGAAAGTGTAGGTGTAGACCAGCCATTCAGAAAAAGCTAGAAGAAGAAACAGACATGGCTAAGAGAGGACCAGAGGTTGGCAGAGCTGTCTGCATGTGGTTTTGTTATTTTAATAAGGGGAAGACTTTAGTACATTTATGCGCTCTCTGGAAGGAGCCACTCTAGAGAGCGGGGAAGGTGAATGCAGTCAGGTCTCAGGCGAGGAAGAGGAAGTCTTTGAGCCTTTACTACATGTGAGGCACTGTACTAGATACTGAGGAGCCCTGGCGGCACCATGGTTAAAGTGCTTGGCTGCTAACCGAAATTTCAACCATTTGAAGCCACCAGCCGCTCTGCAGGAGAAAGACATGGCAGTCTGCTTCCGTAATGATTACAGCCTTGGAAACCCTGTGAGGCAGTTCTGCTCTGTCCTACAGGGTCACTGTGAGCTAGAATTGACTCAACAGCAGTGGGTTTGGTTTTTGGTTGGTGCTAAATACTTAACTACATTACCTTGTTTAATCCTCATCGACATTCTATGTAGTGAATATCTTTGTCTGTATTTTACAGAGTAAGGAGATATTAAGTAACTTGCCCAAGATCACAAAGGGAATCAGTTTGACCCTCTGTCCCTGCTCATATGCCTAGGATCTAGATCTTGGTAAAGGGATTAGCCTAAGACGGGAAAAGAGGAAGATACTTCTTCCATGATGACAGGAGGAAAGGAACAGAATGTAGGTAAATGTGCTTCTGCCACAGTGCTTCCGAAACCTGCAGTTTTTCAGAATTACCTAGATGAGAGATTTCGTTGTTTAACACTATGTGGCAAGGGGTATTTTTTATTTGACTCCACGTGGCACTCTTGCTATATGTTTGTTGGCTGGAAAGATGGAAAGACACATGTAGGGATAGAGGCCAGCAAAGGCTTCTTAGAGGAGGTAGTGCCTGATGGACATTTCAGGTGTGTAAGTCTCCCCCCGAGCCAGACTGGGAAGGCGCCTGGTGTTAGAATAAGGTGATCATTGATGTGTTTCCTGAGCTTGAGGTTTCTGAGAGCTGCTAATCAATTCAACCTGTCATAGTACTGGCCACCATTAGAAAATGAAGTATGGCGGTCATCTCCAAAGCCCTTGCCAGCCGCTTTCTACTTAGAGCTCTCTTCAGGAGGTCATTCACCTTTTTTTCTAGAGCTTTTCTTGACTTAAAATCTATGTTTTCCCAGTTAGTTTCAAATAAAATCTATACCACCACAGAATGCTTTTAGTTAGCAAAACTTTCCAAGAAACCTCTAAAAAAAAGTATTTATTTTTAAGGACTACCTTGTATTTTTTTATCGCTAAAAGTTTGATTGGGAATATGTACAGAAATGAGTTTTTTCTTATTTATCACATGTGGGTGCCCCCCCGCCCCTTTGCATCACCTCACTTTGAAAATGGTCTTGGAACCCTCTGAGGGTGACAGGAGTGTCGTGTTTTTACTGTGTTTTAACCTTGGCTGGAAAACTGCCAAAGATTTTTTCCTAAAAGAATTGAATTGGTTTAGAATTAGAAGAATGGTTGTTTATGATTACATAATGATTACAAAGTACTCTGAAAAGAAATGCTGTTGTAACATGAAAGCTGCTTATGTAAACAAGTGTCTTACTTCAGATTCCTGGTATTGTTGGATAGAGCCCCTTAGGTTCCTGTTAACTTACTGGACTCTTTCGTTGTTTCAAAGCGGCTTTCCCACCTTATGTTTTCAATTCCAAACCTAGGCAATTGATATTTTAAAAAATCACGACTTTCTTGTAGTGCGATCCCACAAGGAGAAAGAGTAGATTTAGGGTTTTATGCACAGTGAGGCTTGGGGTGTCTTGGATTTGTTTCATGAGTTTACCATGAACTTTGATAACTTTGTGTGAGTGGCATTACCTGTATCTAATTGGAAGATACTTATTTCAGAAATTAATTTTCCTTTTGCATTTTAAATTAATTTCTCCTAGTAATGTTTGTTTCTAGGTTAGAATTTTGTGACCCTAACATTTTCCTGTTCCTGATAGGGCTTACCACTTTCAGGGCTGTGCTCTAGTAACGTCTTCAAAGAGGATTGGTTTCATGCTAAGTATGTTAGTCTTTAACTTTCAAAGAAAGTTTTCTGTCTGCCCAATACTGGCAGTGCTGTGGTGTTCTGTAATGGCTTTTACAGCTAATGGTTAATTCCTTTCTGACCTGAGTCAGGAACGAATGTTGCTGCCCTTCTGCTTTCACGCTTTACCCAGATTCTGAGTGTGCTGGGCAGGAGTATACCCGTCCTCTCCGTGGTACCTAGAGTCCTGTAATACCTGTGCGTGGGTAGCTTTTGTTAGAAACGTAGTTATATAAAAAAAAATATAGAATTGTCAAATTTTACAAAGAGACAGGGCCTGAGAGATTATTTCTCCACATCCTCCTTTTTTTTATAGATGAGTAATTTGAGACCTTGACTGGTTCAGTAAATTGCTCTAAGTTTGTGATTCTCTGTTTTAGCAGACTCGTTGCTCTGTTTTTTATTTTACCAAATACTTGAAGGCTCCCCTTTTACTACCCCGAAATGAAATTCATAGAATATGTAACCTACCTACTTTCTAAAAAATTATCATAATGTCCTAATTATAAAACAAAAGGAAATTATTTAGAATAAATGGTATGTATTTCAATATGTAAATGGCTGATAGAACTTAACAAGAGACACAGTGAAGTAGGCGATACTTGTATTTGCACATTAAGCCACTGTGAATGTGACAGATACAAGTACAGATGGACAGGGATGTTAGGTACCAGGCAGTGACCGAGATGACACATGTGGCGCTGCCATCGGGGATGTAATTTTCCACTGTGTTAAATAACTCTTAATGAAGTTCTAAACAAAACAAAATATATAATCTTCCCTTGATTTACAAGGTTAGTTGCATTACTGGATAATGAGTAAATTTTGTATTTCCAGTTGTGCGTTGCTTAATGTCCGCAATATGTTCCGTGAAATGGGACGTTTTACGTTATTTGGACGTTGTGCGTTCACTTCCAGAATAAGTAGGTTTCATCCTTATTAAAAATTTGCTAGGGCAAATAGCCTCCTTCTACAATTAGTTTATCTAAGATTTCAACAAATTGTTCTCCTGCCTTCTTATCAGCACTCGCAGAGTCATCACTCACTTTGATATTATGCAGTAAAAAATGTTCTTTGAAGTGCTTGAACCACCCAGAGCTAGTTCTAAACTCAGTATTATAGTCTGGTCCTGCTCTTTCTTTAAGCATCTCAAACAGCTCGATGCATTAGTAGTGATCATCAACATGTTGAGAGGAATTTTTCTTTTGTGTTTGGTCCCCAGTCCACATCATTAGCAGTTTATCCATATCTTGCATTTTTGTTAGCCTTCAGTGGAGCTCATCCCTTAACACTTTGGAGAATTTTTTCTTTGTTTTTGAGGGTCGTCAAGATTGTCCAGTGCGATATATGCAACATGCTTAAATTTCCTACGTTTCACTCTCTAGTTGGGATTTCTGAATTCTTTCATAACCTTGTGGGACCACGGACACATATGTGGTCAGATGTTGCCCAAACATGTATGTGGTACATGACTATATGTGTAAGATGGAATTAGGCTCTAGGGTCAGATAATTATAAATACGGTTTTTATCTGCATTAATACTAGGGTATATGTTTGGAAAGTTTGTGAGGCTTTGTCGTATAAGGTCATCCTTTGCATTACAGAACTTACCAACTAAATACCAGCTTGTTGTTATGACAACTAAATATTATCCCACAAATTTCCAATCATTCCATGGAGGCAGTACTGAACAATAAAAAACTGTTGTTGTTAGGTGCCATCGTGTCTGTTCCGACTCATAGTGACCCTATTGTATAACAGAATGAAACACTGCCCAATCCTGTGCCACCCTCACAATCGTTGTAATGCTTGAGCCCATTCTTGCAGCCACCGTGTCAGTCCATCTCATTGACAGTCTTCCTCTTTTTCGCTGACCCTCTACTTTACCAAGCATGAAGTCCTTCTCCAGGGACTGGTCCCTCCTGATAACATGTGAGATGAAGTGGTGCCATCCTTGCTTCTAAGGAGCATTCTGGCTATACTACTTCCAAGACAGATACATTTGTTCTTTTGGCAGTCTATGGTAGATCCAATATTCTTTGCCAGCACCATAATTGAAAGGCATCAGTTCTTCTAAGGTCCTCCTTGTTCACTGTCCAGCTTTTGCATGCATATGAGGCAGTTGAAAATACCATGGCTTGGTCAGCTGTAACTTAGTCCCCAAAATAACATCTTTGCTTTTTAACACTTTAAAGAGATGTTTTGCAAAAGATTTGGCCAATGCAATACATCATTTGATTTCTCGACTACTGCCTCCATGGGCATTGATTGTGGATTCAAACCCGTTGCCATTGAGTCGATTCTGACTCATAATGACCCTATAGGACAGAGTAGAACTGCCCCATATGGTTTCCAAGGAGCGCCTGGTGAATTCGAACCGCCAACCTTGTGGTTAGTAGCTGTAGCTCTTAACCACTATGCCACCAGGGTTTCCAGAAGAAAGGCTTCCTTGACCCAATCCAAGTGAAAAGAAATTCTTGACAACTTCAGTCTTTTCTCCATTTATCATGATGTTGCTTATTGGTCCAGTTGTGAGGATTCTTGTTTTCTTTATGTTGAGGTGCAATCCATCCTGAAGGCTGTAGTCTTTGATCTTCATCAGTAAGTGCTTCAAGTCCTCTTCATTTTCAGCAGGCAAGGTTGTATCATCTGTGACTCATCTTGTTAATGAGTCTTCCTCCTATCCTGATGCCACATTCTTCTTCATATAGTGCAGCTTCTCAGATTATTTGCCCAGCATACAGGTTAAACAAGTATGGTGAAAGGATACAACCCTGATGTGCACACCTTTCTTAACTTAAACCATGCAGTATCCCCTTGTTCTGTTTGAATGACTGCCTCTTGGTCTGTGTACAGGTTCCTCATGAGCACAATTAAGTGTTCTGAAATTCCCATTCTTTGCATAATTGTTATCCATGCAGCCAAATGCCTTTGCATAGTCAATAAAACCCAGGTGAACGTCTCTCTGGTATTCTCTGTGCTTTCAGCCAAGATCCATCTGACATCAGCAATGATATCCCCCATTCTGCATCCTCTTCTGAACCCAGCTTGAACTTCTGGTGGTTACCTGTCCATGTACTGCTGGAACCCCTTTTAAATGATCTTTAGCAAAATTTTACTTGCATATGATATTAATAATATTGTTCGATAATTTCTGCATTTGTTTGGATCACCTTTCTTTCAAGTAGAAACAAATATGGATCTCTTCCAGTCAGTTGGCCAGGAAGCTGTCATCCATATTTCTTGACATAGATAAGTGAGCACCTCCAGCGCTGCGTCTGTTTTTTTTACCATCTCAGTTGGTGTTCCATCAATTCCTGTAGCTTTGTGTTTCGTCAGTGCCTTCAGTGCAGCTTGAACTTCTTCCTTCAGTACCATCGGTTCTTCTTCATATGCTACTTACTGAAATGATTGATTGTTGACCAATTTTTTTTGGTATGGCGACTCTGTGTATTTCTTCCATCTTCTTTTGATGTTTCCTGCATCATTCAGTATTTCCCCCGTATAATCCTTTGATATTACAACTCGAGGCTTGAATTTTTTCTTCAGTTCCTTCAGCTTGGGAAATGCTGAGCATGTTCTTCCCTTTTGGTTTTCTAACTCCAGGTCTTTGCATGTTTCATTATAAAGCTACCTTTTGAAATCTTCTGTTTAGCTCTTTCACTTCATCATTTCATCCATTCTCTTTAGCTGCTCTATGTTCAAGAGCAAGTTTCAGAGTCTCTCTTGACATCCATTTTGGTCTTTTCTTTCTTTTTAATGACTTCTTGCTTTCTTCACATATGATGTCCTTGCACAACTGATCTGGTCTTCGGTCATTAGTGTTCAGTGTGCCAAATCTATTCTTGAGATGGCCTCCAAATTCAGGTGGGATATACTCAAGGTCATATTTTGGCTCTCTTGGACTTGCTCTAATTTTCTTCAGCTTTAACTTGAATTTGTATATGAGCAGTTGATGGTCTGTTCCACAGTCTGTCCCTGGCCTTGTTCTGACTAGTGATACTGAGCTTCTCCATCGTCTCTGTCCACAGATATAGTCAATTTGATTCCTGTGTATTGCACCTGGCGAGGTCCATGTGTATAGTCGCCATTTATGTTGTTGAAAAAAGATATTTGCAATGAATAAGTCATTGGTCTTGCAAAATTCCGTCATGTGATCTCTGGTGACGTTTCCGTCACCAAGGCCATACTTTACAACTACTGATCCTTCTTCTTTGTTTCCAACTTACACATTCCAATCACCCGTAATTATCAATGCATCTTGAATGCTTGTTTGATCAGTTTCAGACTGCAGAAGTTGGTAAACTTCAGTTTCCTAATCTTTGGCCTTAGTGGTTGGTGTGTAAATTTGAATAATAGTCGTATTAATTGGTCTTCCTTGTAGGCATGCAGATATTATCCTATCCCTGACAGCATTGTACTTCAGGGTAGATCTTTACATGTTCTTTATGACAACAAATGTGACACCTTTCCTCTTCTAGATGTCATTGCTGGCGTAGTAGACCCTATGATTGTCCAATTCATGATGGTCAATACCAGTCCATTTGAGCTCACTAATGCCTAGGATATCAATCTTTATGTGGTCCATTTCATTTTTGATGACTTCAATTTTCCTAGATTCATACTTTGTACCTCCCAGGTTCTGATTGTTAATGGATGTTTGCAGCTGTTTCTTCTCATTTTGAGTCATGCCACATCGGCAAATGAAGGTCCCATTTACGTTTACATCATTAATCTCAACTCTGCTTTGAGGATGCAGCTCTTTCCAGGTATATTTTGAGTGCCTTCTTCCGGCTGAGGGCTCGTCTTCTGGCACTATATCAGAAAATGTTCTGCTGCTATTCATAAGATTTTCCCTGGCCAGTGTTTTCAGAAGTAGACTGCCAGGTCCTTCTTCCTGGTCTGTCTTAGTCTGGAAGCTCGGCTGAAACCTGTTCCACCATGGGTGACCCTGCTGGTAATACCAGTGGCAGAGCTTCCAGCATCACGGCAACACATGAGCCACCATAGTATGACAAACTGACAGACGTGGGGAGTAGAAGAATACTACCCTCAGATACACAGTTGAACTATGGTAGAATTGGGACTAGAACTCAGATCTCCTAATTCCTAGATTTTCCCCTGTGCTATGCTGAAATGATGGTTCTGCTTTACAATATTGCTGCCTACATTGTGCCCAGTGCAATTGTTAGTTACTGATATTGAAATTCGAAGAAATGTTGTAAGTCAGTCTTTCTCAAAAATTATAAATAGCACAGTGTCAGGGGCTTCCCAATCAGTTTATTGTGACCTATTAAGTCTGTCTCACTGGTTGATAAAGTTCCTGAACACTGGGATTGTCTGTTTTCATTTCTATAGATCCAAGACCTGCTATAGTAAGAACTTGACAGTTAGAAAATAAGTATTTATGTAGTAATTGGTCAGGTATATTCTCTTTAAAGACCTAAATAGCCCACACCTTACCCAGCCCTACCACCAGGACCCACCTTCTTACTATCTCCACCATCTCTGGCTTTCTTCGGTGGTTATCCTTGGAGAACACAGAAATTCGTAGATACAGTATAGATAAAAGTTGTTAAGGACATATTATGATGTTCTGATAAACCAGTCTTTGACCAGAGGAAATAGTGCCTAATCAGTTGCACTGAATCAGAACGTAACCATTTAAGGCCTCTAATCGTTACTCTGTGTAAAGTGAATAAAAGTTGAGTAGCAGCAGAGGACCCAGTTGTTCTTTCATTTTGGCATTTCTGGTGTTGAAATTTTCTATTAGTACTACTGTTTAAAAAAAAATCTTGGCTAATTATTGTTTTTAGTTTTAGTTTTCTTGTTTGTTTTTTGGTGGTAAAATATGTATCAACAAAAAAGTTGCTGTTTCAACCAGTCTTAAAATTTAGTGACATTAATCATATTCACCATGCTGGGCAACCATCACCATTATTCATTTCCCCCCCAAAATTTTTATCACCCCCCCAAAAAAACTTAGTATCTCTTAAGCTGTAACTCCCCAGCCCCTGGTCACCATTGATAAAATTTTGTCTCGATGCATTTCCTGTTCTAGATATTTCGTATAAGTGGAATCACAGTATTTGTCCTATTGAGTCTGACTTAATTCACTTTAGCATAATATTTTCAGGGTTCACCCATGTGTAGCATGTATGAAAACTTTATTTCTCTTTAGGCTGAATAATACTCCGTTGTATGTATGTACCACATTTCGTGTATTCATTCATCTGTTGATGGACATTTGGGTTATTTCCACCTTTGGGCTATTGTAAATAATACTGCATTGAACGTTGATGTACAGGTATCTGTTTGAGTCTCTCCTTTCAAGTCATTTGGGTCTATACGTGGGAGTGGAATTTCTAAGTCATATGATAATTCTATGTTTAATTTTTTGAGGAACCTCCAAACTGTTTTCCATACCAGCTGCACCACTTTACATTCCCACGAGCAAGCAATGAGAGTTCCGTTTTCTCCACATCCTCTCCAGCACTTGCTATCTACCATATTTTGTGGTAGTAGCCATCCTGGTAGGAGTGAAGTGGGATCTCACTGTGGTTTGATTTGCATCTACTTTTTTAATGACTGATGACACTGAGCATCTTTTCATGTGCTTCTTGGCCATTCATATATCTTCTCTGAAGAAATACCTATTTAAGTCCTTAGCCATTTTTAAATTGAGGTAGGAGTTCTTTATATATTCTGGATATTAAACCCTTATTGGATATATGGTTCCCAAATATTTTCTCCCAGTCTGTAGGTTGACTCTTCACGATGCACAAAAGTTCTTATTTTGATGAAGTCCGTCTTACCTGTTTTGTCCTTTGTTGCTCATGCCTTTTTAAAAATGAGCATTATAATTTTCATGTTACTTGGGTATATTTTAAGTCTTTCTAACCTCAATATCTTTTGATGTAGAAAAACATTTTTCTGTTGTAGGAAACTGACACTAGAATGTTAAATAATTTGTACAAGATTTTCTTAAACCCTCAAAGAAGTATTGTTGTTAGTTTCTGACTAACTGGCAACCCCATGTGTGCAGAGTAGAACTGCCCCATAGGGCGTCCAAGGCTGTGCGGTGCCTCTGAGGTGCCTCTGGGCGGGTTCAAACCACCAACTTTTCGGCTAGTAGTTGAATGCCACCCAGGAAATCCCTGCACAAGGTTTTGAAACTTAGTTGGAGCTGGGACAAAGAACCTCTTAATTCAGAGACTTTTATATACTGCTAACCAACCCTCAAGGTTTTTTTTTTTTAACCCTTAATTTTTATTTTAGCAAAGTACTAAAATATTTAGTCTTCACTAAAATGTCAATAATGTACTTTTTTTCAGAGAGTAATGCCTTCTAGCTTTTTCCTGTTGTTGCGGTTTTTCTTGAGAATTGATGGGGTGCTTATTAGGATGAATGACACCAGACTTTACCATGAGGTATCTGCTCTTATTTCATGAATATGCTAATTGATATTGGGCCTGTTCATGCTGTTTCACTGGGAGTCTGAAAATGTGAAGTCAAATACTGTCTTATATCATGTGGAGATGCCTCTAACCTATAAATTGGATGTTTCACACTCACTGTTGATTGTGTATGGTTATTGAAACATTACGTCTTCTTTTCTAAAAGTTCCTGTGGCTGAAAGTGTTTTCTAAATGACACTCCTTAGTGGAGGGTCTGATGCTTTTTTTAAATCTTGAATGTACTAAATCTGTGTTTAATAAAACTGTACCTTAACTCTTACCTCTGTTTACTGTATTTATATTGTTAATATAATGTGCTGGTACTAGAAATACCACTCACATGGCCTCCTGAAATTTTTATTGCATAGTTATTTTGATAGTTGTTCTATAGTTTGAAAACTCTGCGTGCTATAGAGAATTGTACTGCTTCTGAAGGAACTGTTAACCTACAGGGTTTTTTAAAGTAAGTGTTGAAAAAAATAAAGGGTTAAATTGAGTTATGAAAATTCTTCTAGCAGCTTCATAGCTGGTTATCTGTTGTGAATGAATTTCTAACTTCAGATTTGTGATCATCAGGAATGATGAGTTAGAGAAGAGACCACCAGTGTTAGTCACAGTGATCACAGTAATGATTAACTTATAACAACGCTGTGAAGTAAATACTGTTTTTATCCTCATTTTATAGCTGAAGCCACTGAGGCAGAGAGGTTAAGGAACTTGCCCAAGTTATACAGCTAGTAGGAGGAAGAACCGGGATTTGAACCCAGTAATGGATTGGACTGGTGTTTTCCCAAAACCTGAAGTTAGGATGGTTTCTTTTTCTTGAGATAATGAGATGACTGGGATGGACCTTGTTAAAAATGATAGCAAAGTACTAAAAACAGGCTGGTTTCCTTCAGAAAGAGTGAAATTTAAATTTTAAAAGTGTTTACATTTTAATTCAGTAGTACTGACTTTTAGGAATTAGTAATCCACAAATATTAGTCAGGTAAGTACCTAGAGTTTAATGAACATGGATGTTCACTGCAGTGCTGTTTATAATAGCAAAAATAAAGGAAGGGAGCGAGCCAAGGAGGAAGAGAGAGAGGACAGCACTGAATGTCCTTCAGTTGGGCGTGGTAAGTTGTTTTGTATCAATATAGTAGAAAAATATGTAACTATTAAAAATGATGGGAGAGAGCTATGTTTAATTGATTCGGAAAGATGTATGTTTCAGTGTTAAACTTTGAAAAGCAAGTATGAACCTATTTATATAAGTTTTTGCGTAGATTTCTAAATATTAAACAGTGTTATCTCCAAGGAGCCGTGATTGTCGATGATTCATACTCTTTTTTATACTTTATATTGTTTCATTTTTTTATAGTGAGCATTCATCTGTTTTTTATACAAATGACTGAAATTTTAAGGCAGTATAATTTTGTAGCTTTTGTTGAAAACTGTTTCACTAAAAAAACCAAATTGTAATAAAATCTTAAATGGAAAAATTGAAGTACAACAAAAAATTGATTTTAAGTAAACAATTTGGTAAGAATTTTGTGGAAATAGAGAATAAAAAATTTTAAAAACATGTTTTTTTGGAACACAAAAGTACTCACAATTATGTAGGGAGATGATACTATAATTTAGGGAAAAGATGTAGTCCCAACTTGAAGTAAGTAATATTAAAATCTCTTGTGTGTCTCATTTACACTTATCAAGGTAATGTTACTGGTTTGCTTTCAAAATAAAACTTTTGCTTGTGTTTCTCTGATGTGGAAGTTATTAAATCTGTCTACGTAGATATCTGGTATTAGTGTAAGTAATATATATATATATATATATACACACACTGTAGAACAAGATATTCTTGCCAGACTTCACGTTACTCTTACAACCTATGCTATAATGTAGACAGTTGTGTTTAAAAGAATAGATTTTGTAAATCAATATAAATAAACTTGTTATGACTTCTTTTTGAACATAGGCCGACAAGACCTACATGTTACGAGAATATACATCACGAGAGAGCAAAATTGCTAATTTAATGGTACAGTATTTATACTTCAGTTTTTAGTAGTTAGGTTATAATGTTCTAAGTATTGAGTTCTTCTCCCACCCCATCCCACCCCCCGAACGTATATACTTAAATCTGTTCATTCATTTAATAGAGCTCTTTAGGATAAATCCTACCAGAGCATAACTTTGCTGGGCTTACCTCAAATAGAAGAACAGCTGGGGTTGTTAGATACCCTAGTCATCATCCAATCCAGTTTCCACATTTTACTGGGGAGAAACTGAGACCCAGAGATGTGACTTACCCCAGGTCACAACTGGTTGGTGGTAGAGCTGCCGCTGACACCAGTTGGATGTTTTCAGTACTACCTTACCATTCTATAATTTCTTTCTACCTGATCTTTTTTTTTTTTTTTTCCTCCCTAAAATGTGGTGATTCTGTATTATGGCTTGTTTGTTTTGACATAATTCTGCTATATTTTTTGCTTCCCTGGGACATGTAAAGGGCTCCCTTGGAATTTAGGATTCTATAATAGGCTGCTTAGAAAGAGATTCCTTCCCCTGAAAACTTGATGTTCTTGTTTTACCCTTAATACTTACGTCTCTTTACGAATCCAAATTTTTCTCTGGGTGTAGAGTATATATCCAGAAAAAAGATGTATATTCTATTGTAGACTGCATACTGGGCCCTAACTGAAGGCCAGTGCTTTCCAGATACAAAAGCAGCAAGCACAGGGAATTGGATTAAGGTGTACAAGGTCCCCACCCTTTGCTATCTGAAAGTAGAGCGTTTTTGTGCAACTTCCGTAAGCCAAAATGGCGTAAAGCAAAGAAGCAATAACCATTAATTTATATGGGAAAAGTTTTTGAGCGTTCCCAGACCCAAAAACTAACCATACCGAATAGCACACAAAACCCTTACAAGCTCTCTTACAGGCCTTTCTGATACCTTAGGACGCATCTTGCTAACGGATGCACAAAATAAGCCAAAATAAAGCACTCATGCTCACAGTCAAAGCTATGGCGGCTTGAAGCTGAGATGCTGAGTGTAGTTCCCAGGGAAGGAGCTCGGCAACGCCATTCTCACTGCTAAGGGTGTGCACTGCCTCCTTCGTGGCTTGCTGCAAAACAAATGCTTAACCCTATTTCCGCTTTTCACCTTTTTTTCACAAAAGTGAAAATCCTCTTCAGATTTCTTCAGGTTAGCAAAAACGGGCCCTAATGTAGGTCTTTCTTAACAGTGAAGTGGAGTAAAGGGAACTTTCTGAAAGGGGGGGATACCTGTATTAAGTTCTTACGACATTTATGGGAGTATTAGAAATTACATAACCCTGTGTTCTTTGAGGAAACCCTGGTAGCATAGTGGTTAAGAGCTACGGCTGCTAACCAAAAGATCGGCAGTTTGAATCCACCAGGCGCTCCTCGAAAACCATATGGGACAGTTCTACTCTGTCCTGTAGGGTCACTATGAGTCGGGATCGACTCGACGGCAATGGTTCCGGGTGTTCTTTGAGGAACCTGAATGATTCAGTAACAGGAGATACCTATTGTTACTAGGAGCACTAAATGCTGCTCCTTAAGACCCCGGCTGCTAACCAAGAGGTTGGCAGTTCAAATCCACCACCTGCTCCTTAGAAGCTCTGTAGGGCAGTTCTGCTCTGTCCCATAGGGTCACTATGAGTTGGAATGACTCGACAGCATTGGGTTTGGTTTTGGGGTTTATTTTAAAACTGTCATGCTTTATGAATGCTTGAACCAAAACGTTTCCAAAATGTGCCAATGTGATCACTGAATATAAGATACTAATATGATTTATGTATTTCCTAGCATGTTTCACCTTCCCTCTTCACGGAACCTAATGAAATATCACAGTATTTGCCGATAAAGGAGGTGGTTTGTGAGAAGCTGATATTTCCAGAAGGAATTGATCTTAACCCTGGAGACTCAAAAGAAAATAAACCTGTGGAATAGAATGTGGTGCACCATATACTCACCATGGAATCTGACTGGAGATCTTGGCTGTTTGTAGGGGATTTTTACTATGAAAATTAATTGCCTTGTTTATGTGCAGATTTTCTGTAGCCTTGAAAGAAAAATAAAAGATTGTTGCAGGCAGGTTCCACTCAACTGATGTTTGTACTGTCTTCAAGTTCGGATTCCAGATTTATATTTTCTGGAGTTAAATTGAGATTTCTAAGTTGTCATAAAGTGGGACCTCATTAGTAGTGCTGTGTATATGTCTCAGTGAGCAGTGGGCGTAATCTGCTTACATCATGAAACACTGTCTTCTTTCATAAGGAGATTAATTTAAATCCCCAAGTCACAGCATGTTGTGACTCCGTAGGACTCCTGGTTGTGCTTGTTGATGTAGTAGCTCCTCACCTTGGGCCTTTCATTGTTTGCTTGCTCTGTGGAGAATTGTAACTTGCCATGTAGGAAGTTATTCACAGATCTTAATGATCTTCCCCCATAACTTTTTAAAAATATATTTTCCCCCTAAATTTAAGTTGGCTTTTCAAGTTTGAAAAAAGTTTTAGGCATAGAACCAAAAAAAACCCCAGGTCTTTTGGCTAGTATGTCCGTGGAAACACATAACCATGGCTTACTGCTGACAGGGTGTCACAGCTGTCTTTTTCCCATCTTTGGGTACTTTTTCTTACATTTGGTTCTACTTGTACTGACATTTTTGTACTTCAACTTTCCATAAAACCTCAGAGTAAATAGATGCCTCGAATTTGGTACTGGTCCTAAAAAATTTGAAGAGTTTACCAGGGATTGTTTTTAGCGAATGTTAAAGCGGCCCCTACAGCAATTAGATTAATTTTCTCCTTAGAATATTTAGGGGGTAGGTATGGAGGAGGAAGCTTATCTTAAAATATAAAAATCAGTTTTTCTGTTTTAAGATTCATGTTTCTAACATTATAGGGGATCCAGTAAAGTGTAATAATTTAGTACAGGACCCAGGTACTACAGAAAGTACAAAAAAATAAGTTTAAAATCCATTTGGCTGTTTTGACGATGACCATTTAAACAGTTTATATCCTCTTATGCCTTTCTAAATGGTCTTCATAAAGTGGAAAGTGGTTATAAAGTACCAAGTAAAGAATTACTTAAAATGGACTTTTAAAAATATTTTTTTTAAAGGGCAGGGGAAAAGCTCACCACTTTTTTTCTAGTTTGAAATTACTGTTGTACTTATATTCACTTGATGGATACATCATTAAATAAGAATATTTAATTGAAAGTATTAGCAAAGCTCTTCAGGTGTTAGCCTGAAGATAAATTTTAATGCAACAAACACTTTGGGATAATCATCATGTATTGTGAGCCAACTGGGCAGAGTGTCTTTTATTAGCTAAATTTGATCATAAATGGTTTTGGTATTTATCTGCCTTTTGCTTTATCACCTGTAAATATAGAAAATCAAGATTTTGTTGGCTTTAATACGTGGCATGTCTGCTGTGTATTAAATATACGTATATTTAAATTAGTGTTTTCTCTTAGTACAGCTGGTGTAGATTTTGTACTCAACTTTTTGTTTTACTTTATTTGCCATGCAGATTTGAATGGAACAGACTATTCGTGCAAGTTATAAGAAATGAAAAACTTAGAAGTACTCAGCTGGAGTTTCTAGGCTATATCATATTTTGGTTTTACTTTGAAAGTAAATCAGTATATAAAAAATATATACATATTTTTTTTAACTTGTTGATTTAGATGTCTTGGTCTCTGAATCAGTCTTAGATTACTTTTTTTCAGAATCCATTGTTAACAATTGTAGAGAATTAAAAGAATTGCCTCCACCCCCAGGGTAAGAGGGGTAGGATGAGGATACTTCTGAAAACTTCCTTAGTTTATTACTATGGAGAATACCAAGAAACCTGTATTTCCCCATTGCTAAATAAGACCTATGCCATTTTATATTTATTTGTTCCAAGTGTCTTTTTGTAAAAGGAAAATAAACAATAAGGAATAACTGATCTATGTTTCATTTGTTCATTTATTTCAGTTATTCTTAGAGCTTAATTAAAGGAGAGTGGTTTGGTATACTTGTTGGTGCTTTTATGTTTTGTCCACTTGGTCAGCATTGTAGCCAAATTCTGCAGGCTGATTAAAAAAAAAAAAAAAAATCTAGCAGAGAGCTCAGGATATAATCGTCCAGTTTAGCTTTGGGCTCTGGTTTCTCCTTTCCTCCCATCCTACTTCCTGCCCCAGTACTTTATTGGATGTTTTAATTATTTAGTGTTTTCTGTATTTGGGTTAATTTTCTGTTTTTGAAAATACGTCTGTCCTGTGTATCATTCCATTTAGTTTTGAGAACTGTGTGTCCGATACTGTACTAGGTATAGGGGAATACAATAATGAATAAGAGAAATAGCATGCGTCTTCATGTAGTTAAAGTCTAATAGAGGAGACAGGCTAGTGAAAGTAATTTTAAATTTCAGTAAGTACAATGCTGGAAATAATGCTGAGCTAGAATAACAGAAATCAACTTTAGTAGAGGTAGTCAGAGTTCTGCTTCTCAATAGGGTGTAGAAAGCCTCAAGAGAACATCACTCTCAGTTTAACAAGGAGAAAGAACTGGATAATCTACAAAATACAGCTTTGCTTGAGTGTATCAGAGAGTCAAGGTCATGAGGCAAACAAGTAACTGAATCCCAAAGAGTGATAAGCCCCTCCAAGGAGATATGGAATGTACAAACTGTTTCACCTTAGGAAGAGCACGAGAGAGAGAGAGAGAGAGGTGGCCATCGTTCAGGTGGGCGCACTGTAAACAGAAGGTAAAAGCGTCGACCACTGGAGAAATTTGAAGCTTATGGTGCTGAAGGTGACGATAGCAACAATGCAGTCCAAACCCAGATGAACTCTTGCCTACACTGATGCAGCCTACAAACTGATGGCCTGACAGAAGTGTGCACATCTTCACGTGTAAACGATCTACTTCAGTTCCTTCTGCTCCACGCATGATCTCTGCCATTCAACAACAAAAGTATTACTATACACACACAGGAAAAAACAGCCCATTATCAGGAGGTAAAGCAATCAACAACCAGATTCAGGGATGACAGTGATGGTGGAACTATCGGATGGACTTTAAAACAACTATGATTAACATGCTAACATACCTAGTAGCATATGTAGTATGAAATGTCATTGTTAATATGCCAGTTACCCCCCCAGATTGATGTACAAATTTCAATGCAATCACAATCAGAATCCTAGCAGGATTTTTCATTAGAAATTTATAAACTGACTCTAAAATCTAAAATCAAAGGATTTATAATAGCCAAAACAATTTTGAAAAAGAAAAAAGCCAGAGACCTCAGATTACCTATGTCAAGACTCATTATACACAGTAATCAAGACTGTGTGGCAATCATGTAAGGATATGCATATAAACCAGTGGAACAGAATAGATAATCAAGAAATATACCCACATATATAAGGTCAATTGATTTTGGACAAAGGTGCCAAGGTAATTCAATAGAGAAAGGATACTCTTCAACAAATGGTATTGGAAAAGTTAGATATCCACACACAAAAAAAGTCAAACCTTCTCACCATGTACAAAAATTAACTCAAAAATGGATCATAGACCTTAATGTAAAACCTAAACTTATAAAACTAGTGGAAATAAACAGGAGAAAATCTCAGTGACCTTGGTTAGGCAAAAATTTCTTCAGTAGGATAAGAAAACCACTAAGGCATAAGAGAAAAAAATTGATAAAATGGCCTTCATCAAAATAAACTTTTAGAGGCAGAGCCAAGATGGCAGAACAAACAGGCGCTTCTGGCAAGCCCTCTTTACAACAAAGACCTGAAAAAACAAGTGAAACGAGTATATTTGTGACAGGCTGGGAGCCCTGAGCTTCAAAGGCAAGCTTAGAAAACGAACTGAGAGGCGGGGGAGGAAGAGGCCGTTCAGAAGCAGAGAGGAGTCACTGGCCCTGAATTGCGGGGAGCCCTCAGGCACCATTCCCAGAGCAGCAACAGCCATGGCGGCGGTGGCGGCGGGCCAGTACTAGCATTCGGCCGCAGTTTCCTCAGGGAGAAGCAGCCAACCACACATCCCACTCACACCTCCGGAACCTGAGGAGAGCAGTGCTCTTAGCAAAAGCTAAGTACTTGCATATATTTTAAGCCTACCCCCCGCCCCCGCCCCCCGCAAACCGGCTTCCGCGGCTGAATTCCCTGGGCCTGAGATAGGCACTGTTGAGCACCTAGAGCCATCCTCCCGGACTTGGAGAAGGAAAAAATTTGCATTTGGGGGAAAAGATAATTTGCTAGCTCCATTTACTGGGGGAGCTCAGGACAGAAGCAGCTTCTGTTCAGACATAACCCATCCATGGACTTTGAGGACCTTTCCCTTCTGCCTGGACCCGTGTGGGTCTATTTCGGGAGAATAGGCCCTTGTTGGCAAACTCCAACTATTTTAGCTGTGTGGTGGAAAGGTGGGTGTTTGATGTTTGACACTGCTTTGCCTATTAAACAAGGTCCCCACCTACCCACATCAGGGACCTAAGGACTGGTAGCTCCACTCAGGTCACCCAGCCACCTGCGACAGGGTTCCAAAGATAACTGGTACCTCCCAGTCCTTACAACCAAAAACTTTGGGTGCCCATGGTCCCTCTGCAGAACCCACCCACCTGCATGCTCTAGGGAACAGGGATGCGCTTTCCTTAGAGACACTCGGGGGTCGGTTCTCAGCCCCCTGCCTTGTTCAGAGCATGAGCCCCTGCTGCAATCAGATACCGGTATATACGCCAATCACACCTGCCCCTCTAAGACTGTAGGACAGAACCTGTACCACATACTTGGTGATCAGCTACCTGGAAACCTGAGCTGAATTCATACAAGAAAACTGAATGGACTCCTAGACTGATATACCTGATAACAGCTCTAGCCAGCTGGGGACAGGACACCAGTGCTCCAAAGGTGAAAATAATCAAGCTAGCTCACTCAAGCAACCCGTAGGGGTATACCAAAACAAAACAAAGCAAGTAGCTATGACACAGTAAGCAAGCATAAACTAATACAATAACTTACAGATGGCTTGGAGACAACAGTCAATATCAAGTGACATGAAGAAACAGACCGTGATCACCTCAACAGGCTCTCAAAACAAAGAATCCAGGGATCTTCTAGATGAAAGTACATTCCTGGAATTACCAGATGCAGAATACAAAAGTTTAATATACAGAACCCTTCAAGACATCAGGAAGGAAATGAGACAATACCCAGAAAAAGCCAAGGACCACAGAGATAAAGCAATTGAAGAAATTAGAAACATTATTCAGGAGCATAATGAAAAGTTTAATAAGCTGGAAAAATCCATAGGCAGCAATCAGAAATCCAGAGGATTAACAAAATTACAGAAGTAGACAACTCAATAGAAAGTCAGAGGAGCAGAACTGAGCAAGTAGAAGCTACAATTTCAGAACTTGAAGATAAATCACTTGGCACTAATATATTTGAAGAAAAATCAGATAAAAGAAAAAAAAATGAAGAAACTTTAAGAATCATGTGGGACTCTATCAAGAGAAATAACCCACGAGTGATTGGAGTACCAGAACAGGAAGGGGTAACAGAAAATACAGAGAGAATTGTTGAAGATTTGTTGGCAGAAAACTTCCCTGATATCATGAAAGATGAGAAGATTTCTATCCAAGATGCTCATCGAACTCCACGTAAGGTAGATCTTAAAGTCACCAAGACATAATCAAACTTGCCAAAACCAAAGATAAAAAGAGAATTATAAGAGCAGCGAGGGCTAAATGAAAAGTCTCCTACGAAGCAGAGCCAATAAGAATAAGCTCGGACTACTTGGCAGAGACCATTCAGGCAAGAAGGCAATGGGATGACATATTGAAAAAAATTGAAGGAAAAAAAATGCCTGCCAAGAATCATATCCATCAAAACTGTCTCTTAAATGTGAAAGTGAAATTAAGACATTTCCAGATAAACACAAGTTGAGGGAATTCGTAAAAACCAATCAAAAACTACAAGAAATACTAAAGCGAGTTCTTTGGTTAGAAAATGAATAATATGAGGTATCAACCCAAGGCAAGAACACTGCGCAGACCAATCAGAAGTCAACCCAGACAGGGAAATCCAAAAAAACAAAGCAAGATTATTAAAAAAAAAAGCTCTAAACAGGGTAACAGTGATGTTGCTATATAAAAAAAGACAGCATTAAAATAATAAAGAGGGACTAAGAAAGGTAATAATACACCTTCCATATGGAGAGGAAGATAATGGTGACACAAAGAAATAAAAGTTACGTTTAAATTTAGAAAAATAAGGGTAAATAATAAGGTAACCGAAAAGGAGACAAACTATCTTACTCATCAAAATAAAATACAAGAAAAAATATAGACTCAGCAGACACAAAATCAACAACAAATATGAGGAAAGGACAATATATAAAGATAATCTACTCAGCACATAAAATAAAGGGGGAAAAAGAAATCATCAACAACACAAAAGAAGACATCAAAATGACAGCACTAAATTCATACCTATCCATAATTACCCTGAATGTAAATGGACTAAATGCACCAATAAAGAGACAGAGAGTGGCAGAATGGATTAAAAAACAAGATCCGTCTATATGCTGCCTAGAAGAGACACACCTTAGACTTAGAGACACAAACAAACTAAAACTCAAAGGATGGAAAAATATAAGCAAACAACAGTCAAAAAAGAGTAGGAGTGGCAATATTAATTTCTGACAAAATAGACTTTAAAGTTAAATCCATCAGAAAGGATAAGGATACTATATAATGATTAAAGGGACAATACACCAAGAAGATATAACCATATTAAATATTTATACACCCAACAAGAGGGCTGCAACATACATAAAACAAACTCTTATCAGCATTGAAAAGTGAGATGGACAGCTCCACAATAATAGTAGGAGACTTCAACACACCACTTTTGGTGAAGGGCAGGACATCCAGAAAGCAGCTCAATAAAGACACGGAAGAGCTAAATGCCACGATCAACCAAATTGATCTCAAGGACATATACAGAACACTCCACCCAACAGCAACCAAGTATACTTTCTTTTCTAGTGCACATGGAACATTCTCTAGAATAGACCACATATTAGGTAATAAAGCAAGCCTTAGGAGAATCCAAAACACCGAAATATTACAAAGAATCTTCTCTGAACATAAGGCCATAAAAGTGGAAATCAATAACAGGAAAAGCAAGGAAAAGAAATCAAACACTTGGAAACTGAACAATACCCTGCTCAAAAAAGACTGGATTATAGAAGACATTAAGGATGGGATAAAGAAATTCATAGAATCCGATGAGAATGAAAAGACTTCCTATCAGAAGCTTTGGGACACAGCAAAAGCGGTGCTCAGAGGCCAATTTATATCAATAAGTGCACGCATACAAAAAGAGGAAAGGGCCAAAATCAAAGAATTATCCCTACAACTTGAACAAATAGAGAGCAACAAAAGAAACCCACAGGCACCAGAAGAAAACAAATAATAAAAATCAGAGCAGAACTAAATGAAATAGAAAACAGAAAAACAATTGAAAGAATTAACAAGATCAAAAGCTGGTTTTTTGAAAAAATCAACAAAATTGATAAACCACTGCCCATATTGACAAAAGAAAACCACAGGAAGCAAATAACCTGAATAAGAAATGAGATGGGTGATATTACAACAGACCCAACTGAAATTAAAAGAATCATATCGGATTACTATGAAAAATTGTACTCTAACAAATTTGAAAACCTAGAAGAAATGGATGAATTCCTAGAAACACACTACCTACCTAAACTAACACAAACAGAGGTAGAACAACTAAACAGACCCATAACAAAAGAAGAGATTGAAAAGGTAATCAAAAAATTCCCAACAAAAAAAAAAGCCCTGGTCCAGACGGCTTCACTGCAGAGTTCTACCAAACTTTCAGAGAAGAGTTAACACTACTACTACTAAAGGTATTTCAGAGCATAGAAAAGGACGGAATACTCCCAAACTCATTCAATGAAGCCACCCTGTCCCTGATACCAAAACCAGGTAAAGACACCACAAGAAAAGACAGTTATAGAGCTATATCCCTCATGAATGTAGATGCTAAAATCCTCATCAAAATTCTAGCCAACAGAACTCAACAACATATCAAAAAAAATAATTCTTCCGATCCAAATTCCAATGTCATATTTTAAGGGGATAGAGAAACAAATCACCAATTTCATATGGAAGGGAAAGAAGCCCCGGATAAGCAAAGCACTACTGAAAAAGAAGAAGAAAGTGGGAGGCCTCACTTTACCTGACTTCAGAACCTATTATACAGCCACAGTAGTCAAAACAGCCTGGTACTGGTACAACAACAGGCACGTAGACCAGTGGAACAGAATTGAGAACCCAGACATAGATCCATCCACGTATGAGCAGCTGATATTTGACAAAGGACCAGTGTCAATTAATTGGGGAAAAGATAGCCTTTTTAACAAATGGTGCTGGCATAACTGGATATCCATTTGCAAAAAAATGAAACAGGACCCATACCTCACACCATGCACAAAAACCAACTCCAAGTGGATCAAAGACCTAAACATAAAGACTAAAACGATAAAGATCATGGAAGAAAAAATTGGGACAACCCTAGGAGCCCTAATACAAGGTATAAACAGAATACAAAACATTACCAAAAATGATGAAGAGAAACCCGATAACTGGGAGCTCCTAAAAATCAAACACCTATGCTCATCTAAAGACTTCACCAAAAGAGTAAAAAGACCACCTACAGATTGGGAAAGAATTTTCAGCTATGACGTCTTCGACCAGTGCCTGATCTCTAAAATCTACATGATTCTGTCAAAACTCAACCACAAAAAGACAAACAACCCAATCAAGAAGTGGGCAAAGGATATGAACACACATTTCACTAAAGAAGATATTCAGGCAGCCAACAGATACATGAGAAAATGCTCTCGATCATTAGCCATTAGAGAAATGCAAATTAAAACTACGATGAGCTTCCATCTCACACCAATTAGGCTGGCATTAATCCAAAAAACACAAACTAATAAATGTTGGAGAGGCTGCGGAGAGATTGGAACTCTCATACACTGCTGGTGGGATTGTAAAATGGCACAACCACTTTGGAAATCTATCTGGCGTTATCTTAAACAGTTAGAAATAGAACTACCATACAACCCAGAAATCCCACTCCTGGGAATATACCCTAGAGATACAAGAGCCTTCATACAAACAGATATATGCACACCCATGTTTATTGCAGCTCTGTTTACAATAGCAAAAAGTTGGAAGCAACCAAGGTGTCCATCAACAGATGAATGGGTAAATAAATTGTGATATATTCACACAATGGAATACTACGCATCGATAAAGAACAGTGACGAATCTCTGAAACGTTTCATAACATGGAGGAACCTGGAAGGCATTATGCTGAGCGAAATGAGTCAGAGGCAAAAGGACAAATATTGTATAAGACCACTATTATAAAATCTTGAGAAATAGTAAACCTGAGAAGAACACATACTTGTGTGGTTACGAGGGGGGGAGGGAGGGAGGGTGGGAGAGGGTTTTTTATTGATTAATCAGTAGATAAGAACTGCTTTAGGTGAAGGGAAAGACAACACTCAATACATGGAAGGTCAGCTCAATTGGACTGGACCAAAAGCAAAGAAGGTTCCGGGATAAAATGAATGCTTCAAAGGTCAGTGGAGCAAGCGCGGGGGTCTGGGGAACATGGTTTGCGGGGACTTCTAAGTCAATTGGCAAAATAAATCTATTATGAAATCATTCTGCATCCCACTTTGAAATGTGGCATCTGGGGTCTTAAATGCTAACAAGCGGCCATCTAAGATGCATCAGTTGGTCTGAACCCACCTGGAGCAAAGGAAAATGAAGAACACCAAGGCCACACGACAACTAAGAGCCCAAGAGACAGAAAGGGCCACATGAACCAGAGACCTACATCATCCTGAGACCAGAAGAACTAGTTGGTGCCCGGCCACAATCGATGACTGCCCTGACAGGGAACACAGCAGAGGACCCCTGAGGGAGCAGGAGATCAGTGGGATACAGACCCCAAATTCACATAAAAAGACCAAACTTAATGGTCTGACTGAGACTAGAGGAATCCCGGTGGCCATGCTCCCCAGACCTTCTGTTGGCACAGGACAGGAACCATCCCCGAAGACAACTCATCAGAAATGAAAGGGACTGGTCAGCGGGTGGGAGAGAGACGCTGATGAAGAGTGAGCTAATTATATCAGGTGGACATTTGAGATTGTGTTGGCAACTCTTGTCTGGAGAGGGGATGGGAGGATAGAGAGAGAGGGAAGCCGGCAAAATTGTCAAGAAAGGAGAGACTGAAAGGGCTGACTCAAGAGGGGGAGAGCAAGTGGGAGTAGGGAGTGAGATGTATGTAAACTAATATGTGACAGACTGATTGGATTTGTAAACGTTCACTTGAAGCTTAATAAAAGTTATAAAAAAAAAATAATAATTCACTTTGACCAAGTGGGATTCTTACCAGGTATGCAGGGATGGTTCAACATTAGAAAAACACTTAATGTAATCCACCCCATAAATAAAACAAAAGACAATCACATGATTTTATTAATTGATGCAGAAAAGGCATTTGAAAAAGTTCAACAACCATTCATGATAAAAACTGTCAGCAAAATAGGAATAAAAGGAAAATTCCTCAACATCATAAAGGACATTTATACAAAGCCAACAGCAAACACCACCCTAAATGGAGAGAGCCTGAAAGCATTCCCATTGAGATCGGGAACCAGACAAGGATGCCCTTTATCACTGCTCTTATTCAACATTGTGCTGGAAGTCCTAGCTAGAGCAATTACGCTAGATAAAGAAATAAAGGGCACCCAGATTGGCAAGGAAGAAGTAAAAGTATCTCTATTGGGAGATGACATGATCTTATACACAGAAAACCCTAAGGAATCCTCCAGAAAACTGCTGAAAGTAATAGAAAAGTTCAGCAGAGCATCAGCATACAAGATAAACATACAAAAATCAGTTGGATTCCTCTACACCAACAAAAAGAACATCGAAGAGGAAATCACCAAATCAATACCATTTACAGTATCCCCCAAGAAGATAAAATACATAGAAATAAATTTTACCAGAGATATAAAAGACTTATACAAAGAAAACTGCAGTACACTTCTGCAAGAAACCAAAAGAGGCAAAAGTGGAACAATGTACCTTGCTTATGGATAGGAAGACTTAACATTATAAAAATGTCTATTCTACCAAAAGCGATCTATACGTTTAATGCAATTCCAATCCAAATCCCAACGACATTCTTTAATGAGATGGTGAAACAAATCACCAACTTCATATGGAAAGGAAAGAGGCCCCGGATAAAGAAGGCATTACTGAAAAAGAAGAACAAAGTGGGAGGCCTTACTTTACCTGATTTTAGAACCTGTTATACCGCCACAGTAGTCAAAACAGCCTGGTACTGGTACAACAACAGATACATAGACCAATGGAACAGAATTGAAAATCCAGACATAAATCCATCCACACATAAGCAGTTGATATTTGACAAAGGCCCCAAAACAGTTAAATCGGGAAAAGACAGTCTTTTTAACAAACGGTGCTGGCATAACTGGATATCCATCTGCAAAAAAATGAAACAAGACCCTTAACTCACACCATGCACAAAAATGAGCTCAAAATGGATCAAAGACCTAAATATAAAATCTAAAACAATAAAGATCATGGAAGAAAAAATAGGGACAAGGTTAGAAGCCCTAATACATGGCATAAACAGTATACAAAACATTATTAAGAATGCAGAAGAAAAACTAGATAACTGGGAGCTCCTAAAAATCAAACACCTATGCTCATCCAAAGACTTCACCAAAAGAGTAACAAGACTACCCAAAGACTGGGAAAAAGTTTTTAGCTATGACATTTCCGATCAGCATCTGATCTCTAACATCTACATGATAATGCAAAAACACCTACAAAAAGACAAACAGCCCTGTTAAAAAATGGACAAAAGATATGAATAGACACTTCACTAAAGAAGACATTTAGGTAGCTAACAGATACATGAGGAAATGCTCACGATCATTAGCCATTAGAGAAATGCAGATCAAAACTTCAATGAGATTTCATCTCACTCCAAAAAATACAAAATAATAAATGTTGGAGAGGCTGTGGAGAGATTGGAACAGTTCTACACTGCTGGTGGGAATGTCAAATGGTACAGCCACTTTGCAAATCGATTTGGCGCTTCCTGTAAAAGCTAGAAATAGAACTACCATAGGATCCAGCAATCCTACTCCTCGGAATATATCCTAGAGAAATAAGAGCCTTTACACAAACAGATATATGCACACCCATATTTATTGCAGCACTGTTTACAATAGCAAAAACATGGAAGCAACCAAGATGCCCAACAACAGATGAATGGATAAATAAATTACGGTATATTCACACAATGGAATACTACGCATTGATAAAGAACAGTGAGGAATCTGTGAAACATTTCATAACATGGAGGAACCTGGAAGGCATTATGCTGAGTGAAATTAGTCAGTTGCAAAAGGGCAAATATTGTATAAGACCACTATTTTAAGAACTTGAGAAATAGTTTAAACTAGGAAGAAAACATTCTTTTGTGGTTACGAGAGGAGGAAGGGTGGGAGAGGGGTACTCACTAATTAGTTGGTAGATAAGAACTACTTTAGGTGAAGGGAAAGACAACACACAATACAGGGGAGGTCAGCACAACTGGACTAAATCAAAAGCAAAGAAGTTTCCTGAATAAACTGACTGCTTTGAAGGCCAGTGTAGCAGGGGCAGGGGTTTGGGGACCATGATTTCAGGGGACATCTAAGTCAATTGGCATAATAAAATCTATTAAGAAAACATTCTGCATCCCACTTTGAAGAGTGGTGTCTGGGGTCTTAAACTCTAGCAAGCAGCCATCTAAGATGCATCAATTGGTCTCAACCCACCTGGAGCAAAGGAGAATGAAGAACACCAAAGACACAAGGTATTTATGACCCCAAGAGACAGAAAGGGCCACATGAACCAGCGACTACATCATCCTGAGACCAGAAGAACTAGATGGTGCCTGGCTACAATTGATGACTCCCCTGACAGGGAACACATCAGAGAACCCCTGAGGGAGCAGGAGAGCAGTGGGATGCAAACCCCAAATTCTCATAAAAAGATCAGACTTAATGGTCTGACTGAGAGCAGAAGGACCCCGGTGGTCATGGCCCCCAGACCTTCGGTTGGCCCAGGACAGGAACCATTCCTGAGGCCAACTCTTCAGACATGGATTGGACTGGACAATGGGTTGGAGAGGGATGCTGGTGAGGAGTGTACCAGGTGGACACTTGAGACTGTGTTGGCGTCTCCTGCCTGGAGGGGAGATTAGAAGGTAGAGGTGGTTAGAAGCTGGAGAAATGGACGCGAAAAGGGAGAGTGGAGGGAGAGAGCGGGCTGTCTCATTAGGGGGAGAGTAATTGGGTGTATGTAGCAAGGTATATATAAGTTTTTATGTGAGAGACTGACTTGATTTGTAAACTTTCACTTAAAGCACAATGAAAATTATATAAAAAAAAAAGATCTGGAAACTAGACATAAATAAATAACTTCTAATCTTTGAAAGACACTGTTAAGAACATGAAAATATAAGCCACAGAGAGAACATTTGCAAAACATCTGATAAAGGATTTCTATCCAGAATATATAAAGAGCTTATAACTCAAGATGTGGGTGGCAAATAAACTTTTGAAAAGATGGTCAAAACCATTCGTCATTAGGCAAATGAAAATTAAAATCTGAATGAGAAATAGCTGAAATTAGAAATTCTGATAAGATCCATTGCTAGTGATGATGCGGAACTACTGGAGCCTCGTACACTGTTGGTGAGAATGCAAAATGATCGAAGCACTTCGGAAAATATTTTGGTAGTTTCTCATAAAGATGAACACACCATTTCATCCAGCAATCCCACTCTTAATGAGATTAGCCAAGATAAATGAAAACATATCCACACAAAGGCCTATACGTGAATGTTTATAACAATTTCATTCTGATAGCTAAAACTGGAAATAACCCAAAGGTCCAGATAAATTGTGATACAAGTTTACAATAGAATAACAATCAGCAAAAAAAATGGAATGAACTACTGGCACATGCCAATAACAAAACCATTGTGCTAAGTGGAAGAAGCCAGACAACAAAAGACTACATACTATATGATTTTATCTATATAACATTGTGGAAAAGGCAAAACTACTGGGGCAGAAGTCAGATCAGTGGTTGCTAGGGGTGAGGAGGTTACTGACTACAAAGAGTTATAAGGGAAATTTTGGGGATGATAGAATATTCTACATTCATATTGTGGTCGCATAATCATCTACATTTGTCAAAACTCTTCAACCGTACCTTTAAAATGGGTGAATTTCTCTATATGTAAATATACCTCAATAAACATGAAAAACAAAAGAGAATTTGAGGAACAATCTAAAAGAGAAGAGGTAGTCTGGAAAGTATTCTTAGGATATGCCATTTAAAACTGAAATCTGAGGGATGAAAGCATTTTAGCCATGTGATGTATTTGGGGTGGAAAGAGCTTTCTGAGAGGGGACAGTGTGTGCAAAGTCCCGAGGTGGGAAAGATGGGCATATCCGTGGAAGTGGAGAGACACCTGTGTTGCTCTGTCACAAAACAAGATTGAAGAGTTTGGTGAGGCCAGATGATGTGCAGCTTTGTAGTTCATGCTTAAGGAGGGCAGATTTTATTTTGATGAAACTAGAAATGATGAGGAATTAAGCGTGGAGGCAAGTGATCTGACATTTTAAATTCACTTTGGCTGCTCTGTGGGGAGTGGATTGAATCAAGTTAGGAGGCAGTTGCAGTAGACCAGGTGAATGATGATGCCATTTGAATATGAAGAGAGGACTTGAAATATATTTTGAAGGTTGAATTTATTGGATTTTCTGATTAATTCGGCATGAGGAATGAAGGAAATGGAAGAATGAAGGATGATGGCTAGGTTTTTGTCTTGACCAACTGAGGGTTACTGGTGCTATGTACTGTGATAGAACAGAAACTATAGAGGAATAAGAGTTTTGTTTGCCTATGAATCATCCAAACAAATGTCTAATGGATACCTGAATCTAGCTCAAGAGATGTCTTAGCTAAAGAAAGAAATTGGGAATTATCACCAATATAGATGACATTTAAAGTCATAGAAATGAATAAGATCACTTAGAGAATATTGATAAAGTAATGAAGAAGGCTTTGAAGTGAGCCCTGAGCAACATTTGGAGGTCAGATGGAGAAGGAGTGACCAGTTAGTAAGCAGAAACCAGAATTGTGTAGTATCAAGGAAGTCAAGGGAAAAGCAGAATTTTTCAAGGAAGGAGGTGTCAATTCTGTTGAATGCTGTTAAGGGAACTAGTAAGATGACAAACTTTTCTACTGGCAGCATGGAGGTATTGCTGAATTTGATACACAGTTTGAGGGAGTGGTGAGGGCAGAAGCCAGGTTGGATTGTGAAAATCAAATATGGAGACAGGTCTTTGAACAAGATTGCTTTCAAAGAAAGGCTGGTAACTGAAGGGGTTGTGTTTCATCTATGGGGATAGTCCAGTAGTCAGACTGGTGATTCAGGAGACGGTTAACCAACAGAACAATCAGGTAACTTTATATAAAGAGTTGTTTTTAAATCTATCAAAACCAAGGGTCCATTGTAGAAGAGGTCTAATTTCTTTCCTTACATGCTTAATCACATAGCTTCCCTCAGTGACTGACAAAATGTAAAAATACCTCCTGAGAGCACACACTTAGCTATACCTAGGATGTGACACTCCATGGAAATGTGAGGATTCTCCTTGCTTTAGGGCCTTACTGAGTTGAATTATGACCATAGGGTCAGGCAGTTCTTGTGGAAACCCTGCCTGTACTGGTATTTTCTTCAATAAAAATCTTTAACTAGGTATGTGGGTATCTTAGTCATCTAGTGCTGCTATAACAGAAATACCACAAGAGGATGGCTTTAACAAACAGAAATTTATTCTCTCACAGTCTAGGAGGCCAGAAGTCTGAATTCAGGATGCCAGCTCCAGGAAAAGGCTTTCTCTTTCGGCTCTGGAGAAAGGCCCTTGTCATCAGTCTTCCTGGGTCGAGGAGCTTCTCAGCTCATGGACCCCAAGTCCAAAGGACACTCTGTTCTCCTGATTTTTGTTTCTTGGTGATGTGAGGTTCCCCCTGTCTCTGTCTGCTTCTCTCTTTTATATCTCAAAAGAGATTAACTTAAGACACAACCTAATCTTGTAGATTGATTTCTGCCTCATTAACATCATAGAAGTAGGATTTACAACACATAGGAAAATCAAATCAGATGACAAAATGGTGGACAATCACACAATACTGGGAATCATGGGCTAGCCAAGTTGACACACATTTTGGGGGGACACAATTCAATCCATGAAGGGTGGGTTTTCCTACTTAGGTAATGAACTGTGGTGTTGGCAAAGAATATTGCGTATACTGAGGACTGCCAAAAGAGCAACAAATCAGTCTTAGGAGAAACAAAACCAGAATGTGAGACTTGCTTACTTTGGACACATCACGAGGAAAGACCAATCTCTAGAAAAGGACATATTTGGCAAACAGAGGGCTAAGGAAAATGAATAAGGAATGAATAAGTAAGACTGAAGAAGAATTGATGTATTGGAATTACAGTGTTGGTGAAGAATATTAAATATGCCGCGGACTGCCGGAAGAACAAACACCTGTCTTGGACGTAGTACGGCCAGAATGCTTCTTAGATGCCAGGATGCTAAGATTTCATCTCACATACTTCGGACATGTTATTAGGAGAGACCGGTTCCCGGAGAAGGACATAATGTTGATAAAGTAGAGGGTCAGTGAAAAAGAGGAAAACCTGCGACAAGATAGATTGGCACAATGGCTGCAACGACTCAAAGGCACCTACCAACTAACAACAAGGAAACCCTTATTGAGATGCGTTGACACAATAGCCACAACAATGGGCTCAAACACGCAAATGATCACGAAGGAGGTGCGGGACCGCGCAGTGCATCATTTTTTCACACTTAAGGTTGCCGTGAGATGGAGCTGCGTGAACAACGAACAACAAAGAGCAGTGAGTAAGTTACCGCTGTGGTCAACTGGAGCTTAATCTTTTTTGTTTGTTTGTTTTGTTTTTTTAATTCTACCTGTTGGGGAGAATAAAAGAATTAATAATACATAACATTTTAGGTGTCAGTTTATTCTTTTTCTTTTTGATTGTGCTTTTAGTGAAAGTTTACAAATCAAGTCAGTCTCTCATACAAAAATGTATATACACCTTGCCATACACTCCTAGTTGCTTTCCCCCTAATGAGACAGCACACTGCGTCTCTCCGCCCCATATTCCTGTATCCATTCAGCCAACTTATGTTCCCCTCTGCCTTCTCATCTCCCCTCAAGACAGAAGCTGCACACATAGTCTCATGTGTCTACTTGAGCCACGAAGCTCAATCCTCACCAGTATCATTTTCTGTCTTATAATCCAGTCCAATACCAGTCTGAAGAGTTGGCTTTGGGAATGGTCCCACTCTTGGGCTAACAGAAGGTCTGGGGACCATGACCTCCAGAATCCTTCTAGTCTCAGTCAGACCATTAAGCCTGGTCTTTTTATGAGAATTTGGGGTCTGCATCCCACTGCTCTCCTGCTCCCTCAGGGGTTCTCTGATGTGTTCCCTGTCAGGAGCAGATCAGACTGCATCAGTTGTAGCCAGGCACCATCTAGTTCTTCTGGTCCCAGGCTGATGTAGTCTCCTATTTGTGTGGTCCTTTCTTTTTCTTGGGCTCATAATTACCTTGTGTCTTTGGTGTTCTTCATTCTCCTTTGCTCCAGGTGGGTTGAGACCAATTGATGCGTCTTAAATGGCTGCTTGCTAGCGTTTAAGACCCTAGACGCCACTCTTCAAAGTGGGATGCAGAATGTTTTCTTAATAGATTTTATTATGCCAATTGTCCTAGATGTCCCCTGAAACCATGGTCCCCAGACCCCTGCCCCTGCTACACCGGCCTTTGAAGTGTTCGGTTTATTCAGGAAACTTCTTTGCTTTTGATTTAGTCCAGTTTTGCTGACCTCTCCTATATTGTGTGTTGTCTTTCCCTTCACCTAAAATAGTTCTCCCTCTTCCTCCCTTCCTCCCCACTCTCGTAACCATCAAAGAATATTTTCTTTTCTGTCTAAATTTGAGTCCTTGTAATAGTGGTCTCGTACAATATTTATCCTTTTGCAACTAACTAATTTCACTCAGCATAATGCCTTCCAGATTCCTCCATGTTATGAAATGTTTCACGGATTCATCATTGTTCTTTATCGATGGGTAGTATTCTATTGTGTGATTATACCATAATTTATCCATTCATCTGTTGATGGGCACCTTGGTTGCTTCCATCTTTTTGTTATTGTAAACACTGCTGCAATGAACGTGGGTGGGTGTGCATATATCTATCTGTGTGAAGGCTCTTAGTTCTCTAGGACATATTCCAAGGAGTAGGATTGCTGGATCCTATGGTAGTTCTATTTCTAGCTTTTTAGGGAAGCACCAAATCGATTTCCAAAGTGGTTGTACCATTTCGCAGTCCCACCAGCAGTGTATAAGTGTTCTAGTCTCTCCACAACCTCTCCAACATTGATTATTTTGTGTTTTTTGGATTAATGCCAGCCTTCTTGGAGTGAGATGGAATCTCATTGTAGTTTTAATTTGCATTTCTCTAATGGCTAATGATAATGAGCATTTCCTCATGTACCTGTTAGCTACCTGAATGTCTTCTTTAGTGAAGTGTCTGTTCATATCCTTTGCCCATTTTTTAATTGTATTATTTGTCTTTTTGTTGTTGAGTTTTTGTAGTATCATGTAGATTTTAGAGATCAAATGGTGATCGGAAATGTCATAGCTAAAAACTTTTTTCCAGTCTGTAGGTAATCTTTTTACTCTTTTGGTGAAGTCTTTGGTTGAGCATAGGTGTTTGATTTTTAGGAGCTCCCAGTCTAGTTTCTCTTCTGGTGTTTGTGCCTTGTTAGTAATGTTTTGTATACTGTTTATGCAATGTATTAGGGCTCCTGGCATTGTCCTTATTTTTTCTTCCATGATTTTTATCATTTTAAATTTTATATGTAGGTCTTTGATCCATTTGGAGTTAGTTTTTGTGCATGGTGTGAGGTATGGGTCTTGTTTCATTTTTTTGCAGATGGATATCCAGTTAATGCCAGCACCATTTGTTAAAGAGACTGTCTTTTCCCGCATTTAACTGACTATGGGGCTTTGTCAAATATCAGTTGCTGATATGTAGATGGATTTATGTCTGGATTCTCAATTCTGTTCCATTGGTCTATGTATCTGTTGTTGTACCAGTACCAGGCTGTTTTGACTACTGTGGCAGCTAAAATCAGGTAGTGTAAAGCTTTCCCACTTTGTTCTTTTTTAGTAATGCTTTACTTATCTGGGGCCTCTTTCCCTTCCTTACGAAGTTGGTGATTTGTTTCTCCATCTCATTAGAAAATGTCGTTGGAATTTGGATCGGAACTGAATTGTATTTATAGATTGATTTCAGTAGATATAGACATTTTTTACGATGTTGAGTCCTCCTATCCATGAGCAAGGTACATTTTTCCACTTACGTAGGTCTCTCTTGGTGTCTTGGAGTAGTGTCTTATAGTTTTCTTTGTATAGGTCTTTTCCGTCTCTGGTTAGATTTAATTCCAAGTATCTTATCTTCTTGGAGTCTACTGTAAATGGTATTGATTTGGTGATTTCCTCTTTAATGCTCTCTTTGTTGGTGTAGAGTAATCCAACTGATTTCTGTATGTTTATCTTGTATTGTGATACTCTGCTCAACTCTTCTATTAGTTTCGGTAGTTTTCATGAGGATTCTTTACGTTTTTTTCTGTATAAGATCATGTCATCTGCAAATAGAGATACTTTTACTTCTTCCTTGTCAATCTGGATGCCCTTTGTTTCTTTATCTAGCCTAATTGCTCTGGCTAGGACCTCCACCACAATGTTGAATAAGAGTGGTGATGAAGGGCATCCTTGCGTGGTTCCTGATCTCAATGGGAATGCTTTCAGGCTGTCTCCATTTAGGATGATGTTCGCTATTGGCTTTGTATAAATGCCTTTTATTATGTTGAGAAATTTTCCTTCTATTCCTATTTTGCTGAGAGTTTTTATCATGAATGGGTGTTGACCTTTGTCAAATGCCTTTTCTGCATCAATTGATAAAATCATGTGATTCTTGTCTTTTGTTTTATTTATGTGTTGGATTACATTAATTGTTTTTCTAATGTTGAACCATCCCTGCATACCTGGTATGAATCCCATTTGGTCATGGCGAATTATTTTATGGCTATGTTGTTGAATTCTATTGGCTAGAATTTTGTTGAGGATTTTTGCATCTAAGTTCATGAGGGATGTAGGTCTGTAATTTTCTTTTTTTGGTGGTATCTTTACCTGGTTTTGGTATCAGGGATACGCTGGCTTCATAGAATGAGTTTGGTAGTATTCTGTCGTTTTCTATGCTCTGAAATACCTTTAGTAGTAGTGGTGTTAACCCTTCTCTGAAAGTTTGGTAGAACTCTCCAGCGAAGCTGTCAGGGCCAGGGTTTTTTTTTTTTGGAGGAAGGGTAGTTTTTTAATTACCTTTTCAATCTCTTCTTTTGTTATGGGTTTATTTAGTTGTTCTACCTCTTTTTGTGTTAGTTTAGGTAGGTAGTGTGTTTCTACTTCTTCTATGTTTTCAAATTTGTTAGGGTACAATTTTTCATAGTAATCTGATTAGATTCTTTTCATTTCAGTTGGGTCTGTTGTGATATCACCCATCTCATTTCTTATTTGGCCTATTTGCTTCCTCTCCCATTTTTCTTTTGTCAGTATGGGCAATGGTTTATCAATTTTGTTAATTTTTCAAAGAAACAGCTTTTGGTCTTGTTAACTCTTTCGATTGTTTTTCTGTTCTCTGTTTCATTTAATTCTGCTCTAATTTTTATTATTTGCTTTCTTCTGGTGCCTGAGGATTTCCTTTGTTGCTCTCTTTCTATTTGTTCAAATTGTAGCGATAATTCTTTGATTTGAGCCTTTCTTCTTTTTGTATGTGTGCATTTATTGATATAAGTTGACCTCTGAGGACTGTTTTGGCTGTGTCCCAAAGGTTCTAATAGGCAGTGTTTTCATTCTCATTGGATTCTATGAATTTTTTCATTCCATCCTTGTTGTTGTTGTTAGGAGCCATCGAGTTGGCTCCAACTCATAGAGACCCTATGCACAGCAGAACGAAACACTGCCTAATCCTGCACCATCCTTACGATCATTGTTACACTTAAACCCATTGTTGCAGCCACTGTGTCAATCCACCTTGTTGAGGGTCTTCCTCTTTTCCGCTGACCCTGTACTTTGCCAAGCATGATGTCCTTCTCCAGGGACTGATCCCTCCTGACAACATGTCCAAAGTAGGTAAGATGCGGTCTTGCCATCCTTGCTTCTAAGGAGCATTCTGGTTGTACTTCTTCCAAGACAGGTTTATTCATTCTTCTGCCAGTCCATGGTATATTAAATATTCTTCGCCAATACCACAATTTAAAGGCATCAATTCTTCGGTCTTCCTTATTCATTGTCCAGCTTTGACATGCATATGGTGCGAATGAAAATACCATGGGCTAGGTCAGGTGCACCTTAGTCTTCAAGGTGAGATCTTTGCTCTTCAACACTTTAAAGAGGTCCTTTGTAGCAGATTTACCCAATGCAATACATCATGTGATTTTCTGACTGCTGCATCTGTGGGTGTTGATTGTGGATCCAAGTAAAATGAAATCCTTGACAACTTCAATCTTTTCTCCATTTATCATGATGTTGCTCATTGATCCAGTTGTGAGGATCTTTGTTTTCTTTATGTTGAGGTGCAATTCATATTGAAGGCTGTGAGCTTTGATCTTCATCAGTAAGTGCTTCAAGTCCTCTTCACTTTCGGCAAGCAAGGTTGTATCATCTGCACATTGCAGGTTATTAATGAGTCTTCCTCCAATCCTGATGCCCCGTTCTTCTTCACATAGTCCAGCTTCTCGGATTATTTGCTCAGCATACAGATTGAATAGGTATGGTGCAAGAATACAACCCTGGTGCGCACCATTCCTGACTTTAAACCAATCAGTATCCCCTTGTTCTGTCCCAACAACTGCCGCTTGATCTATGCAAGGTTCCTCATGAGCACAATTCAGTGTTCTGGAATTCCCATTCTTTGCAATGTTATCCATAATTTGTTATGATCCACACAGTCGAATACCTTTGCATAGTCAATAAAACACAGGTAAACATCCTTCTGGTATTCTCTGCTTTCAGCCAGGATCCATTTGACATCAGCAATGATATCCCTGGTTCCATGTCCTCTTCTGAAACCGGCCTGAATTTCTGGCAGTTCCCTGTTGATATACTACTGCAGCCATTTTTGAATGATCTTCAGCAAAATTTTGCTTGCGTGTGATACTAATGATATCGTTCTATAATTTCCGCGTTCGGTTGGATCACCTTTCTTGGGAATAGGCATAAATAGGGATCTCTTCCAATTAGTTGGCCAGGAAGCTGTCTCCCATATTTCTTCGCATAGACGAGTGAGCAACTCCAGCGCTGCATCTGTTTGTTGAAACACCTCAATTGATATTCCATCAATTCCTGGAGCCTTGTTTTTCCACCAATGCCTTCAGAACAGCTTGGACTTCTTCCTTCGGTACCATCAGTTCCTGATCATATGTATCTCTTGAAGTGGTTGAACATCGACTAATTCTTTTTGGTATGATGACTCTATGTATTTCTTCCATCTTCTTTTGATGCTTCCTGCATCATTTAATATTATCCCCATGGAATCCTTCACTATTGCAACTTGAGGCTTGAATATTTTCTTCAATTCTTTCAGCTTGAGAAACACGGAGCGTGTTCTTCCCTTTTGGTTTTCCATCTCCAGCTCTTTGCACATGTTATTATAATACTTTATTTTGTCTTCTCGAGCCACCCTTTGAAATCTTCTGTTCAGTTCTTTTACTTCTTCAATTCTTCCTTTTGCTTTAGCTGCTCAACGTTTGAGAGCAAGTTTCAGAGTCTTCTCCGAGATCCATCTTGGTCTTTTCTTTCTTTCCTGTCTCTTCAATGACCTCTTGCTTTCTTTGTGTATGAAGTCCTTGATGTCATTCCACAACTTGTCCGATCTTTGGTCACCAGTGCTCAATGCATCAAATCTATTCTTGAGATGGTCTCTATATTCAGGTGGGATATACTCAAGGTCATATTTTGACTGTCATGGACTTGCTCTGATTTTCTTCAGTTTCTGCTTGAACTTGCATATGGGCAATTAATGGTCTGTGTCACAGTTTGCCCCTGGCCTTGTTCTGAGTGATGATATTGAGCTTTTCCATTGTTTCTTTCCAGAGATGTATTCAATTTGATTTCTGTGTGCTCCATCTGGTGAGGTCCATGTGTACAGTTACCATTTATGTTGGTGAAAGAAGGTATTTGCAATGAAGAAGTTTTTGGTCTTGGAAAATTCTGTCATTCCATCTCTGGCATTTTTTCTATCTCCAAGGCCATATTTTCCAACTACTGATCCTTCTTCTTTGTTTTCAACTTTTGCGTTAAAATCACCAGTAATTATCAATGCATCTTGATTCCATGTTCGATAATTTCAGACTGCAGCAGCTGATAAAAATCTTCTGTTTCTTCATCTTTAGCCCTAGTGGTTGGTGCGTATATTTGAATAATAGTCGTATTAACTGGTCTTCCTTGTAGGCATATGGATATTATCCTATCATTGACAGCATTGTACTTCAGGATAGATCTTGAAATGTTCTTTTTGACTATGAATGCAGCACCATTCCTCTTCTAGTTGTCATTCTCAGCATAGTAGACTATATGATTGTGTGATCCAAAATGGCAAATACCAGTCCATTTCTGTTCACTAATGCCTAGGATATCGATGTTTGTGCATTCCATTTCACTTTTGACGATTTCTAATTTTCCTAGATTCATACGTCGTACATTCCAGGTTCCAATTATTAACAGATGTTTGCAGCTGTTTCTTCTCATTTTGAGTCGTGCCACATCAGCAAATGAAGGTTCCAAAAGGTTTACTCCATCCACTTCATTAAGGCCAACACTACTTTGTGGAGGCAGCTCTTCCCCAGTCATCTTTTGAGCGCCTTCCAACCTGGGGGGCTCATCTTCCAGCACTATATCAGACAGTGTTCTGCTGCTATTCATAAGGTTTTCACTGGCTAATACTTTTCAGAAGTAGACTGCCGGGTCCTTCTTCCTAGTCTGTCTTAGTCTGGAAGCTCAGCTGAAACCTGTCCTCCATGGGTGGCCCTGCTGGTATCTGAATACCTGTGGCATAGCTTCCAGCATCACAGCAACACACAAGCCCCCACAGTACGACAAACTGACAGACATGTGGGGGATTCTCTTCTTAATTTCTTCTATAATCCAGTCTTTTTTTTTGAGCAGAGTATTGGTCAGTTTCCAAGTGTTTGGCTTCTTTTCCCTGCTTATTCTGTTATTGATTTCTACTTTTATGGCCTTACGGTCAGAGAAGATGCCTTGTTTTATTTCAATGTTTTGGATTCTGTTAAGGCTTGTTTTATGACCTAATATGTGGTCTATTCTAGAGAATGTTCCATGTGTGCTGGAAAAGAAGGTATACTTGACTGCTGGTGGGTGGAGTGTTCTGTATATGTCTGTGAGGTCAAGTTGGCTGACTGTGGCATTTAGATCTTCCATGTCTTTATTGCGCTTCTTTCTGGATGTTCTGTCCTTCACCGGAAGTGGGGTGTTGAAGCCTCCTACTATTATTTTGGAGCGTCTGTCTCACTTGTGAGTGCTGTTGGAGTTTGTTTTATGTATCTTGAAGCCCTGTCATTGGGTGCATAAATATTTAATATGGTAATATCTTCCCGGTATATTGTCCCTTTAGTCATTATATAGTGTCCTTCCTTATCCTTTGTGGTGGATTTAACTTTAAAGTGTATTTTGTCAGAAATTAGTATTGCCACTCTTTCTCTTTTTTGATTGTTGTTTTCTCGATATATTTTTTTCCATCCTCTGAATTTCAGTTTGTGTCTCTAAGTCTAAGATGTGTCTTTTGTAGGCAGCATATAGATGTATTGTGTTTTTTTTAAATCCAATCTGGCACTCTCTGTTTTTTTATTGGTGCATTTAGTCCATTTACATTCAGCATAATTATGGATAGGTATGAGTTTTTAGTGCTGTCATTTTGATGTCTTTTTTTTGTGTGTTGTTGACAGTTTCTTTTTCCCACTTAATTGTATGTGGTGAGTAGTTTATGTTTATATATTGTCTTTTCCTCTTATTCGTTGCTATTGATTTAGCTTTTGCTGAGTCTTTATTTTTTCTTGTAGTTTATCTTGATAATAGGGTTATTAGTCTCCTTTGTGGTTGGTTACCTTAATATTTACCCCTATTTTCTTAAGTTTAAACCTAAAATTTATTTCTTTATATCGCCTTGTCTTCCTCACCATATGAAAGATCTATGGCCATATTTTGTAGTTCCTCTTTATTGTTTTAATGTTGTCATCTTTTCATAATGACATTGCTGTTTATCTGTTTTGAGCATTTTTTAATATTGATTCATTTTTATTATTTCCCTATCTTGGTTGACATCTGGTTGTTCTATCCTGTGTTGTAGTCTTATGTTGGTATCTGATATTATTCATTTTCTAACCAGAGAACTCCCTTTAGTATTTCTTGTAGTTTTGGTTTGGTTTTTACAAATTCCCTAAGCTCCTTTTTATCTGTAAATGTCCTAATTTCACCTTCGTATTTGAGAGATAGTTTTGCCAGATACACGATTGTTTGCTGGCAATTTTTTCCTTCAGTGCTTTAAGTCATCCCATTGCCTTCTTGTCTGCATGGTTTCTGCTGAGTAGTCCGAGCTCTATCTTATTGACTCTCCTTTGTAGGTGACTTTTCATTTATCCCTAGGCACTCTTAAAATTCTCTCTTTATGTTTGGTTTTGGCAATTTTGATTATAATATGTCTTGGTGACTTTCTTTTGAGATCTACCTTATGTTGAGTTCGATGAGCATCTTGGATAGATATCTTCTCTTACCATATCAGGGAATTTTTCTTCACAGAAATCTAACAATTCTTTCTGTATTTTCTGTTATCCTTCCCTGTTCTGGTACTCCAGTCACTCATAGGTTATTTCTCTTGATAGAGTCCCACATGATTCTTAGTGTTTATTTATTTTTTTAATTCTTTTATGTGATTTTCTTCAAATATATTGGTGCCAAGTGTTTTATGTTCAGTCTCACTAATTCTGCCTTCCACTTGCTCAGTTCTGCTCCTCTGACTTTCTATTGAGTGTTCTAATTCTGTAATTTTATTGTTAATCTTCTGAATTTCTGATTGTTGTCTCTCTATGGATTCTTGTAGCCTATGAAATTTTTCATTATGTTCTTGAAAAACCTTTTTAATTTCTTCAACTGCTTCATCTCTGCGTTCCTTGGCTTGTTCTGTATTTTGCCTGATCTCCTTCTTGATTTCGTTCCTGATGTCTTGAAGACTTCTGTAAATTAATCTTTTGTATTCTGCATCTGGTAATCCCAGGAAAACACCTTCATCCGGAAGATTCCTTGAGTCTTTGTTTTGAGAGGTTGTTGAAGTGATCATAGTCTGCTTCTTTATGTGATTTGATATTGACTGTTGTCTCCGAGCAACTATAAATTATTGTATTTGTTTATTTTGTGTTTGCTTACTGTGTCGTAGCTTCTTCCTTTGTTTGTTTTGATATGCCCAGATAGACTGCTTGAGTGTGCTAGCTTGATTATTTTTGCCTTTGAAGCTTTAATGTCCTGTTACCAGATGGGTACAGCTGTTACCAGGTATATGAGCCTAGGAGTCCTTTCACTTTTCTTGTATAGATTCAGCTCAGGTGTCCAGGTAATTGTTCATCAGGTGTGTGGTAAAGGCTCTGCCCTACAGCCTTAGTGTGGCAGGGGTGATTGGTGTAGACACAGGTATCTGGTTGTAGCAGGGGGACATGCTCTGAATAAGGCAGGGGGCTGACAACTGTTCCCTAAGTGTCTGTGAGGAAAGTGCATCCATGTTCCCTAGAGTGCTCAGGTGGGTTGGTTCTGTAGTCGGACCATGGGTACCCAATGCTTTTGGTGTAAGGACTGGAAGGTACCATTTATCCTTGGACCCCTGTCATGTGTGGCTAGGCGATGTGGGTGTAACGACCAGTCCTTAGGTCCCTTATGTGGGCAGGCAAAGGAGTGTCAAATGTCAAACACCAACTTCTCCACCACACAGCTGGAACAGTTGCAGTCTGCCAACAAGGGCCTATTCTCCTGAAATGGACCCACACAGGCCCATGCAGGGGTGAAAGGTACCCAAAGTCCATGGACTGTTTGTGCCTGGACAGGAGCCGCTTCTGTCCTGAGCGCCCCAGCTTAGCGGAGCTGGTAGATTATCTTTTCCACAGTTGTGAAATTATTTCTTCTCCAAGGTTGGAGAATGGCTAAGAGTGCACAGCAAGGCCTATTTCAGGCCCAGGGAAATCAACAGCTACTGAAGCTGGCTTAGGGGCTGGGGCCGCGGTAAAATAAATGGAAGAAATTAGCATTTGCCCAGAACACCGTTCTCTGGTTCTGGAGGTGTGAGAAGGGTGTGCGGTTTGCTGTCTCTCCCTGAGGAAACCACTTCCGTAATGGTACTACCAGCCCTGTCATGGTTGCTCCAGGGAATGGTGCCTGAGGCTCCTGGGGATTCAGGTCAGGCAACTCCTCTCTTCTTCTAAGCCGTCTCTCCCTCTCCTTGCCACTCATTCTGTTTTCTAACTTTGCCTTTGATGTTCAGGGCTCCTAGCTTGTCATAAATATAATCGTTTCACTTGTCTTTTTGGGTCTTTGTTGTAAGAGGGATCACCGGAATCATCTGACTACTCTGCCATCTTGGCCTGCCTCTGCATTCCTACTCTTTAAAAAGCGTTCTCAGTTGTGTTGGTGAGGGGTGTAGGGGAAGGACAGGCAGTAATTGACCCTCTAGTGGGTGCCCTGATTATCTCTATGTACGTCTTTCCTGCTTTTCCAAGCAACCAGTTAGAAGTTTGAGCCCTAGTCCTGTATCTGACCCCATACTGGGATTTCCACGGACAAATAGATTCTTCAAGGTGTTACTGTAAATTGTGGATACGTGCCACCTGCTGCAAAGCCAATACTGAGACAGGAGGAGGTAAGCAGCAAGAGGGCTTTATTGAACACTGGTATTCAAGATACAGAGAGGGTTAAATTTCTCTCAAATTCTGTCTAAACCTAGAGGACTGATTGGAGAGTTTTTATAGGGGGAAGGTCAGGGTTTAGAGGTTTTCAGGAATGTTGGTTTTTCTTTGAGGTAGACACGATGATAAAGTGATTTATTATTGAAGTCCCGCAAGTCTCTTCATGCCATCCTGGTTTCTGTCACAAGATGGATCTAAGCTTTGTTCAGCCACCTCCATTTTGTGTATTTTTTCCTTGGGAGAGTAACATAGTTTAATCAGCAACTAAAAATTGATTACCTTATTTTTCTTTAAAGGAACAATCGTGGGACAGATTCCAGAGCAAGTAATTATGTTTCAAAGACTAGCTTATACAGTTATACTAAAATATTAGAAAATATATTCTCTCTACTTCAATACTAAAACACTAAAGAAAATATGTTCTCTCTACTTCAAAGGCAGAATCATTAGTGCTAGTGCCTGGTTTGAGGTCAGTAAATCACACCATCCAGCAAACCCCTACCAGTCTAATATTCCTTTCTCCATAGCTTCACTCAAGTTTTACCTAGTCCTCAAGATTTTGCCCAAATCATGCCTTCCTATGCCTTTCCCCATCGTCCATTTCGAATTACAGTAGACTGTGTGCGTTTTAAATGTTTTCACAGAGCTTTGTTACAGATCAAATTTATTCCAGTATTAAATAATTAAAAAAAAAAAGCTGTTTCCGTATAACCACAATCACACTGCTGATTCACCACAGCGTTTGCTCTCAAGCCTGCAACCACCCCACTGGCGCAGGGGAAGGGCGCCACTGGTCTTTGTTCCTCCAGCGCCCTGCACGTGGTAGGCGCTCAGCGTTAGGTGACTGAACGCCGCTGGTTCGGGTTTGGAATGCGGCGCCCAACGCAGGATTGGTGTTTGGCCATCTTTGGTCGACCGACCTTAACCCCAACTCTTCCGGCCTGTCCCGCCTCCCTCGACGAAAACAAGCCTGTAAACGGTGGCAATGTGAAAGCAGACGGGGTGCGCGCGCAGCAGGTCTGGCGCCGGTCGCTGCCCAGGTGGGCAGTACCTGGGCGGGGCGCGCGGGTCCGGGGGCGGGGCGCGCGCGGGTCCAGGGACGGTGCGCTGGTCCGGGGGCGGGGCGCGCGTCCGGGGGCGGGGCGCGCGGGGCTAGGGAGGAGCACCCGGAAGAGCTGCCGAGTTAGCTAGCTCAACAGGTGGACAAGGGGCAGAAAGCGACGGACCAGGCCCAGTATGGACAAGCTGAAGAAGGTGCTGAGCGGGCAGGACACCGAGGACCGGGGCGGCCTGTCCGAGGTGAGTGCGCCCGGGACGGTCGGCCTCGCCTCGCCGCGCCCTCCTCCGCCCACGGTTCCTGCTCCGCCCCCGGCCCCGGGCTCCGAGGGACCCTCGGAGGGCGCTGGACGCGGAGCCCGGGCGACTGTCGACCCCCGCCCTCGGATCCGCCGGCGCTTGCTGATGGCGGGTGGGAAGCTGAGCAGGACTTGCAGAAAGCAGCTGTTCCCCTTTTCGTTCCCCCGTTAGGACCCCGCGAGGGTCCCATCCCACCGCCACCGGTGCGGCGGCAGCATTTTGCACAGGCGGGTCGGCATCTGCTCTTTAGTCCTGCGCCTCTTCAGCCCCGGTGCTCTACCCCCAGCTCTCACCCTCGGCAAAGAGAAGAAACCTCCGAAATCTCGGCGAGCGGGAGGGCGAGCGACCCAGGCCGTGGGCCCGCTCCCTACAGCCCAGGCCAAGGGCTTTAGGGCCGGGCTGGGCAGGGGGCCCCGAGAGCCTGGCGGAGGAGCCCTTGCCTTGCCGGGCCGGTTGCCGAGACCGGAGGCCGGCTGTGGCTGGAAAGCAGCTTCCCCAGCTGGCTGCCTGGCTCCCAGTGCGGCGTCAGGGTTACCGCCCAGGGTAGGTGGTGGGTGTGCACATCACCTGGTACAGCTGTTTCCGCGTGAGGCCTGGAATCATCGAGGACAGGGACCGCATGTTTCTCTGCGTCCGCACCGGGCACCGCAAAGACTTGGCGCCTCGAGAGGCTGCCTGCACGTTCGTTTGTACCGGAAAGGTTTTGATCCGGCGGAAATCTGGCCCATCAGTGTCCTCATTCTGTGTTTCTAGAACCACACCACAAAAAAATTTATTTTCTATTTTGGGTGCTTTTAGCCTTTGCTTTTGTTCTCCTTTCTGGACAACATAATAACGTTTCTCTTCGCTTTTCGGTGTATTCCGTGGGCCTTACTTTCCCTGTGTGTAAAAGGAGTGATGAACAAGATGGTATTGGCCCCTTTTAACTGGAAACCTAAGTTTTCCCTCCACAACCTTAATCGGTGTTTCTCCTGGTTTTCTCAGCATGCTTCTTTCACCCAGTTAGCTGGTTGCTGATTTTAGTTTTGTTTTGTATGGTAACTGGTACCTCCATCCCCTCCATGAAATCCCAGACTGCAAAACTTGCTGTAACTCTTTTCACCTTGAAGAAGATAATGCTGTAGGAATTGAGGTTTAATATCTTTTTTTGATTCTTTTTGACATTTCAAAACAGCACTGTGGGTTCTCATTATTTTGGTGTCCTTATTAATTGGCCATGGCTCAGGAGTAATTTTATGGGTTTTTGATTCTTGAACTCTGGCTTCTATTCTGAACTCTCAAGTCAGACTTCAGACTGGTCCTAAGGGAACGTAGGGAGTTGGCACTCATGCTCACTAAAGACTTCTTTCCGGAGAGTGGGATGATACAGATATGTTTAGGAAATAATCATGAAGCAGTGGACAGACCCTCAAGAGAGGATGATGAAGTACAAATTAAAAACACATGCTGAGGTGGTTTTGCCTAAATGGCGAATGCCTGTGTTGAACACATGAAGGGCTGTAAAGTACTGTGGGCTCAGGCATGTATTAAATATGCTTTAAAAAGAGTGGGTACTTCTCTCTTGTTCTAAATACTGCCGTCAGCTTCCTCTTTCTGAGCGTGAGATTCCTGTTGATGTGCATTTTTGTGTGGCCCGTTCAGAATCTAGAACCTCTGGGAAACATTCTGTAGATGGCTGAATTCATTTTCAGGGTTGTTTTTGGCTTCACTTTTATGTTATGAGGTCGAGGCCTCCTTTAAAATGTTTGCACTGACTTGACTGTCTCACACTGTCCTTGGTTTTGAGATTGGCAAGGCTGGGGGATTCTGTGGAGAAATTTCTGTTTTGGGTGGCAAGTTAGAATAGGTGGCCTTAAAGTCTCTTCAGATTCAATTATATAAGCTGTCAGAGGTCACCAGAGGGGAGTGGTTTTTAATTATTTTTAATGTTTACTCTTTTAATATAAACAATAAAAATATGTCTAGTTCTGTTTCTTCCGTATATAGAATTAGGTAGTTACAAAAAATTGCATGTAAATCCCTGATCATAAATAGCCTCATGATGAGTTTTCTAATTGCTACCTCATCTTCATAAATACATGGTAAATCTTTAATTTCAGTGCACTTCCTTCTGAAAGTATGTTTTCCGTTTTGTATAAAGGATGCTGAGGACAAGGAATGTAAGAATGGTGCTTAATTTTAAAGCAGAGGAATAAAGCAGCATCCCTTTTCCACCTGCTTCTGATTACCGACCCTGTTTTTCCTGGACCAATTCTTGGCTTTACTTCTTTTCTGGCAAGGGCCCGTCTTCTTCTCTCCACATGCCAAAGTCAAAGGGACTCCGCGAATACCTGCCAGGCAGCCCGCCAGTCTGTCCAGGCACCGTTTTACCTTCTCTAATTTCCTAGAAGTGCACTAGCAGTTTCCAGCCACCAGGGATTTAGAGGGACGTTTTTTTGCGTCGACTGAGTGTGTTTTCATAAGCTGGCAAAGAAAGTGTTTTGCTTTCATTGAGTCCAGTTAGGAGAAATGGAACCACAGCTTCCTCCTGCCCGTGACCGAGACCTTAGCACCACACACAGTGGAAAACCTCCGTGGTGAAAACTAGCCCCCTCCCCTTCTGACAAAAAAAGGTAACACTTGAGAGACTTGTGGGCCCAAAGTGTCGCTTTCCTTTCTGAAGGTAGGATCCAGAAATGGGTTTTTGCTTCCACTGCTTCCTGTTACAGCCAGTGATTCTGATTTTTATGAGGGCTGGGATGGCACCGTCCTGTTCACTATTTAGCCCTTTAAGTGCCAAGACCAATTCAAATTTTGATACTTTATGGTTTATTCTCTTAAAAAAAAAAAGGTTGAATCTTTTGAATGTCCCTGTTGCTTCGGAGTAGTGATCAGGCATCAAATCCAATCCCACTGCCACACTTTCATCCCTGTGTGCCGCTCGCTTCCTTTTTCCGCTTCGGCAAGGGAAGCTCTTTGGTACTTGCGTGAACAGGCAGAGCATGGCTTTTGGTTTTCTTCTTTGCTTGGTGGAAGGTTAAGGCTAGTCTCAAGTGGTCTAACCCAGTAGCCTGGGTTAGACCAATAAAGCCTGATAACAGAGCATCACATGGCCCAGTTTGGAGGGCCTCCCTGAGGGGGTTTAAGAAACCAGACTCCTTAAGAAGGAGAGGCTTCCCTTGGCGTGGGACCGGGTGCCCAGTCACCCTGCTCACCCCTGCACGTTGCCCTCCCTGAGTGTGCCTTTCTGTGCAAAGTCACCTGCTTCTGGAAGTGCTGTGTGTGTTCCAGTGTCGCAAGCCCTCTTGGCAGTGTGTGTGAATATATGGGGGGCAGGAAGTGGACCCCTTTTGGTAACCTGACCTAAATACCTTCTTCCTGAGTGGAGACTAAGCCCGACATAGCAATGTCTGCCACACCAAGGGGAGCCTCTAGTTCTTCATTCCAGCTTCTGGTTTGACAGGAAGTTTGGAGACAGGGCTGAAAACAGGTCCCTGAGCTGGGGACAGTCATGGCGGAGGGAGCTGGCTGTCTGGTGATCCTTGCAGCCTCTGCCACCACCCCCCTTACCCCCTCAGCTAGATGGAAATGTGGTGGGCGACTTCATCACGTTGCCAGATGGAGATGGCGATGGCCACATAGTCGAGTCTTAGGTGCCTGGGTGCACTGGGGCTGGCTGCCCTGCCTTGACTGGCAGGGTGTGAGCCTTTGGCCTTCAGTGGCAGCTGTCTGTGTCCAGCTTGGAGATCTATGCCCACTGCATCAGGTGGAAGAAGGTCTCTGGTGCAGGGACTTGGCTGTTATCTTTGACATAGGAAAAAACCATTTGGAGATACCCACAGGCTCTAAGCTGGTTCTAGTAGAGTTTTTTTTTTTTTCCAATTATGCCTCCCCAGAACTTTGCTCTGGGGAGGAGTTAACCCTGATGATGGAATCAGCATGAGCAGAGTAGTAATTAATTAACTAGGGTTTGTCTGGTGCTGGAGTGACTGGGCTGATGCCAGCACCCTAGAAGTACAACATCTGCACCAAGAGTGAATGACACAGGTGAGAGACCTGGTGGGAGTGAGAGACCTGGTGGGAGTGCGAGGCTGAGCCCTCCAAGGTCCCAGCACCCTAGAAGTACAACATCCGTACCAAGAGCAAATGACGCAGGTGAGGGACCTGGTGGGAGTGCGAGACTGAGCCCTCCGAGGTCCCAGCACCGTAGATGTACAATATCTGCACCAAGAGTGAACGACACAGGTGAGAGACCTGGTGGGAGTGTGAGGCTGAGCCCTCCGAGGTCCCAGCACCGTAGAAGTACAACATCTGCACCGAGAGTAGATGACACAGATGAGAGACCCGGTGGGAGTGTGAGCCGAGCCCCGCCGAGGCCCCAGGAACACTGACAGGACAGCTGCTGCTGAGGCTTGCCTGGTGGATGCAGGCGTGGATGAGCAGTGGGCCCAGTGGCCTGAGGGAGCCTGTACCTTCCCAGCTGTCCTCCTGCCTGGCTGTGGTCAGGCGCTGGGCTCCTCGCAGTGCTGCTGTCTGGCCTTCCGCTTGTGAAATCGTTTGTGCTTCAGGCTGGGATCCCACCTCCAGAACGTTGGACCAGAGGCGAGGTAACTTCTCAGCTGCGAGAGAGCAGGTTCATGTGTGGATAAGGACCTGTCTCTCGTAACTCTGAGTGTGTAGGGTCCTGTCTTCCCTGCCTTCTGCAGTACAAAACCACACATTGCTTCTCAATTCTGTCATGGGCTTCCTTTGTTTTTGGTGATTAAATGTACATAGATACATATGTAATATAATTAAAAATTTTTTTTCAGGTTGTTGAAACACCTTCATTGAGCTGGGGTACCAGGATAAAAGGCTTCATTGCGTGTTTTGCCATAGGAATTCTCTGCTCACTGCTGGTAAGGTTTCCCTCCCACTGCTGTCCTTCCCCCTGCCCCTGTGGCTGTCTTCTCCCTTTTATCCGCCTCTTTATCTTTTGCTCTTCACTGAGGTGCGTGGGTAAGAGAAGAGGGAAATGAGGGAGGCAGCGGGGGGATGTGGGGCTTTCTGTGTGAGCTCCTGGTTTGTGGCTCTGCTACGAAGGCTGCTCACATGCAAACTCTCTGTGCTTTGACCCCAGGGCACTCTCCTGCTGTGGGTGCCGAAGAAGGGACTGGTCCTCTTCATAGTGTTTTATACCTTTGGCAACATCGCATCTCTTGGCAGGTAACTGTTTTTAATTCAACCAGAGGCAGTCATTAGCTGGGAAAATGGGGGTGGCTTGTGCTTGAGGGCGGTGAAGGAAGAGGATCTGGCAATTTTCAGGACTTGGAGAGAAAAGAGGTAGTTAAAATACATCACATGCATATCCTATCATTGCAAAAGTATTTTTATATCTTAGTTTATCTCTGGAACACCCCTGGGAGAAAGCAGGAAGTATGTTACTATTGCGATTTTACATGTGAGGAAACTGAGGTACAGAGAGGTCAAATGACTCCTCAGTGGTTTACAACACAATCCTCTGCTTTGCTGTGATTCTGCTGCTGCCATGGACCGAATGGATGATTTCAGAAGGGCTCACCAGGCTGGTGGCTGTAGGTGAAGCTTGTTGTTCATTAGTCTAAGACCATCTTGGGCTTCAGTATCAACTGGGGGACAGGGCAGGGCATCTGACGGAGTGCTTCCTAGAGGGGGGCAACCCATTCCACCTGCTGGTGCACACTGAATCCCAGGTCAAACTCAACTCACACCAGTGGCTTCACCTACCCCTGTATGCTTACGGCTTAACCCTGCCTCTCTGGCCTGAATGCTCATGGGAAACTGAACTCAGTCATCTTTCCTTGCCATGTAACTTGATGAACGGCCTCAGGGTCCTGCAAGTTGAAGCTGCACCCATTCACCTGATTACTCACTGTGGCTTGTTGACCTCTCTTACCTGGCTTCTTCCCCTCTCTGCCCATGTGTCAGTCACCGTGGCTTGTTGACCTCTCTTATCTGGCTCCTTCCTCTCTCTGCACATGTGTCACACACCAGCTGACTCACGTGCTCAGTGGAAGAGCATTCTTCACACCCTGTTCTGGTCCTTGAGGGACTTGGTCCCTGCTGCGGTGGAGCTCACTGGTCTGCAAGGCAGACAGACATATAAGGGGTATAGCATGCGATATGGAGAGAGAGGCTCAGGGAGGGGCAGCCGTCCCACTGGGGAGTCACAGAGGGCTTCCTCGAGCAGATGGTAGCTGAGCTGAGTCTCGTCTATGGTCCCTGTCAGCTCTCACCCCAACTACCCCAGGGTTTCTCTGCCTCCTTTAGTGCCCTCGTCCTCCGTTTGTTTCCCATAGAACTGTGGAGAGATGCCTTTACAGCCCTGCTTAGCCCCCTTTAGTGGCTCCCTGTTCCCCCTGTGGGTGACATTCAGACTCCGGCAGCAGTCAGAGCAGGCTTTGCCCAGTCCTGCTCCCCAGCCAGGCGGCACTTCTCGCATTTACCCACACGCCTCTGTGCAGGCTGCTTTCTCTGCCTCGGCTGCTGCCCCGTCTGCACTGCCCTGCTCAGTGGACACTCGCTTATCATCAGGAGCCAAGACCTTGCTCAAAAGCTACCTCTTCTGTGACGCTTGTGCTGACTACCACCTCCCTGCAGGACCGAAGACCTCCTTTGGGGCTGTTTGTATCCCATATATATTTATGTGGAAGGACGGCAGCATTTTCTTACACAGACTTTCTGTGAGCCACTTGACAAGGGCCGTGCTTGCGTCTTGTCCCCAACCGAGCTCTGATTCTGGCTAGAAATACTAACCTAATGGTCCAGTGCATGGCTTTGGCCACCTTCTTAAAGCTGTGTTTATTAATAATGCCTCCAAGCCAAACCACACCTGTTGCGCTCGATTCTGACTCATTGTGTGTAGCACAGAGAAGAACTGCCCCCACAGGGTGTCCAAGGAGCGGGTGGTGGATTTGGACTGCCCACCTTTTGGTTAGGAGCCGAGTTCTTAACTACTGCACCACCAGGGCTTAGAACAGTAAAATGCTGAGCTCAGAGATGTCTAATCTTGCCTCTCAAGGTCTCTTGAATACTAACGTTTGTTGGTTTTGCTTTAGGCAGGCAACGTAGGTTGTAATGTAGCGCCTAGGCTGAGCATAAATAACGCGGGTGGATCGGTTAGTCCAAAAGAACTAGTTAGCAAACCCTAGTGGGACTGCCTCTTCCCAGCACCGCCTAGGGAAGTAACAGAGGGAAAAAATAGTTATCTCCAGGGTGTGTCCAGGAGTTTGTGGCTTTACCTGTAATCTGTACATTTTTATACATGTGCTGAGTTTAATTCTTAAGACCAGCCTTGGCTGTTGTTTCCTGTCCAACACAGGCTGAAGAGTGCACTCAGCTCAGACACTTTCAGCAATAGCGTAGCCTTGAATTCAAGTTGAAACTTAATAGCACTTCATAGAGGGGTAGACACTCTGTCATGTCATGTGCTTGTTGGCTTGTATCAGATGCTGGCTGTACCAGCTACCACTGAGGTGACACCACATAGGACGTTGTCCTTAGGACTCAGGAAACACCCTGTAAAGCTGGCTCCGGTATTTGATGTGTTAGGTGTGAGGGTCTGCATAGTCTGTATTCATTCTCTCTCACTAACCATCTCTCAAGTCCCACTAATAGTAGAAGGCACCCTAGTGATGTGTTTCAGAACCTTGGAATCAAATCAATGTGGGTTTGAATGCTGGCTCTTTGAGTTCCTAGCTGTGTGAGCTTCATTTTCTCATCTCTGCAATAGGTATAAAAATACTTAACTCCCAGGGCTGTTGCTGGATAAAATGCGGTCATGTGCCTGGTGTCTGGCATGCAGCAAAATTTCAATAAATACTAGATATTATTATTGTTATCATTAGAATTATTCATAAAAAGAAAATGAAATGCTGTACTTTTTAACATAAACAACCTAGGCTTGTAAGGGATGGTTTTTCTTTTTTAAATTGCCCAAGTCCTCTTTTGGCTTATTTGTTTCCATGGGTGGGTTGTCACAGAGGCACTGCAGAGAGCCGGTCTACATAGTGGTTCTGCATATGGGTGATGTGCGTTTACAGCCTTGCTGTACCATTTACTTGGATGGCTGTGGATAAGTAACTCACCTCTCTGGGCTTCGGTTTCCTTGACTGTAAAATAAGTCTAATAATTGTTCCTACCACGTAGGTCGTTGGTGGGTTAAATGAGAGCAATGCACAGAAGGCCGGTAAACATAGTACCTGGCACAGAGTAAGAGCTCGTCAGGTGTTAGCTGCTATTGCGGCTGTTATTGCCACAGGTAATCTTGGGGAGGAATAGAGACAAGACACAGTGTGCCTAACTGGTTCTCTTCTGCGCTGAATGGCTTGTGTGTGTGTGTTTCTCAGCACCATCTTCCTCATGGGACCAATGAAACAGCTGAAGCGAATGTTTGAGCCTACGCGTTTGATAGCAACAGTCGTGATGCTGGTAAGGTCTGCCTTTTAGCTCGACTTTGAAAATGGAAGGTTTTATTTCTGCTGCCTGGGATTTTTTTCCTCTCAGAACTAAGCACCTCTTTCCTTTTTCCTTTCATCTTGACTTATTACCTGATTTCTATAACCACCTTGGAAGGAGGGAGCATTCTTCTTTGTTTGTCAGTGGCAGGTATTGCATCAGTTCAGTTCTGTACAGCACCTCCGGGGGCGTAGTTTGTCAAGCTAGCTGAAGTGGTAAGGTAGTAAGAGAGCTGGGAGTAAGATCGAAGCCACACAGGGAGAGCTTAGAGGGATTCACTCGGAAACAGTGGGGTTCGTTCTCTGGACTGGTTACCCAGTCTTCTAGGAGGTACTCTTTTTTTCCTCATTCTTATGTGACTTTGGGATCATATTTATTCAGTTTTCCTCAGTCTTCCTGAAGTCTGTTCCCTCTCCCCTGGCCCGTCATTGCTATGCTCTGCTTGGACGTCACTGCCTTCAGTTTTGTTGCATTTTACTGTCCCACCAGCTCTCTTTGAACCATTATAATGGGCTCCTGTGATGGTGGTTAGTACTGCAACATGTGGAACGTGATATGACACTCACTGGTTTCATTTGTTTTCTGGGCCATGGCCGTTTTAGGTCCTGTATGAGCGTTGGGCACAGAGGACATGGGCCATGGCTGTTTTAGGTCCCGTACGAGCGTTGGGCATAGCGGCGGACACAGAGGACATGGGCCGTGGCTGTTTTAGGTCCCGTACAAGCGTTGGGCATAGCGGCGGACACAGAGGACATGGGCCATGGCTGTTTTAGGTCCCGTACGAGTGTTGGGCATAGCGGCGGACACAGAGGACATGGGCCATGGCCGTTTTAGGTCCCGTACGAGTGTTGGGCATAGCGGCGGACACAGAGGACATGGGCCATGGCCGTTTTAGGTCCCGTACGAGTGTTGGGCATAGCGGCGGACACAGAGGACATGGGCCATGGCCGTTTTAGGTCCCGTACGAGTGTTGGGCATAGCGGTGGACACAGAGGACATGGGCCATGGCCGTTTTAGGTCCTGTATGAGCGTTGGGCATAGCGGTGGACACAGAGGACATGGGCCATGACCGTTTTAGGTCCTGGATGAACGTTGAGCATAGCGGTAGACACAGAGGACATGGGCCATGACCGTTTTAGGTCCCGTACAAGCGTTGGGCATAGCGGCGGACACAGAGGAGATGGGCCATGACTGTTTTAGGTCCCTTACAAGCGTTGGGCATAGCGATGGAACGGAGGAGATGTTAGGACATGTTTGTTGACTAGTTACTATAACCTCTGTCCATACATGTCCTGCCCACTCAAGGAACTTCCTAGAGTTGGGCTGGAGAGATTTGTGTTTAGTGGCCATCAGTATGTGTTTGAATGAAAAGAAGGGTGGATTAGAGATGTAATTTTGTTTGCTGGACAGAGATTCCAGTGAACTTGAACGTAGAAAGGATTTTTCTCTTTCTAATCTATGTGACTCCTTCCTGACCAGTTCGATTTCATTGGGATGTGCATTCTTCTGGCAGACACAGTGCTCAGGCGCACTGAATGCTTTGAGATGAAGGAAGGCAGCTGGTTGCTGTGGTAACTTCAGAGTTGTTTGTTTCTTGCCACCTTGTCCTGATGCTAATTAAATGTTTCATCTCTCCTTCTAGCTGTGTTTGGTACTTACACTGTGTTCTGCCTTTTGGGTAAGCGTGTATTTTAATTTTTCCTAACCTTTTTGGTTTTTACCTCTTTCCACACACATTCATGTAACAATAACATTTTTTTCTTCAGTGGCGTAACAAGGGACTTGCTCTCATCTTCTGCATTTTACAGTCTCTGGCCATGACATGGTAAGTAACCTTTTCAGCAGTTCCTCCCACATAGGACCTCTGACTAATGCAGTTGAAGGAGACAAAACTCCATATGGTGTGGGCAGGAGGGTTAAGAATCGCAGAAGCTCCTCAGCTTTAGAATCCTCCTGATACCAGTGAAGTCACACTTAGGGGCACGAGCACAGCAGGTGGCGTCAGTGGTCTTGTGTGGTCGGGGGATCTGTTCATCTGTGGGGCTCCTGGTGGGCTTTGAGAGGGTTTGAGTGTTGTTAGACCTGTCATGTCTGGGAAGTGCAAGGACAGCGAAAGTACTACAAGGGCTGGTAAAAAGAGGCTTGATTTAAACAGACAGTAAAGAAGGAGGAAAGCGATCAGAAAAGTAGTGAGTGTTACAGTTGAGAGGAGGACGGCGAACGTCAGCAGGACCTGAGGAACAGCTGCTTTGAAAGGGGAAACTGGCCATGGGCTGCAGGCCCGGCATGTGCTTATTGCGTATTCAGGTGAAGACTAGGAAATGGTCATCAAGGGCCAAGGGTAGTCAGAGGGCTGTAGGCTCTTGCCCTGTAAGAGCCATGCAGCCGCCGAGCCAGAGGGCTGGCGGCACGTGGGAACTCTAGCTGTCCTACTTGAGAGTTCATCAAGGGATGCCGTCCACGAGGACAGTGTCAGATGCGACTGGTCTGTTGTGGAAAAAATGTTTGCTAGAATGTGTAGAGGCAAAGAATAGTGGACTTTGAAAGTCTTAAAGCTTCGAAGAGTGAGGTACATTCGTATTTGGTAGAAATGGGTCTTGAGACTGCAAAGTCACATTCCCCTCCCCTTTAGTAAGTTTGGACTTTTGAATAAGTGTACTTTCAAAGTGCCTTTTGGAATTTGCCGTGCTACAATACAGGAGCTTCTGTACACGGTGAGTGTAAGACAGGGAGAAGCTAATAGTTTGGTCTTAACATAACGCACACATTTTGGTATTAGGTTCTGATAGAACCTGGTTTGATGGCTGATATTTATATTTTGGTGTGCTTTTGTGGCGGAAATTGGCGCATACACATGCATACACCCACACCCCTTCCTTTGCTTAGAGACCTATTTTGGAGCCAGTTTTCAGAGGTTCAGCATTCATATGGGCACAGGTGAATGGCGATTCCTAGGGCCAACTAACCTACAACATGCCTGACACATCGGGCCTGGTTCTCTGGCGTTATGGACGGGTTCCTTGCCACATGGCTTCTTTCCGGTTGAACCAGACTGGATTCACCAATATATTTTTGGGTTTGGATTCTTGAAAAATTGTTTTGTTACATTTTAATCCATAGAGTAGTTGGTAGTCCCCCCCTCCCCACCCCCATGCCTTTTCTGTTCTCTTTTTTGCTTCTTTAAAATTAGTAGAGAGCGGCAGAGCAGAAATTTAACCCAACTAGGTAAAAGTTGTGTTCTGTTGAGAATAACCGATCTGGATTTTGTTTGATATCCTTTCAGAACAGGGTTCCTGTGCTGTCTAGACAGCTGGGATCTGCCTGTGCTGGGTGATGGCTGGCCCATTTGGTTACAGCAGTACCTCGGTGCGACTGAGGTCACAGGCTGTCTCCACATGGCCACTCGCCATCTTTCTGTGGCCATGGATGGCATAGCGCTCCTTCCCAGGCCATAACCCGGCACAGGGTGTGGGTGTTAGCACGTGCGTGCGTGTGTGTGCGTGGCACCACTGAGGAGGAGGGGACTGGGTAAATCACTGCAGCTGCTCCACTGTGTAGTCTTCCACTCCCTTCATGTGATTTGATCTTTTGTTTCTTTTTCATTTTAGGTACAGCCTTTCCTTCATACCTTTTGCAAGGTAAGACTGTATATTTGGAAATATAACTTCAGTCATTTGTGGATGATGGTATGTTTGCGTAGGTCTTTTTAGTTCAGAGAATGCTTTCACATATTTTTTTATCCTTATTCAAGCCTTTCAGACAAATAGGCAAGTGCTGTATATCTTCTTTATGGATTAGTAAACTAAGGTTTAGTACCTCCCCAGCTCACTCCCCCTCTCATTTCACCTCCCAACAAATTATACAGCGAATGACGGGCCAGGGAATTGACCCAGGTCCGCCAGTTCCTGGCGCAGTGAAAATTCTCCTGTAATATGTAGTGCATGTGTGTCCACTATCACTCTTTTAATCTGTGGCTTTGAGTAGTTTTTCTAGAGGTGAGCATCACTGAGCAAGAGATGGAGGTGTATTAATTTATGTTTGCTTTCTTTCAGTGTCCCATTGGAGAGTTTTAGAAAATAGCTTAAAAAGGGCAAGTAGGCAGGAGTAGGACTCTAGATGTCAGCGTTTCCTGATTATTAGTGTGAACGTGGGCAGCTCACATTCCTCATCGATCAAATAGAGCAGATTGGACTAGAGCATCCCAGAGGCTCCTTCCAGCTTTGAAGTTCTGACCCTCCAAACCACCTTAAATAAGCACGCTCAATGATGGGCTTCTCAAAGTAAGCAACATGGTCTCTCCCAGCTAGCCCTCTTCTAATGTAACCATTAATTTACAGTCTTTTCTATTGTTGTTATTGTTAGGTGCCACCTGAATCAATGCCAACTCATAGTGACCCCATATGACAGATTAGAGCTACCCCATAGGGCTTCCTTGGCTGTAAGCTTTACGGACGCACTTCACCAGGTTTTTCTGCCATGGAACCACTAGGTGGGTTCAAACCTCCAACCTTTGGATTAGCAGGCGAGCACTTAACCATTGTGCTATCAGGGCTATCGTTACCCGTTAACTGAAAGCAAGTTTTTCTTTAACTGTGTGAGGAAACGAAAGATGGCATGTGAGTGTAGAAAGAGGAAGGGCAGCCTCTGTGGTGTGCCTTTCAGGTCCTCTGCTGACAGTGATTTGAAGATGCTGCGGAGTGATTAGACGAGACCTTACCATGCCCATCAAGTGAAAGCTGGGTGGCTTTGTGGATACGTTCCAGGAGGATGACAATTAAGTACTCCATGCAGACCCAGCCAGTTCTGGAAGGTGTTGGCTTGTCTGGGTGTTTACCTGCAGTGAGCCAGTGCCCTCTGCCCCTGAGCACCCAGTGAGGTGTTTATCAACATGCTGACATTTTAAGTATATCTTGGTGCCAGGACCAGCTATATAATGTTTGGGACCCAGTGCAAAATGAAAATTTGGGGCCCTTATTTGAAATGGTTAAGAATTTCAAGATGGCAGGAAATGCTCGCTATCACAAGCCATTGAGAAATGAAAAAACTACAATGAGATACCATCTCACCCTGGCGGTACTGGCACTAATCAAAAAAACAGAAAATAATAAGTGTTGGAGAGGCTGTGGGGAGACTGGAACTCTTTTGCATTGCTGGTACGAATACAAAATGGTATAGCCATTTTGGAAAATGATATGGTGCTTTAAAAAGCGGGAAATAGAAATACCGTGTGATCCAACAATTCCACTTCTAGGAAAGTATCCTAGAGAAATAAGTTGTCACATGAATAGACATGTGCACACCCCTGTTCATTGCAGCATTGTTCACAATAGCAAACAGATGGAAATGACCTAAGTGCCCATCAGCAGATGAATGGATAAACAAACTATGGTACATACACACAATGGAGTATTACACAAAGATAAAGAACAATGATGAATCTGCAAAGCATCTGACAACGTGGATGAATCTGGAGAGCATTATGCTGAGTGAAATAAGTCAATCACAAAAGGACAAATACTGCCTGAGAGCACTACAGTAAAAACTCATGAAAAGGTTTACACACAGAAAGAAACAATCTTTGATGGTTACAAAAGGTGGGGAGGGTTGGGCAGAGGAAAACACAATAAATAAGTAGTAACTTTGGTGAAGGGTAAGATAGTACACAATACTAAGCAAGTCAGCACAACTTGACAAAGACAAAGTCATAGAAGATTCATAGACACCTTCAAAGTCCCTGAGGGACCAAGTTACTGGGCTGAGGACTGGGGGTCATGGTCACAGGGGGTAGCTCACCCAGTTGGCATAATATAGTTTATACGAAGAATGTTCTACATCCTACTTTGGTGAGTAGCATCTGGGGTCTTAAAGCCTGTAAGCGGCCGTCTAAGATATGTCTACTGGTCCTACCCTGTCTGGAGCAAGGGAGAATGAAGAAAACCAAAGACACAGGAGAAAGATTAGTCCAAAGGACTAATGGACCACAACTTCCACAGCCTCCACCAGACTGAGTCTAGCATAACTAGATGGTGACCAGTTACTACCACCGACTGCTCTGACAGGGATCACAATAAAGGGTCTCAGACAGAGCTGGAGAAAAATATGCAACAAAATTCAAACTCAGAAAAAAAAAAACAGACTTACTAGCCTGACAAAGACTGGAGAAACCCTGAAGGTATGGCCCCTGGATACCCTTTTAACTCAGTACTGAATTCACTCCTGAGCTTCACCCTTCAAGCAAAGATTAGATGGGCCCATAAAACAAAACGAGACTGGGCACATCAGTTCAGGGGCAAGAACAAGAAGGCAGGAGGGGACAGGAAAGCTGGACGAATGGAAGTGGGGAACCCAAGGTTGAGACACGTACAAAGGGCTGGAGATAGAAAACCAAAAGGGAACTCGACGTTTCTGAAGCTGAAAGAACTGAAGAAAAATTTCAAGCCTTGAATTGCAATAGTGAAGGATTCTATGGGGAAAATATTAGATGACGCAGGAAGCATCAAAAGAAGATGGAAGGAATACACAGAGTTATTTTACCAAAAAGACTTAGTTGACGTTCAGCCATTTCAAGAGGTGGCATATGATCAGGAGCCGATGGTGCTGAGGGAAGAAGTCCAAGCTGCTCTGAAGGCATTGGCACAAAACAAGGCTCCTGGAATTGATGGAACACCAATGGCGATGTTTCAACAAATGAATGCAGCGCTGAAAGTGCTCACTTGTCTGTACCAAGAAATTTGGAAGACAGCTACCTGGCCAGCCAACTGGAAGAGATCCATATTTATGCCTATTCCCAAGAAAGGTGATCCAACTGAATGTGGAAATTATCGAACAATATTGTTAACATCACACGCAAACAAAATTTTGCTGAAGATCATTCAGAAACGGCTGCAGCAGTATATCGACAGGGAACTGCCAGAAATTCAAGCCGGATTCAGAAGAGGATGTGGAACCAGGGCTATCATTGCTCATGTCAGATGGATCCTGGCTGAAAACAGAGAATACCAGAAGGATGTTTACCTGTGTTTTATTGACTATGTAAAGGCATTATAACTGTGTGGATTATAACAAATTATGATTAACATTGAGAAGAATGGGAATTCCAAAACATGAAATTGTGCTCATGAGGAACCTTTACATAGATCAAGAGGCAGCCTTTTGAACAGAGCAAGGGGATACTGAGTGCTTTAAAGTCAGGAAAGGTGTGCGTCACGGTTGTATTCTTTCACTATACCTATTTAATCTGTATGCTGAACAAATAACACAAGAAGCTGGACTATATGAAGAAGAACAGGGCATCAGGATTGGAGGAAGACTCATTAACAACCTGCAATATGCAGATGATACAACCTTGCTTGCTGAAAGTGAAGAGGACTTGAAGCACTTACTAATGAAGATCAAAGACCACAGCCTTCAGTATGGATTACACCTCAACATGAAACAAAAATCGTCACAACTGGACCAATGAGCAACATCATGATAAACGGAGAAAAGATTGAGGTTGTCAAGGATTTCAGTTTACTTTGATCTGCAATCAATACCTATGGAAGCAGCAGTCAAGAAATCAAAAGATGCATCACACTGGGCAAATCTGTTGCAAAGGACCTCTTCAAAGTGTTGAAGAGCAAAGACGTCACCTTGAAGACTAAGGTGCGCCTGACCCAAGCCATGGTATTTTCAGTCGCATCATATGCATGTGAAAGCTGAACAATGAATAAGGAAGACTGAAGAACTGATGCCTTTGAATTGTGGTGTTGGTGAAGAATATTGAATACATGGTGGAGTGCCAGAAGAACGAACAAATCTGTCTTGGAAGAAGTGCAACCAGAATGCTCCTTAGTAGCAAGGATGGCGAGACTGCATCTTACATACTTTGGAAACGTCAGGAGGGACCAGTCTCTGAAGGAGAACATCATGCTTGGTAAAGTACAGAGTCAGTGGAAAAAAGGAAGACCCTCAACGAAGTGGATTGACACAGTGGCTGCAACAATGGGCTCAAGCATAACAACAATTCGTGAGGATGGTGAAGAACCGGGCAGTGTTTCGTTCTGTGGTACACAGGGTCACTATGAGTGGGAACTGACTCGACGGCACCTAACAACAATAACAACAAGGTCGAGAAGGGGAGAGTGTTGACATGTTGTGGGGTTGGCAGTCAGTGTCACAGTACATGTATTAATTGTTTAATAAGAAACTCATTTGCTCTGTAAACTTTCACCTAAAGCACAATGAAGAAAAGAATTTTCAGATGACGACACCAGAACATTAAACCAGTTGCACGGTCTGTCACCCATGGAGCCGGTGCTGCCTGGTGCCATTCTTTGGGGGCTTTGGGCTTGATCTGGAATGGTGTTTTAGGCCTTATGTACAAGCGATGGCTAGGATGATGGCCTTCTCTTTGAAGCAGTGAGTCTCCTGTGTTGAGCAGACGAGCATTTCTTGTAGTAGGGAGGGAATCCCAAGGTGAGGCCCCACCCTTCTGTTAGCAGCTTCCCCTAGAATAGCCTTTTCTGCAGTGTCCCACAGAAGGTAGAGTTCCCTGAGATATTGCTAGGTGTTCATGTGGAAGAAAAGGGTTCTGTGGTCAAATATGTTTGAGAAACAGGTTAAGCAAAATTGGATAGGTTCCTTGGTGCCAGCCTTTGCAGACATATTTGGCCCGCTCTCGCACAGCTTTTCCTGGATTGTCATGCAGGGTGTTTCAGGAGACACTGTCCTAGAATTACCTTGATGTTAAAGCTTAGTGCCTGCTCGTGAGGATGCTTCCACTCACCTGTTGTTCCTCCCTTGCGTGTCTTCCGGCGTCTTCAGTGGGATGCAGCTGAGAACACGGCAGGAGCAGGGCTGGGCTGTGAGAAGGCCTGCTGCCACACACGTAGCTGGATGTGGCGGGGAGGTAGCCCTTGCTGGGACAGAGCATTCGGCGGCTGGGCGTCTGCTTTCCCCGTGCTCTCTGCCTGCTCTGAGTTTCAAGGAGGAGGCGTCTGTGATCAGGTTGAAGGACATACCCATGAGCGCTCAGAACCCGTAGAGAGCGCGTCTATGCTGGGGAGCTCCTAGAAAACGTCCGCAAAAAGCTTCTCTGCTTGCCCAGAATGAGTGAGTGACTATTTGACCTCATGCTTTCAGTGTATTCTGTGATGATGGCTGACTGATTTCTTAGTTTCTGGCAGTCTGTATATTCATCCTGTTTTTTCCCTCTGATTATAATGATAACCAGAACCAACCAGTTGCTTTCGAGTCGACTCTGACTCACAGTGACCCTGTGTGTCAGAGTAGAACTGTGACCCATAGGGTTTGCAGTGGTTGATTTTTCAGACATAGATTGCCAGGCCTTTCTTTCCAGGCATCTCTGGGTGAACTCGAACCTCTAACCTTTTGGTTTACAGCTGAGCGTGTTAACCGTTTGTACCATCCAGAGACTCTGATTATAATGATAAAGAAAATAGCTGCCATCTATTAAACACCTGTTCTATGCCAGGCACTGTCTCTCAATTCCCTCAACAGTCTGTCAGATAGGTGGTACCATCCCCTTTTACAAATGGGGAATTTGAAAGTCAAAGCAGGATACTTAACTTGTTTAGGATAATGCTACTAATAAATGTCGTAGCCGAGACCGGATGGCAAGTGTGTCTGCCCCCCAGTGGAGGCCCTTTCCCCTCAGCAGCTCCTTTGGGTTCCAGAAGACCCTCCGTGAGGATCTTTACCACTTACTGAAGCCTTTGGGGTCCTAACCTCTATTCATCTTTGTTTTCTTTCCTAGGGACGCTGTGAAGAAGTGTTTTACTGCGTGTCTTGCATAACACCTGGCCGGTTGTGCACTGCTTTGGAAGGCACAATGGATGGGTACTGGTTGACAGTTTTGTAAATATCTTCTAAGCCCCCGTCTTACAGAGATGTGCCTTTTCGCTTGCAGCAGCGTGTAACTTGTGACTTGAACATTTGAGGGTTACTTTTTTTTTTTTTAGAAGCAATGATACATTCCTACACTTAAATGTCTGTAGCACAGGGTGAGGGGTGTTCTGTGGAGTGGAGTGCGTCTTACTCACGCATCTGCTTCCTCTTTGGATGGTGTTCCGCTGGACCCGCATAAAGAAAAACCTTGTTAGGCAGCAGGAGAGAAGCTTCGGGAGCCACTGATTCCCAGGTGACAACAGGGAGCCCCACTGGAGACCACAGACATTTGACAGTAAGGGACAGAGTTTTCAGCCATGAGAGGGGCCAGCAGGGACTTTGCAGACCTGTCCCTTGGCCTGGAGGCCATCACCACTGCCGCACACAGCGTGGGCGTGCTTCTGCTCTGGTGTCGGGAACAGCCATTCTACCCCACTAACAGCTGCGCACAAGCCTGCTGAGAGCCTGGCTGTGGAGTGAAGTGGAAGATGGTTACTTTTTGGTAATAGGAGCTGTTTCTTGATCTGCACCTGGGCTCTATCCTGTCCTCACCCCGCGTCTGACTGTGGGGTGTATTTTGTAACATTCGGTGCACTCTCTTTCTCTTGGGTTGGGTCCCCCCTCCACACACACGTATCTTTATCTTTGACCTTCCAGAACTAGATTGAGAGAGGACAAGGCTGCAGCAGAAAACACTGGACAAGAGCTGGTAGGAAGTGGAAATCTTGCTGCTCTCTGTTGTTTTTTTTTCCCCTTAATTATTTATAAATGTTTGCTTTTAAACTGATTTTATTTTCTGTTCTACCCTGGAGCGGGGCCGGTGGAGTGCCAGAAGGAAGTCGGCACGCCTGCCCAGTGACCTTCAAGTAGTCCCAGCGTTCACGTTTCAGCCTGTGCTGGAAACCCTGGAGCAGAACACCAGACTGATGGGTGGGGATATCTCAGCCTGGTGCTTTTGTATCCCTGACTGGACTTGGTTGTCATGAGAGCCTTGTGGCAAGGCAGGGGTTACTCTCCCACCATGAGACAAGGAACCTGAGGCCCAGAGAGGTTACTAGATCTAGTCAAAGGCCCAGTCAGTAGCAGAGCTGAGCCCAGAGCCGGGGTGCCCCAGTTTTAGTTTTTCTTCGTGTCCCATTGTTTCCTGGCGTGTCTCTGATGACATCTCCTATGACTTTTCCCTGGCTGGTTTCATCAGCCAAGCCTGTTGTGCCTTTTCTGTTCTGGTCCCAGTCTCTTTAAGTTATTTAACTACCCCCTACCCCCATCTCCCTTTTTGAAAGCTTCCTCCTCGGACAGTAGGATAGTCAGTGGGCCCTTTTATTTCCTTTCAGCTTCCTACTGCCTGGCCGTTGTAAGTGCCCTATCTTGGTCAGCCAAGTTCTTGGCATCCTAGGATCTCAAGAGTCCCCTGCATATGAAGCCTACCTGAGATTGGCTTTCCACCCTTTACCCAGGTCCAGCTGGCCCTCTTTGGGCTGCCCAGCCAGGCTCCTGCTCCAGGCACCCTCAAACCAAGGGCAGTGGCCTGCTGGTTGTCTCCATGCTTGTGGCTAATTGCTGAACTTCCTTATTCCTAGTCTTTACTTTATTTTGCTGTGGCTGAGGCCTCAGATTAGCTAGCCTTTTTTTCTGAACTGGGGAGGTATCATCATGCCTGATGGGGTCCAGAGGCAGGAGCCAGACTTCCAGGTCCTTTTTAACTTGAGGTCGCAAACCCGCCTTCAGGCAGGGAGGGAAGTTATATGCTACCCTCTGGCCTTTGTGAGGTCTTCTTACATCCCAGGAACCTCCTGGAGGTTCTGGGGTGAGGAAGGGCCATGAAGGAGGTCAGAAGTGCTCGTGGCTCCTTCTCTTTAGAGCTGGAGCGAGGATAGGCCGGACTCTTGGAGCTCCAGCCAGCCTGTGGTAGTTCACCTAAAAGGCAAACCCTCTGTGCCGTTTTTATTGCCTGGACTTGACTTTGTTGGACATGGAGTTGAGATACCTTTGAAGATGAACAGTATAGTGGTGGTGAAAATAGGCTTTGAAGCCAAGCAGACCTAGGCTGAGTTGTGGTTCGATCACTTACTAGTTGTGTCATGTTGAACAAGTTACTTAACCTCTGCTTCCTCAGTTTGCTGTCTGTTAGAAAAAACAGGGCTAACAGTTGCTACTGGATCACTGAGGGCACGAGTGAGATATGTCAGGTGCTAGCATGGGACCTGGCAGAAATAACTGATGACCTTTGAAGGTGACAGAATGAGTATCTCTGACCACTCGTTTACTTAACGAATTCTGATCTAGTACAGGGTGTGTGTCCAGCCCTGTAGACACTGCCATACGTTTGCTCCATTTAACATTGAGGATGACTGCTATACCTATGGTCTTGTCTGCATGACAATGGAGAAGGAAGAGGCTCAGCGGTTAAGGAGCCTGTACCAGATCTCACCAGCAGAGGGCGATGGGGAGGGGTTCCTGGCAGGAGATCAGCCTTGAAGACTTCCGTCCTGTGTTGAGTTTTGTGGTCTGGGGGGGTTTGCTCAGACAGCTGCAGTTGGGACACTCTAGACAGCTTTTGGATGATCTTGCACGTGAACTCCTAGATTCTTCCTTGTGCTACCTTACCCTTTGGTGGTTTCTCTATTTGTTTTGTTTGCTGGAGGAGTTCTGTTTCAAATCTGCTGAAAGCTGTTAACCGAAGATCAGCACTGGTTAAAAACAACCTAGTAGGTGAGCTGAGTGTGGGAGAATTAGGGCTTTAGACCCTGTGGCCAGTGGTGAACCCTGGTTTCCTGCCACTTGCCTTTCACCTTGTCACAGTCACTGCTGGGTGAATGGAGAGCCGTTGAGTTTTGGGAATGAAGTGAACCATTGAGGCGACTCTTTTGCAGATGGGAAAGTGTGGCGCTCTTCCAAGGTTAATGCTTCCAGTTGCATGGAACTGCTGGCTTGAACGCCGTCTCCTGAGCTTACTGTCTCCCTGACGGCTGTGTTGGAAGGAGCACTGCTCTCCAAACCAGGAGAACTGGCTTCTGGTCCTCCTGACCACCTCTCCTCCTCTTAGAAGTCTCTTAGAGATCACGTGTTTGCTATCAGGCAGGTCTGTTCAGCAACTCACTGACTCCCATGTCCCAGTCTCACTATCTTGAAGAATGTGCACAGGGGAGCCCTTGGTTTCCTTGTTCTGTGTGACTGTGCCCCTAGCTACTGCTGCTCAGACCATGGCTTGAGCGTGTTGTCTCACAGACAAGCTGCCATGTCTCTGGGAAGAGTGGAACACTATCTCCAGTTGAGCGTTTTTACAGGGTTGCTGCCATCTGCCCATCAGCCTTACATGCGATTTTGTGGATTATCAGCCTGAGTGCTCCCTCCTGCCCACCATGATCATGAAATGTAATTAATTAAACTTACTTTTGGATGCTTCCATTAGAATAGAAAATTAAGAAATGGGCCATACCTTTAAAAAAAGAGCATGGAAGTAAGATGGGGCGGGAATACAGGTTTGGCTCCCGCTTTGATAGCCCTGTGAGAGGGACAGGTGCTGCAGGGTAATCCGAGGAGACTTAGGGACTGAATTAGGAAACTGCACTGCAGCCCTGTGACTGGATTTTTCTGTGGGACAATCTACAGCAGGCCCCAATATCTTCTCTTTCCTCAGATAACTTCAGACTAGAGTTGAGGCTCAGGATTGCAAATACCTTTAAGCTCACAACGAGTGGTAAAACCTCATTTTCTGCAAATACTCAAATATCAGTGTTTAAGGTATATAAAGCCATTTCATGGGTTCCTGCGAGTGTAGCCCAGTAAGCTGTACATCGAAAATATGCAATTACACCCTTTCTAGCTGAGCTGATAAAATGATATTGGGTTTAGAAATGTAGAAAATGATTTCTTATAGACAGAGCGATATGAAATGAGAGAAGAGCAAATCCAGTGGCCAGGAGAAAATTTGGCTGTTTAAAATGAAAGATCAGTTTACAGCATTGTAATAAACAGTTAACAATGGTGTATTTGTTCCCAACAAAGTAGGGTCACTACATTTAATAATCAGCCAAAAAAAACAGGATAAATGGTCCCTGATAAAATGGACTACCTGGACTTAACGTCCTTATGAGTCATCCTTAAAGATCAGATTGAGCTGAGTGTTGCCTGTTTAACTTCTGCACAGCAAGAAGAGGTAATGAGCCCTGTTCAAAGTACAAACGAACATTGTTTTTTGTGTAATCTCCTAAAGGAGAGCCATGGTTTACATTCAATTTTGTGGTCTCTTCTGCTATGAAAAGTGTTTATTTTGCCTTTTCAATATGCTTTCTTGACTTGGCAGCCTTGAACAAGGAAAGGAAAAAAGACCAAAAAACACAAACCAACCTCCGAACTCTGATCTTTTGCAGCTTTTGTAGATGCGGATTGTCACGTTTTGGGTGAAAACATTCAAAAGCCCATGGGGATCTATACATCTTCAGAACATTGTGCCTGTTCTAACATGATGAGTTCTAAAAGCACTTTGTTAAAACATGAATCAATTTTTTGTAATTGTGTAGATACTCATAACTGATTTTGAATGCTGTTGATTGTATAACTGAATTTTTTATATCCAAAAATATCTCATTGTGTGCTACTTTCCCTACCTTGAGCATCTGTTTTATACAATAACTGTTGTTTCCTTTTTACCGATTTACTTCAAAGAGAAGGAACCTTGCTGGTAAATAAGCAGTTTTATCCGCCAAAATATTGCAATTCTCATTTATTTGTTAGCTTTCTTTCTCTAATAAATTATAGCATTATGATCTTTAATAAACGTCATGTCATCTTTTGATTCATGTCTACTTTTTCCAGCCATCACTTAGCCAACCAAACATTGTACGACTACAAGAAAAGACAGCATATCCTTTAATTTGAATTCTTAGTGTGTAGCACATATTGTAGGCACTTACAAGTGATTTTTTAATTACATCGTTAAGTATTCCTCTCTTCCAAATGACTTAGGGGCTAACATGGGTCTAAGGACAGTTTTGAAGGTTTTCAAAAGGTAAGACATTTCCTTAACTGTTTATCTTGGAATATTCCTGCGTACCTATCTGGTTTAGTCCTTTTACATAAACTAGATTGTAAAGTTTACTGTCACAAAGTTGTTTATATTATTTCCTTATTTTAAAACCTGTAGGGTCTATAATGTCCCTTCTTTCATTGATGATATCAATAATTTGTGTCATCTTTTTTTTTTTTTTTTTGCCTTGATCAGTGTAACTCGAGGTTTATCAATTTTATAGAGCATTTCAAAGACAACCCAGGTAAAAAATTTGAATACTTAAAAGAAGATATATAAAGGGACTAAAGAATATCTAATATATATTGTATTATCATTATGTGAAGTTAATAAAGCAGGTAAAACTCAACTTTAGACTTTTACAGGTGTGGGTTTAGGTGATAAAATTATAAAGAAAAGCAAGGAAGTCATTTGCATAAAAGTTAGGATAGTGGTTACTTTGGGGAGGGATGGAGAAGGTAACAATTGGGTGGGAACCCAAAGTAAGAGGGGGTTCTGGAGTGCTGATCATGTCTTATTTGATCAAGCGGTAGTTTTAAAATGTTTATTTTGATAAATCATTGAGCACATTTTTGTTTTGTGCACACTTCTGTATGTGTTATATTTTAGAATAAAAGAAGACATGGTGCTATAGACAGAAGCACCATGGCACCCCTCTGCAGCACATACCTGAAAAACTAAGTAAAACAGATATGAACAACAATCCTGGAACCTTAAGTGCCAAATGAAGGAATAAAGAACTCGATCGAGTGAATGGAATAAGAAACTAACAGAGAACAAGGAGAGCTATGAAGTGGAGGTCCCATCCCTGCTTATGTGGCTGGATTCACCGTCTTGGGCTATAAACACCAAAGAACTCCCGACAGGGAGTATGGGAATGCAACTTCACAGAGCTCCCACAAGGAGACAGAGCACGAAGTAACCAGCGATACATGCTTCCCTACCCCACCCCGTCCTTCTACTCAGCTTCCTCTGCCTGCCAGCGGGCCAGGTTGCTTGACTGGCAGACACTAACTCACTGCCCCTGAGGTCTGCCCAACCCCACCCCCACCAGCCAGCCCCTTCAGTGCCATTTTGGTTGGTTTGTATTTTTATTTTCTGATACTGATTTTTTGGCTTTTTTTGTTGCTTCTCTCTCTCCCTTCATTTACTTTTTCCTATCCAGCTAGCCCTGTGTGCCATTCCTTCTCTTCTTGACGGGCTATGATTTTTTGTTTTGTTTGTTTTGTTCTTTTTGGGGGGGCCTTTTTTATTGCTTCTCTCTCTCTCCCTTCCTTCCATTCTTTTCTCCCGCCCAGCTAGCCCCCAGTGCCATCTCCTCCCCTCCTTGATGAGCTGTGATTTTTTTGGTTTGTTTGCTTTATTCTTATTTTTTCCTGTCTCTTCTCTCTGTCTTTTCTCCCGCCCATCCAGCCTTGTGCACTGCTCCACCCCTTCTGGAGGGGCTGTGCTGCACAGCTTAGAGAGTCACTGTGCGAGGCCTCCCTGGGTCTGTGCCACCATCACTGATCGGCTCCCTCTGCGCCATTTTATGTATTTATTTTTGGTGTTTTTTTTGTTATTGGTTCTACTCTCTCTCTCTTCCTTCCTTTCTTTCCTTTCTCCCATCAACCCAGCCCTGTGCACTGCTCCCAACTTCTTGGTTGAGAGCCTCTGGGACATGGCCTCCCCAGGCCTGCACCACCTCTACAGGCCAGCTCCCTCAGTGTCACGTTTTATATTTATCTTTCCCCTTCTCTTTTCCTTCTCCCTCCCATGTAGGCCCTGTGCTGCCCCTTCCTGATGTTCTGTGCTGTGCCATCAGGCAAAGGGACATCAGCTTGCTGCACCCCAATTCAGTTGCACCCTTAACAGCCAGCACCCCACCACATTTTTTTTTGTTGCTATTTTTATTTTTTTGTCTGAGTGTTGATTTCATCTCTCTCCTCCTTCCTTTGTCCCACCCACCTAGCCCTGTGTACCGCCCACATCGCTCCTTGACAAACCAAGCCACACTGCTCAGCTAGAGAGCCACCAGCACATGGCCTCACCAGGTCTGCCCTGCCCCTACCTACTGAATCATACTGCACTGCCATTTAACTTACTTTTTTCTTATTCATTTTTTATTTATTTTTCTACTTTATTTTTGCTTTTTTCTTTTCCCTTTGTTTTTCTTATTTATTTACTTTCACCCACCCACTTAGCTCTGCACATCATATCCTCTCTTTCCCTCCTACCTATCTCCACTGTGCACCAAGTGCCATGTTCCTGGGTGGTACTGATGTCCCCTGGGCCCTGCCCTGCACTATATCGTGAAAGATGAAAAGCCGGCTATCCAAGAAGCTCAACAAAGCTCGTGTAGGATAGACCTCAAAAGAAAGTCACCAAGGCATATCATAATCACATTTTCTAAAACAAAAGATGAATCCTGAGAGCAGCGTGAGAAAAATGAAGAGTCACATACAAAGGGGAAACAAGACTAAACTCTGATCACTTGGCAGAAACAATGCAAGCAAGAAGGCAATGGGATTACATAAATAAAATCTTGAAAGAAAAGAACTGCCAACCAAGAATGATATTTCCTGTGAAACACTCACATATGATGGCGAAATTAGGACATTTCTAGATTTACAGGAATAAAGGGCTATGTAAAAACCTAACCAAATTCACAAGAATTATTAAAGGGAGTACTTTGGTTAGAGAACCAACAACATCAGACAACAACCTGAATCTAGCAAATAAGACAGCATCAGCCAGATACCAACATAGATAATGGAATCTCAAGGATAAAACAACACTAAAAATTTTACAACAGGGAACCAGAGACATCAATCTGTAAATGACAACAACGTCAAAACAATAAAAGGGAATAAACGGTGTAGATATAGAACTTGCAAATGGAGAGGAAGTCCAGGCATTATCAAGTAATAAAAGGGTGGTTTAAACTTAAAAAGAGAAGGGTAAATTTCAAAGTAACCACAAAGAAAGTTAACAAACCTATTCATCAAAATGAAGAAGAAAAACAAAGTCTCAGTAAGCAAGAAATCTACAAAAACAAAAGAAGCAGAAAAAAATACACAAAAGGAATTTGGCACAGAAGAGTAAGAGGAACAAAGAAAATGTCAGCACCACACACACACACAAAAAAGCACTACCAAATGACAGCAATAAACTCACACCTATTGGTAATCACACTGAACATAAATGGCTTAAATGCACCCATAAAGAGTGACAGAATGGATAAAAAACCAAGACCCAACAATATGCTGTCTGCAAGAGACACATTTATAAAGACAAAAATTTATTAAATATCAAAGGATGGAAAAAAAATGTATCAAGCAGACAGCTACCAAAAAAGAGCAGGAGTGGCAATACTAAGATAAAATAGACTTTAAAATAAAATCCTCCATAAAAGACAAAGAAGGGCATTAAATGATTAAAGGGACAATCCACCATGAAGACATAACCATAATAAATACACCTCCAATGACAGGGCTCCAAAATACATGAAACAAACTCTAATAGCACTGAAAACAGAAATTGATAGTTCTACAATAATATTAGGAGGCTTCAACAACCACTCTTGGTAAAGGACAGAACATTTAGAAAGAAACTCAACAAAGATGCAAAAGATCTAAAGGCCACAATCAACCAACTTAACTTCATAGACATATATGGAATACTCCACCCAACAGCTGCAAAGTGCACATTCTTTTCCAGAATAGACTACATCTTAGGCCAAAAAGCAACCCTCAACAAAATCCAAAGTATCTTCTCTGATCACAATGCCATCAAAGTAGAAATTAGTAACAGGAAAAGCAAAGCGAAAAAAAAAAAAAAATCAAATGCATGGAAACTGAGTAACACTGTGCTTAAAAACCACTGGGTAATAGAAGAAATCAAAAACGGAATCCAAAAATTCCTAGAATCAAATGAGAACAAAAGCACATCATACCAAAACCTTTGGGACACAGCAAAGGCAGTACTCAGAGGTCAATTTGTAGCAATAGATGCAGACATCAAAAAAGAAGGGAACAAAATCAAAACATTAGCTACACAACTTGAACAAATAACAGCAAAAGAAGCCCACAGCCACCAGAAGAAATAATAAAGATCAGAGCAGAAATAAATGAAATAGAGAATAGAAAAAAAATAAAAAGAATCAACAAAACCACAAATTGGTTCTTTGAAAGGATCAACAAATCAACAAACCACTGGCCAAACTGACAAACGAAAGACAAGAAATGATCCAAATAACTCAAACAAGAAATGAGGAACATCTAAAACAGACTCAACTGAAATAAGAATCATAACAGAGTACTACGAAAAACTATACTCCAACAAATTGGAAAACTTAGAAGAAATGGTCAAATTTCTAGAAACACACTACCTACCCAAACTAACACAAACTGAAGTTGAAAATCTGAACAGACTGGTAACAAGAAAAAACTCCCCACTAAAGAAGCCCTGGCCAAGATAGCTTCACTGGGGAATTCTACAAAACCTTCAGAGAAGAGTTTTATACCAGTACTAGTCACACTATTTCAGAATGTAGAAATGGAAGGGATACTTTCAAATTCATTCCATGAAGCCAGGTTAACCCTGATACCAAAACCTGGCAAAGACACCACAAAAAAAGAAAATTACAGGCCAATATCTCTCATGAATATAGATGCAATAATTCTCAACAAAATTCTAGCCAATAGAATTCAGCATCATGTCAAAAAAATAATACACCATGACCAAGTGGGATTCAGACCAGGCATGCAAAGATGGTTCAATGTTAGAAAATCAGTCAACATTACTTACCGCATAAATAAAAGAATTACATGATCATCTTAATGGACACAGAAAGGCATTCGACAAAGTCCGACACCCATTCCTGATAAAAACTCTCAATAAAATAGGTATACAAGGAAAATTCCTCAACATAATAAAGGGCATCTATGCATAGGGTCGCTATGAGTCAGAATCAACTCAATGGCAGCGGGTTTGATCTTTTTGGTTTTATACAAAACAGACGGCCAATGTCATTCTTAACGGAGAGAGGCTGAAAACATTCCCCTTGAGAACAGGAACAAGAAAGGATGACCTTTATCACCACTCCTATTCAACACTGTGCTGGAAGTTCTAGCTAGAGCAATAAGGCAAGAAAGAGCATTCAAATTGTTAATGAAGAAGTTAAACTGCCCCTATTTACTGATGATATGATACTATACATAGAAAACCTAAAAGATGCCACAAGAAAACTACTGGAACTAATAGATGCAGCAGATTAGCAGGATACAAGATAAATGCACAAAAATCTGTTGAATTCATATACACCAATAAAGAGAATAATGAAAAGCAAATCAGGAAAACAATACCATATATAATAGTCCCTAAAAAAATAAAATAAATAAATACATTTAAAAAATATATTTTATTTATTTATTTATACTTAGGAATAAATCTAACCAGGGATGTAAAAGACCTATACAAAGAAAACTACAAAACACTACTGCAAGAAACCAAAAGAGATCAACTAAATGGAAAAACATATCGTGCTCATGGGTAGGTGGACTTAACATTGTGAAAATGACAGTTCTACCCAAAGTGATTTACAAAACAATGCAATCCTGATCCAAATACGAACAACATTCTTTAAAGAGATGGAAAAACTAATCATTAACTTTACATGGAAAGGGAAAAAGCCCTGGATAAGTAAAGCACTATTGAAGAACAAAGTAGGAGGACTCGCACTACCTGACCTTAGAACCTGCTATACAGCTACAGTAGCCAAAACAGCCTGGTACTGCTACAGTGGCAGATACATTGACTGATGGAACAGAACTGAGAACCCAGATGTAAATCCATCCACCTTTGGTCACCTGATCTTCGACAAGGGCCCAAAGTCCATCGAATGGGGAAAAGACAGTCTTTTTAATAAATGGTGCTGGCATTACTGGATGTCTATCTGCAAAAAAATGAAACAAGACATACCTCACACCATACACAAAACTGATTCAAAATGGATCAAAGACCTAAATATAAAGCCAAAAACCATAAAGTTCATAGAAGAAAACATAGGATCAATGCTAGAGGACCTGATACACGGCATTAACAGGATACAAACCGTAACCAACAACGCACAAATCCCAGAAGATAAGCTAGATAACTGGGATCCTCTAAAAATTAAACACGCTCATCAAAAGACTTCACCAAGGCAGGGGGCCAAGATGGCTGACTAGGTAGACGCTACCTCGGGTCCCTCTTGCAACAAAGACTCGGAAAAACAAGTGAATCGATCACATACATGACAATCTACGAACCCTGAACAACAAACACAGATGTAAAGAGTTGACCTGAGTGACAGAGACAGAGAACAAACAACTATGGGGAAGCAGCGACTGTTTTCGGAGCCTGGAGCCAGCGTCCCAGTCAGGTAACCTTGGCTCTGAGCTTAGGATTGGGCGCAGGGGAGCTGAACACAGCATCTTGTGACGGCGCAAACACGGGGCGCAGCCCTACCGCCCTGAACTGACCCCGGGAGGGGCCCCAGCCGGTCCGCGTGGGTGGTGCAGCCACGCGGCTGGTGGGAGGAGAGGTCCCTGGGAGGCAGTGACTGGTTTTGGAGCCGGGAGTGCAGCGTCCCAGCTGGGGAACCTTGGCGCCGGGCTTTGGACTGGGCACAAGGGAGCTGAGCACGACATCCGGTCACAGCACAAACACGGGGCACAGCCCTACTCCCTGAACTAACCCCGGGAGGGGGCCCAGCCGGTCCGCGGAGGTGGCGCGGTGACGCAGCTGGCAGGACGAGAAGTCCCCGGGAGGCAGCGACTGATTTTGGAGCCGGGAGTGCAGCGTCCCAGCAGGGGAACCTTGACGCTGGGCTTTGGTCTGGCAGCGGAGGATCTGACCGCAGCTTCAGTGGGCCAGACCCTCAGGGGCAATCTCCACACAGCCAGAACACATAGGCGACATGCCCCTCGGGAATCTCAGATAAGATAGTCATCCCAAGCAAGATAAGCAACTTTGGCTATATTCTGGGGTGCTACTCTCTCCTGTTTTTCTGAACCCTCCCCTCCCCTTCCCAGGCGGCTTCATTAACATTGGAATTTCCTGAGCCAGAGGGGAACGGCTCTGGTTCCGCGGCTTTGCTTTTCCCTTTTTTTTTTTTGGTCTTTTCCTAACCCATTCTTCCGGCCTGAGAGAAGCAACCACAAAAAACCCAGGGACCAAAAATCCTTCCCTAATTGGACTAAAAACACAGAACCAGCTCCAGCCAACCATATATAATCCAAATCTCGGGCTTTCATCCTTAAGGGAACAAGGTGGCGGTTATAATGCAAAGGCAGTTCTGATAGGGATCTGACTGCATTTTTTTTTTAGTGGATTTACTGAAAAAACAAGTTTCCCAGGTCTGATATCTCTGCTTATTCAACAGAGCCCTAACTGACCCACAACAGGGAACTGAGGGCTGAAGCTCCTCCCAGACTACCTAGCCTCTAGCCTTAGGGGTCTAAGGAGGGTGACACCTACCAATCAGTAGAGGTACTTGCATTGGGGGCCTAAGGTACAGCTGCAGAGCCCTCCCACGAAGGTGCTTGAGCAATAGAGACACACCTACCTCACTGTCACTTGGGGGAACCCTGTCAGCATCCTGCCCCCCCTGGAGTGTGAACCCCAGCTGCTACTAGAATCTGGTGCACACAACTATCACCACTACTTCTCAAGGTGGATAGGTATTAGGGTGCAGCACACACTTGATGACCCAAAATCAGATTCTACTCAAGAATAGTGAATAGACTCAGGCATATATATCTGGCAACAGCCCAAACCAGCTGGTAATAGGTCATAAGTAAGTCAAGGGCTACAACACACAAGACAGCACAATCTAATAGCCCATCCACGTATATTGAAAGAAAACAGAACATAAGACTCAGTGAGCAAATATAGAATAAATCACTACTATATCTTAGTGATGGCTCGGAGATAGCAGCTGATATCAAACCACATAAAGAAGCAGACCATGACAGCTTCTACAACCCCCCAAACAAAAGAATCAAAATCTTTCCCAAATGAAGATACAATCCTGGAATTATCAGATACAGAATATAAAAAACTAATTTACAGAATGCTTCAAGACATCAGGGATGATCTCAGAAATGAAATAACGCAAACTGCAGAAAAAGCCAAGGAACACACTGATAAAACAGTTGAAGAACTCAAAAAGATTATTCAAGAACATAGTGGAAAAATTAATAAGTTGCAAGAATCCATAGAGAGACAGCATGCAGAAATCCAAAAGATTAACAATCAAATTACAGAATTAGACAACGCAATAGAAAGTCAGAGGAGCAGACTCGAGCAATTAGAATGCAGACTGGGAAATCTGGAGGACCAGGGAATTAACACCAACATAGCGGAAAAAAAATCAGATAAAAGAATTGAAAAAAAAAATGAAGAAACCCTAAGAATCATGTGGGACTCTATCAAGAAGGATAACTTGCGTGTGATTGGAGTCCCAGAACAGGGAGGGAGGACAGAAAACACAGAGAAAATAGTTGAAGATCTGCTGACAGAAAACTTCCCTGACATCATAAAAGACGAAAGGCTATCTATCCAAGATGCTCATCGAACCCCATTTAAGATTGATCTAAAAAGAAAAACACCAAGACATATTATCATCAAACTTGCCAAACCTAAAGAGAAAGTTTTAAAAGCAGCCAAGGATAAAAGAAAGGTCTCCTTCAAGGGAGAATCAATAAGAATAAGTTCAGACTACTCAGCAGAAACCATGCAGGCAAGAAGGCAATGGGATGACATATACAGAGCACTGAAGGAGAATAACTGCCAGCGAAGGATCATATATCCAGCAAAACTCTCTCTGAAATATGAAGGCGAAATTAAGATATTTACAGATAAACACAAACTTAGAGAATTTGCAAAAACCAAACCAAAGCTACAAGAAATACTAAAGGAAATTGGTCAGAAAAACAATAATATCAGATACCAGCACAATACAAGGTCACAGAACAGAACATCCTGATATCAACTCAAATAGGGAAATCACAAAAACAAATTAAGATTAATTAAAAAAAAAAGATGCTCAAAACGGAATCACTGAAGTCAATATGTAAAAGATCACAATAATCAAAAAGAGGGACTAAATACAGGTGGCATAGAAGTGCCATATGGAGAGTGATACAAGGCGATATAGGATGATACAAGTTAGGTTTTTACTTAGAAAAATAGGGGTAAATATTAAGGTAACCACAAAGAGGTATAACAACTCCATAACTCAAAAGCCAAGAAAAACGTAACAACTCAACAAACAAAGTCAAATACTATGAAAATGAGGATCTCACAATTTACAAAGAAAAACATCTCAGCACAAAAAAGTAAGTGGAAAAATGAAATTGTCAACAACACACATAAAAAGACATCAAAATGACAACACTAAACACTTATCTGTAATTACGCTGAATGTAAATGGACTAAATGCACCAATAAAGAGACAGAGAGTCTTGGACTGGATAAAGAAACACGATCCGTCTACATGCTGCCTACAAGAGACACACCGTAGACTTAGAGACACAAACAAACTAAAACTCAAAGGATGGAAAAAAAATAAGCAAACAATAAGCAAAAAAGAAGAGGAGTAGCAATATTAATTTCTGACAAAATAGACTTTAAACTTAAATCCACCACAAAGGATAAAGAAGGACACTACATAATGATAAAAGGGACAATTGATCAGGAAGATATAACCATTTTAAATATTTATGCACCCAATGACAGGGCTGCAAGATACATAAATCAAATTTTAACAGAACTGAAAAGTGAGATGGACACCTCCACAATTATAGTAGGAGACTTCAACACACCACTTTCGGAGAAGGACAGGACATCCAGTAAGAAGCTCAATAGAGACACGGAAGACCTAATTACAACAATCAATCAACTTGACCTCATTGACTTATACAGAACTCTCCACCCAGCTGCTGCAAAGTATACTTTTTTTTCTAGCGCACATGGAACATTCTCTAGAATAGACCACATATTAGGTCATAAAACAAACCTTTGCAGAATTCAAAACATCGAAATATTACAAAGCATCTTCTCAGACAACAAGGCCATAAAACTAGAAATCAACAACAGAAAAACTAGGGAAAAGAAATCAAATACTTGGAAACTGAACAATACCCTCCTGAAAAAAGACTGGGTTATAGAAGACATTAAGGAGGGAATAAGGAAATTCATAGAATGCAACGAGAATGAAAATACTTCCTATCAAAACCTCTGGGACACAGCAAAAGCAGTGCTCAGAGGCCAATTTATATCGATAAATGCACACATACAAAAAGAAGAAAGAGCCAAAATCAGAGAACTGTCCCTACAACTTGAAGAAATAGAAAGTGAGCAACAAAAGAATCCATCAGGCACCAGAAGAAAACAAATAATAAAAATTAGAGCTGAACTAAATGAATTAGAGAACAGAAAAACAATTGAAAGAATTAACAAAGCCAAAGGCTGGTTCTTTGAAAAAATTAACAAAATTGATAAACCATTGGCTAGACTGACTAAAGAAATACAGGAAAGGAAATAAATAACCCAAATAAGAAACGAGAAGGGCCGCATCACAACAGACCCAACTGAAATTAAAGGAATCATATCAGATTATTACGAAAAATTGTACTCTAACAAATTGGCAAACCTAGAAGGAATGGATGAATTCCTGGAAAAACACTACCTACCTAAACTAACACAATCAGAAGTAGAACAACTAAATAGACCCATAACAAAAAAAGAGATTGAAATGGTAATCAAAAAATTCCCAACAAAAAAAAGCCCTGGCCCGGATGGCTATACCGCAGAGTTCTACCAAACTTTCAGAGAAGAGATAACACCACTACTACTAAAGGTATTTCAAAGCATAGAAAATGACGGAATATTACCTAACTCATTCTATGAAGCCACCATCTCCCTGATACCAAAACCAGGTAAAGACATTACAAAAAAAGAAAATTACAGACCTATATCCCTCATGAACATAGATGCAAAAATCCTCAACAAAATTCTAGCCAATAGAATTCAACAACATACCAAAAGAAATAATTCACCACGATCAAGTGGGATTTATACCAGGTATGCAAGGCTGGTTTAATATTAGAAAAACCATTAATGTAATCCACCATATAAATAAAACAAAAGACAAAAACCACATGATCTTATCAATTGATGCAGAAAAGGCATTTGACAAAGTCCAACATGCATTTATGATAAAAACTCTCAGCAAAATAGGAATTGAAGGAAAATTCCTCAGCATAATAAAGGGCATCTATGCAAAGCCAACAGCCAACATCACTCTAAATGGAGAGAATCTGAAAGCATTTCCCTTGAGAACGGGAACCAGACAAGGATGCCCTTTATCACTGCTCTTATTCAACATTGTGCTAGAAGTCCTAGCCAGAGCAATTAGGCTAGACAAAGAAATAAAGGGCATCTGGATTGGCAAAGAGGAAGTAAAATTATCTCTATTTGCAGATGACATGATCTTATACACAGAAAACCCTAAGGAATCCTCCAGAAAACTACTGAAACTAATAGAAGAGTTTGGCAGAGTCTCAGGTTATAAGATAAACATACAAAAATCACTTGGATTCCTCTACATCAAGAAAAAGAACATCGAAGAGGAAATCACCAAATCAATACCATTCACAGTAGCCCCCAAGAACATAAAATACTTAGGAATAAATCTTACCAAGGGTGTAAAAGACCTATACAAAGAAAACTACAAAGCTCTACTACAAGAAGTTAAAAAAGACATACTTAAGTGGAAAAACATACCTTGCTCATGGAGAGGAAGACTTAACACAGTAAAAATCCCTATTCTACCAAAAGCCATCTCTACATACAATGCACTTCTGATCCAAATCCCAATGTCATTTTTTAATGTGATAGAAAAAAAATCACCAACTTCATATGGAAGGGAAAGAAGCCTCGGATAAGCAAAGCATTACTGAAAAAGAAGAAGAAAGTGGGAGGCCTCACTCTACCTGATTTCAGAACCTATTATACAGCCACAGTAGTCAAAACAGCCTGGTACTGGTACAACAACAGACACATAGACCAATGGAACAGAATTGAGAACCCAGGTATAAATCCATCCACATATGAGCAGCTGATATTTGACAAAGGCCCAGTGTCAGTTAATTGGGGAAAAGATAGTGTTTTTAACAAATGGTGCTGGCGTAACTGGATATCCATTTGCAAAAAAATGAAACAGGACCCATACCTCACACCATGCACAAAAACTAACTCCAAGTGGATCAAAGACCTGAACATAAAGACTAAAACGATAAAGATCATGGAAGAAAAAATAGGGACAATGTTAGGAGCCCTAATACAAGGCATAAACAGAATATAAAACATTACCAAAAATGACGAAGAGAAACCAGATAACTGGGCGCTCCTAAAAATCAAACACCTATGCTCATCCAAAGACTTCACCAAAAGAGTAAAAAGACCACCTACAGACTGGGAAAGAATTTTCAGCTATGACATCTCCGACCAGCACCTGATCTCTAAAATCTATATGATTCTGTCAAAACTCAACCACAAAAAGACAAACAACCCAATCAAGAAGTGGGCAAAGGATGTGAACACACACTTCACTAAAGAAGATATTCAGGCAGCTAACAGATACATGAGAAAATGCTCTCGATCATTAGCCATTAGAGAAATGCAAATTAAAACCACGATGAGATTCCATCTCACTCCAACAAGGCTGGCATTAATCCAAAAAACACAAAATAATAAATGTTGGAGAGGCTGCGGAGAGATTGGAACTCTTATACACTGCTGGTGGGAATGTAAAATGGTACAACCACTTTGGAAATCTATCTGGCGTTATCTTAAACAGTTAGAAATAGAACTACCATACAACCCAGAAATCCCACTCCTCGGAATATACCCTAGAGAAATAAGAGCCTTCACACAAACAGGTATATGCACACCCATGTTTATTGCAGCTCTGTTTACAATAGCAAAAAGCTGGAAGCAACCAAGGTGTCCATCAACAGATGAATGGTTAAATAAATTGTGGTATATCCATACAATGGAATGCTACGCATCGTTAAAGAACAGTGATGAATCTGTGAAACATTTCATAACATGGAGGAACCTGGAAGGCATTATGCTGAGCGAAATGAGTCAGAGGCAAAAGGACAAATATTGTATAAGACCACTATTATAAGATCTTGAGAAATAGTATAAACTGAGAAGAACACATACTTTTGTGGTTACGAGGGGGAGAGGGAGGGAGGGTGGGAGAGGGTTTTTTACTGATGAATTAGTAGATAAGAACTGCTTTAGGTGAAAGGAAGGACAGTACTCAATACATGGAAGGTCAGCCCAACTGGACTGGACCAAAAGCAAAGAAGTTTCCTGGATAAACTGAATGCTTCAAAGGTCAGCGGAGCAAGGGCGGGGCTTTGGGGACCATGGTTTAAGGGGACTTCTAAGTCAACTGGCAAAATAATTCTATTATGAAAACGTTCTGCATCCCACTTTGAAATGTGGCGTCTGGGGTCTTAAATGCTAACAAGCAGCCATCTAAGATGCATCAATTGGTCTCAACCCACCTGGATCAAAGGAGAATGAAGAACACCAAGGTCACACGATAACTAAGAGCCCAAGAGACAGAAAGGGCCAAATGAACCGGAGACCTACATCATCCTGAAACCAGAAGAACTAGTTGGTGCCTGGCCACAATCGATGACTGCCCTGACAGGGAGCACAACAGAGAACCCCTGAGGGAGCAGGAGATCAGTGGGATACAGACCCCAAATTCTCACAAAAAGACCATACATAATGATCTGACCGAGACTGGAGGAATCCTGGTGGTCATGGTCCCCAAACCTTCTGTTGGCCCAGGACAGGAACCATTCCCGAAGACAACTCATCAGACATGAAAGGGACTGGATAGTGGGTAGGAGAGAGATGCTGATGAAGAGTGAGCTAATTATATCAGGTGGACACTTGAGACTGTATTGGCATCTCCTGCCCGGAGGGGGGATGGGAGGATAGAGAGAGTTGATAGCTGGCAAAATTGTCACGAGAGACTGGAAGGGCTCACTCATTAGGGGGAGAGCAAGTGGGAATACGGAGTAAGATTTATATAAACTTATATGTGACAGTCTGACTTGATTTGTAAACGTTCACTTGAAGCTCAACAAAAGTTAAAAAAAAAAAAAAAAAAAAGACTTCACCAAAAGAGTAAAAAGAGAACCTACAGATTGGGAAAAAAATTTTGGCTATTACAAAGGAGACAAAGGCCTAATCTCTAAAATCTGCAAGAAAATCCAATACCTCTACAACAAAAAGACAAATAATCCAATTGAAAAATGGGGAAAGGAAATGAACAGGCACTTCACCAAAGAAGACATTCAAGTGGCCAACAGACACATGAGGAAACAGACGCATGAGGAAATGCTCACAATCACTAGCCATTAGAGAAATGCAAATCAAAACCACAATGAGATACCATCTCACCCCGGCATTACTGGCACAAAAAAAAAAAAAAGGAAATAACAAGTGTTGGAGAGGCAGTGGGGAGATTGGAACTCTTATGCACTGCTGGTGGGAATGCAAAATGCTACAACCATTTTGGAAAATGATACGGTGCTTCCTGAGAAAGTTAGAAATAGAAATAGCATATAATCCAGCAATCCCACTCCTAGGAATATATCCTAGAGAAATAAGAGCCATCACACGAATAGACATATGCACACCCATGTTCATAGCAGCATTGTTCACAGTAAACCTAGATACCCATCAACAGATGAATGGATAAACTATGGTGCATACACACAATGGAGTATTACACAACGATAAAGAACAATGATGAATCTGTGAAGCATCTCATAACTTGGATGAATCTGGAAAGCATTATGCTGAGTGAAATAAATCAATCACAGAAGGACAAATATTGTTTGAGACCACTACTGTAAAAACTCATGAAAAGGTTTACACACAAAAGAAACAATCTTTGACAGTTATGAAGGAGGGCAGGGGTGGGGGTGGAAAAACACTAAATAGACAATAGATAAGTAGTAACTTTGGTGAAGGGTAAGACAGTACACAATACTGGGGAAGCCAGCACAACTTGTCCAAGGAAGGTCGTGGAAGCTCCATAGACACATCCAAACTCCCTGAGGGACAGAATTGCTGGGCTGAGGGCTGTGGGGACCATGGTCTCAGGGAACATCTAGCTCAGTTGGCATAGCATGGTTTATAAAGTAAATGCTCTACATTCTACTTTGGTGAGTAGTGTCTGGGGTCTTAAAAGCCTGTGAACTGCTGTCTAAGATACTCCATTGGTCTTGCCCCTTCAGGAGCAAGGGAGAATGAAGAAAACTAAAGATACAAGGGAAAGATTAGTCCAAAGGACTAATGGACCGTATCTACCACAGTCTCCACCAGACTGAGTTCAATACAAGTTGATGGTGCCCGGCTACCACCACTGACTGTTCTGACAGGGATCACAATAGAGGGTCCCGGACAGAGCTGAAGAAAAATGTAGAATGAAATTCTAACACACAAAAAAGGCCAGACTCACTGGCCTGATAGAGACTGGAGAAACCATAAGAATATGGTCCTGGGCTCCCTTTTAGCTCAGTAATGAAGTCACTTCTGAGGTTCACCCTTCAGTCAAAGATTAGACAGGCCCATAAAACAAAACGAGACTAAAGGAACACACCAGCCCAGGGGCAGGGACTAGAAGGCAGGAGGGGACTGGAAAGCTGGTAATAGGGAACTCAAGGTCGAGAATGGAGAGTGTTGACATGTCATGTTTTAACCAATATCATAGAACAATATGTGTACTAACTGTTTAATGAGAAGCTAGTTGTGTAAATCTTCATCTAAAGTATAATAAAAAACAAAACAAGATGAAACAAAAACCTGTTTTCTTTGCTTGGCTTCTTGCCCCACAGTGTTGTGTTAAAAACTATTTCCTTTGCTCGGCTTCTTCCCACCTACCCCTCCAAGCTTTGCAGTTGAATCCTGCTTTTGCTTGGAGGTTATATGTAAACCCCATTGGGTCTGTGTGGTATGATTAAGAATGTTGCTGATGTGACTTGTATGAACTCGCTACTTGTAAACCCCTTAAAAGTAACACTTCTTGCTTTTGAGGAGCAGTCTTGGTGGCAGCAGCTCAGACTGACTCCTTTTCATTGCACAATGAAATAAAGGTGTCTTTCCTGTTCTTCCACCTTGGTCTCTCATTTATTGGCTTATAGGAGTTACACCGAGCAATAACCTGGGCTTTCCACCCAGTAAGACGGGTACTTCTGTAGTGTAAGAATTTTTAACAGTACATTTCCTGTCTCCGACTCTTGCCTGCTTTGTGATTATTGCCATATAGTTTACTTCCACATATGTTATAAACCCTGCAATATATTGTTGTTTTTGATTTAAACAATTATCTTGGGAATGAGTAAAAAGTTTTTTGTACTTACCCATATATTTACCATTTTCTGTGTTTTTTATTTCCTTGTGTAGATCCATTGGTATCATTTTCCTCCTGCCTGAACCAAACTACCTTTAATAATTTTTGAATTCAGGTTTGCTGGAGTTGAATTTTCTCAGCTTTTATTTGTCTGAAAACGAACTTGCCTTTATTTTTTTAAAGATTTTTTATTGGGTATAGATTGCTGTTCTACCCTCACCCTGACCACAGGGCTTTGAAGAATGTCATTTGATTGTTTTCTGGCTTGATAATTTCTAAATGAGATCTGGTGAAGAGTCTGTAGTAATCCTTAGCTTTGTTTTTCTGTTATGAAATAAGGTTTTTTTTTTTTTTCTGGCTCAAGAGTTTCTCTTTAACACTGGTTTCTAGCAATTTGTTTTCTTGAAATGGTGTGACTTTTCTGTTTATCCTTGAGTTTCTTAGAATTATGCATTTATATTTTTCATCAAATTTGGAAAAATTCCAGGCATTATTTCTTTGAACATTTTTCTTGTACCCCGCCTTCCTTTTGGCACTCTGATTACACATGTTTTAGACTGCTTCATATCATCCCACAAGTCATTGAGTTTTTGTTCTCCTTATAGTCCTTTTATCTTGTCTGTTCTTCATTTTGGATAGTTCTTTTGTTGGTTCTTAAGATCGCTAGTTATCTATCTGTTCATTAGTTTTTTATCTGTCAATCTCATCCAGTGAGTTTTTAATTACAGGTATTGTATTCTTCATAATTAGAATTTCATTTGGCCCTTTTAAAAATATTTTATATTTCTTCATTTAGATGAAATCTTTATTAGGAGGAGGTGGGGCCAAGATGGCAGAGTAGTCAGATGCTTCTGGTGGTCCCTCTTACAGCAAAGACCTGAAAAAACAAGTGAATCAATTATATATGATAAGCTTGGAACCCTGAACATCAAAGGCAAAGTTAAGAAATTGGACTGAGCAGCAGGGAGAGGGAGAGACAGTTCAGAAGCAGCCAAGAGTTGTCAGATCTGGCTTGGCAGGAATTGGTGCCCCAAGCCCCGATCTCTGGGCACGACCACAGCGGGGCTGGTGGTAGTGTGCTGGGTGCAGTTTTCTCAGTCACAGAGATCAAGTGGCAGAATCTACTCATGCCTCAGGAATCAGTGAAGAACGGCGCTCTCGACAAAAGTTAAGTGCTGTGTCACATGGATCTAAAAACACCCTGTTGAAAGAATTCTCTCCCATATATCTGATCCCTCCTCTCTGCTCCAGTCCCCAAGCCAGTTTTCAGTGGCAGTCAATTTCCCTGGGCCTGAGATAGGTTCTGCCGCAAATTCTCAGCCATTCTTCCGGCCTTGGAGAAGGAACAAATTAATAAATGGGGAAAAAATAATCTGCCAGCTCCCCTAATCTGGGAACTTAGAGCGGAAGTAGCTTCTGTCCAGGCACAAGCAGTCCACAGACTTTGAATGCCTTTCACTCCTGCATGGACCCGTGTGATCCCATTTCAGTTTCTGGTTCTTTGTTGTTACACTGCAAGAGTGTATGTGCCTGAGGTCTGATTTTAACTGTTTCAGCTGTATGATGGAATGGGGAGTTTTTGACATTTGACACTGCTCTGCCTGTTAAGCAGGGTCCTCACCTACCCACATCAGGGACCTGAGGACTAGTGGCACCACCCATACCACCTGCAACAGGGGTCCAAGTATAAATGGTGCCTCCTAGTCCCTACAGTTAAAAGCAGTGGGTGCCTATGGCATGGCTGCAGAGCCCACTCACCTGTGTGCTCTATAGAGTACAGGAATCTCTTCCTCACAGATACTCAGGGGAAGGTTGTCAGCCCCCTGCCTTGCTCAGAGTGTGACTCTTGCTGCAGCAAGATACCTGTGCCTACACCAATCGCTCCTGCTTCTCTAAGTCTGTAGGTGAGAGCCTGCACCACACACTTGGTGACTAACTACCTGGACACCTGAGCTGAATCCACACAAGGTGAATGAACTCCTAGACTCATATACCTGGTGACAGCTCTAGCCATCTGGTGACAGGACATTACAGTTTCAAAGGCTCCAATAATCAAGCTAGCTCACTCCAGCAGCCTATTTGGGTATATCAAAACAAAACAAAGCAAGAAGCTAGGATACAGTAAGCAAACATAAAATAAATTAATTCAATAACTTAGAGATGGCTCAGAGACAACAGTCAATATCAAATCACATAAAGAAGCAGACCATGATTGCTTCAACAAGCTCCCAAAACAAAGAATCAAGGAGTCTTCCAGATGAAGATGCATTCCTGGAATTACCAGAGGTAGAATACAAAAGATTAATATACAGAACTCTTCAAGATATCAGGGAGGAGATCAGGCAAAAATGCAGAACAAGCCAAGGAACACACAGATAAAGCAATTGAGGATATTAAGAAGGTTATTGTCTTAGTCATCTAGTGCTGCTATAACAGAAATACCACAAGTGGATGGCTTTAACAAAGAGAAATTTATTCTCTCACAGTCAAGTGGGCTACAAGTACAAATTCAGGATGTCAGATCTCTGTCGGCTCTAGAGGAAGCTCATTGTGATGCATCAGTCTTCCCTTGGTCTGGGAGCATCTCAGCACAGGAACCTCAGGTCCAAAGGACTTGCTCTGCCCCCGGCACTGCTTTCTTGGTGGTATGAGGTCCCCAATTCTCTGCTTACTTCTCTTTCCTTTTATCTCTTGAGAGATAAAAGATGGTGCAGGCCACACCCCAGGGAAACTCCCTTTATATTGGATCACTCTTACCAGCTCACATCATGGTAAGGGTGTTAAAATCCCACCCCAATACTTTTTAACATAAAATTGCAATCACAAAATGGAGGACAACCACAGAATACTGGGAACCACGGCCTAACCATGATTTTTGGCAGGGGACATAATTCAGTCCATGACAGTTATTCAAGAACATAACGAAAAATTTAATAGGCTGCAAGAATTCATAGAGAGACAGCAATCAGAAATTCAGAAGATTAACAATAAAATTTTAGAATTAGACGACTCAATAGAAAGGCAGAGGAGAAGAATTGAGGAAATGGAAGTCAGAATTAGTGAGACTGAAGACAAAACACTTGGCACCAATATATTGGAAGAAAAATCAGATGAAAGGATTAAAAGAAAAAAAAAAGAAGAAACCCTAAGAATCATGTGGGACTCTATAAAGAGAAATAAGCTACGAGTGACTGGAGTACCAGAACAGGGAGGGAAAACAGAAAATACAGAGAGAATTGTTGGCAGAAAACTTCCCTGATAATGTGAAACATGAGAAGATATCTATCCAAGATGCTCATCAAACCTCACACAAGGTAGATCCCAAAAGAAAGTCACCAAGACATAATCAAACTTGCCAAAACCAAAGATGAAGAGAGAATTTTAAGAGCGGCTTAGGGATAAATGAAAAATCACCTACAAAGGAGAGTCAATAAGAAGAAGCTCGGACTACTCAGCAGAAACCATGCAGGCAAGAGGGCAATGGGATGACATATATAAAGCCTTGAAGGAAAAAAATTGCCAGCCCAGAATCCTATATCCAGCAAAACTGTCCATCAAATATGAAAGCAAAATTAGGACATTTCCAGATAAACAGAAGTTTAGGGAATTTGCAAAAATCAAGCCAAAACTACAAGAAATACTAAAGGAAGTTCTTTGTTTAGAAAATCAATAATATCAGATATCAACCCAACACTAGAAGACAGGACAGAGCAACCAGATATCAACCCAGATAGGGAAATCACAAAAATAAATTAAGATAAAAAACAGCTTAAAACAGGGAAACAGAGACCTCATTATGTAAAAGAAGACAACATTAAATCAATAAACAGGGACTAAAAATATAGTCATAGATCTTTCATACAGAGAGGAAGTTAAGGCAATGGTTTAAACTTAGAAAAATAGGGGTAAATATTAAGGTAACCACAAAGGAGACTAACAATCCCACACATCAAAATAAATGAAATGTTTATTAGATCAAATTTGCCAATAGTGTTCTTACAATCTTTTATAGCCTCATTGATTTTTTTGTTTACTTATCCTATAAATTACTGAGAGAAATGTGTTAAAATCTGTCACTTCAATTGTGAATATATCTATTTCTCTTAGTTCTGTCAATTTTCACATCGTTCTGTTGATTTTTGCTTTGTTTTTGAAGGATATGTCACTGGATGTAGAATTGTAGATTATTTTCTTTCAGCACTTTAAAGATAGAAGTCCATTGTCTTTTTTACTTTCATTGTTTCTGTTAAGAAGACAGTTTTCTGACAATTGTTGCATCTTTGAAGGCAATCTTTTTTTCCTTTGACTCTTTATACTTGGTTTTTAGAATTTTTGTTGATGTACCTGGATGTCAATTTCTTTTCATTACCCTGTGTTTTAGTCATCTAGTGCTGCTATAACAGAAAAACTACAAGTGGATGGCTTTAACAAAGAGAAATTTATTTCTTCACAATAAAATAGGCTGAAGTCCAAATTCAGGGCATCAGCTCCAGGGGAAGGCTTTCTCTCTCTGTTGGCCTTCTCATCAGTCTTGCCCTGGACTAGGAGTTTCTCCACCGAGGGACCCTGGGTCCAACGGAAACGCTCTGCGCCCAGCACTGCTTTCTTAGTGGTATGAGGTCCCCCCTCTCTGCTCACTTCCCTTTCCTTTTTATCTCTTGAGGGATAAAAGGTAGTTTAGGCTACATTCCAGGGAAACTCCTTTTACATTGGATCAGGGATGTGACCTTAGTAAGGGTGTTACAAGCCCACCCTAATCCTCTTTAACATAAAATTACAATCACAAAATGGAGGACAACCACACAACACTGGGAATCATGGCCTAAGCAAGTTGACACATATCTTGGGGAAACACAGTTCAATCCCTGACACCCTGTTAGAGTTCTTAGAGGGCCTGATGAATCTTTGGCTTAATGTGTTTGATTAGTTTGGGAAAATTTTTAGCCATCATCTCTTCAAATATGGCTTCTGTCCCATTTTCTCTCCCCTCTCCTTCTGACGGAAATCCTGGTGGCATATTTGGTAAGTGCTATGGCTGCTAGCCAAAAGATTGGTAGTTCAAATCCACCAGATGCTCCTTGGAAACTCTATGGGGCAGTTCTACTCTGTCTTGTAGGGCCACTATGAGTCAGAATCGACTATATGACAGTGGGTTTGGGGTTGGTTTTCTCCTTCTCACCTCTTTTCCAGTTCTCTTGCTTTCAGCTGTGTCTAATATGCTGTGGAACATCATCCATTGGCTTCTTAATTTCAATTGTATTTTTAGCCTTAGAATTTTAGTCCTTACATTGAGTTCGGAAACGCTGGTGGTGTAGTGGTTAAGTGCTACAGCTGCTAACCCAAAGGTTGGCAGTTCAAATTTGCCAGGTGCTCCTTGGAAATTCTATGGGGGCAGTTCTACTCTGTCCTAGAGGGTCGCTATGAGTCGGAATCGACTTGATGGCACTGGGTTTGGTTTTTCGGTACATTGAGTTCTGTTTAAAATAATTTTTATTTGTCTACTGAAAAATCTTGAGATTGTGTTTTATCCCCCTGATCGTGGTCAGCACGTGTCTGTTAACTTCATTGTCTGAAGCTCCTATAGTTCTGTTTCTAATGTCTTTTGGTTTTGGTGCTTTTTGTTCATTATCTTGTTTGATTACTTTTTGTGTGGTAGGTGTTGCATTTGCAAAATGATTTGTTGAAATAATTTGAAGGTTGGGATCTCCCAAAGGGAATTTTCATTTGCTTCTGTTGTTGGCTGGGGTACTGCACTCAGGGGTGTTCTCCAGGTGAGTGGTACCCACGTTACCCTGGCTCACTGCTCTTCCTCCCAGGGTGCCGCTCGACAGGACCTTTTCCACAGGGAAGGGGGACCCACCAGTTGCTTCCTCTTTGTGTTCCTCCATACCCTGAACTGATAATTCTTTACCATCTTTTTACCACTATGATGTCTTCAAGCAGATGGTGTTTATATTTTGTCCAGATTTTCTATTTATCCTCAGTGTGAGGGCTGGTTCAGATTACTTAAAAACTCATTGCTGTTGAGTCAATTCTGGCTCATAGTGACCCTATAGGACAGAGTAGAACTGCCCCACAGGGTTTCCAAGGCTGTAATCTTTATGAAAGCAGATTGCCACATCTTTCTCTTGCGGAGTGGCTGGTGGATTTGATCCACTGAACTTGTGGTTAACAGCTGAGTGCTTAACCACTGTGCCACCAGGGCTCCTCTTCAGATTATTTACTCTGCCATTAGTGGAAGCAGAAATGCCATCTTAACCAACTTTTGAGATTCTGTTGTAGCCCCAAATGGCCTTTTAACGCTTTTTATGGTACCTGAGGTTTTGGCAAATAAGAGGTTGCAAACGGGCTGGCAGACTGTGGTCTGCAGAGGTGTTTTCTTTATCCCCACACAGTGTTTCAACTTTCTTGACTTTGGATGCCTTGATGGGCATGTGCTCTTCTGCCTCCCAGGCTCTGACATCCCTGAGCTTCACGGGTGTTGTCAGACGTTTGTGTCCAGGGTTAGCTAGATGAGGGAGTAGTAGATATACGGTGAGTGGCTGTGGGAAAGTCAAGGATCCTTGAACTTTGTCAACATGGAGGATGGTCATCTTTCCATTCCAAAGCTGTTGCTTCTCATCCTCATCAGAGACTACAGTGGGGATTTAGAATGACAGTCTCATAGACATCTGGAAACTCAGGGAAGGAATCATTTTTGTGTGATGGTTCTGGTTAAAAATCACAGATATCTGGGGGTCTGACAAACAGTAGATTCCCAGTGACTTAGCAAAATCTAATCTTTCACATGTGGAAAGGGATGAGCTGTTTGGATGGGAAGGTGTCTTAAAAGGCTCTTATGACATTGTATTGGAACTGACCCCAGACACTAATGAAAGAGTAATCCTCCCCAAATCACCCAAAACCTAGTAATCCCCAGGGATGCATATTGGTGATTAAAAAAGAAAGGCATGACAGCTGTCTTTTTGTTCAGTTTAATTATGACCAGGTACCTGGGTGGGTGTTAATTTCCTGGTGATGCTGGGGGTGGATGGAGAAAGGTGTTAGGTTTCTGCAGGCGGCAGGGACTGAATGTGCAGACGTGGACTTGGCCTGGTGTGTGCTCGTGAGCTCAGGTTGCATGGCTTTCAGTTTCTGCCCTTAAAGTCCAAGACATAGGCCAGTGTGTGCCAGAGGACACAGCAGTGCAGTCAGGTGTCAAGTAGGTCACACTCCTAATTAATAGCTCAGTACCTGCTGTCCCTGCCCCCCCGCAGCCAGCAGGAGAGCAGCTGCTGGGCCTGTGAGATAGACCTTGATTAAGTTGTCAGGCAGAAGAGGAGCGTTCAGCCCTCCTAATCCCATCAGCATCATCCAAAGCCAGAGGTCAGGGATCTGGGCACCTGCTTTGCCCAGTTACAGTTCAGCACATTCACTTTCATAGACACGCCCTGTGAATTAACGCCCTTGCTTATGGTGAATGAGGCCCCTGCGGGGCATGAATGGTTTGTACTTGACTACTAACCTAAAGGTTGGTGGTTCAAACACACACAGTGGCACTGTGGAAGATTACAGTCAAGAAAGCCCTAGGGAGCAGTTCTACTCTGTAACATACGGGGTCACCATGAGTTGGATTCGGCTTGATGGCAATGTTTGTTTTTATGGTGAATATGTGCATCATTCCTCCTGACCTTCTCTTGTGTCCTCTGTCCTGGAGAATGGTCCTGCAATCTGCACAGTTATCCAGCCACATGCCTAAGCATCATCCTAGATGCCTTCTCCCTTAACAGCCATATGCAGTGGTGACAAAGTCCTGTGGATTCTACCTTCTAAGCATCTTTCGCCTATACTCTGTTCTCTTCTTCCCTATTACACGGCCTTGTTCAGCTCCTCAGCTCCCCTCTCAAGGATTTCTAGAGCAGCCTTCCTTCCTGCCTGCAGTCACATTGCCTTCCTGTCCAGCTTCCATGCTGCCTCCAAAGCAGTCTTGCTGAAATGCAAATCTGATCAAGTTGTTTAAACCAAAAAACCAAATGAGTTGCTGTCAAGTTGACACCAACTCATGATGACCCCATGTGTGTCAGAGGAGAACTGTGCTCCATACGGTTTTCATGGCTGATTTTTTGGAAGTAGATCACCAGACTTTCCTTCTAGGTGCCTCTCGTTGGACTCTAACTTCCAACCTTTCAGTTGCAGCTGAGTCTGTTAAGCATCGTGCCACCCAGGGACTACAGCATAAAGTAAGCGCTCGTTAATGTAGGTTGAATGGATGAGTGAAATGATGCCAGAGAACTCACACCCATCCTTGTCTTGAGCCCCATTTATAAAACCAGAAGATGTTTTAGAGATTTTACTTAAGTTTCTTAAAGATCTCTTTTCAGCTCTCTCTAGCACATGAAGAAAAGAGAGAAAAGAGATGCAGAGAAGTTAATCGCCCACGGGCACAGGGTTATTCGTAATAGAGTCTAGAACCCATTTCATTGTTTTGCTCCCGCCCATGGACCTCAACATTTCAGATTCCTCCTGACAAGTTGGCCCACCATGGGGAAGGTGCGTATGTACGTACAGGCACTGTTGCGGAGTGAATTGTGTCCTCCCAAAATATGTGTTGAGTTCTGGCCCTTGTGCTTGTGGTTGTAATTCCTTTTGGAAATAGCATTTTCTTTGTTACGTTAGTTAGACTACACCAAAGTAGGTTGGGTTCTAAATCTAGCTTATAAAAAGAGCAGGTTGGACCCATAGACACGTACACATGGGAGGATACAGATGCCTGTGAGGATCCCTCTACAAGGATTGCTAAGGAACCAAGGAACGCCAGGCACTGCTGACAAGGGAGGAGTCAACACAGCTGAGACTCTGGATGGACTTTTAGCCTCCAGAACTGTGAGAAAACAAATATGTTTCTTAAAGCCACCCACTGGTGGTGTTTCTGTTACAGCAGCACTAGGAGACTAAGACCTCAGACTGAGGGGCAGAGTCCCAGGAGCCTGGAGTTTTCGCCCTGGCTCCTGGGTTCGATGGCTCTGCCAGTCACTTTCTGGAGTTCTCCGTGTAAACTTAAAAAGGCACCAGATGTTTGCATGAGTAGTCAGACTTCTGTAACATCAGAACTCAGTTGGTTAGTGTGAGAATCAGACATGCTTCAGCAGGGGAGAAGTAGTTCTAGCCTGTTGGTCTTTCTTGAGGCTTTAACAAACGAAGGCTTTCCTGCTTATTCTCCTTTTCCTGGAAGACTTCGGCCAGGCACTGCTTTTAAGAGGCTTATAAGTGAAAATCTATATGTACATCCAAAATTCTTAGGGGACCGTAACTGTACACAAGGGGTCTTTGTTTTACTTTTTTATTTTTTTCAGTTGCTCTCAAGTTGATTCTGACTCATGGTGACACCACGTGTGCAGAGTAGAACTGCCCCATAAGGTTTCAAGGCTGTGACCTTTCAGAAGCAGATCGCTGGACCTGTCTTCTGAGGCCTCTCTGGGTAGGTTCACACCGCCAACTTTTTGACTAGAAGTCAAGCGCTTAATCTTAGAATTCACAATAGGATTACTTACATAGCAAGTTTCCTTGTCACACTTAATATATGAAGAGAATTTTGGCAACTAGTATTACCTCAAGGTACAACTGTTGTATAGGCAGGTATTTGTGTCTTACTGAGGAATCGGGGGAAGCGCTCGCAGACAGCCCAAGCCTATTAGGAAATGCTGGTGGAAAGTTGGAGCTGCAGTTAAGCCAGGGGGCAGGTAGGGTTTGTGGACATGGCATGAGGTGATGTTGAGCAGCATGGAGTTGTTCCTGATCTCTGGAGAGTTCGCAGAGGGTCCAGAATTTTAAGGTGCTCAGAGTTTTTGCATGACATTTCAATTCCTGCGTCTCCACCCTGACGTGAAATCTCCGTGGCAGAACCTCTTCATAGACTTGGCTAGTTGGTGTGTTTTAAATTGATGGACTGTTCTCGGTAATGTGTGTGCACGTGTGTGTGTGAGAGAGAAAATGAGTGTGTGTGTGAGAAAGAGTGTAAATGAGTGTGTTCGTGAGACAGACACAGAGAGAGAGGGTGTGTGTGCGCTTGTATTTGTTTTATTTGACCTGACACTTTGTTGAGAGTGTAGTATTCTCAGAATCTGGGAAAAAGCATATGACATTTTACTTCTTAAATATAATAGTCTCAGTTTATTATTTATCATTATTATTTTTGTGTTTTTAGATTTCTAAATGGAAAGCTGTTTTTCATCAAAATTCCTTTGGGCTACCTCAGAGATCCTGGAATTGGGTTAATACAAGCTTTTACCAAATGTTTAAAAAATTATTTTGAAACATTAGTCTTCTTTCAAAAATACCTCCATAAATATTGTGATGCCTCTAAAAGCATGTAATTACATAAACACAATTTGTTTTTCTTAATAAATATCGGTTTTACCTCATTACATCTTTGACATATTAAACAATCAACCAAGCAATAATTATAGAGGCTCCACTATGTGCCAGAAGCTATGTTTTATGGTTAGAAGTGGCATGGGCTTATGCTATCGGAGGCATAATAATGGAGTGATTTAACCCTAAGGTGAAAACATGTGGCCTCATCTCCCAATATTGGGTAGATGATACTGAATCATGTGTCGCCTAAGATTTGGCTCCGAGTTTCAGGCAAGTGTAGTGCTGCACAGATACTGGGAGGGAAAAAAATGAAAAATTTGTTTCCTGAGAAGATCAGCTAGAATCCCTGCTTATAAAACATGCCTGAACATAAATATGAGGCTTGTAGAAAATAATCGAGAAAGCAGTAACCCACTGTAATAGAGCCAAGTATCATATTATGCGTGGGGAAGATGAGGCTTTCATGAGGTCTTATAAACATTAAAAAAAAAAAAAAAGGTCCCTTTCTAGCAAGTAAAATCACAGCAATCGTAGTAGCACCCTCAGTACTTTTCAGAGGGAATGCATTAGAGCCTGGATTGTCAGTTGGGAAATCCCTTAGCCACCATTTAGCCCATGGCTTTTGAACTGTGTTTTTACATGTATGTATTTTAAAACACAAGTCCACTCCCCTTGCCCCCTTTTTTTCCTAAGAAACTTCCATGGCAGCACAGCACATATATACATAACACACAGAGAAGCATTTCTGAGGCTGAAGGATGTCCAGTGTGATGGGGGAGGCTGGCTCCCTGTTAGTCATCCCAGCCCTACCTGGGAACTGAGCACCACTGGTGAGGAAGTCTTCTTCCTGCTTCCCTGAAGGTGAAGTGATGTGTACACTGGGATGATCCGTGTCCAAGGTGAGCCTAATGGGGTGTGAGGATCATTTTTTTTCTAACTCTTCTCTTGGGTCACCATTTATTGGACAATCACTCTTTCCCCTCTTACCTAGTTTTTTATCTGTAATTTGGTGATAATGTGATTATCCTAATTTTCTAATTATCCTAATTAAAATACTAAATGCATAAATTCCTGGAGATAAAAGGGTTAAAAATCAAGCCAGTCTGTTTGGACTATAAATTGGCACCCAGCCTTTGGACTGAGAAGGACCCAGGTTGAAATGGCTTTACCATTTACCTGGCATGTGACAGGGCAAAATATAGTCCCTACAGCCTCAGTGCTCTCCTCATTTAAAAACAAAACAAACAACACCAACAACGCTCCTTGAAGGGCTGTGAATATTGTATGAGATCATGTCTATAAAACATGGAATCCAGTCCCTGGTCCACAGGGAGCATTCAGGGTAACAGAGGTCAAGAAGGTGAGCTCTGGGCTGCTACTCCTTGGGCTCAACCACTGGCCTTCCCGTGCGTTAACTGCGTGACCAGTGCAAAGTACTTCACCGCTCTGAGCTTCGGTTTTCTCACCTCTAGAACAGATGTAATTACAGCACTTACCTTATAGGATTGTTCTACGGGTTAAATAAGATGATGTGTGTGAAGTACTTGGCACAGTTTTATTCTTGTCAATTAGAACTACTTCCAAAAATACAGTGTAAGAAAATATCATGGCTGTTTCCAAGAATTTATTGTCCAGAATTTTTATCTAATTGTTTAAAATTATAGAAAATGGAGAAACAGTAAGTGCATAAGGACAGTTGGTTAAATAGACCATGACACACTTCTAAGTTGGCATATTTTGCAATCAAAATGACAATGTAGGAAATTATTTGATAACCTGGGCAAATATTCTTTATGTATTACTAAATTTAAAAAGTCAGCTTGCAAAATAACAATCTGACTAGCACTTATTTTACTCCAATGATTAAAAATTTATTACAAGAACAAACAAAAAAACCCACCTTCATCTGCAGTCCTGTCCAGAGGCAGCTGCTCTCCTTTTTTTGCTGTGACTTCTGCCACTTGTCACCAGGTTTCTAAAGTTAGACTACTGCTCTTTCTGGATTTTTAAATTTTAGACATTATTTACTGACTTCCTACTGTGGAAGATGAGACTTCAGTACCCATCTTTCCTCCACAATGCAAGTCCCTCCTCCTCTCATCTTCGTAATATAGTTATATCAGTTTCTTAAAAACCAATACTCAATTTTTATAATTCTTACAATTCATTTTTACAACTATGTTTTCTCAGTTACCAAAACCAAAACCAAACTCACTGCTGTTGAGTCAATTCCGACTCATAGCGACCCTACAGGACAGAGTAGAACTGCCCCGTAGAGTTTCCAAGGAGTGCCTGGTGGATTAGGAGTGCTTGGTGGATTTGAACTGCTGACCTCTTGGTTAGCAGCCCTAGCACTTAATCACTATGCCACCAGGGTTTCCTTTTCTCAGTTGGGCTATAGTATACTATGACTACATTTCTTAGACAACTTGTTTTTTTCTCTTGTAGTTCATAGTTGCTTCAGTTTTTTTTTTTCATTTATTTTCTTAAAAAAATTTTTTTAAAAATGTACTTTGGATGAAGGTTTACAGAGCTAATTAGTTTCTCAATAAACAATACACATTTTGTTTTGTGACATTGGTTGCCAACCCTGAGACATGTCAACACTCTCCCCTTCTGGACCTTGGGTTCCCCACTGCCAGTTTTCCTGTTCCCTCCTGCCTTCTCATCCCTGCCTCTGAGCTGGTATGCCCCTTTAGTCTTGTTTTGTTTTATGGGCCTGTCTAACCCTGGGCTGAAGGGTGAGCCTTGGGAATTACTTCAGTAGTGAGCTGTAACGGTGTCCGGAGGCCATACTCTCGGGTTTCATTCATGTTCTTGATTGTCTGTATGTACCATAGCAGGCAGAACTCTAAGATGGTCCCCGAGGTTACCTCCCCACAGTGCACACACTCTGTGCAGTCCCCTCCCCCTGTTCTGGCAGGACCCCTGAAAATGTCGGGATATCATTCCCATGGTTATGTTACATTATATGACAAGAGGGATTTTTCGTTTTTAAAAATAATTTTTATTGTGCTTTAAGTGAAAGTTTACAAATCAAGTTACTCTCTCACAAAAACACATGTATGCCTTGCTAAGCACTCCCAATTACTCTCCCCCTAATGAGACAGCCTGCTCTCTCCCTCCACTCTCTCTTTTCGTGTCCTTTTCGCCAGCTTCTAACCCCCTCCGCCCTCTCATCTCCCCTCCAGGCAGGAGATGCCAACACAGTCTCAAGTGTCCACCTGATCCAAGAAGCTCACTCCTCACCAGCATCCCTCTCCAACCAATTGTCCAGTCCAATCCATGTCTGAGAGTTGACTTCGGGAGTGGTTCCTGTCCTGGGCCAACAGAAGGTCTGGGGACCATGAACACCGGGGTCCTTCTAGTCTCAGTCAGACCATTAAGTCTGGTCTTTTTATGAGAATTTGGGGTCTGCATCCCACTGCGCTCCTGCTCCCTCAGGGGTTCTCTGTTGTGTTCCCTGTCAGGGCAGTCATCGGTTGTAGCCCAGCACCATCTAGTTCTTCTGGTCTCAGGACTATGTAGTCGCTGGTTCATGTGCCCCTTTCTGTCTCTTGGGCTCGTAATCACCTTGTGTCCTTGGTATACTTCATTCTCCTTTGATCCAGGTGGGTTGAGACCAACTGTTGCATCTTCAATGGCTGCTTGCTAGCATTTAAGACCCCAGACATCTTTCTTCAAAGTGGGATGCAGAAGGTTTTGTTAATAGATTTTATTATGCCAATTGACTTAGATATCCCCTGAAACCATGGTCCCCAGATACCTGCCCCTGCTATGCTGGCCTTCGAAGCATTCAGTTTATTCAGGAAATTTCTTTGCTTTTGGTTTAGTCCAATTGTGCTGACCTCCTCTGTATTGTGCGCTCTCTTTCCCTTCACCTAAAGTAGTTCTTATCTACTATCTAATTAGTGAATAGCCCTCTCCCACCCTCCCTCCCTCCCCTCTCTCCTAACCACAAAAGAATGTTTTCTTCTCAGTTTAAACTATTTCTCAAGTTCTTATAATAGTGATCTTATACAATATTTGTCCTTTTGCAACTGACTAATTTCACTCAGCATAATGCCTTCCAGGTTCCTCCATTTTATGAAATGTTTCACAGATTCCTCACTGTTCTTTATCGATGCGTAGTATTCCATTGTGTGAATATACCATAATTTATTTAACCATTCATCCGTTGATGGGCACCTTGGTTGCTTCCATGTTTTTGCTATATTTTAAACAGTGCTGCAATAAACATGGGTGTGCATATATCTGTTCATGTAAAGGCTCTTATTTCTCTAGGATATATTCCAAGGGATTGCTGGATTGTATGGTAGTTCTATTTATAGCTTTAAAAAAAAATAAATAAGGAAGCGCCAAATCGATTTCCAAAGTGGTTGTACCATTCGACATTCCCACTAGCAGAGTAGAAGTGTTCCAGTCCCTCCACAGCCTCTCCAACATTTATTATTTTGTGTTTTTTGGATTAATGCCAGCCTTGTTGGAGTGAGATGAAATCTCATTGTAGTTTTGATATGCATTTCTCTAATGGCTAATGATCGTGAGCATTTCCTCATATATCTGTTAGCTACCTGAATGTCTTCTTTAGTGAAGTGTCTATTCATATCTTTTGCCCGTTTTTTCATTAGGCTGTTTGTCTTTTTGAAGTTGAGTTTTTGCAGTGTCATGTAGATTTTAGAGATCAGGTGCTGATCAGAAATGTCATAGCTAAAAACTTTTTCCCTGTCTGTAGGTAGTCTTTTTACTCTTTTGGTGAAGTCTTTGGATGAGCATAAGTGTTCAATTTTTAGGAGCTCCCAGTTATCTAGTTTTTCTTCTACGTTCTTTATACTGTTTTCTATACTGTTTATGCCATTTATTAGGGCTCCTAATGTTGTCCCTATTTTTTCTTCCATGATCTTTATCGTTTTAGATTTTATATTTAGGTCTTTGATCCATTTTCAGTTAGTTTTTGTGTATGCAGTGAGGTATGGGTCTTGTTTCATTTTTTTGCGGATGGATATCCAGTTATGCCAGCACCATTTGTTAAAAACACTGCCGACAAAAGGAATTTTGTAGGTGTAATGAGTGTCCCTAATCAGTGAACTCTGAGTGAATATAAGGAAGATTATCCTGGGTGGGCCTGGCCTAATCAGGTGAGCCCTTACTAGAGACAAGAAGCAACAGATGCTGTCCTGCTGGCCTCAAGGAAGAAAGCAAGTGGCCAAGTTCTGAACAGCTGATGCAGTAGAGTGGCCTCTAGGAGCTGAGAACCTCAGTCCTATGACAGTGGGATTCTGTCAACAACCTGACAGGGCCTAGAAGAGAACCCTGAACCACGGACAAGATGGCAGCCCTGGCAACACTTTGATTTCAGCCGTGTAAGACTACGAGCAAGGAGCCCTGCTAAACTGTGCCTGGACTTCTGGCCACTGAGACTGTGAGGGAATAACAATTTGTTACTTTAAACTGCTAAATGTATGGTAATTTATCAGACAGCAGCAGAACACTAGTACATATACCTGTAACTAATTCAACTGCAAACTGTCCACCAAACCTATAAATGCCTCTCGACAAAGTCAAACACACCAAGTAATCTGTCATTCCATTTCCAAAAGTGAAACCCCTCTGTTAGCCTTCCAGCTCCTTCAGTGTGGGTGTTGGTTTTCCAGCCGTGCTGCATGGTTGTAGGATGGAGCCTGTAGCCGGTCTGGGGGCCGGTTAGTGTGATGCTGATAGGTGCCTGGAGAGCTGGATCAGTCTGGTTGTAGTTCCCCAGTGCAGAGGCCAGAAATGTATATGGATCAGACTTTGTTAGCCTGCAGAGACTGATGGTATTAAAGGAAGGCGCTCTATTCATAGAGAGTATCTGGCACTGGACCTGGTGATTGTACATTCTATTGTAATATATTGCATAGCCTCAAGATTGTCGGTGCCCAAGCCCTGAGGATGTGGTTCCTGGTACAGTTCATCTTCATGTGTGTGATGCTGCTCTCACTTTACATATGTAAGTGGGAACTGTTAGACTTAGGGCAGGTCTGGTGGAATCCTCCCTCACGGAAACTCATTGTCAATAACTGTGTCTACTGGTGAGAACTTTTTGAGACACAAAAGTTTACACTCTTGTCTGCTTTGAGGAACGTTGCTGCTCTTTCTGCTCTATTGCTCACTGTCTTCTGTATCTCTAAGTAAAACTTCTTTGGTTTATTCAAACATTCTCTGTTATGGATTGAATTGTGTCCCTCCAAAATATGTGTTGTAAATCCTAACTTCTACAGCTATGGTTGGAAACCCTGATGGTGTAGTGGTTAAGTGCTACGGCTGCTAGCCAAAAGGTTGGCAGTTTGAACCCACCAGGTGCTCCTTGGAAACTCTATGGGGCAGTTCTACTCTGTTGCTATGAGTCGTAATGGACTCAATAGCAACCGTTTTTTTTTTTTTTTAAATACCTGTGGTTATAATCCCATTTGGCAATAGCTTTTTTTTTGTTATGTTAATGGGGCAGTATTAATGCAGGGTGTATTTTAAGTCAACCTCTTTTGAGATATAAAAAGAGCAGATTAAGCAAGCAGAGATGGGGGAGATAGACCCTGGGCCACATGAAGGTCTCGACACTCTGAGTTTGGACTTCTAGCCTCCTAACTGTAAGAAAATACATTTGTGTTTGTTCAAGCTACTCGCTTATGGTATTTCTGACAACGCTAGATAACTAAGACATCCTCCATGTCTGGTGTCTTCATGAATCCCAGCCTTCCACTGACATTTGTCTGAACAATGGTTATACGGTTTCCGCCTGGGACTTTTTTCTCTTGTGTTGCATCCCATTTCATAGGCTTCATGTGTCGCTCTCTTTTCTTGGTTTACACCCTTATTTTGGTAAAGCACATTCTCCAGTAAGTTCTGAGAAAGAGTGCATGGAAGGTAGATCTGAAGATCGGAAAATGTCTTCATTCTGGTCTCACACTGGATAGCTTGGATAGGTATACTAAAAAAAAAAACAAACTATTCTACATTAATCAATTTCCATCAGATCTATGAAGGCACTACTCAATTTTCTTATAGCCTTTAGGGTTGCTCTTGAGAAGGCTGGTGGCATTATTATTTATGATTTTTTGTATATGACCTTTTTTTTCTAGAAGAGTTTTATGATTTTCTCTTTATCACCAGTGGTTAAAATTTCATGATGATGTACATGTCTTGGTGTAGATCTTTTTTCATTAATCATGCTAGGTTCTTAGTGGATCTTTCAGTCTGGAAAGATATGCTTCAACTCTGGGAAATTTTCTTGTATTATTTCTTAAAGACTCTCCACCCTTTATTGTCTCTGTTTCTTTTGGAACTCTTTGTTATTTTTTTATAATTTCTTAGAGATTTCTTTAACTCTATATTCTTTAAACTTTTTTTTGAATTTTAAACTTATGTTTTAAGTTTCCAAGTGCTCTATTTTGTCCTCTAGTCCTTCTTTCCTTCCTTCATTATTTCTCCTTTTCCTTCTTCCTTCCTTCCTTCCTTCCTTCCTTCCTTCCTTCCTTCCTTCCTTCCTTCCTTCCTTCCTTCCTTCCTTCCTTCCTTCCTTCCTTCCTTCCTTCCTTCCTTCCTTCCTTCCTTCCTTCTTTCCTCCCTCCCTCCCTTCCTCCCTCCCTTTCTTATATTATCCATGTCTTATTTCAAGAATCTGATATTTTGTCGTATTTTTAAGTGGATAATAATTACAGTTTTCTTTATATTCTTTTGTTATTTTCTGTTCCCTGCATGGTTTCTGGTTCCTTGGAGTTCCTTTTTTAATTTGTTGGTTTTGGCCTCTGACTTCCCTGTGTGATAGCTGATGAGGCCTTACTGTCTGGTCATACTAAAGGGTGAAGTGTATAATGCCTGTGCCTGTGGGCAGGGCTTTACAAATGTTGACTTTCACTGCTTGATTGGGGTAGGTGGTAATTGGGGATGAGGCATTTCATTGAGAAATTGTCAAGTCTCTTACTCAAGTCTATTGTCTTAATCTCCCTGTTTTCAATATGGTCCTCACCCCTGGCCTTATCAGTAGCTGGTGTCTCTGAGTACAAATCCTTTCAAATCCAGTCTCCTCAGAAAATAAATCTTTTGTTTTCTGCCATAATAGGGGAGGGGAAGACGCCTGGCTGAGGAGTGGGGATCTTGAAGATTAACTGTTTCTTATATGTGGTCCTAGCCAGAACTGCCTCCTCCCTTTTAGAGATACATGCCATATCCACTCCCTGAGGTATTGCAGAGGTCTGTGGCCCTGGTGTCACAGAGGTTAAGTGTTTGGCTGCTAACCAAAAGGTTGGCAGTTTTAATCCACCAGCTGCTCTTTGGAAACTCTATGGGAGAGCTCTACTCTGTCCTATAGGGTCGCTATGAGTTGGAATCAACTCAACAGCAGCGGGTTTGGTGGCACAAACCGGCTTGCTTCTCCTTGACTTTTTCCTCAGTAGCTTAGGTTTCAGCTTTCTCAGATCTGCTTCATCAGTTGCCACACACCCATTTATTTTGTCAGTTTCCATCTGCACTCTTTCCTCTTTTGCACTCTTGGGTTCCAATTTTAAATGAACTTACTGCTGTTTTAGAGAGGTTTGGTGGGAAGCAGATATGAAAGAGTGTGTTTGCTATGCTTAACCAGAAGTGTTTTCCTGTCCCTTTTCTAGGAGGAAAAAGTACATATATATTTGCAAAGAACAAAAATATCTACACTAAATTTGTTAGAAAAGGTCATCTCTGGCTGTTCAGATTATGGATAGCTTTTATTTTATTCTTCTTGCCTATGTTTTCCAAAAATTTTCTAAGTAAGATACTTAGTAATTAGAAAAACAGTGATCCAAATAAAAAGATATTATTATATAGATGTATTAGTTATACGGAAACCCTGGCGGCATAGCGGTTAAGTGCTACGGCTGCTAACCAAAAAGTCGGCAGTTTGAATCCGCCAGGTGCTCCTCAGAAACTCTATGGGGGAGTTCAACTCTGTCCTATGGGGTCTCTATGAGTCGGAATTGACTCGAAGGCAGTGGTTTTAGTGGGATTAGTTATACATATAACTAGTTAATAATATAAAATTAGCATTTCATATTATTGATATTAGGTTAGGATCCAACTGTTAGGTGGAACCCTATGAAATTGCTGTTTTTGTAGGTAAAAAGAGGTTGGCTATCAGCAGTTTCACTTGGTTCAACCTATTAACCCTAATATAGTGCAGAACTCAGGTGTGGACGGTGGCTGGAGATGAGACTCGTTGCTTAGGTGGAGGAGAACCAAGGTGAAGACAGGGGACCGTGGTTATTGCTGAAGGCTCTGCTCAGGGTTCCTGCGTGTAACTCTCTCAGGGTGCAGTCTGTAACTTTACCTCATGTGCTGTTCTCTAGGACTCCTTCTTGATAGGCCCACTGGCTGCAGATTCCTGTGCTAACCTGGTTATCAGGGTAAGAGTGACAAAAAGCAAATAGGATTATTTCCTTCATTCTCCCTTATTGGTGCTTCCCAAACATTTTGCATATCTCAGTGTTGGTGAATTCCCTGGATGGCACTTTCTCCTCCCTCCGCCTAGATGGTAAAACTCTTTGTAGGCAGAGATCCTCATCTTGTTGGTATTTATGAACTGTTTGGGGGAACGCTGTTCCCTTTGCCGCACAGTGTGTTCCATGTTATCTTAGGTACCTACTGCTGCTATAAAAGAAAACCACAAGTGGGTGGCTTTGAAGGACAGAAATTAATTTAATCACAGTTTTGGAGACCAGAAGTCCAAATCAGGGTCTTGGCCATGTCAAGTCCTTCCCTGTAGGTAGTCCCAGGCATTTCTTAGTTCCTTGGCTTGTAGGTTTTCTCACATGGCCTCTGTGAGTGTGATATGTGCTTCTGTGTATATTCTGGTTTTCTTATAAGGTAGCTATGATTAGATTTAGGATCCACCCAACACTAGTATGATCTCCATTGATTGATTATATTACATTAGATTGATTTATGGGAGATGATTGCATTACATTAGACTTCATTGGAATGTGATTACATGACATTAGATGTATGGCAATTACATTACATTAGAGCTGGAATCAACTTGATGGCCCACAACCACAACATTCATAGGTATAGGAGCTAGAATTCCAACACACTTTAATCCATAACATCTATAAATATTCATGAGACAAATTTCTCTCAGGTTTAAACATTAGGACAAAGAAAGCCTCCACTGAGCAAATGGCTTATTTTATGAGCACAGTAAAATGTATGAAAGATTATATTCTCTCTCTTTGCATTGGCTGCTAGGAAGCTCAGAGCCACAATTCTGACACAGTTCTAAGTTGTGCCTTCTTGAAGTCTTCTCTTTGATTTTTCACTGTCTTTTTATTCACTTTCTATCACTGTTGTAACAAATCGCCACAAACAATGGCTTAAAACAAAATGAATTTATTATTTTACAGTTCTGGAGGTCAGAAGTCTGAAATCAGTTTTACTGGGTTAAATCAAGGAGTCTGCAGGCCTACATTCCTTTTGGACACTCTAGGGGAGAACTGGAAACCCTGGTGGCATAGTGGTTAACCTCTACAGCTGCTAACCAAAAGGCTGGCAGTTTGAATCCACCAGGCGCTCCTTGGAAACTGTATGGGGCAGTTCTACTCCATCCTATAGGGTCACTATGAGTCGGAATTGGCTCGACGGCAACGGTTTTTTTTTTTTTTTTTTTTTTTTTGTGGTAGGGGAGAATCTGTTTTCTTGCCTTTTCAAGCTTCTAGAGGCTGCCTATGTTCCTTGGCTTGTGACCCCTTTCTCCGTCTTCAAAGCCAGCCGTGTAGCACTGTCACCACACTTCGCACATGTGGTCCCTCTGCCTGGGGCTCTTCCCTGATCCTCTCAGCCAAAATGTCTGCTCCTCAGAGAAGCCTTGCCACACTACCTCATCTAATTAGGGTCCTCCTCATCCCACCTCACACAAATTTTTCTTCACCACCTCACCTTTTTACATAGTTTTTATAGCACTTATCGCTGTTGATAACTCCTCAGATGCTGCTTACTTTATATCATTTATCTTCTCTCTCAGATTGTTCATTCCATGAGGTCAGGGCCATTTTTGTTTTGTTCGCCACTGTATGTGATGCTTCACAAGTATTTGGCACTGGATAAGGGAGTCCCGGTGGCAAAAGGTTAAGTGCTTGGCTGCTAACTGAAAGGTTGGTGTTTTGAACCCACCCAGCAGCTCTGCAGAAGAAAGACCTGGCCGTCTGCTTCTGTAAAGATCACAGCCAAGAAAACCCTACAGCGCGCTTCTACTCGGGCACGTGATGTGGCCACGAGCCGAAGTCGACTTGACAGCTCCCAACAACTGCAGGCATTGGAGGAATGTACTGGAGCACGTTTTATGTTTCATCCTCACCCTGACTTCATCTTAACTTTTCTGCTTTCATTTTCCCTCTGTCCTGATTTTCTTACTTCCTGGTGTAATCAGGACAAGTTCACACCCTCCAGGATCTGCTCCTCACTTTAGTACTGTGTGTCGTAGGTAAGAGAAAAGTTTTCAACTAGTAGTATCTGCCCAGGGAGTGTGGGGATTTACCCTGGAATGCCAGAACGGACCTTGGGCTTCTAGAGGGAAAGCCAGGATGACTTTCTGGATGGAGAATAGAAATCGCTCTGTACAATGATGTAAAAGGCATTGTTATTACTCATTGGGGCAGAGTGCATTCTTAGTGAGATTAATCTGGTGCTAGCTGGCTTTTCTCCCTCTGGCAAGGGCAGGCTGGGGGCCCTGGTGCCGCAGTTGTTAAGAGCTCAGCTGCTAACCAAAAGGTTGGCGGTTTGAATCCACCAGCCACTCCATGGAAACCCTGTGGGGCAGTTCTACCCTGTCCTATAGGATTGCTATGAATTGGAGTCAACTCAATGGGAATGAGTGTTTTGTTTGTTTTTTGTCAAGGGCTGGAAATAAAATAAATTGGGGGCATTAGACTCTAAGGAGGAAGGACAAGTTCAGAGCTCTACTGTTTGTAAGAGGTGATCAGAGCCCTAAAAATTAGTAGGATGTGAACATGTGGTGGAATCCCTCAGGAGATGGCCAGAAAGGGCTACGCTGGCAGAAAGTGGTCTTTAGCTCTTTTCTTTTCTCCCGAGCTCTGGCCCTTGAGACACTACAGCACAGAACTATTTCCTGCGTTTCTGATTGTTGTCCTACTCTTGGCACAGTGCCTTTGACCTTCCATGTAGGTATCCTTCTCTCCAGGGCGTCAGCCTCCATCTAAGGTAGCAGAGAACAGTGGAAGTAAGTTCCCAACTGTATCCGGCTAGCAGGACCTCCTTAGGTGCCACACGCTGTGATTCATCCACAAACAGGATTTGCCTGATTGTTGTAGTCTGGGCCTGGAATGGTTTTAATTAACGGGAAAATGGTCCTCAATACACCGATTAGACCTCTTCAGGTACAACAAGATAAAAGCCTGCTAATTTGGATGAAGCACTCTTCTTAAATGCTACTCCAGGTACGGCAGCCAATGGAAAGGCTGGCTCTCCCTCCACCCCCCCACCCCGATCCCGTGAGTAATTAAGAGAGGGCCTTTTCTTCCCTGCCTCTCCCCTCCTTCCACCCCCTCCCCAACTAAAGCTTAACAGGTTGGTGGTATAATTTGGAGACTTCAAGGGGAGTCACCCAGGAGCTTAGCAAAGTCAGGGGCACCTTCTCCCCAGTTCCCCAGGCACTGTCCAGCAGGTGAGGGGAGGAAGGAGGTGGAAGCAGTCAAGGTGGGTAAGCTTCTTAGCCAAGTTTGCGAGGGGCCACCGTCATGAGTGAGCTGGGCTCTCAGAAGACCAGCGATGGCACTGTGTCTCGCCTGCTCGACGTGGTGGAAAGTGAGCTCCAGGCAGGGAGGGAGAAAGGCGACCCTACGGAGAAGCAACTTCAGATCATCCTGGAGGACGCACCTCTCTGGCAGAGGTTCAAGGAAGCCACTAATGAAATGATAGTGACCAAGAATGGCAGGTGAGTTTATCCACAACCTGGTGTGGGCTGGAGGGGCTGGGCACAGGAGCTGAGACCCCTGAATACTGAAGAGGCTGCCTCTTCCTGCCTCAGGGGCAGCATGGTCTGAATGAACATGCTCACGACAAGGAACGTCTCACACCGCTTTCCCCCAGCCAGCTTAATTTCTCTGAGATCGTTAGAGAAGCGGCGGGTGAAGCCACCTGTATCGCATGCACTTTAAATGGAAAATTCAGGGAAATTACTATACAGTGAGCATGCCCCCTCGTTCGGGAAATGTGCTGAAAGTGGCAGAAAATAACACAGAGTTTTGACTGACGGCATAGCCGGAGCAGGCCTTTGCCCCAACTCTGTTCAGATAAGGTGAACGCCAACTTTATTCGGAAGCTGGACGATTTCATCTTAAGTACAGCAAACTCGCCAGAAATTTCTGACTAGCTGAAGATTGGGAGCAAAAGGACACGTTCAGTCTCATCCCTTGTCACTGTCTGCTTCCTTGGGTGTGTTTGCGATGAGTGTTCATTTGAGATTGTGTGTGTTCATGGCGGTGTGAGAGCGGTTGCAGTAATAGTTAACGAAACCATGAAATTCTGCCATACAGAAGAGAAGGTACCTTCCTTCTTCTCATTGCAACTAATTAGGGATTAACTAGAGCTGATCTCTGCTGGCATTTCTTGGATTCTGTTAAATCTAGTCTGCTAAGGGGCTTTCAAGGTAATATTAGCTGCTTTGCCTCAATAGGGGAGAGGCAAATATTTTGAAAGTATGTCTCACTGTTCTCCGCCTGGCCAGTCTGGCTCCCAACAGTCAGCTGAAGCTCACTTACTTTTGGCGCACACAGTCACGAAAGTACAAAAGAGGAAAGGCATTTTCATGAGGGTTAGTTTCGGCAGGATGGTAATTGTGACCCTTGAGAGAAATTCTGTTCTCTAATACAGAAAAGTCAAGGCCGGCTGAACTTCTGGCAGGCTTTGGTCCTTGTGTGAAATGCTTCCACTCCTGTGTTTTTATTTTTGAATAAAGCACAGAGTGTAGAAACTGAACCATCCCTCACCCACCTGGGAGAATTGTGAGCCCGAGTGCTGTTGCCTGATGTTAAAGTGGTTTGTAAGAGAAGGTATACTACAAACAAGGGCATTCCAATAAGTATGATTATTTCCTGTAGAAGAAATATCAACTTCGTGTGGTATTTATATTCTCTCTTCCCAAATGGGCCCAATACTTATTTCCCAGAAAGGATTTATTACTTTTGATATTTGTCACTGTAATTACACCTATTCCAACCGTTGATCTGTATTTACACATTATTTTTAGCCTCTTTGGTAAAAAAAAATTAAGCGTGTTTTTATTTTCAAAGTGCCACCCCAAATTCATAATTAGCCTTTTCCTTTCAAGGATAAGTGATTATGCAATTGTAAAAACTTTATTATGTCTGATAATAGGTAAAACTTTCTCTTCATTATTCTTTGTACTTACTTATAGGGTAGTAATTACATTGATACCTAACCTTACACCATCTGCCTGGCTGTCAAAGTGACCATACATTAAAGTGAAAATAATCGTAAGCCCCAAGTAGAAATATAGCTCGTCTACTTCAGCAAGGAAAAATAGTAAGTTTCTGAAACTATTATAAAATCCAATTTAATAATAGGGTATATTGGAGTGTACTTTTACCATTTCAGAAGAATGTCCTCTTGCTTTTTTTCCACCTACAAGCATTTTTTCCACATATTTAAAACATTGCACATATTTCAAGTAATTTAACATTAAATATGACAAAAATATTCTTTACAGAAAAAGTCTAATTAGTGTCAACTTGGTCCCTCTGAGGTGCCTGCAGCGGACCTGCTGCCGTTTCCCTTCCGCCGGTCAACAGAATCCTTTTCTGAAATTCTCTTAACGTCTCTGAACCCCTAGGGTCAGGATTTGGCCCGGAGACAGAATGTTCCCTTTGTACTTCGGAGAGAGAAGGGAAGACAAATCAGTAAGAAATTCCTGTGGTCGGTAACGATCTGGCTTGGTCGGAATTACTCTCTTAGTTTTTTAGATAAAGCTGTCAGTGGCATTTTGTCATTCTCGGTATAGACGTGTTTTCTCATTTTGTCTTTAGTCCCCCCTTCTTTTCTCCTTTTCCCCCTTCCCCTCCTAAAAACCAATTCCTGTGTGTCTCTGTTTGACCCATTCTCCTCTGTCTACAGACCCGCTGCGTCTGGCCTCTGCAGCAGCAGCTCCTGGGCCTGGTGCAGGCAGATTTGTGGAGGAATATTCCTGGTATTAAATACCTGGCCGTTTTCATTCAGGCCGCTCGGTCCTGGGGGCAGGTTGGCTTCTGGTGTGGTCAGAGAGCTCTGTATACTCGAGGTCTTATTGTTCTGCATAATAGCAAGTTTTGAAATAGCATAGGACATAGGACGGACTGATGAAAGAATTAAGACTTATTTTCAGATACAGACCTACTTTCATATACGTAAAGAGAAAGCTTGCCTCTGGCATCGATCATAAGTAGGGAAGAAATAGGACTTTCCCTCAAACACAGAGTCATCTCCAGAACCCGACTCCTGATGGCCTTTCCTCCCTCCCTCCCGTGCTCCTTCCTCTTGTGTTGCCTTTCTCTTCCTCTCCTTTCTCCCCACCTTCTGTTTACTACTTCTTCCTTTCCTTTCTTTTTCCTCCTCTTTTTTTTTTTTTACATTCAAAACTTCTAGTTATTCATAGGGAGCCTGGGTGGTGTGAGTGGTTTGCAACGGGCTGTTGTTGGTGGTTTGAGCCCATCCAGCGGGAGAAAGACCTGGTGATCTGCTTCCCTAAAGATTACAGCCAAGAAACCTCTATAGAGTAGTTCTACTCTTTCACACGGTGGGGGAGGGCCCCCCCCCCATGAGTTGGAATTGCCTCAAGGGCAATGGGTAGTTGTTCACATTCAATAGCCTTTCGGGTGAGTAACACAATGACACCTTCCTGGAGCTCATTTGAGTCATCCTTAGTGCTAAATAGCCTGTAGATGTTTTATTTCATCACCATCCTTTAAGCCGGGAACTTGAACTTCAGGTTGTAGAAAACATTTTAGACCTCAGAGGTAAATATGTTAAATCTCTTTCACCTCTTGTGTTCTTTGCCTGTAACCTCGCCACTTTAGGGGAAAATCCTGTATCTCATGAGTATGTCCATATGGCTAAATAATTTTGACTTGATTCTGATTAAATTTGCCTTGAACAAGTTTTAGGAAATTGGGAGCATTTTCTGATGGAACCGATTTTTCCATTTGTTATCACAAAGTAAGTGCTGGAGTCATGACATTTGAATTTGCCGGTGATTAAGGGGTGTTGGTGCAGTGACCCTGAGCTAATGTTTGTAGTTTCCAGTAAGGGCAGTGCAAGAGGGGAGGAAATTCAGGGTGCATAGCAGGGAAATCAATTTCCATCTGTACCCCATGGCAAGGAGTCCCAGTGGTGCAATGGTTAAGAACTTGGCTGCTGACCACCCAGAGACTCCACGGGAGAAAGACCTGGCCGTCTACTTCGTGCCAAGAAAACCCTCTGGGGCAGCTATACTCTGTTACATGGGGTCGCTGAGTCAGAGTAGACTCGAAGGCACCCAACAACAACAATGACCCCTATAGTCCGTGAATTTTTTTCTCCAAACTTTTCAGTCACAATTCCTGACTATCGACGTTTTTGTATAATCTACCTCTAAGCAGCCACCTTGTTTCTTACCTCTGCTCGCCTCACACAAGTGTCAGCCTTCACACACACACAAACGTAAGCACGCGCATACGCAGGTAGGGTCTGACTTACAACATACCCTAGTTACCATGAACTGCACTTAGGGCCATCCTTTTGCTTTTTGTACACCTTGTGGTTAGCAGTGTGTACTGCATACTTACGGCACAGCGAGTAATTTGCTGATGTTATCATTCTCAGTTGTAATGTTTCCAACGCCCAAAGACAAATAAAGATCTGGTTTATAAAGATCCTGATAATAAGACAATAATAATGAAAACTTAAAAAAAAAAAAGAAGAGGTAATTGACTTATGAGAGCTAACTTATGTTGGAATAGCTGTCAGAATGGAATCCCGTTGTAAGCTGGGGACCACCTGTACACACAACTCCAAAAGCTCTGCTGAGTATTTGATGAACATTATAGTTTGTGGGGGAAATGAAGATGTTTATGAGCAAAACTTCTGGGATTTTGCCTTTAACCATTTCTGCTGTTTCCTAAATGTTTTCCCACCTAAAAAAACCTGCCTTGTCTTGCCCGCTTTCATCTTGCAAACCTTCCTCCTCACAGCCTCTTTACAGAGATGGTGACTCTCAAAATCTCCAGTCAGTGAAACAAAAACTGGAAAGCTAACCTCAGAGCAGAAGAAACAGTTCTGGAGCAAGGCCCAGCCCCTGTACTTCTTCAAGTATGGTTCTGGGGAGTGTTTATTCACCCTGCCACATCTGCTTCAAGGTTGGTGTTGTTGCTGTTGTGTGCCATTGAGTCATTTTTGACTCCTGGAGACCCCACTTGACAGAGCAGAACTGTCCCATAGGGTTCCTAGGCTGTAATTTTTACAGGAGCAGCAAGCCACTGGTGGGTTCGAACCGCCGAACTTTTGGTTAGCAGCCTAGTGTATAATCATTATGCCACCGGGATAGGAAGGAGCAAAAGATCTCCTCTCTCTGTGTCTCTCTCCCCCTCTCCCTCCCTCTTTCTCTCAACACTTTCCTTCAAGGGAAAGCAAGTCTTCTGCCAAGCATGAATCAAGTGAAGCTGCTTTGTGAGAGAAGGTCTGAATTACGTATTTCTCAGTTCCCTGAAGACTCTTACGCCTCTCTGTGGTTAGCCACACCTTGGCAAGAAACTGGGGAAGAAAATCAACTTGATTAGAAGTACAGCTAATCCCTGAGAACAAGACCTGGCCATGAGTGGTGACCACAGATAAATAGATAATATACCCCTACATAAAGCGTCTGGTCATTTTGGGGTGTAAGAGAGGTGAGGCTAGGTGGGAGGGGCTGAGCTTGGTGTGGAAGCGGGGTGAATTCCAGTACACTTACAAAACCCTTAGAGAGCTGACTGGCTTCTATTTACTCCTCACTGGCATGATGGGGATTTAGAAATCCATGGGGATTTAGAAATCCATGCAGTAATAAAAAATAAAAACAAGGCTCTTGCCAAATGAAGTACCAATGAAAATAAAGTCATAAACCACCCTACGTCTCTTCAGATGCATCTTCCTTCTCAGAGCCTAGGACACCACAGCTACCTGAGAATATCAAAGTCAGCTTCTGAATGCAGGATGAAAGGAGAAGCCATTACACATTTTCTTATCCTGGAACTAAAAGTGATGCCGCATTTGTTGTGAGACTTGGCATTATATTATGATTTAGGAAGTGAAGAGTGCACTCTAACCTGTTAGCCGTGGGGACGAACATTTGGATATTTTCCTTCTCATTGCCTCAGCCTCACTGGTTTCTTCTTTGAGTTCCTCAATAATAAAAAAAAAAAAATTTTTTTTTTTTTTTAATAGTCCAGGTTTATTTGGATCTCAGGTCCTTTGCACTTACTGTTTCCTTTGCCTGTAAGTGCATCTCTCCGGCTTTGTGCACAACTCAAGTCTTCTCACTATTTAGGTCTCAGCTCAGATGTCATCCTTCCACCTACCTAAGGTCTATCCAGGTCCATTTAAAGTAACTCCTCACCTCTATTCTCCCTCTGTGACATCACCCATTTTTTATTTCTTTCATGGCACTCTTGTAATCTGAAATTATCTTATATATTAAAAAATATTGCTTATTTGTTTGTTGCCTGTCTTCTCTGTTAGAATGTAAGCTTCACTAGCAAGACATTGTGTTTTTTTTTGCCGTTGAATCCCTGAATCCCCACCTAGAACAGTTCTTGGCATACAGCAGGCATTCAAAATCTTTTGTTGAATGAGTATATAAATGTTTAATTAAGTGGCCTTTCCTTTCATTGTGGCCCAACCATATTAACCTTCTAGAAAGCTTAAAAAGGAGAGAAAGAAAAAGAAGGTGTGGTGAACGCAAAAAAAGAAAGAAATGGTGTAGAGTAAAAAGAGTATGGGCTAGTGTTCCTGAGCCTCAGATTTCTCATCTTTAAAATGGACGTGATAACATTTACCTCCTTGGATAAAGTAAGAGTTAAACAAGATATGTTGTTGTTGTTGTGTGCCATCAAGTTGATTCTGACACACAGCAACTCTATAGGACTTTAATAATATATAATATATATATGATAATATACGTTAGGTCCTAGGTACAGAGTAAAATTCAGTACGCGGTAGCTCCTATTATTAGAAGAACTAACTGTATTAAACCGTCTCTTAAAACATAAGTCAGTACTGTATGAAACTTCCTAACATATCACACCAGGAAGATACCAGCCATGCTGTCATGGCTGAATGGTCACATTACTACTCTGGAGTGTAGTGTATGGGGATGGTATGTTTTATGGGTTTTCTTTTCTTTTCTTTTGCTTTTAAATATGCTACATATTGTTACCGAGAACAATTTTGGAACTTTTTAGCTTCAATGTCTGAAATGGCAATTATACACATTTCGTTCCTGTATTAAAAGAACAAAGCAAAACACAGTATTGCAGAAAAGCACTGGACTAGAAGCCAGGAGACCATTTCTCTGTGTACCTCGTATGAACAAGCCAAGCTCCTGGCTGTCAAAGTGGCCCTTATCATCCCCAGGATCATTTATGATGCCTACTTCTGGGATTCTTTGCACATGACATTTGTATGATGAGTGGCCTTCTATTTTCTACACCTGATCAACGCTATTAAAATCACTGAGAAGATTCAAATATATTGTAAAAGGGAGTAATTTAGTGTGATATCAAGAAGAAAATAATGGAGAAAATCCTTCTATTGAAAAAGGACAAAAGAAAATGCTCCAGGAAGAATTTAGATGACGTGCGCAGCCTCCTGGGAGGATCCATTTCAGTTAACATGAAGGTACAACCATCTCATTGAGGAAGGGGAGTGATGAAGTGGGTAATGCAACACTCAGCCAAGACCTGGATTGGGATCCATCATCTGACGTATAGTTTCTCCTAGAAACTGTCTTTAACTCATTTTGCTTGTTCTAGCCCTTTAAGTTATTTTCTTTCTTTGAACACACCAGGACTGGGGGAAAGGGGAGACAGTGATGTTCAGAGTCAAAGGAAGGAAGAAGCAGCCGGGTTAGCCATTTGCCCCAGGTAAAAAACCAAAGCCCAGGATTCAGCTGGAGAATACAAATTGGGGTGGTAGACCAGTTAACCAGTTGCTGTGGAGTTGAGTTCAATTTATAATGACCCCATGTGTGTCTGAGTAGAATCGTGTTTACAGGGTTTTAAATGTCTGATTTTTTCAGAAGTAAATTGCCCTGCCTTTCTTCTGAGGAACCTCTGGGTGGACTCAAACCTTCAACCTTTTGGTTAGCAGCTGAGCGCGTTAACCATTTGTATCAACCAGGGACACTCTGAGATGGTATTAAAAAAAAAAAAACCTGTTGCCGTTGAGTCAATTCTCACTCATAGCGACCTTATGGACAGGGTAGAACTGCCCCATAGAGTTTCCAAGGAGCGCCTGGTGGATTCAAACTGCCGACCTTTTGATTAGCAGCCTTAGCATTTATCCACCACACCACCAGGTTTTCCTGAGATGGTATAAGCATTATTAATTTACCTAGACATTTTTTGATAAAAATCAGGTATAATTCACATACCATCAAATTCACCCCTTTTAAGTGTGAATTCAGTGGTTTTAGGAATATTTACAAAGTTCTGCAACCATCATGACTATCTAATTTTAGAGCATTTTCATTCATCCCCAAAGAAGTCCCCTATCCATTAGCAGCCACTCCCCATTCTTCTTGGACTTCTTATCTCCAGAAGGAAAAGCAGAGGGAAGTGGTCCCTGTCAGCTAGACAGAAGGGAAGAACCCAGAGTTGATGTCCTTTGTGCTTCCAACTTCCAGAGTCATGAACTCAAGGTGAGATCTGAGAAAAGAAGGGGGCCTGGGCCAGCTGAAGGGCTTGAACATAATGAAAATACAGCCAGCACTTACAGAACACTTATTAGGTTCCAGGCATTGGAATAAACCCTTAAGGTGAATTAACTTATTGAGTTCTTGCAACCACTTTATGAGGCCGAACGAGTGAGGGATGTTTCCAGCTAAATCATTCACCTGCCAGGCCGCCTGTGAGAATGCGAAGGGTGGACCTTTTTAGGTCTCTTATCACCTGATGGGAAAGGAAGCCTCTGAGCATTGGGTGCCTTCAAGGAAGCTATCCCAGGTCATCATCTGATACAAGTAGAAGTCAACGTGAAGGTGTCATTCAGGTTGGTAGGACTTCTTTATACTGCTGGCAGATGGTTCCCAAGTAAGATGGTTCTTTAGCATGAACTAGTTTCCTAGACCTTAGCAAAGTAGTTAGTCTAAGGTATTGAAAGTTTAACACGGTAAGTTTTTTTTAATAACATATATTTGTTGTTGTTGTTGAAAATATACACAGCAGAATGTACACCAGTTCAACAATTTCTACATATACAATTCATTGGCATTGATTACATTCTTCAAGTTGTGTAACAATTTTCACCCTCCTTTTCCAAATTGTTCCTCTCCTATTAACAAACTCACTGCTCCCTAAACTTCCTATCCAATCTTTTGAGTCGCTGTTGTCAGTTTGATTCCATATAGATAGTTCTTTGAAAGAGCACAGTGCTTAAGGCAGACATTCTTTACTAGTTAAGGTAGACTACTATTTAAATTAAAGAAGACTTCAGGAGATATATTTGGTTTAAAGTTTAAAGATTACCTCAGGGCAATATTTTCAGGGGTTCATCTGGCCTTAAGGGCTCCAGAAAATCCAGAATTTGAAATTCTGTTGTGCATTTTCCCCCTTTTGATCAGGATTCTTCTATAGAATCTTTGCACAGAATGTTCAGTAACTGTAGCCAGACACCATCCAGTTCCGGTGTCATGGCAGAGGAGGCAGTTGTTCATGGAGGCAATTAGCCACACATTCCATTTCCTTCTTTTATTCCTGACTCTCCTTCTTCCTTTGTTGTTTCAGTGAATAGAGACCAATTGTTGTGCCTTGAGTGGCTCCTTGCAAGATTTTATACCTCAGGTACCACTCAATGAACTAGGAAGTAGAACAGAAGCACTAAACACGATATTAGGCCAATTAACTGGTATGTCCCATGAAATCATGACCCCATATGTTCAAACTAAGAAACAAAGTCCCATGAGGTGTGTGGTTGCACAAAAGCAGCCTCAGCAGCTGCAACATGGTGAGTTTTGATGGAATCAGGGAACTGGGAGAAGTTTAAGTTTAGAAGTAACAGAGCAGCCCTCGGCATGTGGAAGGTGAGAGGTGCTGAAGGGAGTTGGATGAGCAGAGGTGCCAGGGACAGCATCTATTCAACAACTATTTACTGAATCTCTGTCATGTACCACGGACTCTGCAAGCCTTATACTTCCCCTGTTTTAGAGCATTTCCCCCTCTTGGCCATGAGAACACACTAAAAACTGGTTTTGAAGTGACTCTGGTGTCTTATTGGACCAAATCAAATCAAATCAGTCTTCCTAATCTGCTCATGTTCCGTTGGTTGCCCAACATGGATAGCTCTGCGTGTTGTCACCAGCTTCCAGGGAAAAAGGCATTCTAAAGAGCCTGAAGCTGTCATTTCCAAGCCTAGGGCTGTGTGGGCCCCTCATAATCTTACTCTCCACCTGAACTTCCTTTAGGCTTCTGTCTCCTAATAAACGCAGTCCCACATTGACTGTAGGAGGACCAAGAGAGTCAAGTAGCGCGTGCTAAGAGAGCAGACACCAGGCTGTGCTGTGAAAGCATGAAACACTGAGGAAACAGAGTTCCAGCTTGGGGGTTAGAGTTCTGTCAAAGAACTCCAAATAATAATAATTATTTAAAAAAACCTTTATTGTTAATTTCTGATGATTTTTGCTGTTGTTAGCTGCCGTCGAGTTGACCTTATGTACAATAGAATGAAATGTTGCCTGGTCCTGCGTCATCTTCACGATCGCCTGCATGTTCAAGTCCACTATTGCAGCTCTTGTGTCAATCCATCTCACCAAGGGTCTCCCACACCCTCGCTGGCCCTACTTCACCAAACATGATGTCCTTCTCTAGCAGTTGATCCCTCCTGATGACGTGTCCAAGGCAAGCAAATCAGATAATGTTCTGTTGTGATCCATAGGTTTGCACTGGCTAATTTTTGGAAGCAGATCTCCAGGCCTTTTTTCCTAACCTGCCCACAATGAGTGACCCTGGTGGTCTTTGAAATACTGGTGGTATAGTTTCCAGCATCACAGCAACACTGAAGCCTCCACAGTAAGACAAACTGACAGACAGGTGGTGGCCCTGATGATCAAGAAGAATACATAAAGCAATGAAAGCAAAAAACAATTCATTAATCTTCTGCCTGGAAATAATCAGTGTTGTCTTTTTCAATATATTTCTCTAGTCTTTTTCTATACATTAGATTGAACACGTGACATTTCAATATTCAACCATTTTTGTCCTACAAAAAAGTCATTAAAAAATTCAACCTGTGCGTGTACACATTTCTTTCCTCCCTCCCTTCCTTCCTTCTAAAATTGGGAGCATACTGTCTGGTCAGCTTTGTAACCATTTTTTAACCTTACTTAATGATATTTCAAAAGAGCCCAGGTGGCTCAACCGTTAAGTGCTCGGCTGCTAAGCAAAAGTTTGGCAGTTAGAACTCACTCAGGGGCTCTGTGGAAGGAAGATTTGATGACCTGCTTCCATAAAAATTACAACCAAAAAAGCCCTAGGGGGCAGCTCTACTCTGTCACGTGGGGTCACTAGGAGTCAGAATTGACTAGAGGGCACACAACAGCAATAGTGATATTTAATGAGCCTTTTCGTATCTCAGTAAATAATCTTCAAAAACATGATTTGTAATGTCTGCATATTACTTCATCCTAAGGATGGAACCAACGTTATTTTATTAACTGTCTCTTGTTAGGTCCTTGGTCTGCTTCCAATTCTTCCCCTTAAGAAACGTTGTGATCAGCATCCTTGTGATTGTGGTGTACCCTTGTGTGTGTTTTTGGGGCCATGAAGTGGCTCTCGTCTTCGACAGGACAGTTCTTCACAGACTGGAAGGTAGCCGTCAGGTCTCCCTCATTTAAACTCCCCAAACCCTTCAGAACACCCTCATATGACCTTCTGTCCAGAACCTTTGCCAACTTAATTGTCCTTAATGCTTGTTGTTTTGTCAGTGTCCGCAGTAACCTGGAGGGACCATGCCCTCTCTATGATCTCTCCTAAAGAGTTAAAGCTACTCTAGGCCAGAGTTAGTCTTCGGCTTCAGTGTTCATGTGAATCACCTGGAGATCTTGTAAAACCACAGCTTCTCGTTAGGTTTGGAGTGAACCATGAAAACCTGCATTTTTAAGAAAATCCAGCTGATACTGATGTTTCTGGTCCCTGGACCACACTGAGTAGCAAGGGTCCAGACTGTAGATTGTTAGCCTCTCAATTTGGGGGTTCAGATTTTAAAAGCTATTGACAAATTAGCATCCGGGGCAACCAGGTAGTAGTGTCTGGAAATCAAGTTTTTTGAGGAACAATTGGAGCAACTTAGAATGTTTGGTAAGGAAAAAATAAACTGAAGGAAATGAGAACCAGATGTGATAGTGTCTCCAACTACTTGTGAGGGTAAACTTGCTTGCAATTACCGTATTTTTTTTGCAAATAATGTGCCCATGTAAATAACGTGCACTCACATATAACGCACACAACACGCCTAGGAAAATAATGTGAGGGGGGTTGCATGGCAAAAAAGTATAATGCGTACATTCTTTGTGTAAAAGTACAGTAATTGTTGTAGAGGGTGGGGAAGGACCAACGAATCCAAACCAATGTGTCTTAAAGTGTGTTCCTTGAACACAAAAAACCAAACCAAATCTGTTGCCACCGAGTCCATTCTGACCCGTAGCGACCCTGTAGGGAAGAGTAGAACGACCCCATAGCATTTCCAAGAACAGCTGGTGAATTCACACTACTGGCCTTTGGGTTGGCAGCCAAGGTCTTAACCACTAGCGCCACCAGGGCTCGCCTTGAACACGAAGTCCCACAGAATGCTCATGGCTGTACCATCAAGTCAGTTTGGAAATCGCTCATCCCCACTGTTTCCCTTATGGTTCACAGTGAATATCAGTATATTAAAAGCTCTGAGAAGTCCTGCAGGAAAGGAACTCCTCCACCTTTTGTACAGCAAGAGGTTTCCACACTTATCCTCTGCTGCCCACACAGGCTTATTTTGACATGAAAAGATGTTTTTGTTGTAAATGCTGTTACTATTTTTCAGAAAGAGTATTCTTTATGAGACTAGGAAGGTCTGGTTTGTTGTATTAGTGGGAGAATCTGATTTATTCTGGAGGAAACCGTTGAAGGAAACTCTCTGACAACTTAGCATTTGATTACACACCTTCAGCTTCAGTTTCCTCCTCTGACAAGTGACTCGGTCAGTGGTTTTCAGAATTTCGAATGAAACGCAATGTTTAAAGTGAAATTCCAGTATAAAATGCATCCATAAAGAGCTTCTCTGATTAAGCCTGGCTAATGACGTGGCCCTGTTTATTCTGCCTCCTGCAGGCATTCCCTGGGGGTTAGCGGTGATTCAGCAGTAAAATTTTCACCTTTCATGCAGGAGACCTATGTTTGATTCCTAGCCAACACACCTCATGTGCAACCACCACTCTTCTACCAATGGAGGCTTAAACCCAAAACCAAACCCAGTGCCATCGAGTCAATTCTGACTCATAGTGACCCTATAGGACAGAGTAGAACCGCCCCATAGAGTTTCCAAGGAGCGCCTGGTGGATTCGAACTGCTGACCCTTTGGTTAGCAGCTGTAGCACTTAACCAGTACACCACCAGGGCTTCCATGGAGGCTTACATGTTGCTATTATACTAAACAGGTTTCAGCTGAGCTTCCAGACTAAGACAAACTAGGAGGAAAGGCCTGGCACTCTGCTTCTGAAAATCAGGCAATGAAAACCCTGTGGATAATCCTCAAAGAATGATGGAAATGGTGCAGGACCAAGCAATGTTCATTACATTGTGTGTGGGCTCGCCATCAGTTGGTGGTCGCCTTGAACCATGTGCCAAACTATGGCCGCTAACAGTAACAACAGGCATTCTCTGACTGAACCCCCGAGGCACTCCACTGAAAGTCTCCTCAGGGTTGAGGATCCTCTCTAGAAGGAGCTCCCTCATATCCTTCCTGTGGCTAAGTCTCTGCATTTTCTTTCAGGCGGATGTTCCCTGTCCTAAAGATTAGTGTCATGGGGCTGGACCCCAATGCCATGTACTCCCTGCTACTAGACTTTGTCCCAACGGATGGCCACCGCTGGAAGTATGTCAATGGGGAGTGGGTCCCCGCAGGCAAGCCAGAGGTCTCCAACCACAGCTGCGTCTACATCCACCCAGACTCCCCCAACTTTGGGGCCCACTGGATGAAAGCGCCCATTTCCTTCAGCAAAGTGAAGCTGACCAACAAGCTCAACGGGGGCGGGCAGGTATGATCAGGTCACCTGGCCACCTCCCCTAACCGCCCACAACACAAATCAAGAAATATCGAGGGTGCATTTAGGCAATTAGAGGGGTCCTTACCAACCTCTTCTCCCACAGAAGCCAATTATCCCTGGAGTCCAAGTGTAAACAGGAATAAACAGCTCTTAATTGGTGCTTTCAGTTTTTAATGGACTTCCTGATGTTAAGAGAGAGTGCAGTAGTTTATTTAATTATCATGGCCCTTTTCATAGTTTTGTCTTGTTTGTGGCGCTTTTTACCCAGACCTGGGTGGGAGATGTTTGTGGGTACCAGGGTTTTGTTATTCCCTCTCCCTTTTTTGGTGTAAGTGGCATGTTGGCAATAGACAAATACCTTAATAAAAGGCAGCTCCTAAATGGAATAATTACTACTTCCACTTGGGCATTACGATAATTATGAATAGAATATTGAATCAGCTTTTAGTTTTTCAGAAAAAAAAAAATCCAAAAAAATAAAATAAAAATAAGGAAGGTTTTATTTAAGGTCTCCAATTAGCATAAACAAGATTTTGGAGACTTTTTCCTCCTTCGTTTCCTCCAGTAGAATTGTGAATGCTAGTGTGTGGGGTTTTTTTAGTGTGTGGTATGAGGCCGTGAGTTACTTTATAAAATGAAGACTGTGTCCTGGGGATTAGAGACATGACTGTGAGGAGAAGGCCTAGATTCTCTTCCCTGTGCCACAGCCCTGGCTTTGGGCAGCTTCAGCCTGCAGAACGTGTGCCCCTTCTTCAAGCTCTCTGTGTTGGGTCAGGGGAATGTAGAAGGGGTCCATGTTCTAGGAGGTGGGGGAAATGCCACCCAGGCTTTTTACATTCAGAAAGTTCCAGTTTTTCTATTGTGCTTTATGTGAAAGTTTACAGCTCAATTTAGGTTCTCATACAAAAATTCATACAAACATTGTTATCTGACCCTAGTTGCTCTCCCTATAATGTGACAACACTCTCTTCCTCTCCTCTCCTGCGTCCATTCAGCCAACTCCTGTCCCTCTCTGCCTTCTCACCTCTCCTCTGGACAGAAGCTGCCCATTTAGTCTCGTGTGTCTACTTGAACTAAGAAGCCCACTCTTCACCAGTATCATTTTATGTTTTATAGTCCAGTCTAATCTTTGTCTGAAGAGTTGGCTTTGGGAATGGTTTTAGTTTGGGGCTAACAGAGTGTCTGGGGGCCACATCTTCTGGGGTTCCTATAGTCTCAGTCAGACCCTGAAGTCTGGTCTTTTTACTAGAATTTGAGTTCTGCGCCCCATTTTTCTCCTGTTCTGTCAGGGACTTTCTGTTACGTTCCCTGCCATGGTGGTCATTGGCGGTCACCGGGCACCATCTAGTTCTTCTGATCTCAGGCTGATGGAGCCTCTGGTTTATGTCCCTCCCCACCTGCCATTTTTAAATAAAACAGGGAATTGAAAAGTAAACTATTATTGCCTACTAGATCTCACCACAAGAGACTTTCAATAAACCTTTCATTTGAAACATAAAAAGAGGATGATACATACCCATTAGACATCAGATGCCATTGCTCTTCAGGTAGTTGTTTGTGAAGCTCAGCTATCGTCAGTATTCCGAGATGTTTTCCAGTTGCCATTGCGTTGGCTCTGACTCACGGTGGCCTCATGTGTGTCAGAGCAGAACTGTAGTCCACAGGATTTCCAGTGGCTGATCTTTGGGATGTAGATCGCCAGGACTTCCTTCTGAGGTGCCTCTGGGTGGGCTCAAACCACTAACATTTTGGTTAGTAGCCAAATGTGTTAACTGTTGTATCACCAAGGGACTTGGATTCCTCAGGTGAGGACAAACAATATATTTTAATGGATCAAAATCCAAATTGTTGTGCCAAAAATAGGAGAAGAAAAAAATGGAAGCAAAGATTTTGGCAGAAAATAGAACACTCTTTAGAGCAAGTCTTCTCTGGCGACCTGTGCCTCATCACCCAAAGTTATGCTCCCTGGGAGCTTCCTAAAAAATTTCCCCCCTTTATTTCTCAGGCAGGTGTGGCAGCTCAGGTGGCCCAGGACTTGAGGGTGTGTGTCTCTGACCTTAGTGGGCCCTGAGCTTAGGACTAACAAGGAGTACTGGCTCGTTTACCATGTGTGATATTTTGCTTTTCTTCTCCCACCTCAACAGATAATGTTGAATTCTCTGCATAAATATGAGCCCCAGGTTCACATAGTGCGTGTTGGAGGTTCCCACCGAATGGTGATGAACTGCTCCTTCCCTGAGACCCAGTTCATAGCTGTGACAGCCTATCAGAATGAGGAGGTAAGTGTGTGTGAGTGTGAATGCCACCTGGGAGAGTGCGGTCACGGGGGAGAAAAGAGTGCTTTTATTGCCATGACCAAGCTTGGACAAAAGGTAAGTTTTCCAGGATTGAAACACACTCAACAAAGTGAAATTAAACAAGGATAGCTTCCTTCCACTCCCTCTTGCCTGCTTGCCAAAAGCCTGCCATCACTTCCTTTCCTGGTGCCAATAAGGCAGCAATTGCTTGTTGTTTTAAAACCAACAGAAACCCAGGAGTCTTTGTCTTCATTCCTAATGAGCCCTGGCCCCCATGGGCTGCTGGGCGTCCTGGGACAGGTACAGCTGGGCAAGGGCTGAAGGGCTATATTCTCTCCTGCTCTGGAAGCAAGTCTGTGGGAATTGATCCAACTGTGCACATTCTTTGGGTTTTTATAATGTGATCTGTTCTGTTTGTTAATTTTAAATATCTGAGCACAGTTAGGTCTTTTCCTGCCCAGTAGCTTGAGCCACTCTGGCTGGTAGGGCTGAGCAGCCAGAATCTGGCCTCTGTGTGAACTGGTGGGGGGCAGGATGTTTGGGTCCATTCATGCCTTGGGGGCGTTCCTATGCCTGGTGGTCTTAAGAAGCACCTGGGGAAGTTTGGATTCTTTTTGCTTAAACTTTTTTTTTCTTGGTGAGATAATATAGACGACATTCTCTATTTGGCACAAGGCAAGAGTTTATAGTAAATGGAGTGTCTTTAATTTCTTTGATATGTTATAAATATCCCATAACAAAAAAATATTTGCCCTTTTTACTTAATTTTTTACTTTTATTGGGCTTTAGTTAAAAGTTTACAGCACAAATTAGTCTCCCATTGAAAAATTTACACACAAACTGTTTTGTGACATTGGATGCAGTCCCTGCGTTGTGTCAGCACTCTTCCCCTTCCTTTTCTGTCCCGGTTCCCTGTGTCTGTTCGTCCAGTTTTCCCATCCCTTCCTGCCTCCTTGGCTTTGCTTTTGGTCTGGTGTTGTCCCTTTGGTCTCATACACTTGATTGAACTAAGAAGCATGTTCCTCACATGTGTTATTGTTTGTTTTATAGGCCTGTCTAATCTTTGGCTGAAAGGTAGACTTCAGCAGTGGCTTCGGTTGTGAGTTAGCAGAGTGTCCAGGGGCCAGAGTCTTGGGGGTTCCCTTCAGTCTCTGTCAGACCAGTAAGTCTGGTCTTTTTTCATGAATTTGAATTTTGTTTTAATTTTTATTCTGCTCTGTCCAGGACCCTCCATTTTGATCCCAGTCAGAGTGGTCTGTGGTGGTAGCCGGGCACCTTCTTGTTCTTCTGGGTTCAGGCTGGTGGAGGCTGTGATTCACGTGGTCCGTTAGTCCTTTGGACTAATATTTTCCTTGTGTCTTTGGTTTTCTTCATTCTCCTTTGCTCCAGATAGAATGGGACAAAAAGATGTATCTTGGATGGTTGCTGTCAAGCTTTTAAGACCCCAGATGCTACTCACCAAAGTAGGATGTAAAACATTTTCTTTATGAACTATGTTATGCCAGTTGACTTAGATGTCCCCTGAGACCATGGTCCCCAGCCCTTAGCCCCAGTAATTCAGTCCCTCAAGGTGTTTGGACGTGTCTAGGAAGCTTCTATGACTTTGTCTTGGTCCAGTTCTGCTGACCTCCCCCATATTGTGTGGTCAGTGTATCTGTCACTGTACCAGTACTAGGCTGTTTTGACTACCGTAACTGTATAGTAGGTTCTGAGGTCAGGTAATGTGAATCCTCCTACTTTATTCTTCTTATTCGATAACACTTTACTTATCCGGGGCTTCTTCCCTTTCCATATAAAGGTAATGATTGGTTTTTCCTTCTCTAAAGAATGTTGTTGGTACTTGGATTGGGATTGTATTGTATTTGTAAATCGCTTTGAGCAACATTGTCATTTTCACAATGTTGAGTCTGCCTATCCGTGAGCATGGTATGTTTTTCCATCTATGTAGATCTCTTTTGGTTTCTTGCAGTGGTGTTTTGTAGTTTTCTTTGTATAGGTCTTTTACATCCCTGATTAGATTTATTCCTAAGTGTTTTGTTTTTTAGGGGCTGTTATAAATGGTATTGTTTTCCTTATTTCCTTTTCATTGTTCTCTTTATTGGTGTATAGGAATCCAACTGATTTTTGTATGTTTATCTTATATCATGCTACTCTGCTGAATCTATTAGTTCCAGCAGTTGTCTCCTTGAGTCTTTTGGGTTTTCTAAGTATAGTATCATATCATCCACAAATAGGGACAGTTTAACTTCTTCATTACCAATTTGGATACCTTTTATTTCTTTTTCTTGTCTTATTGCTCTAGTTAGGACTTCCAGCACAATGTTAAATAGAAGTGTTGATAAAGGGCATCCTAGTCTTGTTCCTGTTCTCAAGGGGAATGTTTTCAGCCTCTCTCCATTAAGAATGATGTTGGCCATTGGTTTTGCATAGATGCCCTTTATTATGCTGAGAAATTTCCCTTGTATACTTATTTTTATTGAGTTTTATCAGGAATGTGTGTTGGACTTTCTTGGATGTCTTTTCTGCGTTGATTAAGGTGATCATGTGATTCCTTTTTTCCTTTTATTTGTGCAGTGGATTACACTGATTGATTTTCTAACATTGAACCATCCTTGCATACCTGGTATGAATCCTACTTGTTCGTGGTGTATTGTTTTTGATATGATGCTGAATTTTGTTGAGAATTTTTGCATCTATATTCATGAGAGATATTGGTCTGTGATTTTCTTTTTTTGCGGTGTCTTTGTCTGGTTTTGGTATCAGTGTTATGCTGGCTTCATAAAATGGATTTGGAAGTACTGATTCCTTTTCTATGTTCTGAAATAATTTGAGTAGTACTGGTGTAAACTCTTTGAATGTTTGGTAGAATGCTCCAGTGAAGCCATCTGGCCAGGGCTTTTTTTTTGTTGGAAGGTTTTTTTTTTTTATGTTTTGAAACTCTTCTCTTGTTATGGGTCTGTTCAGATTTTCAACATCATCTTGTGTTAGTTTGGGTAGGTAGTGTGTTCCTAGAAATTTGTCCATTTCCTCTAGGGTTTCTGATTTGTTGGAGTATATTTTTTCATAGTACTCTGTTAATATCCTTTTTATTTCAATTGGGTCTGTTGTAAGGTCCCCCATTTCATTTCTTATTTGGGTTATTTATGTCCTTTGCTGTTTTTCTTTCGTCAGTTTGGCCAGCGGTTTGTGGATTTTGTGGATCCTTGCAAAGAACCAACTTTTGGTTTTGTTAATTCTTTGTATTTTTTTCTATTTCATTTATTTCTGCTCTGATCTTTATTATTTACTTTCTTCTGGTGGCTGTCGGTTTTTTTTTTTTTTTTGCTGTTCTCCATTTGTTTGAGTTGTGTAGCTAGTATTTTGACTTTGTTCCTTTCTTCTTTTTTGATATGTGCATCTATTGGTATAAATTGACCTCTGAGGACTGCCTTTGCTGTGTCCCAAGGGTTTTGGTATGTGTGTTTTCATTCTTATTTGCTTCTAGGAATTTTTTGACTCCATCTCTGATTTCTTCTATTGCCCAGTGGTTTTTAAGCAGGGTATTATTCAGTTTCCACGTAATTGATTTTTTTCCTTGCTCTTCCTGTTGGTAATTTCTACCTCAATGGTGTTATATCAGAGAAGATACCTTATATTATCTCAACGTTTTGGATTTTATTGAAGGTTGCTCTGTGGCCTAAAACAAACCAACCCAAACCCAGTGCCGTCAAGGCAATTCCGACTCATAGCAACTCTATAGGTAGTTTATTCTGGAGAATGTTCCATGTGCACTGGAAAAGAACGTGTACTTTGCAGCTGTTGGGTGGAGTGTTCTATATATGTCTATGAGTTTAATTTGGCTGATTGTGGCCTTTAGATCTTCTGTATCTTTGTTGAGTTTCTTTCTAGATGTTCTGTTCTTTACCAAGAGTGGTGTGTTGAAGTCTCCTATTATTATTGTGGATCTGTCAATGTCTCTTTTCAGTGCTCTTAGAGTTTGTTTTATGTATGTTGGAGCCCTGTCATTGGGTGTTTAGATGCTTATTACGGTTATGTCTTCATGATGGATCATCCTTTTAATCATTATATAGTGCCTTTCTCTGTCTTTTATGGTGGATTTTGTTATAAAATCTATTTTATCTGAGATTAGTATTGCCTCTGCTGCTCTTTTTTGGTAACAGTTTGCTTGATATATTTTTTTCCATCCTTTGATTTTTAACAAATTTACATCTTTGTTTCTAAGGTGTGTCTCTTGTAGACAGCCTACTGATGAATCTTATTTTTTAATCCATTCGATTACTCTCTGTCTCTTTATGTAAACTTTTTTTAATTGAAAAAATCTAAATGTATACATGTTTATTAAAAACAAACAAGCAACCAATAGCGCAGAAATATGTAAAGTCAAAATGAAAAATAAAAGGTAAAAATTTACTCTTTCCCTCCTACCTTCTGAATCCCACTCTCCAGGGACACTACAATAATAGTTTCAAGTGTGTTATCTACACATTTTTCTATGCAGATATAAACATATATATGAACATAGCCTTTCTTATATAAATTGGCTCATATTGTATATATTAGTCCATAAATTTCTTTTTTTTTCAATTTATCAGTATACTGGGGCTATCTTTCTATGTAATCACATTCAGACCTATCTCATTTTCCTCAATGCCTGCAGAGTATTCAGTTATATAAATAGACTATCAGGTAATCAGTCCCCCACTAACGGACATGTAGGCTGTTTCCAGTTGTTTTATTTTTCTATTGTAGATAATGCTGCAATAAAATATCCTGGTACATCTACTATAGCTTGCTTGCTTGGGTAAATATTTAGAAATGCAATTGTCCTGTCAAAGGAAGTATCAGTTTAGAATTTTGACAGACATCGACAAATTGCCTCCCTCCAAAAGGCGTATGTGTTTAAAACCCCTATACCATTATCAACGTTGGTTACCATCAACTTTTTCATCTTGACACTCTGATAGATTAGAAAAATCATGTCTTGTGGACACTTCAAGAAGCATTCCTTTATATGGAAGCTTTAAAAAGATTCTGGGCTCTCATCAGCTGAGCCACAATCTCCAGGGTTGAGCCCAGAGTCTGTCTGTGTTTTTAAAAGTCTTCCCAGAGGATTCTGATGACTATCCATCCAGGTTTGGGAATCACTGTCTTAGCACCTACAGGTGAAACCAAGTTGCAGATTTAACTCGCATCCCAGATGTGCAGAAAAAATGCTATCTATAAGTAATCTGGCTTTTGCCAGAGCGCTTCTAGGAGGCTGGTGGGAACAGGAATTAACTAAATATCTCATAATTTAAACAGCTCCACAGGTGGTGCTGTCCTGCCTGCATAAAAATGCTGTTTCTCAGATAGCCACTCCCTCCCCTGCTTGTCTCCCTGTATGAAGCCTCGGTTTCTGAGGGGAGGGTGTGGTTTTTGCAGGCCCTGGAAAGTGGAAAGGAGTTGGGGACCATGTTCTAGCCTCTTCTGGCCTTTAGCGGAGTGCCTCTTGTCCACCTGAATGCTGCTTGCTCTCCTAGACTTGGCCTGCAGAGTTTGCCATCTGCTTGCCGGTTTGGTAAGCGCTCGGTAGCTATTCCTGGCTGCTCCTGCGGGACGGTTCCCTCGGAACCCACTTGTCTGGCTCTGGCAATATTCCAGCAAGTGCTACTTCTGGGTCTTGAATAAGACCATGGGGGATTAAGCTCAGGAAGATGTAGCCCAGAGTCTCCCTTTGCCAACTACATTTCCCTACCAGGTTGACGTAGATGACAGATGACGTAGATGATGCTGAGATGCACTTCTGAGGAGGGCGGGGGTGGGGGGCGGCACAAAGGACAAAATCTCTCTTCTGCCCCCTCTAGCCTTACTTATCTAATGCACCTTGGCCTCCCCGGGTTTAAGCCTAGAGGTCACACATATCTGACTCTTTACCTCTCCTCCCTCTTTCTATGGTTTCTTCCTACAATTAATTCCCTGGGCCAGAAAGAATCACGCTTTTATTTTCCTTGTCTCCCTTTTCTTTTTTTTCCTTTCACAAGAGAGAAGCAAGCCTCAGGTCCTCCACAACATAGACATTCTTTTCAACATTCATTTATTCAATAAATGTTTGTTGAGCGTTATACATGCTGGCTATTACTCGGGGTGCAGGGGCTACTGCAGCGAACCAGACAGGCATATATGCTGCTGTCAAGGTACTTACATCCTAGTGGGGGGAAACAGAGAATAAATATACCTCTATTTTTTTTTTATCTCTAAGGAGCCCTGCTGGTGAAGTGGTTAAACATTTGGGGGTCCGAACCCACCAGCGCTCTGAGGGAGAATGATATGGCAGTCTTCTTCCATAGAGGTTACAGCCTAGGAAACCCCATGGGGTAGTTCTGCTCGTGTTGGAATCAACTCGATAGCACATAACAGCAACATCTCTATCTCTGTCTCTACCCCATCTCCATCTATCTATAGACAGTGAGTGCTCTGAAGACAAATGAAGCAGGCTAAGGGGGATAAGAAGGGCAGTGGTGGTTCAGTGGTAGAATTCTCACCTTCAGTGCAGGAGGCCTGGGTTCGATTCCTAGCCAATGCACCTCATGATGCAGCCACCACCCATCTGGCAGCGGTAGTTTTCGTGTTGCTGAACAGCGGAGCTTCCAGACGAAGATGGACCGGGAAGAAAGGTCTGGCAATCTGCTTCCGAAAATCAGCCAGTGAAAAACTATGGTCTCAATGGTCCCATGGCAGCCAGTCATGGAGATGGCACATGACTGGGTGACATTTTGTTCCATCGTGCATGGGTTCTCCGTGAGTTGGGGGCCAACTCAATGGCAGCTAACAACAACAACAAACGGGGATAAAATGTGACTGTGGGTAGGAGTGTTAGTTGGTTATACTTTCACATATTTGAGAACTGGCCTTTGATGTATATTAGGGAATTGACGCTAGGCTGTACTGAGAGTGGTAAGATCCCCCTCTGTGTCTCAGTGGCTAGAAAAATGACACGCGTGTGGCGGGCGTTCAATGATTGTTGAAAAATGAATGAATGAATAGAAGAATGAATGCTAGGCTTAGCATATGGGGGCTTTGCTCATTTCTAGTGCTCTCTCCTTTGTTCACTGCACACTGCATTTTTCATTTTCACTATATACCAGAGACGGTGGAACAGTGATTTAGTGCAGGGGTGTAGGAAGAAACACGGAGAAGGACAATCATAAAGACCGAGGGGGATGACCCAGAGTTTACAGAAGTTCACAGGTAAAAACAAAGGGCTCTGTCTGCGTGGGTGTGTTCCACTTTCACTAACACTTTTTGTCTTTGTAAACTCAAGATAACAGCTCTCAAAATCAAGTACAACCCTTTTGCCAAAGCCTTCTTGGATGCCAAAGAAAGGTGAGTAGAGAAATTCCAGTAAAATCTTATGAATTGACTTGTTTGAATCTGAACCGTGTCATCACCTTGAATTGAAAGGGACTAGAGAGCACCACCAGCATGACTTTGACAGCAGTCGTTTGCTGAGCCAGTCGGAAGGACAGCTGCAAGAACACCACTTTCTCATGGATATCCACCCCGCAGCATAGTTAGTAGGAGTCCAGGAGAACCTCTAACTCACAGTTCTTTCTTAGCCCTCTTTTACTATGGATTTTGAAAGTAATATTTGAAAGTAATTCTTGAAAGTATGTATTTTTTTAAAAATAAGGATTTAGATTCCTGATAATTCACTCTGCCCTTCCCATAATTATAGACGAGTAGTATTTATTTTTTTTGAGTCCCTGGGTGGTGCAAATGGTTGTTAACCCACTTGGCTGCTAACCAAAAGATTGGAAGTTCTAGTCCACGCTGTGGCACCTTGAAAGAAACGTCTGGCATTCTGCTTCCGAAAAACCAGTCATTGAAAACCCTAAGGAGCACAGTTCTACACTGGCACTCATGGGGTCACAATGAGTTGGAATTGACTCGACGGCAACTGGGACTGGTTTTTATAAGTTTTTTTTTTTTTTTTTAAACTACCTTTGGTCTTTTTTTGGTCTAGAACAGGTAAGTAATGGTGGGAGGTTCCTGTCTCTCAAGTCAAAGAGAACGAGAGAAGTCAGGGATTGCTGGGGTGATGAGGCCAGTGACTCCCCACCTCTGTATCTTTCCTTTCTGTTCTAGGAAAAAATGAAAGAACGGTGGTGCTTATCGTTGGCTTTTCTTCATCAAGTCCTAGAGTATAAATATGAATACCTTGGTGTTCAGATTTTACTGCCTGAGTTTCAAATCTTTTCAATATCTCCTATAATTGTCTAGTCTTTCTTTTTCATGTTAAAGGCTCTGATAAGGCTTTGGTTCTATGGACAGATGCTTATAATGATGCATCATAGGGTCTGTCCTGACGGTATAGAAGGCATACTTATAACTTTTACAGATAGCAGAAGGCCTTAAGGAAAAGCTGTGTGAGATGACAGAATCTAGATTCAAAATGATAGTAGTATAGTATAATAAAAAGAATTTAGGACTTTGGGGAAAAGGTTCTGACTTTGAGTTCTAGCTTTGCCGGTTCCTGGCCGTTTGATTTTGTATAAGTGAGTTTACTTTCCCAATCTGCAAAATAAATGTAATAATACTTCCCTTACTGAGTTGTTGGTGGGTCTATCATACCAAATATGCGACTGTGCCCTGAAGTCCTATGCAAATGCTAGCTATTTTTATTATTGCTTGAATCTTGTCAGATAGGAGCAATGATCACAAATCAGTAAGATCAAATTAAAAAAAAAAAAAAAAAAGGAGGAGTAACTCACATATATGGGGGCCGTGGTGGTTCAGTGGTAGAATCCTCACTTTCTGTGTGGGAGACAGGGGTTCGATTCCTGACCAATGCACCTAGTGTGGAGCCACCACCCATCTGCCACGGAGGCTTGTGTGTTGCTATGATGCTGAACAGGTTTCAGCAGAGTTTCCAGACTAAGGTGGGCTAGGAAGAGAGGCCTGGCAATCTACTTCTGAAAATCACCAATGAAAAGCCTGTGGATCACAATGGTCTGATCCAGTTGTGCATGGGTTAGCCATGAGTTGGGGGCCAGCTGACAACAACGACAACTATAAATATGATTCAAAGCACAACTGAGCAAGTAGATACAATGCCCTAGGGGAAGGAGGGTAGCTTCATGAAAAAAAGGTGTTTGTTTTTCTTATTCCCAAAAGATGTATTGCTTTCCAAAGAGAACTTTGAGTATGTTTTATGCTGGACTCTTCTAATAAGCTGGACACCCATGATGCGTTTTCATTCCTCTTTCAGAAATCACCTAAAAGATGTCCCGGAGGGGGTTTCTGAGGGCAAGCACGTGGCCTATTCTCACTGTGAGTTGGGTGAAAAGTGAGTGGGAGGTGGGTACGGCTATTTTAGGGGTGATCTCGTGCCACACTCAGCCTTCCTGACTGTCTTGACTGTATAAAGTCTATTCTAAATTGTCTATGAAGACCCAGCAGGGTATTCCTGCCCTTTCCTGAATTCCCAGAAAGAGCCAGTATTCCCAGATGGGGCTAAAACATTAAGCCAGTGGGTAAGAATGGAAATGATGAATCTTTCAGAGCCCTGGTGGTGTAGTGGTCAAGCGCTTGGCTGCCAAGCAAAATGTCAGCAATTGGAACCCACCAGCCACTCTGTGGGGGAAAGATGCGGCAGTCTGCTTATGTAAAGATTTATAGCCTTGGGAACCCTATGGGGCAGTTCTACTGTGTCCTATGGGGTCAATATGAGTCAAAATCCATGGCAACGGGTTTGTTTGGTTCAGTGATCATGTCAGTGAGGCTAGGAGCTCTCCACTGTGCACTGTGGGCATATCTCTCACACTTACATCCTCCATTCTTGCCTCTCTGTTCTGGATGTCTCCTGGTCTTAGTATTTGCTAATTTCAGAGTTGGTCACCATTGTGATGCCTCAGGAAGGCTCCATGTAAGGAGAGTCTGCATTTGTTGACTGGAAGGCTCTAGGGGGTGCTGGGGTAATACACCTGTAATTCCACAGGGATGGCTGGGTGTTCCTGACCGGGTGTCCCCTATTTCCACGAGGAGGCCTTGTGGGGAAGGGAATCCTCTAAGGCTGCAGAAGTATGCCAATGTCGGCAACATTAGAGTGGAGACGTTAACCCTGGTATCTGAGACACTCTGTAATTTGGGGTATAGTGGCTTGCTAAGCTCCCTTCGGCAGTTTTCTAGCTATGAAACTCTTCACTTCCTCCCTCCCCTAAACCTTATTGCATCTTCCATCCCAGAAGTAGCTGCCTAGTAGCATAAGAAGCAGCTCTCAGAAAAGCACTTTTTAAAAAAGCATCATTGAATGAAAATCCTTTTTCTCTAGGCTAAGGACCACATGCAGAGCTGCTGCCTTTAAAAGTTCATGTGTTGCAGTCTTGTCAGCACACTTCTTGAGGCGTGTCTGCTGCACGTGGCAAACTAAGCAGGCAGATGGCTGGTTCGGGGGCCATTCACCTGGCTTTGCCCATTGGACACCATAATCTTGATTCCATTAGTGTGGCAGGGACCCCTTGGGCCACATCTCTATGTAATAATGGGAAAATGAAGGTGATGGAGGGATTCGTCAAGAATGATTGATCCTATACTTTGTAACGGGAACTCTGTACAATCTATTTGCAAAGGCAGTGCATTCTAATACTAAGCTCCATTTCCTCTTCACTGTTAATCCTTAATGAACATTCCTAAGGGGGAGCCTTGGTCCTGTCTGAATCCCCATCTGCTGGTCTCTCAGTTGAGATCTGGTTGGTGGGAGGGCACCCCCCGTCTTAGTCATCTAGCACTGTTAAAACAGAAACACCACAAGCGGTTGGCTTTAACAAAGAGAAGTTTATTCTCTCACAGTCTATAAGACTATAAGTCCAAATTCAGGGCGCCAGTTCCAGTGGAAGGCTTTCTCCCTCTGTCAGTTCTGGGGGAAGGTCCTTGTCGTCCATTTTCCCTGGTCTAGGAGCTTCTCAGTGCAGGGACCCCGGGTCCAAAGGATGCGCTGTTCTCCTGCTCTTGTTTCTTGGTGGTATGAGGTCCCCTGTTTCTCTGCTCATTTTTCTCTTTTATATCTCAAAAGAGAGTGACTTAAGACAAAACCTAATCTTATGGATTGAGTCCTGCCTCATTAACATAACTATCACTTATCCCACCTCGTTAACATCATAGGAAGATCACATCAGATGACAAAATGGTGGACGACCACACAATACTGGGAATTATGGCCTAGCTAAGTTGACACACATTTTTGGGGGACAATTCAATTGATGACACCCCCCTTGTTCCAAGGCCCTTTTTAATTAGTAAGTTTCAGTCTTTGTCCTTGAACTTACTTGACGTAGAACCTTCTGCTTGGAATCTTTACTAATTTCTATGAAACATTTTGCAGGCTTCCACAATGCTCTGCAAAATGCTTGTTGTCAAGGTGTGCAAGGCCAGTCTACTCTCTCTTTATGTTATCAGAATCTGCTTTGCGGGGTAATGAGGGGGGCATCGTGCCCCCGCTGCCTGGAGTGAGGTCTAAACACACTCCTTATGAGGCAGAAATAGGGAGGCCTTCCTTGGAAACTGTATGGGGCAGTTCTCTGTTCTACAGAGTTGCTATGAGTTGGAATCGATGGCAGCAGGCTTGGGGCTCACACTTTCTGAGTAACCACATTAAGCTTTCCCTAGTGGCTCTAGGGAAACCCTGGTGGCATAGTGGTTAAGTGTTACAACTGCTAACCAAAAGGTTGGTAGTTCAAATCCACTAGGTGCTCCTTGGAACTTGATGGGGCAGTTTTACTCTGTCTTATAGGGTTGCTATAGAGTCACTATGAGTCGGAATTGACTTGTTGGCAATGGGTTTTTGTTAGTGGTTGCAGACTGAGTTACTTGTGTATCTAGTGTTTCTCTCCTAGACTGTTTCATTTTAATTCAATTCAATCAGAAGCAACTTAAGTTTTGAATTTCTATTATGCTTTCAAATTGTATTTTATATAGCTGATGATTCCAGGGTTCTCTCAGAGGCTCTCCAAAGTCTGATAGGACCTGTTGTGCACATCCAGAGAAGCCAGCTAACCTGCTAACAGGCAGCAGGGGTTAGGGGTGGTCTCCCCACACAGGCAGCCACTCAGTCTCATTTGCACAGAAACATAGCCATACAAAGTGGCCGGGACCCTGACTACTGGTGAAGCAGTTCATAGACGCTCTCTTTCTCTTGTCTGTTCTAGTGGGGGGCTGGATCTTTTCCAATCCGGATGGAGTGTGCACAGCAGGAAACACCAATTACCAGTATGCGGCTCCCTTGTCTCTGCCTGCTCCCCACTCCCACCACGGCTGTGAGCATTATCCCGGCCTCCGGGGACGCTGGCAGGCTCCCTACCCTTCAGCCTATGTGCATAGAAACCATTCTCCCACAGGTCTGTAATTCTGCTAACTAAACCCTGGGGGCATGGGCGGTGGGGGAAAGAAATGCATAAACAGCCAATAAAAAGAAATATCTGAATAGGAAACTCTTTTCAGCTACTGCATCTATGTAATATTATTGAATAGTATTATTTTTGTATGCTGTTTTATTGTAATATTAGTAATATTGTATTGTTATTTTGTATATTAATGTTTGATTATCTAGTTATATCACTATTAGCCTTTTGTAATTATTTCATAAAACACCTGGTCTCTTGGCGTCTACTGGTGTGAAAGCCTCGTCCCAGAGAGCTGTGTACTGAGCAGTTTCAGCTGGACCTCTTAACCTGAGGTCAGTCCTGTGGGTTGGAGATCCTCAGCTCCTTACCCTCACCATGGCTCTTTTCTCCAGTTGCATTACATGGCCGTGTCCGGGGAATGCTGATCCATCACTGCAGTGCTATTAGGAAGGTCTCTGAGGATCTGGACCACTCTAGTCCTAGTTTGAGTCGGCGGGAGGTATACAAACCCATCCTTAATGATCTTTGCAACCTGATTATTTTTTTAAGTTGGCACTGCTGTTCATGTACTTTCTTTTCAGTGATGATGGCTTGTCTGCTGTGGCCTTGTGTACATTCAGAGTTTGCCTAGTTATCAGATTTGTATGAAGGAAGGGAGAAATGGAAAAAAAAGGATTACATTTTCACTCAATTATTTATGCAACAAATATTTATTGAAGGCCAACGTGCGCCAGGTTTCTGTTTAGGTGCTAGGGAAAACCATGAACAAAATGGACAAATACTCTATCCTCATGGAGATTATATCCTAATATGGGAAAGATGGACACTAAATAAAATAAATAAGTAAAATGCGTGCAGACGTGGTGCAGGGTGTGATGATTCCAGCCTCCTTCCTTCCTCAGCAACACCCTGGGCTCTGCATTGGCAGCAGGGCTTTCCTGGGTCACCAGCTGCCTGTCCTTGTGCCCTTTCACCTGATATCCCAGCAACCTTGACAACGGCTTTCAGGAGGCGGACCACGTAGCTTAAGGATACCAGAACCCAACCAGTGGTCTCACTCTACTTCCTGGTCCTTTCCGTGGTCAGCACCCAGAGTACCTGCTATGCACCAGGCATTCTTCTAGGTAACGGAGGTTAGAGCTCAGGGCTAGAAAGAAACAGAAATAAATAATCACGATACAATGCAGTGAGTGCTATAACATGGCCCTGGACCTGCAGCATCACCTAGGAGCTTGGCAGAAGTGTAGAAGCCTAGGGCTCCACTTCAGACCTCCTGAATCAAAGTGTGAATTTTAACAAGATCCTCAGGTTATTTATATGCACATTGAAGTTTGAGAAACACTATAAAACACAGAAGCCAAGGTGCTGTGGGAGTGAAGCGGAAAGAGCAGCTACCTCTGCTGGGGGTGGGGCGAGCCAAGGGGGCCCAGAGGGGTTAACATCGAAACTGAGCCTTGAAGGATGAATAGAAACGAGCAGAGGTGGGAGTGGGTGGGGTGAAAGTGGGCAGGGATGCCACAGGGCAACGGCGAAGGGCTTGCCGGGAAGAGGAAGCAGAGCCACAGAAGGCAAAAGAACCTGAGTTGCCTGGGAATAGGTCTGGAAGAGTCCAGAGGTGGCAAATGCTGCAAGTGCCAGATCATGGAAAGTCTAGGAGTCACCAAATGTTTCCAGGTCAGGAGTGACAAGGCCAGGTGTATACACTGCAGTCTTCCTCCCTTCCTCCCCTTCTCTCTTCCTTCTTCCTTTGCTTCTTTCTGTTGCATTACTCTATTTATGCAAATGAAGATTTGAAGACTTATATGTCACAGCCACTCTTTCTGAGTAGATTTTGAGACCTACTTGGAGGTCACTGGAAAGAAGAGTAAGGATATGAACCTCGGAAATCTCATCTGGGCCACTAGTGGCCCTTAGTCAGAGCCTGAGAGTGTGCTGATACAGTCCATTCTTTATTTTATTTTTTTTTAAATAGACTTTATTTTTAGAGCAGTTTCAGGCTCATAGAAAAATGGAGCAGGGAATATTGGGAGTTCCCAATAATCGCCCCCACTACACCCATACATTTTCCCTATTATCGGTATCTTGCATTAGTGCAGTATGTTTATTACAACTGATGAACCAATATTGATACATTTGATCCATTCTTAAAGGGGAGTGTTGTTAGTTGCTGTGAAGTCCATTCCAAATCTTGGCAACCCCATGTATGCAGAGTAGAACTGTTTCATACGGTTTTTAAGGCCATGACCTTTTGGAAGCAGATCTCCAGGCCTCTGGGTAAGTTCAGCTAGTAGTCGGGCACTTAACCATTCGTACCACCCAGGGGCTCCTCTGTGGTGAGATGAGTTAGAGTTGTGTCACAAAGGCAGATGTCTCACCTCTGAGCCTCATCTTTAAAATGGAGCTGAGAAGCTGTTGTGAAGATTAAAATAGGAAAGGCACCTGGTATATTGTTGGCATTCAATAAACCTAAGTTCCTCACTCTTTTCTATTTCCTGCAAACTGTTGGTGTCTATAGCACAAACCATGATTGCATTTTGCCCTTAGAATGATGTCACTGGTCACCATCTTTGTATGTTCTATATGCTCCAACAACTGAACTCTTGTTATTTCTCTAAAGTGAATTTGATAGAAAGCTCAAGCGATAATCTACAAGTTTTCTCAGGACCTGAAAGCTGGACTTCTTTATCCTCCACACCCCATGCCAGCATCCTGTCTGTACCCCACACCAATGGACCCATCAATCCAGGGCCCAGGTAAGACAAACAACAGCAACTTGGTCATTGTGGTCTTGCGGGGGGGTGGGGGGGGGTCTAGTTTAGCACTGGGAACTCCAGATAGTTCTTTTTCCTGGGGCCATAAAGTGGCTTGATCTGAACTGTTGTCTTGATTTCCAAGACCCATGGGGTCACTGTGAGTTGGAATCGAGTCAACGGCAACTGGTTAGGAAGTAAAGATGATGACGGGATGGACTGTTCATTCCTGGAAAAGGATAGTGGGAAAGCACGTGTTGAGTCATACTCTCTTTTGTAGTTTTTTAAGAAGGAAAAGACAGTATGGCCTGGGATCACTTGTTCCAAACTAGTCAGAAGTACTGTCAACTTTGATGATAGCAGATAGATACTGACTACTGGGAATGGGGTTAGGAATTGAAGGGGTAAAATATAAATATACACAGAGAATTCAAAACCCTTGATCATCCATATTCTCATAAAAGGATAGGTTGCGGGTACTTGGTTCACAACCCAGGTAATAGGACTAGGTGTAGCATGTAAAACATAATACCAGAGACCTGTATTTAGTTCTGACTTTTGGAGTAGAAAGAAAAAGGACCTTGGAGTCTGACAGATGTGGGTTTGAATCCCAGTTCTACCTCTTATTGACTTTGTGACTTTGGGCAATTTTCTATCTTCCCCCTTCCTCCTCTTTTTTTTTTTTTAATACAAACAAAACCTGATTAATATATTTAGAAAGATAAGAGAGAATGTTGCATTCTTAAAACAACAGCAAAACAGTATTAGAAAAATTACAGTGTGTAGAAATTTAAAACATAATAAAAAAACTTTCTCATTACAAAAGAATATGTGCTAATTACAGAGAATACAGAAAATACAGAATATCACAAGGAATAAAATCATAATCATTCATAATCACAGCATTAAAAGAAAACTTTTAGTGTATTTCTTTTCAATCTTCATTTGGCAGATATTATTTTTATACATTAGCACACATATTATTGTACAATAACACATATATTTCAAATAATTTTTATACAAATAGTGTTGTACTGTTGGCAACCTGCTTAAGAAAAAAAAAGGAAAACAAAAAACGAACTCTCAAAACTAACACTATATCCTGAACTTTTCCCCATGTTATTAGGTATTTTTGTACATTCGATTTTTAACACATGCATGCTATTACATTGTATGGACCCACCATGATTTATTATACCAATTCCCAATCTTTAGACATCTAGACTGGCTCCAGCTTTTCAAAATTATGAGTAAATGATGCTGGGATAAACATCCTTGAACATGAATCTTTGCCTATATCTCTAAGTGTCTCAGGTGGGTAGTCTTCTTAAGTCCGTTTAGAGCCTGGGGATCATCACCATAATATTAATACAAAATCAAACCCGTTGCTGTCGAGTTGATTCCGACTCATAGAGACCCTATAGGACAGGGTAGAACTGCCCCATACAGTTTCCAGCTGGTGGATTCAAATTGCCCACCTTTTGGTTAGCAGCCAAATGCTTAATCACTGCACCACCAGGGCTCTGTAACATTAATAACAGCTAACATTTACTAAGCATGTTGTATACAGGCAAGTGATTCCAAACTAGTTTCTCTGTCTCCAGATTCCATGTTTTTGCTTTTGCTCAATAATGCTTCTTCTTTTTTTATTGTACTTTATTTATTTATTTAAAAAATTAAAAAAATATTGTGCTTTAGATGAAGATTTACAGAACAAACTATCTTCTCATTAAACAGCTAGTACACATATTGTTTTGTGACATTGGTTACCAACCCCACAACATGTCTACACTCTCCCCTTCTCGACCTTGGGTTCCCTGTTACCAATGCTTTCCTGTCCCCTCCTGCCTTCTAGTCCTTGCCCCTGGGCTGGTGTGTCCCTTTAGTCTCATTTTCTTTTATGGCCCTGCCCCTTGAGGACAAGAACAGGACAAGGATACCCTTTATCACCACTCCTATTTAACATTCTGCTGGAAGTCCTAGCTAGAGCAATAAGGCAAGAAAAAGAAATAAAGGGCATCCAAATTAGTAAGGAAGAAGTTAAACTATCCCTATTTGTGGATGATATTTTTATGATACTATACATAGAGAATGCTAAAGACTGCACAAGAAAACTACTGGAACTAATAGAAAGATTCAGTAGAATAGCAGGATATAAGGTAAACATAAAAAAATTAGTTGGATTCCTACACACCAATAGAGAGAACAATGAAAAGGAAATCAGGAAAACAATACCATTTATAATAGCCCCTAAAAAAATAAAATACTTAGGAATAAATCTAACCAGAGATGTAAAAGACCTATACAAAGAAAACTACAAAACACTGCTGCAAGAAACCAAAAGAGATCTACATAAATGAAAAAACATATCATGCTTATGGATAGGTAGACTCAATGTTCTGAAAATGACAATGCTACCCAAAGCAATCTACAAATACAATGCAATCCTGATCCAAATACCAACAACATTCTTTAAAGAGATGGGAAAACTAATCATTACTTTATATGGGAAGGGAAGAAGCCCCAGATAAGTAAAGCACTATTGAAAAAGAAGAATAAATAGGAGGACTCGCACTACCTGACCTCAGAACCTACTATACAGCTATGGTAGTCAAAATGGCCTGGTAGTGGTACAATGACAGATACATTGACCAATGGAACAGAACTGAGAACCCACATGTAATCCATCCACCTACAGTCACCTTATCTTTTTTTTCTCTTTAATAATTTTTATTGTGCTTTAAGTGAAAGTTTACAAATCAAGTCAGTCTTTCACACAAAAACCCATATACGCCTTGCTACACACTCCCAATTACTCTCCCCCAATGAAACAGCCCGCTCTCTCCCTCCACTCTCTCTTTTCGTGTGCATTTCGCCAGCTTCTAACCACCTCCACCCTCTCATCTCCCCTCCAGGCAGGAGATGCCAACATAGTCTCAAGTGTCCACCTGATCCAAGAAGCTCATTCCTCACCAGCATCCCTCTCCAACCCATTGTCCAGTCCAATCCATGTCTGAAGAGGTGGCTTCAGGAATGGTTCCTGTCCTCAGCCAACAGTCACCTTATCTTTGACAAAGGCCCAAAGTCCTTCAAATGCAGAAAAGGCAGTCTTTTCAACAAATGGTGCAGGCAAAACTGGATGTCCACCTGAAAAAAAATGAAACAGGACCCATACCTCACACCATACACAAAAACTAATTCAAAATGGATCAAAGACGGAAATATAAAACCAAAAACTATAAAGATCATAGAAGAAAAAATAAGGTCAATGCTATAGGCCCTTATTAATCAGCAGGATACAAACCATAACTAACAACACATAAACTCCAGTAGATAAGCTAGATAACTGGGATCTTCTAAAAATCAAACACTTATGCTAATCAAAAGACATTACCAAAAGAGTAAAAAGAGAACCTATACACTGGGAAAAAAATTTCGGCTATGACAAATCTGACAAAGGCCTAATCTCTAAAATCTACAGGAAAATCCAATACCTCTACCACAAAAAGACAAATAATCCAATTGAAAAATGGGGAAAGGAAATGAACAGAAGACTGTCTTCACCAAAGAAGACAGTCAAGTGGCTCATGATCACTAGCCATTAGAGAAATGCAAATCAACGAGTACCATCTTACCTCATTAATGGCATGAACCAAAAACACAGAACATATTATTGTACTTTAGATTAAGGTTTACAGAACAAACTAGTGTCTCATTAAACAGTGAGTACATGTATTGTTTTGTGACATTGGTTACCAACCCCATGACATGTCAACACTCTACCCTTCTTGACACAGGCAATTTTCTTAACCTCACTGAGCTGCAGCTTTCTTATAGGTAAAATGGAAATAATATGAGCTATTCTGTAGAGTCATAGCGAACATCAAAATAATATGAACTACTCTGTAGAATGATGGCAAGCCTCAAAAAATGCATAAAAATTCTTCGTAAGCAGTAATGTTCTATGTAAATGTCAGGTATTGCATTCAACATGAATATGTTGAATTTCAAGAAGGTCCAAAAAGGGATTAAAATGAAAAGATAGGACCTGGGGGGAAGTCAGATGATTTTCCGGAAAAGAAAAGTTGGGAGGATGCGATGGGCTTAGGTCTAGAGCTGTGCTTCTTGAACTTCAGTGTACACTGGAATCACATGCGGATGATGCTAAAAACAGACTCTGATTAGTAGGTCTGGGCTGGGGCCTGAAGTCCTGCCTGTCTAACAAGCTCCGAGGGGTTGCAGGCGTTGCCATGACACACAGGTTCTAGAGCGGTGCTGTCCAATGTGGCAACCACTAGCCACATGTGGCAAGTGTGAGCACTCGAATGTGCTGAGTCCAAACTGGGATGTGCTGTAAGTGTGAAACGTGCACAGGATTTTGAAGATTTAGTGTGAAAAAAATACAAATCTCACTAATAATTTTTTATATTGAATGCATGTCAAAATGATAATATTTAGAATATTTTGGGTTACATAAAATATTAAAAATAAATTCATTTTTTCTCTTCTTTTAATGTGGCCACTAGAAAATTTAAAATTGCATATATGGCTTGCATTTGTGGCTCACATTTCTTTTTGTCAAATATTTTACTGTGTTTTAAGTGAAAGTTTACATGGCAAATTAGGGTCCCCTTTTTTTTAACCATTATTTTACAAATCGTTCCATGACATTGGTTATAGTTTTCACAATGTGTCAGCATTCTCGTTATTTCCATTCTGTCTGTTCTGTTTCCACTGGTCTAGCTTCCCTGCCCTCCTTACCTTCACTCACATTTTGTTTCTGTGGGCAGGGCTGGTCTAGAGAATCTAAGGGAAAAACCAGTGACTTGGGGTGTGCTAGGAAATGAGAAAGAGAATGAACAGGAAGTGTTCCTGAAGACACTAGACAATCATGTGCCAAGTTCTGTACCAGATACTGCATATAAGTTGTCCATAGTACTCAAAGACATCTATATGACAGGTACTAAAATTCGTATTTGACTGATGAAGAAACGTAAGCACAGAGGCATTAAAACCTTTCTGAAAGCCACACAGTAAGTAGTGTGACTCAGAACCTGTGATTTTTCTTATGGTCCATGAGACATCAGAAAAGGGCTCTAAGGAATCTTCTAGAAGAGCCTCTTCTGGAAATTGAGGTCAGAGTCCCAGCAAGCTGAGCTGGCTCAGAGCGAGGTCAGAGGGTGGGGTTCTGCAGGCTGCATAGATTCCCAGGAGGTCTACAGCGTCTGATAGATGGCCAGGGTGCAAGGTGGTATTTCTGTTTCCTCATTTGTGTGTTTAACCCATTCCTGTCTCCATAAAAATATTGTTGGTGGGAAGCAAGTGTGATCAGTGCCATCATCAAGTATTACAGTCAGAACATGGTGACACCTGAAGGCTTACGGTGCCAGAGGCTATTCTACCTGTTTCAACTGCAGGCCTTTTCACCAGGGTTCTAGTAAGGTGCAAACTTCGCTACCTATTACAACCAGTTGGGAAGCTTCAAAGAATCCTGATACCCAGGACACATACCACACCAATGAAATAAAAATCTCTGGGGCATCAGTATTTTAAAAAACTCACTAGGTGATTCCCAGGTGCAGCCAAGTTTGGGAAGCAGTGCTATAGAACAAAAGAAGTCAAAGAAAGTGGCATCACTCCCAGCCTTCCTGCGGTGGACCAGAGCTGACGGGTGGAAAACCAGGAACGGCATGTTCCATGTTAACGGAATGGAAGAATTAATTGTAACTATCACCGTTTAAAAAAAATTTTTTTTTTTTTTATCACCGTTACTGAGTGTCTGCCAGGTGCCTGGCCGGCATAGTCCTTTTCTCATTTAATCCTCATAACCACCCCTGTAAGGTCTGTATAATTATCTGTCCAGATCTTGAAGATGTGGAAACTGAGGCTCAGAGATATTAAATAATTTGAACAAGGTCAAAACACTTGCAGAGTCAAACCCAGGTCTTCTGACTCCAGTATGTCCTGGTTGTTAGGCCATGCTGCCTCTATCTGCCAGTGAGAGGGCCTCGCAGCTCACACAGTCTGAATACCCCTCATTTATCCCTTGCCCATTTTACATGTGCAGCCAGGGAGGCCCAGGAAAGGGAAATGCACCAGGTCCAGGCCTCAGGACACCCATCCTTATGCTCATTCCTCTACACCTCGCGGCCTCTCTTGGGTTTTCTGCAGAAATGGGGCCAGTCTGTGTCAGCTGGTGCTGAGTCGTGGCAGGCACCGTCCTCATAGACCTGTGCCCTCTCAGCACTGTTCACTGGCCCTTCTCCTCCCCTCTGTCTCTGTCTCCGCAGCCCCTACTCGTGCCTGTGGACCATCAGCAATGGTGGCGGGGGCCCTGCTGGGCCAAGTCCAGAAGTACACGCCAGCTCTCCGGGCACCTTTCTCCTGGGCAACCCAGCTGGGACTTCATCCCCTGCCGTGCTCTCCACCCAAGCACCCACTTCGGCTGGCGTGGAGGTTCTGGGGGAGCCTTCGCTGACCAGCATTGCTGTGTCCACCTGGACAGCAGTGGCCTCGCATCCTTTCTCGGGCTGGGGGGGTCCGGGTGGGGGTGGGCACCATTCTCCTTCCTCCTTGGACAGTTAGGCAGGACCCTAGGAAGAGCGTCGGCAGAGAATCTTGTAGGTGTAGAGCGCTTAGAAACCCCATCTGCTGGATCCCAGTGAGTCAGACTGCAGGCCTCCTCACCAAGTGAGCTGGGAGGGGTGCGTGGGTTACACCAGAAGTCCTGCTGGGAGATGGTTTAGTTTGGAGGATGCTAATTACAGTCGATTTTCATTAGCTGAGGATTTGTGAATTCGCCTACTCGCTAAACTTTATCTGTAACCCTAAAACCAATACTTGCTGAGCTTTTGTGGGCATTCATAGACATGTGCAGAGCTGTGAAAAACTTGAGTCGCCCCAGGCTCATATTCCTAGCTGAGGTGGTCCAAGGCTGGTAGGGTATTAGCCAATTCAGCGTTCTAGAGAACTTCTCAGACTATAAAAAATCCTGCTGCCGTAGAGTCGATTCCGACTCATAGAGACACTATAGGACAGAGTAGAACTGCCCCTTAGAGTTTCCAAGGAGCACCTGGTGGATTCTAATTGCCAACCTTTTGGTTGGCAGCCATAGCACTTAACCACTAGGCCACCAGTGTTTCCTCACGGACTATGACTGCCTGTAATAAGGAGACTCGCCTGTGTCACTGGCACCCCTCATCCATTTTCCTTTGCATGTCCATTTTCTCTCCAGATTATCCATGCCACGCTTAGCAACAGGAGTTCAGTGGTACCTTCCTTGTGCCCTGTCCTTACTCACAGATGATTCCAGAAGGCATCCTCACTTCCTGTTCTGCGCAGGCGTGCAAAGCTGTGAAGTGCGCTTGGAGTTTACCCAGCCTAGTGCTACCGCTTCTTACATTGTGCACCCCTGGAAAGTGTGTGGCCACAGGGCCCAGCTTAGTTTCTGCTTTGAGGCCAAGAGAGGGCGTGAGCCCACGGAGTGAGGTTAAAAAAAATAGAGCTAAGCAAAGATTATGCACTGGAGTGTGCCTTGAGTTGAGGAAAAGAGGCCATGTCACTTTCTTGCTCAGAAACCTTCGATGCCTCACTATTGCCTACAGAATAAAGTCAATTTTCTTTACTATACAGAGGTCCTCTAACTTCTCTTCCCAAAGCACTGCATTCATTAGTTGTAGTTCCCTCTGTTACCCCTTTAGCATCCTGTATGTCAGTCAAGGCAAACACCACTCTGTTTTCTGAACATTCATTGCACCTTTACCCGTGCATAGAGTGTTTGTCCAGTTCCACCTGTGCCAATCCTACCCATTTTCCAGCGACTTGCTGAAACGCCACCCCTGCGTTAAACACCTGGTTTGCCTAGGCATATTTGACCTTTCCCTGTTCTGTGGTCCCTCGCCGTTTCTGCTCTGTTACAGCACTCACCTTATCTGCCTTGCATTTGTGTTACCTGTGAATGTACCTGTCTCCCCACTAGACTGTAAGCTCCTTGAGGGTGAGAAATAGCTTTCTTTTCTTTGCATCCTACAGCACCTGGCACCATGCCTTACCTAGAGCAGGAGACCAATAAACACTTGCTGAGATGAATTGGTGTGAAGTGTATGTGTGCTAAGAGGACAGTCGTGAGGCTGACCAGGTGGCAGAGTTGAGAAGACACACGTCCCACGATAGTGTATCGTGTCAAGGTGGGAGACCGAGAACATGCTGGTGTTCACTCAGGCTCTTCGTCTGAGCTACAACCAGTTCTGAGTGATCTAGGATATGTGGAGATAGGGGTGTGCTAGAGTGATTTCTCCTAAACACTGCTCCATGGGTCCCCTACACTGGATCCCCTAGAGTACCTGTTAGAAATACAGATTCCCAAGCACCACCCCAATCTATCGGACCAGCATTTTTAGGGCTGGAGTCCAAGAATCTGCATTTCAAACAGATGCTCCAGGTGGTGGTTGCAGAGCCAGGTTTGGAAACTCTTTGCCTAGACCAGAGAAATAGGGTGGTAAATATTCCAGGAACCTCCTCTCAGATGAATTTTTACATCTGCTCTAGCCCAGGTCGTTGCTATAACCAATGAGCAAAATGACTCATTTCCTTAGCTTTCCTTTTATTTTTCTGCCCGCCACTGGATGAGCCAATATTCGTGGGAGTGAGCTTCCAGATCTGGGAGGGTGAGCAGTTGTCAAAACATTGACACCAGACTGCACTTATTGGAGCTGTCACTGAGGGAGTCATGGCAGTTCCACTTGAAGCCTGGCAGTGGCTCAGCTGTTCCCACCACTATTCTATCAGCTGAACCAGTGCACCCCCTGTCCCCTCCAAGCCTGTGTCTGTGGGAGTCAAACATAGCACTGTTTAGTGCTTGGCTCTTTTGACAGAGAAGGGTCCTTTAACATGCTGTGGATAGCACCGTCCGGGAACTCCAGCGTGAACCTGGGTATTTCTGTGCTATCCCAGTGTTTGGAGGCAGACCTTTGGAAACAATGCTGCTGCAGCCTTACGGTGTCCTGGGAAGCCTAGGCACCCCCTCGGGGTTGCCTGGTGGGAGCTACCGGCTACTAATTGGTGTGTGAATGACTGAGGCACCAGGTACCCACACAACTGTTCTTGGAAAAGCTGCCTCCTCAGCATGTCCCTGAGGCAGGACTGTCCCCTGGCTCCTGGGGCCCTTTGCAATGCCATTAGAGGCCATTAAGATATTATTAGCACCTCTGCAAGGTAGTATTTGGTACATTTTAAAAAGTGGCCATTTCTCATTCCGTTAGAGCTTTAGGTTACTGCTGCCTCCGATTGCCCCAGGAGGTTGGGCAAAGGCCTCTCCACCAGTCTTTGCAGCAGTCAGTCATGCACCGAGTGCCTAGCAAGTGCGCTGAGGTATGTGAACATCTATCTTTAGTCTCCCCTTTCCTACATCCTCCCCCTGTCCCCTTAAGCAAACAGAAGACTTGGGCCAGAGGCACAGGATGAAATAATCCAATAGCCTTAATTCTTCTTCTCTTTAAAAATATTTTATTTATTTCTGGTGGCAAAATATACAACCAAGCATACATCCATGCACAATTTTTACATGAAAAGTTCAATGACATCGGCTCATACTTCACACTGTGTTGCCATTCTTACTGTTTTCACCCATATTGTTTCATCACCACCAATCACCATCTGCCTCTGAAAGTTCTCATCTGTGCTTTAGACGGACTGTTGGTAGGCTAAGCTCATATAAATAACTACAAGGCGCTACGCTCAAGGCAAACATGTTTTATTAATTGGGCTAAACCGTTGTTTAGTTCGATGATGGCTTATTGGGATAGTTTTAATCCAAAGTTTAAAGATCATTTCTGGGCATTAGATTCGGGGTCCCCCCATCTCAGTGTATCCAATAAGTCTGGGATCCATATGAGTTTGAAGCTGCACAGTTTTCCTTTTTTAATCAGGATCCACGTGTTGGTGCTTGATCAAAGTGTTCAATATTGGTAGCTGGGCACCAGCCGTTTCTTCTGGTCTCGCTGTGACGGAGTAGTAGTTCATGGAGGCAGTTAAACCGGCAGTCCATTTTGTTCTTTGACTTCTAGGTCTCCTTCTTCCTCTGCTGTTCCAGGAGAATAGAGACCAACTTGCAGGCTTTTAAGATCCCAGATAAACTTCATGCTTGTTTCCGTCTATATTGCTCAGGTGATTTGGTCTTCTGCAGGGCGATCACATGCGTGTTATCTGAGTTTGGGATGATTGTGTCTCATCCATCTTCTAGGAGGCTCAGTTGGATCTGTGATGACTTTTAAACATACAGCACAATAGTTGGTTCTACACAAGGATCTCTACTTGGTGTTAGCTAGAGCCCTGAACTTTCCAATCTTTTTTCCAGATGGATAGTTAAGGGCTAATTTCTGATTGGTGGAAAAATACCAGTTTCGTAAGTCAGTTTAACAAATGACAGAATATCTAACGTGTTAGACAAATTTTGTAGCCTTTTATACTGTTACCTCACCCATGTATCTTCTTTACCAAGGTCATCGTAAACAAAAATGTCTCCACTTCAGGTTTTCAGTCCAACCCACATGAAATTTGTCTTTTTATAGAAAACCTAAATCTCATACATTCTTTTAGCGGGGTGGTAGACATTTCAATTCTCTCTAAATTCTCTCTAAAGCATTTCCCCTTGCGGGCCATTATGTGGGTCTCTACAGCCTCCCCAGCTCTCTCCTTTCTGGGTGAGACAGCCTTGTCACCTAACACCTCTGCCCACCGCAGTGAAATCAGATGCCTGCTGACCCTTCATGTCCCTCACTGGATGCCTCCTAGAACTGGGGAGGGGGGAAAGGGAGGTGAAACTATGAAGGGATTGGAAAAACACCAAGTTACTAAGAAAAAAAATCTCAATAAAAGAAATTTGAAGCCTGGTAAGTATCTGCTATTCCCCCTTCCCCCAAAACTGGAATAAATTTAGGTGAATGTCAGCAAGTTAAAATATCGCACTTAACGAAGAACATGAATTCTGTTTTTTGGAGCTGTGGGGAAGCAAAAAGAGGGCTTACCTCCCAGCTGAGTCAGCTTATTTAACCAAGCGCCTTAGAAAGTGGGCAACTGGGGCGTGTGTGGCACTTCATTCAACTCCCCGTCTTCATTTTCTCTACCCACCCCACCTTACTAGTGGCTTGTCATTGGCTTCGGGCCAGCTTGGTAAACAGAGAGAGTCTGGGCATCATTGAACAGAGGCATGAGGGAAAGCTGCTTCCCTCTTCTAAGGGCTTAGGTTCTCAGGATCCAGGGTCATTGGCTGTCTATACCAACAGCAGAACATTAATGATGCCAGAGGTCCCTCATCCAGGTCTCTGCCCGTGTTTGGGCTGTGAGAAGGCCAGAAGAAAAAAGAATAGATACTCAGGGTGCCTCAAGCAGGAGCCTCTTCTTAGTTGCTTTGCTCTTTGAGGTTTTGGGGTAACAGCATCAGTTGGGATACTGTTTGGTTGCATGTAACAGAAAACGCAAAATGTAAGTGGCTTAAACAAAGGCATTTATTATCTTAGATAAAAGGAGGCCAGATTTGGTCAGGTCAGGGCATACATGATAGTTCCATGAAGTCATCAAGGACCTGGTTCTTCTACCTTCCTATTCCACCATTCTCAGCCTTTGGTTTTCATCCTCTAGGTCACCTCAGACTGGCTGCTGGAGTGTCAGCCATCACAACAGCTTTCCACGTTGCAGGAAAGAAAGAAGAGAGAAGGGCAAAAAGCTTACCTTCCAGCTGAGTCAGCTTATTTAACCAAACTTCTTCGAAATCCCACACAACACTTGGCCAGAACTTAGTCAAATGACCACACCACACTGTACAAGAGTTGAGAATTGTTTTTTTTAAAACTGGACGTATTTTAGCCTTGAATAAAATAAGGACTTTGGTAAGGAAGAAAGTAAGAATGACTGTTGGATGGCAGCTAGCAGTCTGCCAGTTACCTGACTTACATAGCTCTCAGAAAACCCTTGCCCAGGCATAACATTATACATTTTATTATTTCAGCTTTCTCTCAACATGATGTCATAACCAGCCAATGAGACACATTGTATGATGGGGGAGGAAGTGGTAGTGAAGAGAGCACATAAGACAGAAATAATAATAAGATGGTACCCAAACTTATTTTTTCTTATTCTTGTCTCAGCCCTTGGGAGCTGGGGCAATATCCCTGGGGCACTATTTATCTAAGACAAACAAAATGTTGTAAAGATGCCAGTCCTCTGTGGAGAAAACCCTGACTTTGGGCCCTTCAAGAGTAAGTCTAGGAATCATTAGTGAGAGAATGGTGCTCAGTCCCAGAGGTGAAGGTGCAGCGAAGCCCGGGGAGGACCCACCCCATCCTCTTCCACTGCTCTCACAGGCAAGAATAAGGGAAAAGCAGTGGACACCACAGGCCGTTGAAAGAGTACTGGAGTCTGGGAAACCTGAAGGCTAGAGCAACTTGTCAGGTCTATGTTAGGACTTGGGGTAGAATTAAACTGAGACTGGACTGAGAAGTTGATGAAACTCTCATTCTCGACATGGAAAAATCTGAAATTCACTTTTTTTTGTTGTGACGATTCTGATTTGGAGTGTCTTGTGGGAGTAACTGCGTGTGTGCTTATGTGCATGTGTGTGCATGAGTGTATTTATTTAGTGGAGAGCTTCCTGTCCTTGGTGGTGGTGTTAGCTGACGAGTTGATTCAGACTCATGGTGGCCCCACGTGACAGAGTAGAACTGCTCCACAGGGTTTTCAAGGCTGTGACTTCTTGGAAGGAGATCATCAGGCCTGTCTTCTGAGGTGCCTCTCGGTGGGTTCAGACTGCCAACCTTTCAGCTAGTAATCGAACACATAACCATTCGTGCCAGCCAGGACTCCTTCTTTAGAGGTATTAAATAAAAATTGATGACTATTTGTGCCAGATGTCAAACCTTTCAAAAATAAATAAACCAATTGTGCCATGTACAAACCTTGATAAACAATAGGGAGTTTTCAAAATGTTCTAACCACATGGACTTTTCCAAAAAAAAAAAAACAACTTGAGAGTTTAAAATATTTCTGACTTACCAGACTAAAAAAAAACCAGACTAGACACAACCAATTCCCATCAGACAAGTATACCTACGAAGATAAGACAGAAAGATCCCTGCTTTGTAGGGATGGATTATCCAGTAAGCACTGTATGCAGAGGCTTACAGTAAGCAAGATACGCACGGTGGTGGCACAGGGGTTAAGCGCTCAGCTGTTAACTGAAAGGTCGGTGATTCAAACCTACCTGGTGGCTATCCCAGGGAGAAAAGACCCGACCATCTGCTTCCCATAAAGATTGTAGCCAAGAAAAACCTATGGGGGCAGTTCTACTCTGTTACATGGGGTCACTATGAACAGAAACCAACCTGACATCACCCACCAACAACAAGCCGTAAGAAACAGATATATTTTTAAAAGAAATCCACAGGCTGCTCTCACTCTGTCTCATAACTCTGCTGTTATATTGAACACTCCTTCTCCAGATATTCCACTCAGCAATTTTAGCCCACATCCCAAAGTTGAAACTCTTTTCACTTGTCAGCCATTTTTCTCAAGCCACACCAGTGTCCAGGTGGCTGCAAGTCCCACAGTGGGGCCAGGAACCACTTACCTCCAGTTGCTCTTGAGTGGAAACCAAGCACCCATCAAACTACCCCTCTCATTTTGATGAATTTTATCTTAGCAATCATATTATACCTCTCCTGATGCCCAATCTTGCCTGGGCTATCCCAGGCCATCGAACATATTTCACTAAATTTGAACCATAAACAGTCAAGGTCTGGCTCTGAACTCCTTTCCTTTAAAGAGACCATTACATTCCTAACCGAATTTGCCCAATCCTCCTCAGCTACCTGCAAGCTCCAAGGCCTCCTCATCCAATAAGTATGTGGGAGGGATAGACAACTCCACCCTCCTGAACCCGCCCTGGTTTACCTAAAATCCCTGTTACACGCTTCCCCACAGCCCACCACTCAAAATACTCTTCCCAGAACAAAACGAGTCTGCCCCAAAGGTTTATTGACCTCTCCTCTGTCAATAAGAAAAATTTGATCAATGAGTCACTTAGAGTTAACAGGGTTTATTGAGGTGAGAAGCTGTTTGCAAATAGGAAGAGTCCAAGCTGAAAGTGGCCAGGTTCATTCAAGCAGTCCAAATATGGAGTTCTGAATGACAGGAGCTTTCCAGTAGGGAAGTTACAAGGCTTGAGTCTTAGGTATGTCTTTAATTGAAGCAGGGATGGATTACCCAAAAAGCAAGGTATGTATAGGCTTCATTGTGCTTACTTACCAAACTGCAGTACACAATTTCACCTGGTTTTCACCACATCTTTGACTGGTGCTTTGTTTCCACTCAAGGGCGACTGGAGGTAAGGGGCTTCTGACCTCCATGTGGCACTCACAACCACCTGGGCACTGATGTGGCATGAGAAAAACGGCTGATGTGTAAAACGAGTTTCAACTTTGGGACCTGGGCTAAAATTGCTGAGTATGATACCTGGAGAAGGAGCATTTAACATAACAGCAGAGTTAGGAGAGGGAGTGAGGGCAGCTTGTGGGTTTCTTTTAAAAATCTGTTTCCTATGGCCTGTTGTTGTTGGTGTTGTCGAGTTGATTCTGACTCATGGTGACCCCATGTGACAGAGTAGAATTGCCCCCAGGGTTTTCTTGGCTGTAATCTTTATGGAATCAGATGGTTGGGTCTTTTCTTCCTGGGAACCACTGGACAGGTTTGAACTGCCAACCTTTCAGTTAGCAGCTGAGCGTTTAACCGCTGTACCACCAGGTCTCTGTTGTGAACTCCTTTCAAATTGAGCTGTGGGTGTTGACAGTCACTCTAGTCGGAGAATTAAATTATGGGAGTGATTAGTTTTACCATCACAGGATGGATGACTGCTTAGTTAGCCTTAAAGACTGCTCTCGTCTCTGTACCTGGAACATCTTGCACAAGTGCAGAATTAGTGGAAACAATCCTTAGCACTGCTTGGAAATTTTACACAAGGAAAAAAACGTTTGGTTTGGTTAAGAAAATTCTGTATATATTTTAGTCAAGGTCGTGTCTTCGTAAGATTATGTTTCTTGGGGAGAAGTGTTTCTGTTGTCTGCATATTTTTAGACTCCACTCTCCTAGGTCCCCAGGTGGCACAGATAGTGAAGCACTTGGTGAAAAACTGGACAAGCTTGTTGCAGCTCCACCTACATGCCAGTGCTGAGGTTCTTCTACCCTTGGGCTATTCAAGGACGATCCCATGTTGCGAGGTTGGTTACTGTACTAATCATAACTGCTAACGTTTATTTTTTAACAGCTTTATTGATATACAATTTACATACCATAAAGTTGCCCTGTTTGAAGTATACAACTCAATGTCTTTCAAAAGCGTGTTTAGGGACACTGTGCACTCATCACCATAATCTAATTTTAGAGCATTCCCAAAGGAAATCTTATACCTGTGAGCTCCCCATTCCCCTCCTGCTTCCCTGCTCCCCAGCCCTGAACACATACTAATCTATTTTCTTTCTTTCAGATTTGTCCGTTCTGGACTTTTCATGTAAATGGAATCATGCAATACACGATATCTTGTGACTGGTTTCTTACACTTGGCATGATGTTTCTGAGGTTCATCCATGTTGTAGCGTGTACCAGTACTTCATTGCCAAATTATACCCTGTTGCATGGATAGACCACATTCTGTTTTTCCATGCATCAGTTGTGGACATTTGGGTTGTTTCCACTCTTTGGCTGACAAGAACAATGCTGCTGTGAACATTTGTGTGCAAGTTTTGTGTGTGATAGGTACTCTTACTGTCCCCATTTTGCAGATGAAGAAGCAGGCTCAGGGAGCTTAGACGCCCAGTGTCATACAGCCAGGAAGGGGCAGCCTAGGCCTATCTGAGAGCAAAGTCCATGCTCCCAGTCATGACTCGGTATTACTCCTGTACTGAGAGTGGACCCAAGTAGGGGCAATTGCAAGTTACTCTGTGCAGTGCTTCCCCTTGGTTTCTTGTCACGTTTATACCAGCTCTCAGCTAGGACTGCTGGAGGAATCAAGGAAAGAGTGTGTGCTCACACTGTGGGAGGAGGTTTGGTGTAAGGGAGCAGGGAAGGAGAGACGGGGGATGTTGTATAAGCAGGACCTCATGGAACAAAAGACTATCAATGCCTTGTCCTCCAGGGAGGATTGAGGATTCCCAGAAATCCTTGGGGGAGAATCCATGGTAAGACACAGAAATTCTTGCGGTAAGCAGGATGTGGTATGAATTTACTATAACGTGGGTTATTAGTGGAAATGTGATCTCAAAGTCCAGTGAAGTCTGGCAAATATTGCTTGTAATTAGAAAGGGATGATTAATTTTAGGATCCCCCCCCCCAAATTAGGATAGATTAAAAAAAAAGACAAAACAAGCATTTATTGACACCTAAATAAAAACATGCTGTTGCCAAAACACTGACGAAAGTAGTTGGCAAATCCAATAATTAACTTTACATTAAAAAAAATCCACAAGTGTGATGAAATGGGGAAAGATTTTATAATGTTTTATAATGAGAATATCAGGCACATTAGACTTCACACTGGGGGCCCATACATATAAGCTGGGAGTCCCTGAGTGGCTCATGGGGTCTCTACAAGTCTCACTCGACTTGACAGCACTAACAACAACAACAACAACAGCGTATAAGTAGGACCTCTGTTTGTAAGCTTGCGGCTGCCAGGGTGGATGCTAGCAGGAAAATGCCACAAATTTCTTGCCCAGCCCAGAGGATGAAATACAGGACACCACTAATATCTTCTTGCTCTGGAGGGAAGATATTATGACCTCCTTGGGAAATAGAATTGGCAAATACATAGGGTGATCATCCCGGCTTGCCTTGACTGAGGGGGTTCCTGGAACACAGGACTTTCAATTTAAAACTGGGACAGTCTTTGTTTGCCCAGGACCAGTTGGTCACCCTACAGCATGTGACATCTTCTTGTAGAATGACCAGTGGGAGTCTAGGATCCTGCTGTTTGGACCACATGGGGAATGAATATTTGGCTGAAATAAAATAGGGCAGAGATGAACAGGGAAGGAGTTGAAAAGCCAACAACACATGAGATACCCCTTCATGGCCTTAAATTCCTACAATTGCACTTTTCTCAGCTCCTTGTAGGTGGGCCTATGGCTTGGTACAATATTTACAGAAGCAAAACTGCCGCTTAGAGCAGGTGAAAGAGTTGGATGCAATAAAAGCAGCTGCTTGCTTCATTGCAGATAACTCTGTCCATCTGTCCCAGCTCTATGGAATGTACCCTCCATGTGCTTGGTTATGACCTAGAAACACTGCTTACCATCTCAAGAGTTTCTTCTTCTAAAGTTGTTGTAAAACTCCAGGCTTGGAACGTGGTCCAGAGCTGGTGGACTTCACATAACGAATCAACGATGGGAGATGGTGAGTCACGCAGGCTCGCAGCACTCAGAAACACAGGCATGGGTTTATCTACCAGTTCAGACTCCAGGCGTTTAAAACAGGCTCTGGACTTAGGGTAACAAGATTGCCCAGGATCAATTATTAGACTATTGTTTAGTGGGTGGGAACACCATACGTGGGGTTAACATGGGGAAGGGCAGAGAAGAGAGGCAGAGCAAGTATGACATTCTTCCAATGCCCTGATCTCCCGCTATGCCAGGCTTGTTCTTCCTTGTGAGTCCTGAGAAGTTATGTTGGCTGTGGGGGGAGGGTGGTCTTCGCAGAGCAGGGTCTTGCAGGGGCACTTTCTTTAGTGTCCTCAGAGTTGTACAGAAACCTGAGGTGTCAGCAATCCTATAAGCAAGGGCTTTGGCTCAGGCAGAAATTTGTATGTACACAGTACATTTCTTCTGGTGAGGGAGGTGTGGAGGACAGGGTAAGGGTAAGTGTTCCACAGCTTTCATTAGATTTCCAATGGACTTCATCATCCCCAAAAGTTAAGATCTACAGCTCAAAATGCTTGTTGAGTGATATGCTTTAAATCCCAGCATACGTGCTAATGACATATAATTTCTCCAGAATAAACCTCTTCTCTTTTTTTCTTGGTTCTATACTCATATATACCATTGGCTACAGAACATTTCCACTTCTGTGTCCTGTGGGTGCTTCAGCGTCAACTTGTTTTCTGTTATAAACAGCACTTCAATGTCCTTGTACATGTCACCTTGTGAACATGTGAGAGTTTATTCTGGAGAGTCACCCGAAAGCAGAATCCCGAACTTAGGAGACGTGCACCTCAGCTCTCGTGAGGATTGATAAATTGTTCTTCAAATTGGTTGTATCAATTTACAATCCAGTAGTAATATATGCATTTCCAGCCTTGCTAAAATTGTGTGTTATCTGAGTTATTACTGTTTTTCAATCTGATTGGTAGAAAATGTTAACGGGTTGATCTAATTTTCATCTTTGGTGAGACTGAATATCTTTTCATAGTTTTTTTTGACCATTTGGGCTCTCTTACAAAAAGCCTCTGCGTTTCTCTTGCCCATAATTCTTATGAGTGGTTTGACTTTCTTTATAGGTGATGGGTGCTATTTCTTTGCTGGCAAAGGTGATTCTACTGTGAAGCTAATGAAACTTAGTTTTAGAGCCGTTCGCTTGTAATGGCCTCTTCCAAGGCCCTGAGAGGTATTCACGTGATCAGATATTTTTGAAAATTTTTCAAAATAAGGTATTTTAATGCCATTTGGTCATTGTTGTTAGGTGCCATCGAGTCAGTTCCGACTCATAGCGACCCTGTGCACAACAGAATGAAACACTGCCCAGTCCTTGGCCATCCTCACAGTTGTTGCTATGCTTGAACCCGTTGTTGCAGCCACTGTGTTAATCCATCTTCCTCTTTTTTGCTGACCCTCTACTTTACCAAGCATGATGTCCCTCTCCAGGGACTGATCCCTCCTGATAACATGTCCAAATTATGTGAGACATAGTCTCGCCATTCTTGCTTCTAAGGAGCATTGTAGTTGTACTTCTTCCAAGACAGATTTGTTCATTCTTTTGGCAGTCTATGATATATTCAATATTCTTTGCCAAAACCACAATTCAAAGGTGTAAATTCTTTGGCCTTCCTTACTCATTGTCCAGCTTTTGCATGCATATGAGGTAATTGAAAACACCATGCCTTGAGTCAGGTGCACCTTAGTCCTCAAGGTGACACCTTTGCTTTTCAGCACTTTAAAGAGGCCTTTTGCAGCAGATTTGCCCAATGCAATGCATTTTTTGATTTGTTGACTGCTACTTCCATGGGTGTTGATTGTGAATCCAAATAAAATGAAATCCTTGACAACTTCAATCTCCTCTCCATTTATCCTGATGTTGCTTATTGGTTCAGTTGTGCAGATTTTTGTTTTCTCTATGTTGAGGTGTAATCTATACAGAAGGCTGTGGTCTTTGATCTTCTTCAGTAAGTGCTTCAAGTACTCTTCACTTTCACCAAGCAAGGTTGTGTCATCTGCACATTGCAGGTTGTTAATGAGTCTTCCTCCAATCCTGATGCCCCATTCTTCTTCATACAGTCCAGCTTCTCGGATTATTTGCTCAGCATACAGATTGAATAGGTATGGTGAAAGGATACAACCCTGACGCACACCTTTCCTGACTTTAAACCATGCAATATCCCCTTGTTCTGTTCGAATGACTGCCTCTTGATCCATGTACAGATTCCTCATGAGCACAATTAAGTGTTCTGGAATTCCCATTCTCTGCAGTGTTACCCATTATTTGTTATGATCCACACAGTTGAATGCCTTAGCATAGTCAATAAAACACAGGTAAACATCTTTCTGATATTCTCTGCTTTCAGCCAGGATCCATCTGACATCAGCAACGATATACCTCATTCCATGTCCTCTTCTAAACCCAGCTTGAATTTCTGGCAGTTCCCTGTCGATATAGTGCTGCAGCCGCTTGTGAATGATCTTCCAGAAAATTTTGCTTGTGTGTGATATTAATGATATTGTTCCATAGTTTCCGCATTTGGTTGGATCACCTTTCTTGGGAATAGGCATAAATATGGGTATCTTCCAGTTGGTTGGCCAGATAGCTGTCTTCAAAATTTATTGGCATAGATGAGTGAGCGCTTCCAGAGCTGCATCTGTTTGTTGAAGTATCTCAGTTTGTATTCTGTCAATTGCTGGAGTCTGTTTTTTCACCAATGCCTTCAGTGCAGTGTGGGCTTCTTCCTTCGGTACCATCAGTTCCTGATCATATGTTACCTCCTGAAATGGTTGTACGTGGACCAATTCTTTTTGGTATAGTGACTTTGTATTCCTTCCATCTTTTGATGCTTCTAGCGTCATTTAATATTTTTCCTTTAGATTCCTTTAGTATTGCAACTTGAGGCTTGAATTCTTTCTTCAGTTCTTCCAGCTTTAGAAATGCTGAGCGTGTTCTTTCCTTTTTGTTTTCTATCTCCAGGTCTCCGCACATGTCATCATAGTACTTTCCTTTGTCTTCTCGAGCCACCCCTTGAAATCTTCTGTTCAGCTCTTTTACTTCATCATTTTTTTCCTTTTGCTTTAGCTACTCGACGTTCAGGAGCAAGTTTCAGAGTCTCTTCTGACATCCATTTAGGTCTTTTCTTTCTCTCCTGTCTTTTTAATGAGTTCTTGCTTTCTTCATGTATGATGTCCTTGATGTCATTCCACAGCTCATCTGGTCTTTGGTCATTAGTGTTCAAAGCATCAAATCTATTCTTGAGATGATCTCTAAATTCAGGTGTGGTATATTCAAGGCCGTGCCTTGGCTCTCACGGACTTGTTCTAATTTTCTTCAGTTTCAATTTGAACTTGCATATGAGTAATTGGTGGTCTGATCCCCCCCCAAGGGTCTATCAGTTTGTCGTACTGTGGGGGCTTGTGTGTCACTGTGATGCTGGGAGCTACTCCACCAGTATTCAAATACCAGCAGGGTTACCCATGGCACACAGTTTTCAGCTGAGCTTCCAGACTGAGACAGACTTGGAAGAAGGAACTGGTAGTCTACTTCTGAAAAGAATTAGCCAGTGAAAATCTTATGAATAGCAGTGGAACATTGATATAGTGTCAGAAGATAAGCCCCTCAGGTTGGAAGGCACTCAAAATACTACTGGGAAAGAGTTGTCTCCTCAAAGTAGAGTCAAACTTAATAATGTGGATGGAGTCAAGCTTCCAGGACTTTCATTTGCTGATGTGGCATCACTCAAAATGAGAAGAAACAGCTGCAAACATCCATTAATAATCCGAACCGAAATGTATGAAGTATGAGTCTACGAAAATTGGGAATCATCCAAAATGGATTGGAATGCATGAACATTGACACCCTAGGCATTAGTGAGCTGAAATGGACTGGTACTGGTCATTTTGAATTGGACAATGATATGGTCTACTATGCCGGGAATGACAACTTCAAGATGAGTGGTGTTGCATTCATCATCAAAAAGAACATTTCAAGATCTATCCTGAAGTACAACACTGTCAGTGACAGGATAATATCCATACGCCTATGAGGAAGACCAGTTAATACGACTATTATTCAAACTTACACACCAACCACTAAGGCCAAAGATGAAGAAATTGAAGATTTTTACCAACTTCTGCAGTCTGAAATTGATCCAACGTGCACTCAGGATGCACTGATAATTATTGGTGATTGGAATGTGGAAGTTGGAAACAAAGAAGGATCAGTAGTTGGAAAATATGGCCTTGGTGATAGAAACGATGCTGGAGATAGCATGATTCACTTTTGCAAGACCAAGGACTTCTTCATTGCAAATACCTTTTTTCACCAACATAAATGGCGACTATACACATGGACCATGCCAGATGGAGCACACAGGAATCAAATTGACTACATCTGTGGAAAAAGATGATGGAAAAGCTCAATATCATCAGTCAGAACAAGGGAAGAGGCGATTTGGTTAAGACCAAAAATTTTTTTCCACTCTTATTTCCCTTCTAAAACACCTCTCTTTGTGTTGAATGGCATTAGAGGGCCATTTTTTTTTTTACATACAACGTAGCCTTTTGTAGGTTCTGGCTTCTATAATTGCCTCCGTTCTATCTGTTTAGGCATCTTTCTCCCTCACTAGATGCAGCCCAAGGGCAGGGGCTGTATCTCCTTTCTCTTTGTATTTCCAGTAATCAATGTAACACCTGTTACCTAATATAGGCAAAGTGAGTGTTTTTGAACTGAACTCTCTTCCCTCTATTATGACTTTATTCTTCTGTCCTTTATTAAGTATCCTCATTCCCGTTGACTTCATTTTTATCTTGGTATTTAAAAAAAAAGTTGTTGCTTAAAGATTCTTTGTGCCACACTGTGATTCCTGGAGATTTAGGGACATAAAAATTATCTGATAAATCAATAATGATATGAGCTTAGCATTAATATGATTCCCTTTATTTGCAATACAGCAAGCGTAAATATTTCAGTGTAATGTGCTTAAAGGTACCAGGGCAGAAGAGCACCTCCCCCCTCTGTGTCCTCATGGGTGATGTGTCCATTCTGCCTTTTTCCAAATACAAAAGAAAATACAAATTTCACTGTTTCCCCACCGCCATTTTTCCTCTATGGAAACTGGAATTCCTTTAAAAGGGCTGCAGCTTCCAATAATGTGCTAGGCTTAGAGGTTTAGAACTGTTTCCCTCAATTCTGATGGGCTCAACCAGTTATTATTTCAGCAAAGTTGTAGGTCACCATACCTTTTATGATACAACCATGGATCTCAAGAGTGAAGAGCAGAGGATGAATGGAGCTCAGAGAAATAATCGACATAGAAAATATACGTTAAGTAAAATTTTTATGATCATTAAAGATACACTGGCCATTATTTATGGAAGTCTCCTTTTCAACGGTTCCTGGCATATCTCTTTCTGTATATCTCTCCAACCCCTCATAAAATGCCTCTCAATGATTCTGACATAGTTGACTCTAGATTCCTCATACTAATGGGGACAATGAGGGAGTTTGAAAATTGACATTCATGAATAATTCCCAAACCTTTTTTTCATCATTAATCTTTGGTTTTCTACCGCCAACTTTTTTGAGGATTTATATAATGGAAACCCTGATGGTGCAGTGTTTAAGAGCTATAGCTGCTAACGAAAAGGTTGGCAGTTTGAATCCACCAGGTGCTACATGGAAACCATATGGGGCAGTTCTACTCTGTCTTATCGGGTCACTATGAGTTGAAATCAATTAGATGGCAACAGTTTTATAATTAAGCAGAAACGTTGACTTATTGCAATCCCATCCTCTTTCTTTTCACTTAATGATGTTAATAGTAATAAAAATAGTAACTGATATTTGTATGGTGCTTTGGAGTTTACAACATATTTTTACATTATCTCATTTGGTTGCATGTAAGTACCCTTTCCCAAGGTCCAGGACTTTTAAGTGGTGTGGCCAGGACTTGTCTCCAGGTGCCCCTCCCAGGCTCTCATGACTATCCTCCGATGAGAATTCCTCTGAGTGAGACCAGAGAAAATGGAGGGAGAGCCACACAGTCATGTCTCTGGGACCTTGACACAGGGAGCCCCAAGGTCACTCTATGAGCAGAGTTTGAAGCTTATTGTCTCTTCATAACAAGAAAGAGGACTTTAGGTTACACAGATATGGCTGGTGCCATTTTCTCCATTTTTGGACTTCTTTCTTTTGTTTCCTAAACCATTGCTGTTGTGGATTGAATTGTGTCTCCCCAAAAATATATGTTGAAGTCCTAACCCCCGTACTTGTGAATGTGATTCTGTGTGTAAATAGAGTCTTTCTTTGAAGATATTATCCAGTTAAGTCAGACTGGAGTAGGGTGGGTCCTAAACCTAATCCCTTCTCGATGATGTCTTGTAAAAAAGGAAAACAGACAAGGAGAGACAAACACAGAGGGAAGGGACCACACAAGGATCTGTCTGTAAGTCAAGGTAGTAAGAAGCAATTTAACATAGAGCTCTCCAGCGTCCCAGAGGAAAGAACCCCATAGACCTCTGCTCCAAAGCTGCATCTGTGCAGGCAAATTGAAGACCAAAGCCAAAGAAGGATCTATAAATGGGTCCCAAGGCTGTGTGGGAGAGATTTTTTAAAATTTTTATTGTACTTTAAGCAAAAGTTTACAAATCAAGTCAGTCTCACACAAAAACCCATATACACCTTGCTACACACTCCCAATTACTCTTCCCCTAATGAGACAGTTCATTTCGCCAGCTTCTAACCCCCTCCACCCTCTCATCTCCCCTCCAGGCAGGAAATGCCAACACAGTCTCAAGTGTCCACCTGATCCAAGAAGCTCACTCCTCACCAGCATTCCTCCCCAACCCATCGTCCAGCCCAATCCATGTCTGAAGAGTTGGCTTCGGGAATGGTTCCTGTTCTGGGCCAACAGAAGGCCTGGGGGCCATGACCACTGGGGTCCTTCTAGTCTCAGTCAGACCATTAAGTCTGGTCTTATGAAAATTTGGGGTCTGCATCCCGCTGTGCTCCTGCTCCCTCAGGGGTTCTCTGTTGTGTTCCCTGTCAGGGCAGTCATCGGTTGTAGCCCAGCACCATCTAGTTTTTCTGGTCTCAGGATGATGTAGTCTCTGGTTCATGTGGCCTTTTCTGTCTCTTGGGGTCATAATCACCTTGTGTCCTTGGTGTTCTTCATTCTCCTTTGATCCAGGTGGGTTGAGAACAATTGATGCATTTTAGATGGCTGCTTGCTAGCGTTTAAGACCCCAGATGCCACTCTTCAAAGTGGGATGCAGAATGTTTTCTTAATAGATTTTATTATGCCAATTGACCTAGATGTCCCCTGAAACCATGATCCCCAGACCCCTGCCTCTGCTACACTGGCCTTTGAAGCATTCCGTTTATTCAGGAAATGTCTTTGCGTTCGGTTTAGTCCAATTATGCTGACTCCCCTGTATTGTGTGCTGTCTTTCCCTTCACCTAAAGTAGTTCTTATCTACTATCTAATTAGTGAATACCCCTCTCCCACCCTCCCTCCCTCCCCCCTTTCATAACCACAGTTACAGTTTAAACTATTTCTCAAGTTCTTGTAATAGTGGTCTTATACAATATTTGTCCTTTTGCAACTAATTTCACTCAGCATAATGCCTTCCAGGTTCCTCCATGTTATGAAATGTTTCACAGATTCCTCACTGCTCTTTATCCATGCGTAGTATTCCATTGTGTGAATATACCATAATTTATTTATCCATTCATCCATTGATGGGCACCTTGGTTGCTTCCATGTTTTTGCTATTGTAAACAGTGCTGCAATAAACATGGGTGTGCATACTTCTGTTTGTGTAAAGGCTCTTGTTTCTCTAGGATATATTCCAAGGAGTGGGATTGCTGGATCATATGGTAGTTCTATTTCTAGCTTTTTAAGGAAGCACCAAATCGATTTCCAAAGTGGTTGTACCATTTGACATTCCCACCAGCAGTACAGAAGTGTTCTAATCTCTCCACAGCCTCTCCAACATTTACTATTTTGTGTTTTTTGGATTAATGCCAGCCTTGTTGGAGTGAGATGAAATCTCATTATAGTTTTGATCTGCATTTCTCTAATGGCCAATGATCATGAACATTTCCTCATATATCTGTTAGCTACCTGAATGTCTTCTTTAGTGAAGTGTCTATTCATATCTTTTGTCCATTATTTAATTGGGTTATTTGTCTTTTTGTAGTTGAGTTTTTGCAGTATCATGTAGATTTTAGAGATCAGGTGCTGATCAGAAATGTCATGGCTAAAAACTTTTTACCAGTCTGTAGGTAGTCTTTTTACTCTTTTGGTGAAGTCTTTGGATGAGCATGGGTGTTTAATTTTTAGGAGCTCCCAGTTATCTAGTTTTTCTTCTACATTCTTTATAATGTTTTCTATACTGTTTATGCCATGCATTAGGGCTCCTAACATTGTCTGTGTGGAGAGATTTTGAGGGACTATAACAAAGACTGGCCATTGGATAAAAGAGATATGTAAATCCAGTGTGATTGGGTAAGTTGAAAATGGTGTTTGGTCATTTCACACCTTTAATCCCTGAGCCTGTGAGGCGGGGTGGGTTTACTTTTAATGTAAACTTAATGCTGAATATTATCATATTTAGCCTTATCCTATGGAAATGCTTCAAGTTGGCTTTGGTAATAAAAGCTGTTTACTACCCACTCTTCCATATCCTCCCCATTTTTCAGACTTTGGGATTCCTGTATCTCTGCTCTCTGAGGGAAGGACACCTGGAAATAATGAAACCAGAGGTGAAGTGATATACATTCAGCTCCTTTTTTTTTCTGGATTATTTTGGACAGGAAGCCATTGCTGTCAAGTCAATTCGGACTTGTGGTGACCTTATAGAGCAGAATAGAACTGCCCCGTAGGGTTTCCAAGAGTGCCTGGTGGATTCGAATTGCCGACATTTTGGTTAGCAGGCAGACTCTTAACCACTACGCCACCAGGGTCTCTTCGGACACGAAGCGGGATGAAATTGTGTCCCTTCCTCACAACCCCCAAAGTTACTGCTTGATCCTTTTCCTCCTTCCACCCTCCCACTTAACACAGAACAAAGATCAGGTTTTGCTATTCAAAATAGGCTCTTAAAACTTATAGTAGTTTTTCTTTTTGAGAGTAATACATGAAAAAATCAGGACAACCAGGTTATCACCATCCATATCATAAACAACAGAGGAAAGACCGGAGAGGAAACAGATGCAGAGCCCAGATCTTGTGCTCAGAGATGAAATAAGTGCTGCCTGGGAGGAAAGAGGAGGATGAGATCTGTGAGAAGGGCTACAGGCAGTCCACAGGTTACAAAAGTCTTACTCAGGGAGGGGCAACTCATACCTGCCCTTTAATGTCGTGTAAATTTGCCCTCACTTTAAATAATTGAACCAAACCCTACTTGGAATAAATTCCTCATCACAATCACCTTCACTTGCTGCTCATGCTGCTTTTAAATCATTGAAAAGGCTTCCAGCCTTTTCTTGCACTAAAAACCAAAAACCAAACCCACTGCCGCCGAGTCAGTGTCGACTGATAGCGGCCCTACAGGACAGAGTAGAACTGCCCCATAGGGTTTCCAAGCAGTGGCTGGTGGATTTGAACTGCCAACATTTTGGTTAGCAGCTAAGCTCTTAACCACTGCGCCACCAGGGCCCCTTTTTGCACTAAAGTAAGGCTAAATAAGAACTGTATGCACCTGTCCCAACTTCCCTACAAATTGGTCTTAAAGACACAGTTAGGAACAGATCATGTTTGTAACCCAGGGATGGCCCATACTGGCCCTCACCCAGGATTGAAACTCTGAGGAGGGTCATTAGAACCTCCTCAGATAAGTTCTAGGAAATCTGAACCTGCATTGCACGTGAACCAGTGAGGGGTTCCCCCTCAGAAGGCATAGAAAGGTTTTCCTAGTACTGACAGTCACGAGGGAGGTGGTAGAGTGTGGTCTGGTAGAAACACATCCCCTCTACTGGCAAAACAGCTGGAAGTATGATCTTTACTGATTGTGGGTAGAGCACACTCCCTTTGACACTGTCCCTCACCGGGGACTTAAGAACCCTGTCAACCATGTCGGAGGGCTTCTTTTTTCTAGATTATCTCTGACATGATGAGGCAGAATAAAATTGTGAGAGTCTCTGCCCCTTCCTCCCAACCTCTGAAGTTACTGATGACCCATCGCCACCATCACTGATGCCTGATTCAAGCTAGGCTATTTGCCTTCTCTTTACCAGGAATTCAGAATTACTATTCAGATTCCTGCTCAGTTTCAGCTGGTCTTTTGAATGCAAGAGACATGACCTTGGTTGCTGAGGGGTGGCCACCTTCTGCCCTCCAATTCCCCTTCCCACCTCATACAGACTGAGAGGCAGAGAAGTCCAGTCAGCTGAGAGAAAAGTGGAGATATAGAAAGAAGCATAAACAGGAGCTAGAGTGCAAGATCCAGAGGGCTTTCCAAGTCCCAATTGATTGCTGAAGACTGGCTGCCTTCCTGCCTCTGGCTTCTGGGAGACTCTCCCTGAATCCTTGCAGTAAGTTCCCTCTTTTGACTGAAGCTAGCTTGAGTTAGTTTCTTTAAAGGCTTCAAATTGGTTCATTCCAGTTCAAACCCTTGCTGAAAATTTGCATTTCCACCCCAGATAAACTGAATCAGAATCTACATTTTTTATTGTGCAATAGGTCAAAGTTAACACAGCAAATTAGGTTCCCATTTGATAGTTTGTACACAAAATGTTTCATGACATTGGTTACATTCCTTACAATGTGTCAGCACTCTCCCCATTTCCTTTCATCCTGATTTACTACCCCTTCCTGTCTTTTCATCTTTGCTTTTCCGCAAATATTGGCCTTTTGATCTCATATAATTGATTGGTCTAAGGAGCACTTTCCTCTTGGGTGTTATTGCTTATTTTATGGGCCTGTCTATCGTTAGACTTGAAGGTGGTCACCGGGAATGGCTTCAGTTCCAGGTCAGAAGAGTGTCTTAGGGCCATAGTCTCGGGGTTCCCCCAGTCTCTGTCAGATCAGTAAGTCTGGTCTTTTTTGTGAATTTGATTTTTTGTTCTATGTTTTTCTTCAGCTCTGTCCAGGACTCTCTGCTGTGATCCCAGTCAGAGTGATCAGTAGTGGTAGCTGGGCACCATCTAATTCTTCTGGTCTTGGGGTCCTGGTCTTGGGGTAGTGTAGGCTGTAATTCATGTGGTCCATTAGTCCTTTGGACTGATTGTTCCCTTGAGTCTTTGATTTGCTCACTCTCCTTTGCTCCAGACAGGAAGAGTCCAATAGTTGTAACTTAGATGGCTACTCACAAGCTTTTAAGACCCCAGATGCTACTCACCAAAGCAGGATGGAGAACATTGTCTTTATGAACTATGTTGTGCCAATTGACATAGATGTCCCCAGAGTCTATGGCCCTTTGCCTTTGAGCCAGGCAACTTCATCCCATGAGGTGTTTAGTTATGTCTAAGAGGTTTCCCTAACTGTGCCTCTTGTGTGCACTATTGTCTGTATTAATATATGCAGAGAACCTACAGTCATGTATGTAGAAATATCCACCATCCTGTACACCCTCCCACACCTCTTGGTATATCTATCTACCTATGTATCCTTTTGTAAGTTATTGTTTGTTAATACTATTGTTGCATGAATATCTATGCTACAGTAGTTGCTGCAGTTGCCCTTTATTCCTGAGTTCCTCTCGGTGTTCTCTCTTGCCTTGGTCATTGCCTTAGGCTGGGTTCTCTAGAGAAGAAAAACCAGTGAAGCATATATATATATATATAAAGAGAGAGAGAGAGATTTATATCAAGGAAATGGCTCCGATGGTGGTTGTAGAGGCTGAAAAGTCCCAGGTCCATGGGTCTGGCTGGAGGCTTCTCCTGAGTCACGTATCTGTAGGCCTGAACAAACCAAAACTGGCAGGCAGGCTAGCAGCTCAAGTTCCAGGAATGGGCAGTCAGATGAACAGGCCTCAGATGCAGGATCCAGAGTCAGAAGAAGCCCACAAATTTTGTGAGAAAATCTACATATATTGGATTTGGGCCACACCGTCAAGGAAACTCCCTTTCAACTGATGGGCTGCTCATAGCAGATCTCATCATGGAAGTGATTAGATTACATCAGATCTCATTATGGAGGTAATTACATGGTTATATAGCTGCCAAATTACATCCTAACTGCCAAACCACTTAGACTCATGGCCCAGCCAAGCTGACACACAACCTTAACCAGCAGAGTCATGTGCTGGCTTCTCCCATGTTGTGTGTTGCCTTTCCCTTCACCAGCATTCACATGTGTCTGCTATCTATTTGGTAATTTTTCCTCCCTCCCCCTCCCATGAGTCTGGTAACCATCAAAGAATGTTTTTTTTTCTTTTTTCCTGTGTGTAAACTTTACAGTAGTGGTCTCATACAATATTTGTCCTTTTATGATTGACTTATTTCACTCAGCATAATGTCCTTCAAATTCATCCATGTTGTGAGATGTTTTACAGATTCGTCATTATTCTTTAACGTTGTGTGGTATTCCACTGTGTATATGTACCACAATTTATTAATCCATTAATCTGTTGATGGGGACTTAGGTTTTTTCCATCTTTTTGCTATCGTGAACAATGCTGCAATGAACATGGGCGTGCATATGTCTATTTGTGCCACAGCTCTTATTCCTTTAGGGTATATACCTAGGAGTGAGATTGGTAGATCATATATTTCTATTTCTAGCTTTTGAGGAGGCACCATACCACTTTCCATAGCAGTTGTACCATTTTACATTCCCACCAGCAGTGTATAAGACTCCCTATCTCCTCATGACCTCACCAACATTTGTTATTTCCTGCTTTTTTGATTAGTGCCAGTAATTTCAGGGTGAGATGGTATCTCATTGAAGTTTTGATTTGCATTTCTCTAATTGTTAATGGTCATGAGCATTTTTTCACGTGTTTGTTAGCTGCCTGTATGTCTTCTTTGGCGAAGTGTCTGTTCCTATCCTTTGCCCATTTTTAACTGGATTGGTTGTTTTTTAATGTTGAGGTGTTGAAGTTTTCTATAAATTTTAGAGATTAAACCCTTGTCACGTATGTTGTAGCCAAAAGTTTTTTCCGAATCTGTAGGTTCTCTTTTTACTCTTTTGAGAAGTCTTTTGTTGAGCATGAGTGTTTAATTTTTAGGAGGTCCCGATTATCTAGTACATCTGCTGTGTGTGAGTTTTTAGTTATGTTTGGTATTCTATTTATGCTATATTTATTAGGGCCCTTAGTATTGCCCCTATTTTTTCTTTCATGATCTTTATACTTTTAGGTTTTATATTTGTCTTTGATCCATTTTGAGTTAGTTTTTGCGCATAGTATGTATGGGTATTGTTTTATCTTCCTACAGATAGTTATCCAGTTTTGCCAGCATCACTTGTTGAAGAGACTGTCTCTTTCCCATTTAATGGACTTTGGCCTTTTGTTGAAGATCAGCTGTCCATAGGTGGGTGGATTTAGTCTGGGTTCTCAATTCTGTTCCATTGGTCTCTGTGTCTGCTGTTGTACCAATACCAGGCTGTTTTGACTACCGTGGCTGTATCGTAGGTTCTGAGATCAGGTAGTGTGAGGCCTCCTCCTTTGTCAATCTTCAACAATGCTTTACTTATTCGCGGACTCTTTCCTTTCCATATAAAGTCGGTGATTATTTTTTCCATCCCATTAAAGAATGCTGTTGGAATTTGGATCAGGATTGCGTTATATCTATAGATCACTTTGGATAGTATTGACATTTTCATAATGTTGAGACTTCCTATCCATGGGCCTTGTATGTTTTCCCATTTATATAGGTCCCTTGCAATAGTGTTTTGTAGTTTTCTTTGCATAGGTCTTTTACATCTCTTGTTAGATTTATCCCTAAGTATTTTATCTTTTTGTGGGCTGTTGTAAATGGTTTTGTTTTCCTGATTTCCTTTTTGAAGCTCTCTTTGTTGGTGTAGAGGAGACCAACTAATGTTTGTATGTTGATCTTTTATCCTGCTACTTTGCTATCCTTCTATTAGTTCCATAGCTTTTTTTGTGGAATCTCTAGGATTTTCTACGTATAGGATCATATCATCTGTGAATAGAGAAAATTTTTACTTCCTCCTTACCAATTTCTATGCTCTTTATTTCCTTTTCTTGTCTTATTGCTCCAGCTAGGACTTCCCATACAAGGTTAAATAGGAGTGGTGGTAAAGGGCAACCTTACCGGGTTCCCGTTCTCAGGGGGAAAGCCTTCAGTCTTTATTCATTGAGAATAATGTTGGCTATCAGTTTTGTATAAATGCCCTTTATTGTAACGAGGAATTTCCCTTCTATTCCTATTTTGCTGAGAGTTTTTTTTTTTTTTTTTTTATCAGCAATGAGTGCTGGATTTTATCAAATGCCTTTTCTGTGTTGATTGAGGTGATCATGTGATTCTTTTGTTTTGTTCTATTTATTTAAGGGATTACGTGGGTTGACTTTCTAAGGTTGGACCATCCTTGCATAACTGGTATGAATCCCACTTAGTCATGCTGTATTATTTTTTGACATGTTGTTGAATTCTATTGGCTAAGATTTTATTGAGAATTTTTGCATCTATATTTATGAGGGATATTGCGCTGTAATTTTTTTTTTTTTTGGTGGTGTCTTTGCCTGGCTTTGGTATCAGGGTTAAGCTGGCTGCACAGAATTAATTCAGAAGTATTCCTTCCCTTTTTATGCTCTAAAATAGTTTGAGTAGAATTGCTGTGAGCTCTTCTCTGAATGTTTGGTAGAATTCTCCAGTGAAGCCATTTGGATCAGGCCTTTTTTGGGGGGGGGAGAGGGAGGATTTTTTTTTTTTTAATTTCCTCTTCAATCTCTTCTTTTGTTATGGATCTGTTCAGTTTTTCAACATCCGTTTGTGTTAGTTTAGGTAGGTAGTGTGTTTCTAGAAAATTGTCCATATCTTCTAGGTTTTCAAATTTGTTGTAGTATAATTTTTTTGAATTTTATTGTGTTTTAGGTGGAAGTTTACAGTGTAAATTAGTTTTTCATTTAAAAAATTTATACACAAGTTGTTTTATGACATTGGTTGCAATTCCCACAATGTGTCAGCACCCTCCCCCTTTCCCTTTCAACACTGGGTTCTCCATGTCCATTCCTTCAGCGTTCTGGTCTTTTCCTCTTTCTTGTCTTTGCTTTTGGGCAGGTGTTGCCCATTTAGTCTTATATATTTGATTGAACTAAGAAGCACCTTCCTTGCATGTGTTAGTGTTTGTTTTATAGGCCTGTCTAATCTTTGGCTGAAAGGTTGACTTCGAGAGTGGCTTCAGTTCTGGGCAGGGTATCTGGGGGCCACAGTCTCGAGGGTTTGGAGTACAATTTTTTATAATATTCTGTTATGATCCTTTTTATTTTAGTTGGCTCTCTTGTAATGTCACCATCTCATTTCTTATATGGATTATTTGCTTCCTCTCCTCCTCTTCTTTTGTCTATATGGCCAATGGTTTATTGGTTTTATTGATCCTTTCAAAGAACCAGCTTCTGGTCTTGGTTCTTTCTCTTGTTTTTCTGTTCTCTATTTCATTTATTTCTACTCTAATCTCTATTATTTCCTTTCTTCTGGTGACTGTGGGCTCCTTTTGCTGCTCTCTTTCTATTTGTTCAAGGTGTATGGCTAATGTTTTAATTTTGGCCTTTACTTCTTTTTTTGATTTGTGTGTTTATTGCTATAAGTTGTCCTCTGAGTACTGTTTTTGCTGTGTCCCAAAGGTTTTGGTCAGACGTGTTTTCACTCTCATTTGATTCTAGGAATTTTTTTATTTCATCTTTGATTTCTTCTGTTACCCAGTGATTTTTCGGTAAAGTGTTATTCAGTTTCCATGCATTTGATTTTTTACCCTTGCTTTTCCTATTATTGATCTCAACTTTTGTAGCATGATCACAGAAAATGATTTGTATTATTTTGATTTTTGGATTTTACTAAGGCTTTTTTTTTTTTTTTTGCTTTGTCACCTAAAATGTGGTCTATTCTGGAGAATGATCCATGTGTGTTAGAAAAGAATGTATACTTTGCTGCTTTTAGGTGGAGTGTTCTGTAAATGTCTATGAGGTAATGTTGGTTGCTTGTGGCTTTTAGATCTTCTGTATCTTGACTGAGTTTCTCTCTAATTGTTCTGTCCTTTACCAAGAGTGGTGTATTGATGTCTCCTACTATTATGTGGAACTACATTTCTCTTCAATGCTGTTACAGCTTGTTTTATGTATTTTGACACCCGTCATTGGGTGCATATATATTTTTTATAGTTAAGTCCTCTTGATGGATTTACCCTTTAATCATTGTATAACGTCCTTCCTTATTTTTTATGGTGGATTTTGCCTTAAAGTCTATTTTATTAGAGATTAATATTGCCACTCCTGCTCTTTTTGGTTGTTTGCTTGATATATATTTTTCCATCTCTTGAGTTTTAATTTATGTTTTTGTGTCTAAGGTCTGTCTCTTGTAGACAATATATAGACAGGTTGTGTTTTTTATCCATTCTGCCACTCTCTGTCTCTTTACTGGTGCATTTAAGCCATTTGCCTTCAGTGTGATTATCAATAGGAATGTGTTTAATTTGTTGTGGGTTTGGTTTTTTCTTTTTGTGGTGTTGACAATTTCTTTGATCTGCTTAATTTTCTGCACTTATTTCTTTTTGTTTGTGGATGTTCTTTTCATGTTGCTGATTTTGTGATTATTGAGACTTTAAGTTTTTCTTCTTTTTTATTTGGATGAGTAGGTTTGTTTACTTTCTTTTTGGTTACCTTGAAATATACCTTTATCTTCCTAAGTTTAAACCAGTCTTTTATTTCTTGATATCATCTTGACGTTGTCTCCACATTAAAGTTCTACAGCTATAACATTTAGTCCCCCTTTTTGTTTTGACGTTGTCATTATTTACAGATTGACCTCTCTGGTTCTCTGTTTTAAATCTTTTAGTTTTGTTTTAATTTTGGGAATTCTTTATCTGGGTTGGTATCTGGCTGATGCTGTCCTGTGTCCTAATCTCAAGTTGTTGTCTAATGTTGTAGGTTCTCTGTCTGAAGGACCCCCTTTAAAATGCCTTGTAAGATTGATTTGGTTTTTACAAATACCCTTAATTTCTGTTTATCTGGAAATGTCCTAATTTCTCCATCATATTTGGCAGATAATTTTGCTGGATATGTTTTTCTTAGTTGGCAATTTTTTTTCTTTCAAGGTTTTGTGTTATGTCATGCCATTGCCTTCTTGCTGTATGGTTTCTGCTGAGTAATCAAAGTTTAGTCTTATTGGTTCCTCTTTGTAGGTGACTTTTCTTTTGGTAAGTTTTGATTATGTCTTGGTGAATTTGTTTCGGGGCCTATCCTGCAAGGGGTTTCCTGAGCATTCTGGATGGTTATCTTCTTATCTTTCATGATATAAGGGAAGTTTTCTGTTAGCAAATCTTTGACAATTCTCTCTGTGTTTTCCATTGCCTCCCCGTTCTGGAACTCCAATCACATGCAAATTTTTGCTCTTGACAGTGTCCCACTTAATTCTTAGACTTTCTTCATTTTTCTGATTTTTCCTCAAATTTGTATCAAGGGATTTATCCTCAATTTCACTAATTCTGTCTTCCAACAATTCAGTTCTGCTCCTGTATCTATTGTTTATTTCTGAAATTTTATTTTAAACTTTTGGATTTTTAGTTGCTGTTTTTATATGGTTTCTAATTGTCTATATATCTCATTGTTTCATTTTTGTATTGTTTTCCTGAAGTCTCCTATTGTTTTGCCTGTGTTCCTCTTGTTTTTGTCTGTGTTTCTTTGATCTCTTGGAAAACCAGGTATATTAGTCTTTTGAATTCCTTATCAGGTAGTTCTATTATCGTTTCTTCCTCCGGAAGGCTTTCTTGTTCTTTATTTTGGTCACTTCCTGGAGCCATCTTGACCTGATTCTTTATGTGATTTGATATTGTCTGTCGTCTCTGAGGCTTCAAGATGTTGTTATATTTATTGATTAATTGGATGTTATATCCAAGTAGGTGGGGTGTGCTTGCTACTCTGGTCACTAGTCTGGCTGCACTGGAGCTCTCACCTCCTGTCTCTGGGTTGGTGGAGCAGCAACTGGTGTATGAGCATGGCTCTGTTCGCTGGTGTCGCAGGGCAGCTGAGGATGTAACTGGTGTTTCTGGTGAGATGATGTGTCTTTTAGGCCAGTCAGTTGGGTGTGGGTTCTTATTGGTCTCTGGATTGGGTGTTGTGTGTGTGTGTGCACTGTTGATTGCCTGAATCATCAGGTGGGTAGCACAGAAACTCATTGATGGTCCCAGGTAGGCCGGGCTGAGGGGGAACGTCTAGAGCAAGTACAAACCTCCATTTATGGGGGAGAATAATGTGTGGTCAAGGAAGGTGGGAATTTGCCACTCCTCGGTACCTGGTTGGAGGATGCCTCTGTCCACTAGAGCTCATGTGGGGGAGGGTGTGCTGCTGGACTCACCTGGTGCAGATGGCTGGAGGGAGTAGGATGTACCCTGGATGGGGGTCCCAGCAAGGGTGGCTAGGTGTGGGCGCATGGGTACCTCAGCTCCTCAGGTCAGGGAGTGAAGGGGGTAGGTGGTGGGTTTGTGAGCACAAGTGCACATGGTTGCTGATGCTCGCCTGGTAGGGGTGGGTGGGTGATGGGCAGGCTTGCTCATGAGCACGTGTGCATGTGATTGGGTGGACAGAAAAGGCAGGGAGGGTGGCTGAAGCCTTGCTGGAATGGCCTGCTTGTGCTCGGTGGGCTTCGCAGGTGAGATCCACGATGGAGTGGCCTGCTGCTGCTCAACCCAATCAGGCAGGCAAGAAAGGTGAGGCATGTAGCCAAAGCCGCACCAGAGTGGCCTTCTGGTGGCTGGCTAAAATGGGTGAGTGGGAAAGGTGAGGTGTGTGGCTGGGTCCATGCCTGAGCAGCCTACCTCTGCTCAGCTTAATCAGACAGGTGGGAAAGGTGGGGTAGGCAGCTGGGTCTGCGCTGGAGCGGCCTGCTAGTGCTTGGCAAGGTCAGGCAACAGGAAAGGTGGGATGGGGGGTCAAAGCGGAGCCGGTGTGGCCTGCTGGCACTCAGTGTGGTTAGGTGGGCAGGAAAGGAAGAGCGGGCAGCTGGTCCACTCTGGAGCAGCCTATTGGCATACACTGTGGTCCAGCAGGCTTGTAGAGTGGGGCAGACAACTGGGTCCAGGTCACAGTGGCTGGTCTGCACTCAGCGTGATTGGGTGGGTGCTGGGTCAAGGGGGATGGGGGGCCCGTATTGTGGTCCCAGTGGTCAGAGCTGCAGGGATGGGGGGTTTGTGTCACTCTTCACTTTGTTTCACTCCAGGTATGTCTCCTCAGTTTCTCTGTGTCCTGATGGGAATTCCATGAAGTTGCCTCTTGTGCTCCTCAGCCAGGACCACTGCTGGCTTTGTCTCCAGATGGCCCCATTGTGCCGGACCAGTTGTCCAGGCACCTCTATTCTGCCCCTTCTTGTTTGCGGTTTTCAGTCATTTTTTTCTTCTATTCAGTGTTTGATCCAGTTCTTCATCCTTCATTTGATGCTCAGGGTCCCAGGATTGACACCTGTATCTGTTTTACTTGGTTTTTCAGGTCTTTGCTGCAGAGGGATGGCGTGGTACATCTGACTAGTCCTCCATCCTGGCTCCTCCCTCCAGAGTCAACAGTTTAACAAGGTCCCCAGGTGATTCTTATATATAATAAATTTTGAGAACCACTGCTCTACTAGTGGTTCTCAGAATTGGTCCCTAACCAGCACTGTTAGCATCACTTGGGAACTTGTTACGAATGCAAATTCTCGGCAGGGGTTCGAACCAGAATGAACCAGTTCAAGGCCCTGGTTTCTTTTACTGTCACCAAACAGTCCTAGCTAATATAGTGGGTCAAACCACTTTATATACTACTCACATGTGCCAGGCACTCTTCTAAACACTTTATGTACATTAATTATTTCATCCTCACAGTAAGCCCATGAGGTAAATACCATAATGATACCCATTGTACAGAGGAGGAAATGGGGAAACAGAAGTTACATTAGTGCTAGAACTGGGCTTGAAGTCTAGGCAGCCTGACTCCAGCATCTGTGATCTTTCCGTCGTGCTAACTTGCCCCTTCATCAGTTATGGGGCACTTCAGATCATTAACTCTCAGCGTTGGCATAAGAGCTAACATCTGTTGAACATTTGCTAATGTGCCAAGCACTAGATGCTGCATGTGTGCTATCTTGTTCAGTTATCAGAACCATCACATGACACGGGCTTCATTATTTTCTCACAGGCAAGGAAACTGGGGCTTAGAGAGGCTAAGACACTTGCTCAGGGTCACACAGCTGGAAAGTAGCTAAGCCAGGAGGAGACTTTGTGTGTGTGTGAGGCCAACCCCTAACCTAGGACAGGACTGATTTCTATGAGATCTCTCACAGTTGCTAGCCTCTGTGAGCTATTTGATGGAACTTCCACTTTCTCAGTGCACATTACTTAGTTGTTCTGAACAACTCTATTAGGAAGTTTTAAATCTATCTCTCGTCACATTTTGAACATAGCTCTTCAGTTTTCCCTGGGTCTGCTACTCTTTAAGCTAAACATCCTCAGCACCTTCAAATATTCTTCATATGACATGATTTCCAGGGCTTTCATCATCCTGCTTCCTTTATTTTTGGGCTGCCGCAGGCAGGATGGAATGCAGCATTGCAGACATGATCCCGTCACCGCAGTGTTCAGCAGAACTACTAACTTCCTGGCTCCTGGGGTCTGTGCTGCCTGAGACTGCTTTGGCATCTCAGCACGTACACTAGGTGTCTATACAGCCTGGGTTTTCCCACTTCAACTGCTGCGAGGCCAAGTTCCCACATCCTGTATCTGTGTGGTCAACATAAAAAAAATCTACTTACCATCTAAAACTTGATAAGCATGTCTCAAAGTCTTCTTTCAATGTAATAACAGAAATATTCAACAGGACACAGACAAGCAGAGACAAACATTGCTTGTACCTAACAGAAATAACTTTCCTGGGTAACAGTTTCCTCCTTAACCCTCAGTTAACTGTAAGATCAAATTAATCAAAACTTCCAGCCCTGGCCCTTCTAATTCACTGAAGTTCATAGCATTCTTATTGAAGGTTTCAAAAAGTCTTGTCTGTCTCTGATTTTATACACACCAGGTGCTACTGGGGTTTTGAACTTGCAGATGGATGACAAACAACCATCAATCGTATTTCTAGCTAAGTTAGCTGTAGCCGTTTTCCCTGACTCCTGTGCCTGTTTCTGGTATACTGACAAGGTCCTCTCTAGCCCCCCCTTGTGGAAGGCGTGCAATGACCTTAATGGTTTGTATCTCATGGAGATTTTAGTTTTTTTTATATTAAACCTGGGAATCCTGGTGGTGTAGTGGTTAAGTGCTACGGCTGCTAACCAAAAGGTCAGCAGTTCAAATCTGCCAGGCGCTCCTTGGAAACTCTATGGGGCAGTTCTACTCTGTCCTATGGGGTCGCTATGAGTCGGAATCAACTCGATGGCAATGGGTTTGGTTTTGGCTTGGTATATTAAAATCTCTCTCTCTTGCCCTCAAGCCTTGATTTTAGTCCTTAGGCTGTCTGTATAGGATTGAGGAGTGCAGAGAAAACCGCACTGCTTACGTCTCTCTGCATCATCCTCCCTCTCTCCATTTATTAACCTTGGGGGATATCCCGGGTGGGGAGGATGGTGTGGGAGGAAGTCACTGAAAGGCAGCCGGAAGGTTAGCGGAGGTGGAGAGTGGTGCTGGGGGTGGGAGGGCAGGCTGACTGGAGGCAGGCACAGCCTGGGTTTTTCTGTCTGTGGGCGGTCCGAGCCTAGCGGCTGAGCCTTCAGAGCCAGCCGCATGACTCAGACTCAGCACGCTCACTCACTCCGCGCCATCCAGATTCGGCCTAGGATCTTGCCAGTCTCCACCTACCGGCCGACTGTGAATGTCTGAAGATGCACTTCCACTAGGGGTCCCTGGGGCTACCCGCCTCTCCACCGCGTCATCTCATAGTTCGTACACTAGGTGGCAGCAAAGCCTCGACTCACCCTGTGCGCCCTGCTGCATCCGGGCTGTCTTCTGACGCAGGATTAAAAAAAAAAAAAAAAAGATACTGCAGATTTTACTTCTAGAGGAAAAGCTACCTGTGCAAGACAAGCAGCTTTAAAGAGAGCCATAATGATAAATGAAAAGTTGTCAAGACGAAAGCTGTCTCCTGAGTTGGATAAGCAAAACAAACAAAAAATCCCACAAAAAATTTACTTGTAAAGCACGTCTCAAGAGCATACGATGCAGTTTTGCTCCTCGTGCTTTGAAGTTGACAATTCTGTACTGGAGGTGTGCGAGGAGACAGAGCTTGTGGCTTTCCGAACCGTCTTCCCCGGCTGCCCGGCCGTGACAGCCTGCAGGCTTTCTCATAGGGTGCTGAATTTGCAGGAGGCAGCTCTGCGCGCAACAGCGACGTCCCGGTCCTGATCGATGCTGTAGGGCCTGCGGTGTTAATGAGTGCCTTCTGGATAATATATGGGCCCTAGGCAGATGTCAGAGGGGCAGGCCGAGAAGCTTCCTAATTGAGAAGGATTAGTTCGAGAGAAGAACCCATCTGCCTCTAAGGCAGAGCCTTCCGAGGTGAGATGCTTAAACTCAGCCCAGAACAGCTCTGTGGCATCTGCATGGCAGAGGAAGGAAAAGGACAAATGGGGACAGAGGGGGCAGGAGAAGCGAGAAAACAGCTTTGCAGGGCCTAGAACACTTGCGTCCTGTCTTCCGGAGACAAAGCAGCATCAGACCAACTAGCTTTTAGAATTTAGTAAACCTGTCCACATCATCCCTGCCCGCCCCCTCCCCCCCAAGCCTTCTCATATGTACTGGATTTTTTCAGAGTGCTGTCAAAATCCTTTAAGAAGCAGCCCACTTCAGCTGAGCCTGCACACTTGCAAAGGGAATCTCCTTGCTGTAGATAAGTTTTTCAGCTTGCTTGGTGGCCATTTATGTGGCTCTGAAGATTTCATGGTGTTCCTGGGTGGGGCAAATGGGTTCAGCTGCTAACTGAAAGGTTGTTGGTTGGAGCCAACCCAGAAGCACCCCAGAAGAATGGCCTGGCAATCTACCTAAGAAAAATCAGCCATTGAAAACCCTGTGGAGCCCACTTCTACTCTGATAACCATGGGGCTGCCAGGAGTCATATGGACTCCATGGCAACTGGTACTGGCTAGGGACTGCGTGGAGATGATACAAAAGGTCACCGAGAGGAAGCCGAGTCAGAGCACAGGTGACAGCCCCTGTCAGATATTGCTTCTTTCCTTTTTCTGCATCATCTAAGTAGCTCTGAATTTCAGGGGCGTGAGAATGCTGTAAAGAAGCCCTGGTGTTTGCGATGGTTGAGTACTCAGCTGTTGATCGAAAGGCTGGCTGTTCAAATCCACCAGTTGCTCCAAGGAGAAAAGACCTGGCTATCTGCTCCCATAAAGATTTACAGCCTAGGAAATCCAGTGGGGGCAGTTCTACTCTATCCTTTAGGGTTGCTATGAGTCAGAATCAATTCAACGGCACGCAACGATAACATCAAGAGAGCTGTAATCTTACATAAACCCAAACGAACCCATTGCCACTATGATTCTAACTCATAGTGACCCTATAGGACAGAGTAGAACTGCCCCATAGAGTTTCTAAGGAGCGCCTGGTGGATTCAAACGGCCAACCTTTTAGTTAGAAGACGTAGCTTGTAACCACTACACCACCAGGGTTTCCGTAATCTTACACAGGATAAGAAATACAATTTTGCCACCTGTGTGGCTCTGAGTCTACCTCCTCCTTCTCAAGGTCTTCCTGTGGCTGTGGTGAGAAGGGGAACGTGGTACATATGGCCCATGTATTCTCCTATCTCTTGTCTTCTCTTAATGGTCTGTGCCCTGAGTTCCTCCACCCATAGCAAATCTTCTGAAATGTCGTTCTATAGGTTCTGTCGTCTGGTTCTAAACCTTCTAGAATTAGAAAAGCACACCCGTTAGTGCTCGCCCCGCCCAGCCTGAATGAAGCAAGTGTGGCACTTGACCAAAAGGAAGTCAATCCATAGGTTCCTCTGGACAATGAGCTGCACCAACTGGATTCTAGCTTGAGAATTTGGATGAAGGAATTTTTAGTGATCAGATCAGTGGTTGCTTATTGGAAAAAACTTGCAAAAGACCTATTTGAGGTGTTAAAAAAGAAAGTTGAGAGTTTGAGGACTAAGGTACGCCTGACCCAAGCCACGGTATTCTCAATCGCCTCATATGCACATGAAAGCTGGACAATGAATAAGGAAGAGAGAATTGATGCCTTTGAATTATAGTGTTTGCAAATAATATTGAATATACCATCGAAAGGCTGGTGCCATAGTGGTTAAGTGCTATAACTGCTAACCAAGGGGTTGGCAGTTTGAATCCACCAGACGCTCCTTGAAAACTCTATGGGGCAGTTCTACTCTGTCCTATAGGGTCGCTATGAGTTGGAATTGGCTCCATGGCAATGGGTGTTTTTTTTTTTTTTGGTTTGGCCAGAAGAATGAACAAATCTTTCTTGGAAGAAGTATAGCCAGAATGGTCTTTAGAAGGGAGGATGGTGAGACTTCATCTCGAGTACATTAGACATATTATCAGAAGAGACCATTCCCTGGAGAAGGACATCATGCTCACTAAAGTAGAGGGTCAGGGAGAAAGAGGAAGACCCTCAATGAGATGGATTGACACAGTGGCTGCAACAATGGGCTCAAGCATGGCAGCGACTGTGAAGATGGTGCAGGACCGGGCAGTGTTTCGTTCTGTTATATGTAGGATTGCTATGCATTGGAACTGACTCGATGGCACCTAACAACAAAATTGACAGATCAGTGGTGACCACCTGGAAGGGAACCATTAATTAAGCTAGAACCCATGAAAGAAGGCATAGGGGAGAGGGTGAGGGAACTGGTTGGATAAAGGAAGAGGACAGAATGAAAGTGGAGAGCGACAAGTTGCATGTACAGAAATAGTCACTATTCCCTTGCTGTGGTGCCAATTCCGATTCCGGCATATCCGTGCATACCCGTATACAAAGCTTCATTTTCTTCAAGCTACTTGACTGAGTCTCTGTTCCTTAACCAAGAGGACCTTTTTCTTTTTAAAATAATGTTTTATTGAATTTTTGGTGAAAATTTACACAGCAAGTTAGGTTTCCATTTGACAATTTCCACAGAAGTTGTTCAGTGTCACATAAGTTGCATTTATCACAATATGTCAGCATTCTCTAATTGTATCCTGTTTGTTCCCTTTCCAGTACTCTAGTTTCCCTGTCTGCTTATCCTCTTATTTTTCTTTTGAGTAATTGTTGACCTTTTGGTCTTATACTGATGGCTTTTAAGTAGAGCACTAATCTTACAGGTAATATCCTTTATTCTGTGTGTCAATCTGCTGTTTCGATAAAAGGTGATCTCAGAGAATAGGCTCAGTTCTAGGTTTAAAGAGTGTCTCAGGGAGATAGTTTCAGGAAGTCCTCTTTTCTCTATTGTTCCAGTTTGCATGGCTTTTTTTAAAAATAAGAATTTGAGTTCTGTTTTACATTTTTCTCTCATTCTATCCAGAGCCTTCTTTTGTGACTCTGGTCAGAACAGTCAGTGGTGGTACCTGGGCACCATCTAGTTCTTCTGGTCTCAGCATAGAGGAGGTTGTAGCTCCTGTACTCTTGTTTCTTCTCTGAGCTTTTGGTTGCCTTCTTATTGTTCTGCACCTGGCAAGTAGAGACCCATAGTTGTGTCTTAGATGGCTGCTCACAAGCTATTAAAACCCCAAATGCTACTCACTTCACTAGGATGCAGATCATGACTTTTGTGAACAAGGTTATGCCAATTGACTGAGTTGTCCCATGAGCCTCTGGTCCTAAGCTTTCAAACTCAGAAAACCAATCTTGGAGGGTGTTTGGTTATGTCTGAAGAGTTTCCATATTTGTGTCTTCAATGAATATATGTGCCTGCACCCACATGTTTGTATTTACACATACTTATAGATACTTGTGGAAACCCTGGTGGCATAGTGGTTAAGTGCTACAGCTGCTAACCAAGAGGTCAGCAGTTCGAATCCACTAAGAGCTTCTTGGAAACTATGGGGCAGTTCTACTCTGCCCTATAGGGTCACTATGAGTCGGAATTGACTCGACAGCAGTGGGTTTGTTTTTTTTTTTAATAGATAACTTGTATCTCTTCTCACCTATGTACACACCTGTACCTACCTGTGTTCTGGTGGTGTTGTGGTTAAGCATTCAGGTGGTAACCAAAAGGTGGGCAGTTTGATTCCACCACCTGCTCCTTGGAAACCCTATGGGCAGTTCTACTCTGTCCTATAGGGTCCCTATGAGTAGGAATCGACTTGACGGCAATGGGTTTGGTTTTTTTTTTTTGGTACCCATATGTGCTCAAACACTTGTTTTTGCTTTGGTTGTGCTGTGCTCACTGCATCCACATTCGGAGCTACTCCTCCCATCACCAAAAAGAACAGGTCTCTGTGTTCTAAAGCATACTTTCCCCTCCCCCCCTTCCTGGTAACTACCAATAAACATCCATCTCTCTACATTTATTCTTGTCTTCTTATAAAAAAGGGATCATACAATATTTGTCTTTATATGCTTGACTTATTTCACTTAGCATTATGCCCTCCAGGTCCATCCATGTTATGTTTTGTGGACTTATTGTTTGTCTTTATAGTTGCATAGTATTCCATTGTACTTATATACCACAATTTGCTTATCCGTTCATCCATTGATGGGCACTTTTGTTGTTTCCATTTATTTGCTATTGTGAATAAAGCAGCAGTGAACACAGGTGTGCATATATCTGTTCCTGTCATTATTTTCAGGTCCAAGAAGATCTTTTTTTTTTTTTCTTTAATCGTGATTTAGGTGAAAGTTTACAGAGCAAATTAGTTTCTCATTAAACAGTTAACACACAAATTGTTTTGTGACATTGGTTGCCATCCCTGGGATGTGCCAACACTCTCCCCTTCTCCACCCCACATTCCCTGTTTTCATTCATACAGTTTTCTTGTCCCTTTCTGCCTTCTCATTTTGCTTTTGGGCTGGTGTGCCCATTAGTCTCGTATACGTGGTTGAACTATAAAGCACATACCTCACGTGTTATTGTTGGCCCTATAGACCTGTCTAATCTTTGACTGAAGGTTGAACCTCAGGAAAAACTTTAGTATTGAGTTAAAAGGGTATCTAGTGGCCATACTCTTGGGGTTTCTCCAATCTGTCAGACCAGCAAGCCTGGTCTGTGTGTGAATTTGAATTTTGTTCTATGTATTCTCCAGCTCTGTCTGGAACCCTCTATTGTGATCTCTGCCAGAGCAGCCGGTGGTGGTAACTAGGCACCATCTTGTTCTGGACTCAGTCTGGTTGAAGCTGATAGTTGTGGTCTATTAGTCCTTTGGACTAATCTTTCCCTTGTGTCTTTGGTCTTCATTCTCTTTTGCTCCAGCAGGGATGGGACCAGTAGCCGTATCTTAGACTGCCACTTGCAGGCTTCTAAGACCCCAGTCACTACTTACCACAGTTGGATGTAGAACATTTTCTTCATAGACTATGTCAGGCCAATTGAGCTAGATGTCGCCTGAGACCATGGTCCCCAGCCCTCAGCCCAGTAGCTCAGTCTCTCAGGGTGTTAAGATGTATCTGTGAAGCTTCTATGACTTTGCCCTGGTCAAGTTGTGCTGATTTCCCCAGTATTGTGTACTGTCTTACTGTTCACCAAGTTACCACTTATCTACTATCTAGTTAGTATTTTTCCTTACCTACCGCCCCTGCTTTGTAATCATCAAAGATTGTTTCTTTTTGTGTGGAAACATTTTCATGTGTTTTTATAAGAGTGGTTTCATATGGTATTTGTCCTCTTGTGATTGACTTTATTTCACTCAGCATAATGCCCTCCAGAAATTCTTTTTCAAAAACTGTACCCAACAACTGCAATTAATTAATCAGTTCAACAGAAATATATTAAGTACCTATTCGATGCCAGATGTTTATAAAAGAATTGAGGATACAGAAATGATAGTGTTTTCAGATTCCCAACAGGTATCAATCTTTGGAATCTGATAACGAGAAATTGAAATTTCTGGGAAGTCAAAAGAATTTCCCAAATCATAAGTCATTCTGTATTTTTTCCAACAGTTTTTGTGTTTTTTTAATAAATAAGAAATGTAAATTCCAATAGTATTTACGAAGAATCGTAGCCTATAGGGAATATTCAAACACCGGAAAACTCAAACACAGGTAGTCCCTGATTTATGAGGTATTCGAGTTAGGATGAACTGCATTGGTGATCATTTGGTTTTTTTTGTACATATTATCGTTAGTAACATGTGCTACATACAATATTGTAGCATATAATTCACTGGTGTTATCACTCATACCAATCCCCAAAGACAAATAAAGACTGGGTTTATAAAGACATTGATGACAATAGTCAAATATAATGAAAACTGAAAAAAAAAAAGTGTTCAATTTTCATCAGAATCGACTTATGACGGAGTCATCAGAACGGAACCCCATTGTAAGTTGGGGACTACCTGTACTGGAATGAAAACCCTGGAAACTGAATATTCTTGGGTAGTATTCTAATGTGACATTCAGATCTTTTATCAAGGTTAACAGCACTCTACAGAACGCATCAGAATCACCAATTTAAGGGCTTATCTTGCTTCTAAAACTTGTTATTTCTTAGAACACCACTCACAGGATTTGTATAAAGTAACTACGCAAACACATTTACTAAAATTCATTTTATTTACAAGAATGTGTCACTATTAGCAGCAGGTAGGGCCATGAACACGCACACTAACCATGGCAACAGCTATAAGCAAGACAGCCCAGTTGGACGGCGACTGCATCTCTCCTGTGCACTCCTGTCCCAGACCAGAGATGCTGACCTTCACTTCAGACTCTGAATGTCAGAGTTTCCTGTTCTTGCTTTTAACTTGACTCCAGTTGACTCCTTTCAATCAGTACCATCTCTACATTGATTGTTAGGCTTAAATTCTAGCAGGAGATTTTTAACGTATTTTTCTGTTTTCCTGATTTCTTAACTAACTTTCCTTGGGATTTGGGATTCTGAAAAATATACACATTTTCTGAGAAGTGCCAGAAAGGAGTTTTCACATGGAAACACTAGAAGTTAATATGGATTAAATTTGTCTTCAAGGGCTCAAAGTCTGGTACCATCAGTTGCTGTTAAGTTGACTTAGACTCATGGCAATCCTGTGTGTGCCAGAGTAGAACTGTGCTCTACAGGGTTTTCAGTAGCGGATTTTTCAGAAATAGATCACTAGGTCTTTTTCCCAAGGCACTTCTGGGTGGATTCAAATCGTCAACCTTTAGTTAGCAGAAGAGTGTGTTAACCACTCGCACCACCCAGGGACCCCAAAATCGGGTTTATTTGCCTCTACTTGCTCTTCACGTCCATCATAGCTGAGTCTGAACGTTGCCTTAGAACACTTTTCATAGCAGCATTTGGGGCAGCCACTAGTAATAGGTGGGCGATGGGTTAAGATAAATCCATTGACCATCCTGGGCCATGGGTCACTAATTTCACGTACGTGCACCTTACACTCATCTTTGTAGTATTTACAAATTGCCTGAAATCTTTCTTCAGAATGCCTTAATTGATTAATGAGTGAGAATTGATTAGTAGTTAATCTCTTATGTTCAAATACTGCAATTCTCTTTTCACTAATTACCACAAAAAATTAATAGATTTCTTTGTTTGTAGTATATTTTCCTGGTAAAGTTGTATATTTATGCTAGGTTTGCTCATTGTTTGCATTTTTCCTATGTCTCAAAATTGCCGTGTTGTGTCCCAGATTTCCATCTGTCAGAGGGCACCCAAAGGAGGAAGTTGACCAGATGAACGTTCAGTAAATTCATGTGTAAAACATACGTCCAAAAAAATGGGCATGGGGCTTTACAGCCTACAAAGAAATTTCAGATTTTTACCTGATTTGATCTTTACCATATCCCCGTGAGCCAGGACTATTATCCTCATTTTATAAATGGGAGACCGAGGTTCAAAGAGGTTAAGTAGGGCATTGTCCTAGAACATTCAGCTGGGAAGGGGTAGTAAGGTTTTCCGATGCTGAAGCCCATGCCTTGGTTGAATGGCTTACACTGTTCCAAGTTCAACATAACTGGGTGTTTGACACACATTCATGGTGATAATGAGTGGAAGTTGTGAGCCAAATCAAGATAGATGAAAACCAAATTGAAAACAGAGCTGTGTTGTTGTGGCTGTTGTTAGTTGCCATCGAGTCAATTCCAACACATGGCCACCCCATGTATTACAGAGTAAAACTGCTCCATGGGGTTTTCTTGGCTGTGATCTTAACTGAAACAGATCACCAGGCCTTTTGTTCCATGGTACTGATGGATGTGTTTGAACCACCAACCTTTAGTTTAGCAGTAAAGCACAAAGCGTTTGTGTTAGCTAGATAAAAACCAAAATGAAAAGAGAGCAGTAAAATGAAAAGAGAGCAGAAGGTGGGCTCATTTGCCATAATGTGAAACACTCCCCTACCACTGTGTCCTGTTTCCAGATGTTGAAACATAGTTTTATTTTTTCCCTGAATATCAAACCTAGTATGTTTATTGTGGAAAAAGTGAACTCTTCTTTATGAAAAGCCAGACAAGTGCTCTCCAAATTTGAAGGATTCCATGACAGTGACCAGGAAGACTAGCAAAATGGAGATGCAAGCACCAACCTATAGGGCATGATTTTTATTCTTAGGTGTCATGGATTGAATCGTGTCTCCAAAAATATGTGTCAACTTGGTTAGGCCATGATTCCCAGTATTGTGTGGTTGTCCTCCATTTCATGATTGGTATAATTTTCCTATGTGTTGTAAATCCTAATTTCTGCCTGTGGTTAATGAGACAAGATTAGATTATACTAATGGGTAAAGAGAATTGCGGGGGCGGGGGGGAGTGGATGTAACATCCTTTCTAAAGTCATATTCTTGATCCAATATAAAAGGAGTTTCCCTGGGGTGTGGCCTGCACCACCTTTTATCTTACAAGAGGTAAAAGGAAAGGGAAGTGAGCAGAGGGTGGGGACCTCATACCACCCAGAAAGCAACACCGGGAGCAGAGCATGTCCTTTGGACCTGGGGTTCCTGGGCAGAGAAACTCCTAGTCCAGGGGAAGATTGATGACAAGGACCTTCCTCCAGAGCCGACGTAGAAAGCTTTCCCTTGGAGCTGGTTTCCTGAATTCAGACTTCTAGCACACTAGACTGTGAGAGAATAAACTTCTGTTTGTTATAGCCATCACTTGTGATATTCCTGTCACAACAGCACTAGATAACTAAGACATTAGGGTTCCGAGATGTTGGCCCCAAATAACCAGACTCTGCTAAAGGCTAAACTTTTCTTCCAACCTTGATGTTTCCTGTGCCTGATCTTATAGTAAAGCAGGGTGGGAGAGTGGAAAGGCACCACCATCTTTGGGACTAGGCCGACCCAGTTTGACACTCTGGTCCTCCACTGCTAAGCTGAGTGACTTGGTGTGTTTTTATAGCTCCTGAGCCTTAGCCTCCTCATCTCGAGGGTGGGAAATAATGCGTATTTTGCAGGGCTGTTGTGAGATTAAAGCTGATGATGCCTGTCAAATACCTGGCACTTTACAGGCTGCTGTTGTTAGTTGTTTTCAAGCCAATGAGAGCTCGCGGAGACCTCACGTGTGAAGAGCAGAACGACTCCGCAGGGGTTTCAAGGCTGTTACCTTTCAGAAGCAGATTGCCAGGACTTACTTCTGAGGCACCCCTGAGTGGGTTTGAATTGCCAACCTTTAGGCTAGTAGTCAGCACGTAACTATTTACACTACCCAGGGACTCCATTTTGCAGGTAGCAGCTCTAACTGTAATTAGTGAACCAAAGCTCCCGTCTAATATCAGAGTAGTTGCTATAATATTACACAATTACCTGACTCTGAGATTGTGTGGGAGAATTAGTGGCCTCCTTCAACCTAAACTGGCTAGTGCTTTGGCAGGAGGGAAATGTCACTTCTTATACCTGAGGTTCACATATATGCAGTCACCTCATTACCTAGTGTTATGAATTGAATCATGTCCCCCCAAAAAATGTGTTGTAAACCCTAAACAACTATACGCATGGATGTAATCCCATTAAAAAAAAATTATTGTGCTTTAGGTGAAGGTTTACAATCAAGTTAACTTCTCATTCAAAAATTTATACACATATTGTTTTGTGACATTGGTTGCAATTCCCACAATGTGACAGCACACTCCTCCTTTCCACCCTGGGTTTTCTGTGTTCATTTGCCTGGTTCCTGTCCTTTCCTGCCTTCTCATCTTGCTTTTGGGCAGGAGCTGCCCATTGGGAGCTAAGTGTACATGGAGTCACCCACCAGTAGTATCAGGCAGCACTAAGAGCCACTGGGGGAGATGTGGTTTCCGCCATTCAGAACTGCAAGGTAGATCAGCTCTTCCATCTGAGCAGCTGGTCCAGGACTATCTGCTGGCACATCCTGGAGCATTACCAGTGGGACCTCTCAGCTGCCAGCCACTATGTCCTGGTGCAGTCCTGAGCTCTGCTCCCTTGGGAAAGGGCACCAGGGTGGAAAGCCCGGGCCCCTTGGCACCTGGCCATGTGGGGCCTAGCAGGGCAAGTTCCTGGCAGAGGCAGGGTTTCCCACCTGGGGAGATCTTGCTGCAGGCAGGAACCCAGGGTCAGCACTGACCAGTGCCTCCTCTCTACCCTGCCCCATGGCCTCTGAGGGCTCAGGCTCCCTTGGCTGGTCACAGCAGGATCTAGTCCACCCTGCCCATAATATTGCCAAACAAGAGGACTTGAAGGAACAGAACTGCTACAACTCATACCCAGAGGAAGTTTCTACTCACTACAGAGAATGGTCAAGTGGCCATGGTGGGCCATAGGACAGCCATCTTGAACTGCTATCATCTACCACTGGTCTCTGTGGTAGCAGCCATCTTAGATGATGGAAGCAGCCATATTGACTTGGGGTATGTGGCCTCAGCTGCCTTGGATTGGTCCAGAGCCATGGTGTGATAAGAGCTGCTCTCTTGGTCTCAAGGACAGTTGATTCCGATAGCATGTATTATGAGAAGGCCCAGCTTACCCCAGCCGTCATATTTCCCTTTGTTTCTGTCCACACCAATTCTTTCTTCTCCACCTTCCCCCATCGCATACATCTTCCAATGTCCAAAAAATTGCAAAGTTTATATGAACTAACAAGCACATTCTCCATGTGTGTTATTGTTCGTTTTATAGGCTTGTCTAATCTTTGTCTGAAAAGAGGGCTTTGGGAGTGGTTTCAGCTCGGGGTTAGCACAGTGTCCAAGGGCCATAGTCTCAGGGGTTCCTCCAGTCTCTGCCAGACCAGTAAGTCTGTTCTTTTTTGTGAATTTGAATTTTGTTCTGCAGTTGTCTCCCGTTCTGTCCGGAACTCTCTGTTGTGATCCTTGTCAGAGCGGTTGGTGGTGGTGGTAGCCAGGCACCATTTAGTTCTTCTGGGCTCAGGCTGGAGGAAGCTCTAGTTCATATGGTAATTTCCTTGTATCTCTGGTTTTCATCATTCTTCTTTGCTTCGGACAGGATGAGACCAACAGATATATCTTAGATGGTTGCATGCAAGCTTTTAGACCCTGGATGCTACTCAACAAAGTGGAATGTAGAACATTTTCTTTATGAACTATGTTATGCTAGTTGACCTAGATGTCTCCTGAGACTATGGTCCCCAGCCCCCTGCCCCAACAACTCGGTCGCTCAAGGTGTTTGGATGTGTCTAGGAAAAAGTCTTTGCCTTTGCTTTGGTCAAGTTGTACTGACTTCTCCTATATTGTGTGTTGTCCTTCCCTTCACCAAAATTGACACTTGTATACTATCTAGTTAGTGATTTCCCCTCCCCCTCCTTCTCCACCCTCATAACCATCAAAAAATGTTTTTTTTTTTTTTCCTGTGTGTAAACCTTTTCTTGAGTTCTTGTAATAGTGGTCTTATACAATATTTGCCTTTCTGTGACTCGCTTATTTCCTTCAGCTAATGCCCTCCAGATTCATCCATGTTGTGAGATGTTTATCAAATTCATCATTGGCCTTTATCATTGCATAGTATTCCATTGTGTATATGTACCATAATTTGTTTATTCATTCATCTGTTGATAGGCATTTAGGTTGTTTCCATCTTTTTGCTATTGTGAATAATGCTGCAATGAACATGGGTGTGTATATGTCTATTCATGTGATGACTCTTATTTCTCTAGGATATATTCCTAGAAGTAGAATTGCTGGTATGGTATTTCTATTTCTAGGTTTTTAAGGAGGTGCAATATCATTGTTCAAAGTGATTGTACCATTTTACATTACCACCAGCAGTGTATAAGAGTTCCAGTCTCCCTGTGTCTTACTCATCTAGTGCTGCTGTAACGGAAATACCACAAGTGGATGACTTTAACAAAGAGAAATTTATTTTCTCACAGTCTAGTAGGTTAAAAGTCCAAATTTAGGGCATTGGCTCCATGTGAAGGCTTTCTCTCTCTGCCAGCTCTGGAGGAAAGTCCTTGTCCTCAATCTTCCACTGGTTGAGGAGCTTCTCAGGCACAAGGATCCCAGGTCCAAAGGACATGCTCTGCACCTGGTGTTGCTTTCCTGGTGGTATGAGGTCCCCAACTCTCTGCATGCTTTCCTTTCCTTTTATCTCTTGAGAGATAAAAGGTGGTGCAGGCCAATCCCAGGGAAAATCCCTTTGTATTGGATCAGGGAGGTGACCCCAGTAAGGGTGGTATTAAAATCCCACCCTAATCCTTTTAACATAAAATTACAATCACAAAATGGAGGACAACTATACAATACTGGGAAACATGACCTAACCAACTTGATACACACATTTTTGGGGGGACATAATTCAGTCCATGACACCCCGCAGCCTCTCCAACATTTGCTGTTTTCTGTTTTTTTGATCTGTTGCCAGTAATGTTGGGGTGAGATGGTATCTCATTGTAGTTTCGATTTGCATTTCTCGAATGGCTAATGTTCACGGGCATTTTCCTCATATGTCTGTTAACGGCATGAATGTCTTCTTTGGTAAAGTATCTGTTCATGCCCTTTGCCCACTTTTTTTATTGGACTATTTGTATTTTTGTTATTGAGGTGTTGAAGTATTTTATGGATTTTAGTGATTAGACCCTTGTTGGATATGTCATAGTTAAATTTTTTTCCCCAGTCTATAAAAAAAAAAAAAAAAAAGTTTTTTTTTTTTTTAATAGGCTGTCTTTTTACTCTTTTGGTGAAGTCTTTTGATGAGCATTTAAGTGTTTGATTTTTTTGCTCCTAGTTATCTAGTTTCTCTTCTGGTGTTTGTGCAGTGTTAGTTGTGGTTCATATACTCTTTATGCCATGTACTAGGGCCCCTAGTCCCAAGAGATGCCCTGGTCTCAGCCTTCCTGGTCCTGAATATTGCCCTGTCCTGGAAATATGCCAAAAAGAGAACACTCCTTTTTTTCACCTTCTGGAAGGGAAGAAACTTTGTCTTCTCTGGTCTTCACCCTTGCAGGAAACAGGAATCCATTCTCACAAGCCTTCCCTGAGCATCCTGCAAAAATGTCACTCCAACACTTTTTTGTTCCTTATTCTATACCCCACTGTGTTTTTCTTCAGAGTAGATGTTACTAGCTGAACAACTATATTGATTTGTTTCTTGGAATTTTTTGCAAGGCAGTATAACCTGGTGTATGTGGCTGGGCTGTGGAGTCTGACTGCCTGGGTTCAAATCCTGGTCTTGTTTCTTTCTAGCCACATCACTTTAGGCATGCTTGTTACCCTAATGGAACTCCATTTTCTCATCTACAAAATGGTGACAATAATTGTACATGCTTCCCAGGGCAGTTGGAAGCATTAAATTAATTAATTCTCATAAAGGGCTTAAAAGTCTTGCTTAGAGTTCTGCTAAGTGCTTGCAACACTAGCCCAGGAAGGTAGGGTGATTTTAGGAAAAGAAACGTGGTTGTATTTTCTGAAATAGTATGAGACTTCATGGGCAAAGTAGACACTCAACATCCATTTTTATTGAGAGATTAAATCAAATGACTTTAAATTTCAAGAAGAAAAATCTCATTTGGGTGGTACAAACTGTTATGGATGAATTGTAACCCCCCAAAATGTGAGTCAACTTGGCTAGGCCATGATTCCCAGTATTGTGTGACTGTCCATCATTTTGTCATCTGATGTAGTTTTCTTATGTGTTGTAAATCCTGCCTCTAAGATGTTAATGTGGCAGGATTAGAGGCAGTTATGTTAATCAGGCAGGACTCAACCTACAAGACTAGATTGTATCTTGAGTCAATCTCCTTTGAGATATAAAAGAGAGAAGCAAGCAGAGAGACAGGAGGCCCTCATACCACCAAGAATGCAGCACTGGGAGTTAAGCGTGTCCTTTGGGCCTGGGGTTCCTGCCCTAAGAAGCTCCTAGAGCAGGGGAAGATTGAAGCAAAGGACCTTCCCTCCAGAGCTGACAGAGAGAGAAAGGCTTCCCCTGGAGCTGATGCCCTGAATTCAGACTTCTAGCCTCCTAGACTGTGAGAGAACAAACTTCTGTTTGCTGAAGCCATCCACTTGTGGTATTTCTGTTAGAACAGCACTAGATGACTTAGACACCTTCTTCCATTTGTGGTATTTCTGTTACAGCAGCACTAGATGACGAAGATACCATCTAAGTGATGCCTACGTCCTCTCAAGGCAGCTCCCACACTTGGACAGGGATCTGCTCTGGGAAGTTTAAACCTCCAAGATAACTCTCAAAATGACCATTTAAATTTTATCCCAAAGAACTTACTATCTCTTGCCTTCATGGTCAGCATATTTTTCTTTCTATAAAAAGCACTTCTGAAGTGGCAAAGAATGCAATAGAGTTAAAGGAAAATAAAATAAAATAAAAATTAGTTCCAATTCTCTCACTTTGCATAACTATTTTTATTTTTGCATATTATCCTCCTTTTGTATACACATATGTATTTATGTAATTGTAACCAATTTGCATATTATTTTAAAATATGGTACTTTAATTTTATACTGTGCAGTCTTCCTCAGATTTTTATAGGCTTTCTACTTGAATTTCTGTGTAATATTCCACCTTGTTCATCTAGTGTAATTTATTAAACCATTATCATATTTTTAGGCTTATTTAGTTTTTCAACAAATATTTTTGAGCACATAATACATACCTGGGACTGCACAAAGCTGACATTTTTGCGGCAATGAACATCCTTGTGCCTATCTATATATTTTCTTCTCTTTAATGATTTCTTCAGGGTGATGATCCCATCAAAAGATGTGGATTTCTTATTGACTGTTGTTTTCATTACCAATCCAAAATGTACCACTTATCTTGCTATAAGCAATAAATGAGTACAGTAATTCTGCTGTAGCCCTACCAGCATTAGTATTACAATTTTCTTTTTGCCATTTTTCCAAAGGCATCATTTTATTTCCCACAAAACCTTAAAATGACCAGGAGAAAGCAAGATTTCTTGTCTTTAAACAATTTGTTCTAAGGTCCTGTTTATATAAATGGCAAGGGTGTTGGAACCAGGTAATTATGTTGTCTTGTTTTGTTTTCTTCACTGTAATGTCTTTTTATTTCTTAAACTCAAGGGGGCATGCTCAGTCATTGACACAGATCCATGATTTCCCTTTGCTTTAACACCTCTGCCAAGTTTCTTGAAGACAGACCAGAGGAAGGAAGTTGTAAGGCTGGTGGTGGGCTTGCGGGTGGTGGTGAGAAGTTGCACAATGACTCAAAACAGAGCACCCTGGAGTCGGGGAGAAGCCAGGTCTGGCACCCAGTGCAGACTGCCTCCCTGGTCCCCCCCCGCCTTAGTGTTCTGCCTGCAGAAAGAGCTTTGAAAGAAAAGGGAAGATTATTAGACTTGATGCCCAGGAAAAAGCATAACAGAAAGAGAATTCAGGAAGGGGAGTCTTCTAAAAGTTGCTGAGGCTAATAGAAAACGCTGTTGAAATCTTGTTTGGATCCAGAAGTCCTCGATGCATTGGTTCAAGACTAAAAAATTAATCTTCTATTGTGATTCTCTAATTATATTTATTTATAATTATTTATTCCCCAATATGTTGTGCATAGGGTCACTATGAGTCAGAACCGACTCGACTGCCCCTAACAACAACGATGTGCTCTAAAAGGGATTTGAGGAAAGTCTCCTTTTCTCCAGAGTCCCTGGGTGATGCAAACAGTTAATACACTAACTGAAAGAATGGAGGTACCAGTCCATCCAGAGGTTCCTCAGAAGAAAGGCCTGGTGACCTACTTCTGAAAAACCAGCTATTGAAAACCCTATGGATCCGGGGGCCAAGATGGCAGACTAGGTAGACACTACCTCGGATCCCTCTTGCAACAAAGACTCGGAAAAACAAGTGAATCAATCACATACATAACAATCTACGAACCCTGAACAACAAACACAGATTTAGAGATGGAGAATGAACAAATACGGGGAGGCAGCGACTGTTTTCGGAGCCTGGAGCCAGCGTCCCAGCTAGGTAACCTTGGCGCCCGGCTTAGGTCTGGGCCCAGGGGAGCTGATGGCGCAAACAAGGGGCGCAGCTCTACCCCCCTGAACTCACCCCGGGAGGGGGCCCAGCCGGTCCGCGCAGGCGGCATGGCGACGCGGCCGGTGGGAGAAGTCCACGGGAGTCAGTGACTGGTTTTGGAGCCAGGAGTGCAGTGTCCCAGCCGGGGAACCTTGGCGCCGGGCTTTTGACTGGGTGCTGTCACGGCGCAAGCACGGGGCGCAGCCCTGCTCCCCTGAACTAACCCCGGGAGGGGGCCCAGCCGGTCTGCGGAGGCGGTGCGGCGACGCGGCTGGCAGGACGAGAAGTCCCCGGGAGACAGCGACTGATTTTGGAGCCGGGAGCACAGCGTCCCAGCAGGGGAACCTTGACTCTGGGCGTTGGACTGGCATCGGAGGATCTGATTGTGGCTTCAGCGGTCCAGACCCTCGGGGGCAATCTCCACACAGCCAGCACACATAGGTGACATGCCCCTCGGGAATCTCAGATAAAATAGTCATTCCAAGCAAGAAAAGCAACTCTGGCTATATTCCGAGGTGCTACTCTCCTATTTCTCTGAACCCTCCCCCACCCTTCCCAGGTGGCTTCACTAACAATGGAATTTCCTGAGCCAGAGGGAGAACGGCTCCGGCTCCGCAGTGGCTTTGCTTCCCCCCCCCCTTTTTTTTTTGGTCTTTTCCTAACCCATTCTTCCGGCCTGAGAGAAGCAACCACAAAAAACCCAGGGACCAAAAACCCATCCCTAATTGGACTTAAAACACAGAACCAGCTACAGCCAAGCATATATAATCCAAATCTCAGACTTTCATCCTTACAGGGAACAAGGTGGCGGTTATAATCCAAAGGCAGTTCTGATAGGGATCTGACTGCATTTTTTTTTAGTGGATTTTCTGGAAAAACAAGTTTCCCAGGTCTGATATCTCTGCTCATTCAACAGAGCCCTAACTGACCCACAACAGGGAACTGAGGGCTGAAGCTCCCCCCAGACCACCTAGCCTCTTGCCTTAGGGGTCTAAGGAGGGTGACACTTACCAATCAGTAGAGGTACTTGCATTGGGGGCCTAAGGTACAGCTGCAGTGCCCTACCACCAAGGTGCTATGGGAATAGAGACACACCTACCTCACTGACACTTGGGGGAACCCTGTCAGCATCCTGCCTCCCCCGGAGGGTGAACTCCAGCTGCTAATAGAATCTGGTGCACACAACTATCACCACTACTTCTCGAGGTGGATAGGTGTTAGGGTACAGCACACACTTGATGACCCAAAATCAGATTCTACTCAAGAATAGTGAATAGACTCAGGCATATATATCTGGCAACAGCCCAAACCAGCTGGTAATAGGTCATAAGTAAGTCAAGGGCTACAACAAACAAGACAGCACAATCTAGTAGCCCATCCATGTATATTGAAAGAAAACAAAACAAGATAAGACTCAGCGAGCAATTACAGAATAAACCACTACTATATCTTTTTTTTTTTTTTTTATCTTACTGATGGCTCGGAGACAGCAGTCGATATCAAACCACATAAAGAAGCAGACCATGACAGCTTCTACAACCCCCCAAACAAAAGAATCAAAATCTTTCCCAAATGAAGATACAATCCTGGAATTATCAGATACAGAATATAAAAAACTAATTTACAGAATGCTTCAAGACATCAGAAACGAAATAAGGCAAACTGCAGAAAAAGCCAAGGAACACACTGATTAAACAGTTGAAGAACTCAAAAAAGATTATTCAAGAACATAGTGGAAAAATTAATAAGTTGCAAGAATCCATAGAGAGACAGCATGTAGAAATCCAAAAGATTAACAATAAAATTACAGAATTAGACAATGCAATAGGAAGTCAGAGGAGCAGACTTGAGCAATTAGAATGCAGACTGGGAAATCTGGAGGACCAGGGAATTAACACCAACATACCTGAAAAAAAATCACATAAAAAATTAAAAAAATGAAGAAACCCTAAGAATCATGTGGGACTCTATCAAGAAGGATAACTTGCGTGTGATTGGAGTCCCAGAACAGAGAGGGAGGACAGAAAACACAGAGAAAATAGTTGAAGATCTGCTGACAGAAAACTTCCCTGACATCATGAAAGATGAAAGGATATCTATCCAAGATGCTCATCGAACCCCATTTAAGATTGATCCAAAAAGAAAAACACCAAGACATATTATCATCAAACTTGCCAAAACCAAAGATAAAGAGAAAATTTTAAAAGCAGCCAGGGAGAAAAGAAAGGTCTCCTTCAAGGGAGAATCAATAAGAATAAGTTCAGACTACTCAGCAGAAACCATGCAGGCAAGAAGGCAATGGGATAACATATACAGAGCACTGAAGGAGAAAAACTGCCAGCCACGGATCATATATCCAGCAAAACTCTCTCTGAAATATGAAGGCGAAATTAAGATATTTACAGATAAACACAAGCTTAGAGAATTTGCAAAAACCAAACGAAAGCTACAAGAAATACTAAAGGAAATTGTTTGGTCAGAAAACCAATAATATGAGATACCAGCACAACACAAGGTCACAAAACAGAACATCCTGATATCAACTCAAATAGGGAAATCACAAAAACAAATTAAGATTAATTAAAAAAAAAATGCTCATAACAGGGAATCATTGAAGTCAATATGTAAAAGATCACAATAATCAAAAAGAGGGACTAAATACAGGTGGCATAGAACTGCCATATGGAGAGGGATACAAGGCGATATAGAACAATACAAGATAGGTTTTTACTTAGAAAAAATAGGGGTAAATAATAAGGTAACCACAAAAAGGTATAACAACTCTATAACTCAAGATAAAAACCAAGAAAAACGTAACAACTCAACAAACATAAAGTCAAACACTACGAAAATGAGGATCTCACAATTCACTAAGAAAAAAGTCTCATTACAAAAAAGTAAGTGGAAAAATGAAATTGTCAACAACACACATAAAAAGGCATCAAAATGACAACACTAAACACTTATTTATCTACAATTACGCTGAATGTAAATGGACTAAATGCACCAATAAAGAGACAGAGAGTCTCGGACTAGATAAAGAAACACGATCCGTCTATATGCTGCCTACAAGAGACACACCTTAGACTTAGAGACACAAACAAACTAAAACTCAAAGGATAGAAAAAAATATATCAAGCAAACAATAAGCAAAAAAGAAGAGGAGTAGCAATATTAATTTCTGACAAAATAGACTTTAGACTTAAATCCACCACAAAGGATAAAGAAGGACACTACATAATGATAAAAGGGACAATTGATCAGGAAGACATAACCATATTAAATATTTATGCACCCAATGACAGGGCTGCAAGATACATAAATCAAATTTTAACAGAACTGAAAAGTGAGATAGACACCTCCACAATTATAGTAGGAGACTTCAACACACCACTTTTGGTGAAGGACAGGACATCCAGTAAGAAGCTCAATAGAGACACGGAAGACCTACTTACAACAATCAACCAACTTGACCTCATGGACTTATACAGAACTCTCGACCCAACTGCTGCAAAGTATACTTTTTTTTCTAGCGCACATGGAACATTCTCTAGAATAGACCACATATTAGGTCATAAAACAAACCTTTGCAGAGTCCAAAACATCGAAATATTACAAAGCATCTTCTCAGACCACAAGGCCATAAAACCAGAAATCAATAACAGAAAAACTAGGGAAAAGAAATCAAATACTTGGAAACTGAACAATACCCTCCTGAAAAAAGACTGGGTTATAGAAGACATCAAGGAGGAAATAAGGAAATTCATAGAATGCAACGAGAATGAAAATACTTCCTATCAAAACCTCTGGGACACAGCAAAAGCAGTGCTCAGAGGCCAATTTATATTGATAAATGCACACATACAAAAAGAAGGAAGAGCCAAAATCAGAGAACTGTCCCTACAACTTGAACAAATAGAAAGAGAGCAACAAAAGAATCCATCAGGCACCAGGAGAAAACAAATAATAAAAATTAGAGCTGAACTAAATGAATTAGAGAACAGAAAAACAATTGAAAGAATTAACAAAGCCAAAAGCTGGTTCTTTGAAAAAATTAACAAAATTGATAAACCACTGGCTAGACTGACTAAAGAAATACAGGAAAGGAAACAAACAACCCGAATAAGAAACGAGAAGGCCCACATCACAACAGACCCAACTGAAATTAAAAGAATCATATCAGATTATTACGAAAAATTGTACTCTAACAAATTTGCAAACCTAGAAGAAATGGATGAATTCCTGGAAAAACACTACCTACCTAAACTAACACATTCAGAAGCAGAACAACTAAGCAGACCCATAACAAAAAGGAGATTGAAATGGTAATCAAAAAACTCCCAACAAAAAAAAGCCCTGGCTCGGACGGCTTCAAGGCAGAGTTCTACCACTTTCAGAGAAGAGTTAACACCACTACTACTAAAGGTATTTCAAAGCATAGAAAATGACGGAATACTACCCAACTCATTCTATGAAGCCACCATCTCCCGGATACCAAAACCAGGTAAAGACATTACAAAAAAAGAAAATTACAGACCTATATCCCTCATGAACATAGATGCAAAAATCCTCAACAAAATTCTAGCCAATAGAATTCAACAACATATCAAAAAAATAATTCACCACGATCAAGTGGGATTTATACCAGGTATGCAAGGCTGGTTTAATATTAGAAAAACCATTAACGTAATCCACCACATAAATAAAACAAAAGACAAAAACCACATGATCTTATCAATTGATGCAGAAAAGGCATTTGATAAAGTCCAACACCCATTCATGATAAAAACTCTTACCAAAATAGGAATTGAGGGAAAATTCCTCAACATAATAAAGGGCATCTGTGCAAAGCCAACAGCCAACATCACTCTAAATGGAGAGAACCTGAAAGCATTTCCCTTGAGAACGGGAACCAGACAAGGATGCCCTTTATCACCGCTCTTATTCAACATCATGCTAGAAGTCCTAGCCAGAGCAATTAGGCTAGACAAAGAAATAAAGGGCATCCGGACTGGCAAGGAGGAAGTAAAATTATCTCTATTTGCAGATGACATGATCTTATACACAGAAAACCCTAAGGAATCCTCCAGAAAACTACTGAAACTAATAGAAGAGTTTGGCAGAGTCTCAGGTTATAAGATAAACATACAAAAATCACTTGGATTCCTCTACATCAAGAAAAAGAACACCGAAGAGGAAATCACCAAATCAATACCATTCACAGTAGCCCCCAAGAAGATAAAATACTTAGGAATAAATCTTACCAAGGATGTAAATGACCTATACAAAGAAAACTACAAAGCTCTACTACAAGAAATTCAAAAGGACATACTTAAGTGGAAAAACATACCTTGCTCATGGATAGGAAGACTTAACATAGTAAAAATGTCTATTCTACCAAAAGCCATCTATACATACAATGCACTTCTGATCCAAATTCCAATGTCATTTTTTAATGTGGTAGAGAAACAAATCACCAACTTCATATGGAAGGGAAAGAAGCCACGGATAAGCAAAGCATTACTGAAAAAGAAGAAGTGGGAGGCCTCACTCTACCTGATTTCAGAACCTATTATACAGCCACAGTAGTCAAAACAGCCTGGTACTGGTACAACAACAGGCACATAGACCAGTGGAACAGAATTGAGAACCCAGATATAAATCCATCCACATATGAGCAGCTGATATTTGACAAAGGTCCAGTGTCAGTTAATTGGGGAAAAGATAGTCTTTTTAACAAATGGTGCTGGCATAACTGGATATCCATTTGCAAAAAAATGAAACAGGACCCATACCTCACACCATGCACAAAAACTAACTCCAAGTGGATCAAAGACCTAAACATAAAGACTAAAACAATAAAGATCATGGAAGAAAAAATAGGGACAACCTTAGGAGCCCTAATACAAGGCATAAACAGAATACAAAACATTACCAAAAATGACGAAGAGAAACCAGATAACTGGGAGCTCCTAAAAATCAAACACCTATGCTCATCTAAAGACTTCACCAAAAGAGTAAAAAGACCACCTACAGACTGGGAAAGAATTTTCAGCTATGACATCTTCGACCAGCGCCTGATCTCTAAAATCTATATGATTCTGTCAAAACTCAACCACAAAAAGACAAACAACCCAATCAAGAAGTGGGCAAAGGATATGAACACGTACTTCACTAAAGAAGATATTCAGGCAGCTAACAGATACATGAGAAAATGCTCTCGATCATTAGCCATTAGAGAAATGCAAATGAAAACTACAATGAGATTCCATCTCACTCCAACAAGGCTGGCATTAATGCAAAAAACACAAAATAATAAATGTTGGAGAGGCTGCGGAGAGATTGGAACTCTTATACACTGCTGGTGGGAATGTAAAATGGTACAACCACTTTGGAAATCTATCTGGCGTTATCTTAAACAGTTAGAAATAGAACTACCATACAACCCAGAAATCCCACTCCTCGGAATATACCCTAGAGAAACAAGAGCCTTCACACAAACAGATATATGCACACCCATGTTTATTGCAGCTCTGTTTACAATAGCAAAAAGCTGGAAGCAACCAAGGTGTCCATCAACAGATGAATGGTTAAATAAATTGTGGTATATTCACACAATGGAATACTACGCATCGATAAAGAACAGTGATGAATCTTTGAAACATTTCATAACATGGAGGAACCTGGAAGGCATTATGCTGAGCGAAATTAGTCAGAGGCAAAAGGACAAATATTGTATAAGACCACCATTATAAGATCTTGAGAAATAGTATAAACTGAGAAGAACACATAGTTTTGTGGTTACGAGGCGGGGAGGGAGGGAGGGAGAGAGAGGGTTTTTTACTGATGAATTAGTAGATAAGAACTGCTTTAGGTGAAGGGAAGGACAACACTCAATACGTGGAAGGTCAGCTCAATTGGACTGGACCAAAAGCAAAGAAGTTTCCGGGATAAAATGAATGCTTCAAAGGTCAGCGGAGCAAGGGCGGGGGTTTGGGGACCATGGTTTAAGGGGACTTCTAAGTCAGTTGGCAAAATAATTCTATTGTGAAAACATTCTGCATCCCACTTTGAAATGTGGTGTCTGGGGTCTTAAATGCTAACAAGCGGCCATCTAAGATGCATCAATTGGTCTCAACCCACCTGGATCAAAGGAGAATGAAGAACACCAAGGTCACACGACAACTAAGAGCCCAAGAGACAGAAAGGGCCACAGGAACCAGAGACCTACATCATCCTGAGACCAGAAAAACTAGTTGGTGCCTGGCCACAATCGATGACTGCCCTGACAGGGAGCACAGTAGAGAACCCCTGAGGGAGCAGGAGATCAGTGGGATGCAGACCCCAAATTCTCACAAAAAGACCATACTTAATGGTCTCACTGAGACTAGAGGAATCCCGGAGTTCATGGTCCCCAAACCTTCTGTTGGCACAGGACAGGAACCATCCCCGAAGACAACTCTTCAGACATGAAAGGGACTGGACAGTGGGTAGGAGAGAGATGCTGATGAAGAGCGAGCTAATTATATCAGGCGGACACTTGAGACTGTGTTGGCATCTCCTGTCTGGAGGGGGGATGGGAGGATAGAGAGAGTTGGAAGCTGGCAAAAATATCACGAAAGGGGAGACTGGAAGGGCTGACTCATTAGGGGGAGAGCAAGTGGGTGTATGGAGTAAGATGTATATAAACTTATATATGACAGTCTGAGTTGATTTGTAAACGTTCACTTGAAGCTCAATAAAAGTTAATAAAAAAAAAAAAAGGAAAACCCTATGGAGCACAGTTCCCACTCTGACACACATGGAGTCACCATGAGTTGGAATCAATTTAACAACAACTGGTTTTCCTTTTCCCCAGAGAGGGAATGGAAGATTAAAAACAGGCAGTTCACTACATAAATGTAAAAACATACCATGTTCATGGATAGGTAGACTCAACATTGTGAAAATGACAATTCTGTCCAAAGCGATTTACAAATACAATGCAATCCTGATCCAATTACCAACAGCATCCTTTGAATAGATGGAAAAACTAATCATTAACTTTATATGGAAAGGGAAGAGGCCCCAGATAAATAAAGCACTGTTGAAGAATAAGAATAAAGTAGGAGCGCTACTTGACCTCAGAACGTACTATACAGCTATGGTAGTCAAAACAGCCTGTTACTGGTACGACAACAGATACATTGACCAATGGAACAGAATTGAGAACACAGATGTAAATCCATCCACCTGTGGTCACCTAATCTTTGACAAGGGCCTAAAGTCCAACAAATGGAGAAAAGACTGTCTTATTAAAAAATGGTGCTGGCAAAACTGGATGTCCCTCTGCAAAAAATGAAACAGGACCCACGCCTCACACCATACACAAAAACTAATTCAGAATGGATCAAAGCCCTAAATATAATGCCCAAAACTATAAAGTTCATAGGAGAAAAATAGGATCAATGTTAGAGGCCCTAATACACAGCATTAACAGGCTACAAACCACAACCAACAACACACAAACTCCAGGAGATAAGCTGGATAACTGGGATCTTCTAAAAATTAAACACGCTCATCAAAAGACTTCACCAAAAGAGTAAAAAGAGAACCTATAGACTGGGAAAAAAATTTTGGCTATTACAAATCAGACAAAGTTTTAATCTCTAAAATCTACAGGAAAATTCAACACCTGTGCAACAGAAAGACAATCCAATTAAAAAATGGGCAAAGGAAATGAATAGGCATTTCACCAAAGAAGACATTCAAGTGGCCAACAGGCACCCGAGGAAATGCTTGCCATCACTAGCCAATGGAGAAATCCAAATCAAAACCACAATGAGAAAGCATTTCACCCCGGCATTACTGGCATGAATAAAAAAAAACAGGAAATAACAAATGCTGGAGAGGTCGCGGGGAGATCAGAACTCTTATGCACTGTTGGTGGGAATGCAAAATGATGCAACCATTTTGGAAGATGATACAGGGCTTCCTTAGAAAGCTAGAAATAGAAATACCACATGTTCCAGCAATTCTACTCCTAGGAATGTATCCTAGAGAAATAAGAGCCATCACACGAATAAACATATTCACACCCATGTTCATTGCAGCATTGTTCGCCGTAGCAAAAAGATGGAAACAACGTAGAAGCCCATCAACAGATGAATGGATAAACAAACTGTGGTACATACACACAATGGAGTATTATGAAACGATAAAGAACAATGATGAATCTGAGAAGCATCTTGTAACATGGATGAATCTGGAAGATATTATGCTGAGTGAAATAAGTCAGTCACAAAAGGACAAATATTGTATGAGACCATTACCGTAAAAACTCATGAAAAGGTTAACACACAAAAGAAACAATCTTTGATGGTTAGGAGGGAGGGGAGGGATGGGGATGGAAAAACACTTAATAGACAATAGGTAAGTAGTAACTTTGGTGAAAGGTAAGACAGTACACAATACTGGGGAAGCCAGCACAACTCGTACAAGGCAAGGTCATGGAAGCTCCATAAACACATTCAAACTCCTGAGGGCTGGGCTGAGGGCTGTGGGGACCATGGTCTCAGGGAACATCTTGCTCAGTTGGCATGTCATAGTTTATAAAGAAAATGTTCTACATTCTACTTTGGTGAGTAGTGTCTGTGGTCTTAAAAGCCTGTGAGCTGCTGTCTAAGATACTCCACTGGTCTCACCCCTTCAGGAGCAAGGAAGAATGAAGAAAACTAAAGATACAGGGAAAGATTAATCTAAAGGACTAATGGACCACATCTACCAGTCCAGTACAACTAGAAGATGCTCAGCTACCACCACTGAAGTCATTCCTGAGGTTCACCCTTCGGCCAAAGATTAGGCCCATAAAACAAAATGAGACTAAAGGGGCACACGAGCCCAGGGGCAAGGACTAGAAGGCAGGAGGGGACAGGAAACCTGGTTATAGGGAACCCAAGGTTGAGAAGGGTGAGTGTTGACATGTCGTGGGGTTAACCAATATCATAAAACAATATGTGTACTAACTGTTTAATGAGAAACTAGTTTGTTCTGTAAACCATCTAAAGTACAATAAAAAAAAATGAGACAGTTCACTCTCAGCCAGCCAAGGCAGTGGGAAGCCCTGCTGAAGAAACATGCAGACATGTTTTCAGAGCTCTTACATATAACAGGTGAGAAGTCACAGAGAACTACAGGCAGATGGGTAGGATACTGGCACAGATAACATTCAAAACCCATTTCTTAATGATATTAAAACCAAAAAAACCCAAATCCACTGCTGTCGAGTTGATTCTGACCCATAGTGACCCTATAGGACAGAGTAGAACTGCCCCATAGAGTTTCCAAGGAGCGCCTGGTGGATTTGAACTACTGACCTCTTGGTTAGCAGCCGTAGTGCTTAACCACTACGTCACCAGGGTTTCCTTAATGATATTACGAATCTTTTAAATGGGTGTAGTGATCACTTCCTACAAAAGAAAAATATAAGAAATTAACATCATTCTACTTTTAGAAAGAGGGCTATTACTTTGCAAGGGTAATTAATTTCGCAAGGTTTTAATTAATTTGCAAGCTCAGGGAAAGCTCTGTTGTTAGTTGCGATCGAGTCGATTCTGACTCATGGTGACCTCATGTCTTACAGAGTAGAACTGCTCCATAGGGTTTTCTTGGCTGTGATCTTAGTGGAAACAGATTGCCAAGCCTTTTCTTCTGTAGTACTACTGGGTGAGTTTGAACCACAAAACTTTAGTTTGTGCCAAGCACAAACTGTTAGCACCACCACCCAGTGACCTGGGGAAAGCTATAGATAAGGTGTATTGTCGCATATGCCTGGTCTTTAGGAAAATGTGCCACACCATGCTGGTGGAGAAGAGGGTGGAATATTGACTACGTGTCTTTGTTGTCAGATGTCCTCAGAGCTGTTGTTAAACAGCGGCATCTTTGTCAGTCTGTGGGGTGGTCTCTAGTTGAGGCAGAAGACTGTCCTTGACCTTGGCTTTCTCCTGTTTGAGAATTTTATCAGTGGCTTTGTTGAAGAAAATGACATTTTGTAGTCTAGCAGAGGAGATAAAGCCCAGAGGAATCTAGTAACAGTGATGATAGGACCAAGATTTCAAAATAATTTTAGTGGCCTGGAACAATAGGTTGAAGCTAACATGATGAAGTTAAAATTTTTGCACTTTGATTTAAGAGAAAAAAATCAATTGCCAAATATAGAAGGAGAGCGGTTCGGGAGAAAAGACCTGGGGTTAATCCAATACAGCAGCTACAGAGGGAACAAGTGTGCGTGAACACGTGGAGTTCAGATGAAGTGCTGAAGACACTTGGCTGTGTGCTGCCTGGTCTGGCGCATCTGAGTCTTGGGTCCACTGCAGGGGCTGCCATTTAAAGAAGACAAAAGGAGTCAGGAATGTGGTCAGAGGAGGCCTCCAGAGTCGTTAGGAGACTGGAAAGCAAGTAATGCACAAAATTTGGGGGTGGTAACTTGGAAGAAAGCCCTGGCCATCTACTTCAGAAAAATTATGAGTCAGAACTGACTCGATGGGAACTGTTCTTTTTTTCTTTTTTTAAGAAAGAGTTGGGAAGAGTAAGAGGGGAGATGGGCACTACCTTCAAATACTGGAAGAGATTATATACAAGTGGGACTGACTGGCTGCAGGTGGCATCAGCAGCCGGAAATCTTTCTCTGAGCCTGCTTTTCCCCAGTCTCCACCCTCAGGAAAGAGTAACTTCATCCTAACAGGCCTTCTCTGAGCATCCTACGAAAGTATCATCCCCAACACTCTTCTTCCTCTTTATCCCTCATTCCACCGTGTTTTTCTTCATAGCACATGTTACCAACCGAACAACTATATTTATTTGTTTCCTGACAGCTTTTGGTTGGTGCAAATGGTTAATGTCCTCAGCTGCTAACTGGAATGTTGGAAGTTCGAGTCCACCCAGAGGCACCTTGGAAGAAAGGCTTGGTGATCTACTCCTGAAAAACCTACCATGGAAAACCCTGTTGAGCCCAGTTCTACTCTGACACACATGGGACCGACGTGAGTTGGGCTGACTCCATGGCAGCTGGTGCTGAATAACCTGGTGCCTGAGGCTGGGGTGTAGGTCCTGACTGCCTGGGTTAAAATCCTGGTCCTGTTTTTTTCTTTTAATAGCCATGTAACGTTAGACATGCTTGTTTACCTTTCTGAACTTCAGTTTCTCATCTAAAAAATGGGAACGATAACTGTACCTGTAAACATTAAATTAACTAATTCTTTTAAAGGGCTTTAAAAAAAATGCCTGGCAGTAAGTGCTCGAAAATGGTTTTCTGTTCTTGTTTTTATTATTGTTACCACTCTAGAATGCAGTCTCCATGAGGGCAAGGACTGTTTTATTCAGATCCTAGGACAAAGCAGAAGTTCTCTAAAAATTTAATGATGGTGTAATGGGTGGAAGTTATAAGTAGTCAGATGCTATTCTGAGAAAGTGGGAACTTGCCCCAAATCAGGGCTCTTCAAGAACAGAAAGGCTGTCCTGGTTCGTCCTGGGTCCTGGCCCTGGAGATGTTGAGGGATGGACTGGCGAGCCTGTTGGGTGTGGTGGGTACAGAGCATCTCAACTTTGGGTAGGATGTTGGGCCTGCAAGATACTGTGTAGCTACTGAGTGGGGAAGTGACTTGATGTGACAATGATGAAGTGATTAGGGTAATTACTGGGCAAGAAGTGCAATTGAGGAATTACCGAATCCACTGACTTCAGTGTCAGATAGGACTGTTTTGAGTTAAGTAGCAAAAACAGATTCTGGGCTCACAGACTTACCGGGAGTCTAGAGAACGAGGCTTGGCAAATGGCAGGAGCCAGGTGGGCTCTGGTGGGTCATGAGGCAGGAGTACAAGATGCTTTTTTCATAATTCTGGGTGTTAGGATGATTCTGGTTTCTGTGGTGTGTATGGGAGGACTCTCTTCTACCAAGACTCCCAAAATAGAAAATTCTCCCAAATAGGAAGTGGGCTGGTTGCTGGAAAACTGGACAGTGTGGCAAATGTCCCCTGTCCTCCTCACCCTCCTCCGGCTGAACGCACATCTTCCCAACCTTCAGGTTAGCAGCTGAGTGCTTAGCCACTGCACCACCAGGGCTCATTCCTGGTAGAGATTTCAGCAGAGAAAACCCTATGGGGCAGTTTACTCTGTCACATGGGGTCATTGTGAGTTAGAATTGACTCAACAGCACCCAACGACAATACTAATAAAAAGCCTATAATACTATCAAAAATAATTTCTACCGGTTTTGAGAATTTACCAGGTGCCAAGCACTGTGCCTCGCCACTTACATGCAATATTTCTTTTAATCCTCACATCCTTGAGGAAGGGAGGTAGTATTATTTTTTCTATTTTATAAGTGAGGAAATTGAGACCAGTAAAAGTGAAGTAACTTTCCCAAGGTCACAGAGCGAGAAAGTGAATAAAAGCAGACTTGAAAGCCTTTGTTTGACCCCAGGGCCTGGGCTCTAACCTATTCTCAGGTACGTCGCAGAGATGGAAAAACAAAAGTGAAACGGCCTTTGACCCTTACCTATGCAGAATGTCAACAGAGAATTCCACAGGCTAGAGCTCCTTCTACTCTAACTTGCTTCCTTAAACTAAACGTTTATTTTTAAAGTATATTGTTGTTGTTAGTTGCCATCGAGTTGATTAGGACTCCTGGCGACCCCATAGATGCAGAGTAGAACTGTGCTCCATAAGGTTTTCCAGAAGCAGATCAGTAGGTTCGACTAGTAGTTGAACGCTTAGCTATTTGCAATACCCACGGAAATTCCTAAACAGTGAATCCACCAGGTGCTCCTTGGAAACTCTTTGGGGAAGTTCTACTCTGTCCTTTAGGGTCCTTATGAGTTGGAATTGACTGGATGGCAATGGTTTGTTTTGAAGCCAACATAACTGGATCCTCCAGCCAGTCACAGAGGCACACTCGAGCCGCACCCAGCACTCAAGCTGCCCTGGTTGAGCTGCCACGTGGCCAGTAGAGTCAGCTCTAATGACTCTTCCACAGACTTTCTTCTCCCAGAAGAACGTGTGATTTGGTGCCAGCTGCCTGCTAGCTTTCTGCTGTCTTATCTTTCATTTTCTAGTTTAATAACACTTCTTCTCTTCCCCCACTTTTCTTCTCTTCCCCCACTTTTGTCCTAGTACCTTAGAAAAATCTCCTTCCTTTGCTCACTTCCTGCCCTGTCTTCTTCTCGTTTTTCCCTTTCATTTTGTTTAGTCCATTTGTGGACCAAAAATGATTCTTGTTATCATTCATAAGTGGATGAATATTGCCACTAATATGTCTTTGTAAAGGAAAGTTCTAGATCTGAGGTGGAAGAGACAACAGGGTAATCGGTACCTAAAGTCCTGGGTGTCCTTTCTGAAAATGCACACAAGTCTTCAGACACATCCTTTCTCTTGCGATGAAACCTGCTTTGTTCTTAAGCACTGGAATTCAGTGAACAAAACCACTCAGTGATGGGTAGTGAGGTAAGATCTGAAAGGTAGAAAAATAATTAAAAAGGAAAAAGTCCATGCTCTCAAGGAACTCCCAATGTAATTTCACCCATTATTTAAAATCGTTTCCCTGTATTTATTCCTAATATTGCACTCATTTTTTTCCTACTGAGTGGTTTTGTTTTTGCATGTGTACATTATTTAAGCTGCATTAGGGGGATAATAAGCTTGTGCAGGTAGTTTGGATCCCAGCCACCTTTTATAAAAATAATTCTATGAGAAAATGCATTTTAAGTTTACAAAAACTGACTTAAAAGTAGGTGGAGCACAGTCCCTTTGTATTGTGTTGGGGGCTGCTGTCTGAGCTTTACCTGAGTATTACCTCTATAAGTCTCAAGACTGACTTGTGGCCCAAAGAAATCTGTATATGGCACCAGCTGGCGTTTGAGGCAAGGGAAATGTGTCTCTCAGCATTTATTCCAAGACTTGACCTTATCATGACTGTAAGAAAATCCCAAGCTGGAAATGGCACCCAAAGAAAAAGATACAATGGACCACAACTACCAGAGCCTCCACCAGACTGAGTCCAGCACAACTAGATGGTGCCAAGCTATCACCACCGACTGCCCTGGCAGGGATTACAATAAAGGGTTCCGGACAAAGCTAGAGAAAAATGTAGAACAAAATTCTAACACACACACACGCACACACACATGCACACACACACACACCAAAAGACCAGACTCACTGGTTTGACAGAGACTGGAGAAATCCGAGAGTATGGCCCCCAGAAACCCTTTTAGCTCAGTAATGAAGTCACTCTTGAGGTTCATCTTTCAGCCAAGGATTAGACAGGCCCATAAAACAAGAGACTAAATGGGCACACCAGCCCAGAGGCAAGGACGAAAAGGCAGGAGGGAACAGGAAAGCTGGTAACGGGGAACCCAAGGTCGAGAAGGGGTAGTGTTGACACGTCGTGGGGGTGGAAACCAATGTTACAAAACAATATGTGTATTAATTGTTTAACGAGAAACTTGTTTGCTCTGTAAACCTTCATCTAAAGCACAATAAAAAAAATAATGAAAAGTAAAAAGAAAACAAAACAAAGAGATACAGGTTCCCTCCCCCCCCCCCCGGGGATGACATATACTTAATTTTTTTCCCCCAATTTTATTTATTTTGTTGTTGTTGAGAATATACACAGCCAAACATACACCAATTCAACAGTTTCTGCATGTACAATTTGGTGACACTGATTATATTTTTTGAGTTGTACAACCATTCTCACCCTCCTTTTCTGAGTTGTTCCTCATTGACATAAACTATGGCTCCTATCTAATCTTTCAAGTTGCTGTTGTCAATGTGATCCCATATAGATAGTTCTTAAAAGAGCATAAAGCTAAAGGCAAACCTTTTTTTTGGGAGTTAAGCTAAACTGTTGTTGGTTTTAAGAAAACTTCAGGGGATATTTTTGGTTTAAGGTTTAAAGGTTATCTCTGGGCAATAGTTTCAGGAGTCCATCCACCTTCCATGGTTCTAGAAAATCTGGAGTCCATGAGAATTTGAAATTCTGGTCTGCATTTTTCTACTTTTGATCAGGATAATTCTATGTAATCTTTGATCAAAATGTTCAATAATGGTAGCCATGCACCAGCCAGTTCTTCTGGTCTCATGGCAAGGGAGGCAGTTGTTCATGGAGGCAATTAGCCACACATCCCATTTCCTCCTCCTGTTCCTGACTCTCCTTTTTCCTCTGCTGTTTTGGATGAACAGAGACCAATTTTTGTGTCTTGGATGGCTGCTTCCAAGCTTTTAAGGCTCCAGGTACTATACAATGAACTAGGAGACAGAACGGAAGCAGTAAACATGTTATTAGGCCATTAACTGGGATGTGCCATGAAGCCATGACTCTAAACCTCCAAGCCAAGGGACTAAATCCCATGAGGTATTTGGTTGTATATAAGCGGCCTCAGCAGCTACTTTTTTTTTTTTGTCCTTGTAAATATATCTATATGTAACTTTTGCCAGTTCAACTTTTTATAGGTGTACAAGTTATTGGCATTTCAAATCTGCAAGGCGCTCCTTGGAAACTCTACGAGGCAGTTCTACGCTGTCCTATAAGTCGGACTCGACTCGACGGCAGTGGGTGGGTTAAGTTATTGGCAGCGATTATAATAATTAGCTGTGCTACCCTACCCTTAATGCAATTTTTCCCTCACCATTAAAACACGTTTTCCTCCCTCCTTTCTGCCCCTGGTAACCGCTAATAAACTTTGGTCTCTGTCCATCTGCCTTTTCTTGTCTTTTTATATAGGTCATACGATATTTGTCCTTCGGTGATTGGCTTATTTCACTCAGCAGAATGTCGTCAACCTCCATCCATACTGTAGTATGTATCAAGACTTCATTTCTCCTACTGGCTGAGTGGTATTTTCATCATATGGACGTGCCACATTTTGTTTATCCATTCATCTGTTGATAGGCATTTAGGTTGTTTCCACCTTTGGTTATTGTGAATACTGCTGCCAGGAATATTCATGCACAAGTCTCTTTTTGAGTCTCTGCTTTCAAGCCTTTTGGGTATATACTTAGGAGTGAAATTGCTGGGTCATATGGTGGTTCTATTTTTATTTTTTTGAGGAACCGCCACACTGTTTTCCACAACGACTGCACCATTTTGCATTCCCACCAGCGATGGATGAAGGCTCCAATTTCCCCACATTCTCGTCAACATTTGCTATTTTCTGTTTTTTATTTTTGTTCTTTTAATCTTAGCCATCCTAGTGGGAGTGAAGTAACAACTCATTGAGGTTTTGATTTGCATCTCTCTGATGGCTGATGATACTGAGCATATTTTCATGTGGTTGGTGGCCATTTGAATGTCCTCTGGTGAAATATCTATTCAAGCCCTTTGCCCATTTTAGGGTTGTGTTGTCTTTTTGTTGTTAAGTTGTCAAAGTTTTACATATATTTTGGTTATTAGATTCTTATCAGATATACAGTTTTTAAACGGGCCCTACTTGTCTCCACCAACATTTCGTTCTGTTCTTTGAGTTTTCATTTTCTGCCTATCCTCCTTGCCCTGCCCTTCTCTGATGCCTTTCCCAGCTCCTGCCACTCTATCTGTCTGGGACACATTCCTTTACCATCTTACTAAGCCACTTTGTCCAGGGTAATCATGGGTGGTTGACTGGGAGTGGATATAGCTATGGAGGGGTTGGGGAGCAGCCACTGGACACCTTGGTTCTCCACTGACAGAAGAGGCTGGTACAGGGTGGAATGAGATAAGGGCTGTGCGAGGGCTTTCCCAGTGTGGCGAGCTTTGCTAGGACAATTTTTATTGCACATAATGGAGATCCTGGGCAGGTAAGAAGGAAGGGAAGAAAAGGGGTATAGGATTTTCCTCTTCCTGGAGGACTCAAGAAAGAAGCTGCACTATGCGATACTTCAGGATGGATGTCACGGAGTGAAGAAATGAGACATTATTATTAAAAAAAAAAAAAGAGTCAAGATTGCCCATTTTAGGTAAAATTCAGTTGTGCTAAGGAAGCTGGCTTTAAAAAGCCAGAGCTGGATTTAAATCAGGCAGAAGGTCCAAGGTGGCAGTTTGATAGATTTTCTCTTTTGCATTTACTTTCAGTTTTAAGTTTTCCTAACATCAGTGTTGGGGCTACGAGTTTAAGGGCAGGAGTTGGGGGTTAGTAGTGGATAGAGACCTCAGAATGCCTAGATCTATTACCAGAAGGAGCCTCAGGCCCAGAAGGGAGGTAATTGGGTGGTTACTTATGAAACTATTAGCAAATACTGAGGCCTCCTGGATTTTGAAAACTGTTTTTGTGGTTGATAAATCAGAGCTCCCTAAATATTACCACTGGCATCCAGGAGCACTCTATGAGCATCCATGAACACTCAGAAGATGTGTGATGCCATCAGCAAGTTAATTATTCAGTCAACATATGTTCACTGAATATAATTCTTTGGCTAGCAGAGTATGAGGCTGGTGTGGTGAAGGTGTAAAAAGGAAGAAGAGAGGGTCTTTTCCTTGAGAAGCCTGCCTTCCTAATGAGGAGAAAAAACTAACATGTAGGAAATAATGAAAGCAAGATCTGAGACAATAAATAAACCAGTATGACGCATGTGTGCAGACCATAAATGTAGGTGAACAAAGAAGTCCAAAGCCCACATGGGTTAGGATGGCTGGGGAGAATTGTGCAAAAGAGGTAGGATTTGAGTTGGGTCTTAAAAAGGGGAAGGTGTTAGATTTACAGAGGAAGAAAGGCACTTAGGGTGGAAGAAAAGCTAGCTAAAGGAGGAATAGGCTTGTTAAAAGGAGGGTTATGAATGAGTGAGGCATTGGGAGTTGGATGTGAGCAAGCCAAAGTGAGAGCACACAATCCCATTAGCCAGTGCAGCACTGGGGAAAGGACACCTCGAATCCTAAAGGCAACCGGTAGTCATGGAAGAAGTTTGGAATGCATGAATGACATGACCCGAATTAGAGATCACATTTTTTTTTTTTTTCAGAGCTGGAAGACCTTAGTGATCATAAAAGCCAAGCCTCACATTTGTAGGTGAGGGAACTGAGGCCCTGAGATGATTTGTCCACTGCTGGCCAGCAAGTCAATGACAAGGCCAGGTCTCCATCCAAAATTGTCTGACCTACTCAGTGGTCCAGAGGTCCTTCCCTCAGTGTTTTAGGATCCTGTTCCAATTTAGAAGATGAGATCAGGTCAGCTCTCTGTTGCCACCTCCTGCTGCACCAGGCTCTGCCTATGGCCTTCCATGCCACAACCTTCCTTGTCCATCTGAGACTTGGACATCCTTGGAAGAAAGGAGGCTCCCTCTTGGCACTGAGAGCTGATTCCAAACAGTAATGGTATTTGCACTGACTGGGAGTTAGAAATGAGGCTGGTGAGTAGCCTAACATACAGCTTGGTCATTTGTTCCTTCATGAATATTTACTGAGCACCTACTAGGCACTTGGCACTGTGTGACCTGCTGGGAAGACATATGGGCATGTTTTCTCCCCCAGGGAAAACAGGTGTCATGGATTGAATTATGTCCCCCCAAAAATGTGTTTATCAACTTGGCTAGGCCATGTTTCCCAGCAGAGTCTTCCGTTTTGTGATTGTAATTTTATGTTAAAAGGATTAGGGTGGGATTGTAATACCACTTTTACTGAGGTCACCTCTCTGATCCAAGGTAAAGGGAGTTTCCCTGGGGTGTGGCCTGCACCACCTTTTATCTCGCAAGAGATAAAAGGAAAGGGAAGCAAGCAGAGAATTGGGGACCTCACACCACCAAGAATGCAGCACTGGGAGCAGAGTGCATCCTTTGGACACGGGGTCCCTGCACCTGAGAAGCTCCTCAACCACGAGGAGATTGAGGACAAGGACCTTCCTCCAGAGCCGACAGAAAGAGAAAGACTTCCCTTAGAGCTGACACCCGGAATTTGGACTTGTAGCCTACTAGACTGGGAGAAAATAAATTTCTCTTTGTTAAAGCCATCCACTTGTGGTATTTCTGTTACAGCAGCATTAGATGACGAAGACAACAGGCAACTAGAAGAGTGCTTAGGAAGTGCCATAAGCCAGGTGAAAAACAGGGAGCCTTAGGAGCACAGAGAGAGGACACTAAACCTAGGGTGGGGTGGTAGTGGGAAGGTGATGGGCAGTTAGACAGGCAGTCAGTGAGGAAGAAGTTTCTAGGCAGAAGAAAAGTCCAAATAGAGCCAGGAGGTGAGAGGTGCACTCAGGGTCAGCACTTGGCTCAGGGTGACTAAAGCACTGCCTGCTGGCTTGGGGGTCAGGAGATGAGGCTGGACAGGCCAGTGGGACAGACAGTGATGACATTTTTAAACCATTTAAGAAACTTGGATTTTAAACAAAGGGCACTTGCTTTGTGTCACATATTTTTCTAAACCCATATATTAACCTCAGTCAGTCCTTAAAGCAACTATCTAAGAGATAGGTACTATTGTTATCCCCATTTACAGATGAGGAAACCAAGGCACAGTGAAGTGAAATCAATTGCCCAGGGTCATTCAGCTAGTAAAGGAGTAAGGATCTGAAATCAGGCAGTCCAGCTTCAGGGTCCATGCTCTTAGCCACTGTGCTATGTTCCCTCTTTTTAGGGTTTGAGCAAGGAAGTGACACGGTCAGATAGGAGTTCTGGAAGATTCCTCTGTCTGCAGTGAGGGAAGACTTGGGCCACGTGAGGAAACTGGGCTGTGAGCAGCTGCACCTGAGAACGGTGTGAAGACACAGTTACTGTCTGCAGCCTACCGCAGGCATTGTCCCTGAATCTGGAGGTCCCACAGAGTGTGGGCAATGTTGTCCATGACTGCTGCCTTCACAGGGTAGGTGCAGATTTGTGGGTGTTCAGGAGAAAGCAACAGAGATGCCTGAGGGGATGCAGGAGGGACCATGAAAGTCAGAGCTGGGTCTTCTGTTGAAAACACTGGAACAAGTCAGGTGAACACGGGGTGGGGGTGAGGGAGGGCAGCAAAGGGAAGGAACAGGCAACATGACTGACAAGCAGAGGACTTACTTTCGGACTCCACGGCCTCCACGGCGGAGGGAGTCAGGAATGTAGTTCAGGATACAGGTGGGACTAGAAAGAGAGGCGGTGTTTCCCCTGGGCACCGGGAAACATCCCACAGTAGGGAGGCTGAGCTAGCGAGGCTGGTCCTGAGTGTCCAGTCAGCTCCTCTGTCAGGTGATGTAAAGAGATCAAGCAGACCCTCTTCCCAAGCTCAGCTCTGGCCAGCAAAGCCGGCTGGTTCACGTCTGCGTCACAACTCAGGAGGCTCAGAGCACCCCTCTGCAGCAGGGCCTCTAAAAGAGTTAACTCAGGGAGGCAGCGGGTGCGGAGAAGACCAGGATTCCTCCAACCGGGGCTGATGTGTGTGTATTCTGCCTTGTCTTTTCACCTTCAGGGTTTCCCTGAGTGCTGTTGTGCGAAGTGGAAAGCAACAGTCAAAGGAAAATGGCTGAGTGGCTCTGAAACTGGTCGATCCTCTGCTTCAGCTTTCACAGCCTGAGTCCCCCAACAGCGAACACGGGGCTTAGCATGTAATTCGTGTTCGGTAATGCTTACCAGGAAGTCCTGCCAAGTCGGGATTACAGCTGGGAACACTGAAGACACCGGGGCTGACAGATACAAGGAGTCAAAAGTGTACATAGATTTTTGCCTTTTGAAAACCCAGACTGCAGTGGAGATGAGTCGGGTGGGCATCAGTCCTGCTTGGGAGGGGCAGTCACTTTTGAGTCAGGCCACTTCCCTCATGATTTGCAAGACGCTGAGGGGCTGCTAACCAAAAGGTCAGTGGTTCAAATTCACCAGCCACTCCTTGGAAGCCCTGTGGGGCAATGCTGTTCTTATAGGGTCGTTAAGAGTTGGAATCAACTCAACGGCAACAGTTCTGGTTTTGGTTTGAAGATACTCTTAGGTTCCTGGGTGGTGCAAAGGGTTTGCTCTAGGCTACTAACCTAAAGGTTGATGGTTCAAACCTACCAGCAGCACTGCAAAAGAAAGGCCTGGTGGTGATCTACTGCTGTAAAGATTACAGCCAAGAAAAACCTATGGAAGGCAGTTCTACTCTGTAACGCGTGGGGTCACCATGAGTAGGCATTGATTCCACAGAAGAGGGGTCCGGAGATATTCCTAGTTTTGCAAGAGGGAGAAGTAGTTTATTATTTAGGTTCAAAGCTCATTTTGCAAGAAAACCCAGTGGAGCTGCTGAGTAACAAGGAGAGCATGCTGGCCACCCTCGCTCCCCTCCCTGCTGTGGGCTGACTCATTCCCGTCAGAGACTGACAGATCTCATCCGCGTGGGAGCTGCTGGCAGGGCTCAGCCTGCTCCCTGAGAGCTACAGGAACTGCAGCTTGCTGAAGGGAACCATGGTTCTAAACACCGTCTTTTAATGATACCTTATTTTTATTATTATCCTATCAATGGTTCCTAAGAGGAAACAGTGGGTGCCACTGTCTTCAAAATAAGGTCTGCTTTTTTCCTTGGGGGCACTTGGTCTATTGCTCTGAATTCTAACCCTGCAGTGTGAGGGCAGTCCTGGCTGTTAGTGCTGCTGTGTCTGGCATAAATCTGGAGCTACAATCCCTCTCGTCAGGCTGCCTCCCCTCTTGCCTGTCTTGGGGGATCGGCATCTCTGGTATCCTCCCCCAAGCAGATGGCATCATCTGGTGATCTGATGCTTGAGCAAGGCCCTGAGGAGGTGCTATTGCCTCATTACTGTCAATATATGTCAGCACAGAGCTGACAGCTGTCAAGGCCTCCAGGGCGACAGGAAGGAGCAGATGTGGTACATTATTTTTCCAGGTGCCCAGGCTGAACGCTCATGCGCCTCGGAGGAGGCTGGGCTGGTAGGGTCCTCACTGCTTGTGTGCGGCACCGCTTAACCCTGAATGATTGCTTTTGGTTCTGTTCTGTGGGAGATGTGGCAAGGGCTAGACTTCTAACCATTGCTAGTTTGTGTAGTTCTGGCAGTGACTTGGGAGTTGCTGGGTGGTGCAAATGTTTATGTGCTTGGCTGCTGTAAAAACAGCTTGGGGGCGGAGTCTGACCTCCTCTAACTTCACAAGGGTCTAAGAGAATCAACATCAACAGCCCAAGGCTGGTTCCTATGAGGTGGGGTCAGACATGCCACTTCTCTCTGCCATCTTTAGTAATTCTGACACCAGCTGTCCCTCCCACGGCACTCTTTACTTTTCTGCTGGGTTCAACAATTCATCGCAATGGCCACACAGAACTCGTAGATGATACTCACAATTATGGGGTTTATTAAGGAAGTAACAGGTTATAATTCAGACTCAGGAACACTCCATTGTCCAGTTCTTCCATCAGGACAGCCTCTTCCCAGCCATGCTCGCAGGCACACTTCTCCCTGGCCCTAGATCTCTGCCCAAGGGCACTCAGCTTTCTCTCCTCTTGGGCCGTGAAGCCCGCTACACCGTCTCCTGCCAGGTCTCTGCTGCTGGGTCTCGCTGCCTTCAGTATTACAGCTCACTCTCTCTGTCTCTGTCTCCTGGGTCCAGGAGCTTCTCAGTGCAGGGATCCTGGGTCCAAAGGATGTGCGGCTCCTGGGTGTTCTTCCTTGATGGTGTGGGTTCCTCTCTTTCTCACCTCTGGGGTGGCTCACCTGAAGCTCAGTGGGATGGCAAAACTGACCAATCCCTTTGGTGGGGCACAATTACCATATCTGTGCAGTCCCACCTAACCACTTGAGTGAGAGTTACAAGCCCATGGCTAGAAAGATCACACAAAAGTGATCCATTGCACTGCAGCTGCTGACTGAAAGGTTGGTTGTTGAGTCTGACCAGAGATGCCTTGGAAGAAAAGCCTGGCAACCTACTTTGAAAAAATCAGCCATTGAAACCCCTATAGAGCACAGTTCTACCTTGACACACATGGGGTCACCGAGAATTGGAACCTACTTGACTGAAACCGTGAGTCGGAATTGACTCGAAGTCACTGGGTTTGGTATTTTGACTGAAACTGGTTTGTTTTCTTCTTTTTTTTTTTTTTGTAGTGACTCTAGTGGCAGCTGATAAAGCAGGAGGTATTCAGGCCAACTTTTATCGTGTGAATGTGAGAGAGGTTGCCCAGAGCTGGGAGATCTCCCTGACATCACTGGAGCTGGCCTGCCTGGAGTGCCCAGCTGGCTCGATAGTCCAGTGCAAGCAAACAACTGCTTGCTGAGTGCCTGCTGGAGAAATGTGAAAGGCCGCCTGGAGCTCACAGACTACCAAACGATTCCAGAAGAATTTGATAACCGTGCCAAAAGCTCAGTTTCCTCGTACGTGAAATGGGGATAATAAAAACCTAAGGTTGTTCTTGGGAGAATTTAAAGGGATAATGCATGTAAATAAAGCTTTTTGTACATTGCTTGGCAAATAGTAACCAAACAGTCAAACCAGTTGTAGCTAAGTCCATTCTGACTCATGGCAACCTGGTGTGCTGCAGAGCAGAACTGTGCTCCGCAGGGTTTTCATGGATGTGGGCTTTTGGAAGCAGATCCCCAGGCTTTTCTTCTAAGGATCCCCTGGGTGAATTAGAACCACCAGCCTTTCACTCAGTCGCCTAGTTCTTAACAGTCTGTGGCATCCAGGGACTCCTTGATTCTTTTTTTTTTAAAAATTTTTCTTGTGCTTTAAGTGAAAGTTTACAAATCAAATCAGTCTCTCATAAAAAACTTATATACATCTTGCTATATACTCCTAATTGCCCTCCCCCTAATGAGACAGCATACTCCTTGCCTCCACTCTCTCTTTTCAAGTCCATTCATCCAGCTTCTGACCCCCCTGCCTTCTTGTCTCCCCTCCATGTAGGAGATGCCAACATAGTCTCTGGTGTCTACTTGATCCAAGAAGCTCATTCTTTCTTCACCAGCATCATTTTCTATCTCATTGTCTACTTAAATCCCTGTCTGAAGAGTTGGCTTTGGGAATGATTCCTGTCCTGGGCTAACAGAAGGTCTGGGGACCATGACCACCAGGGTCCTTCTAGTCTCAGTCAGACCATTAATTCTGGTCTTTTTACGTGAATTTGGGGTGTGCATCCCACTGCTCACCTGCTCCCTCAGGGGTTCTCTTTGTGTCCCTTTTCAAGGCAGTCATCGGTTGTAGCCAGGCAGCATCTTGTTCTTCTGGTCTCAGGCTGATGCAGTCTCTGGTTTATGTGGCCCTTTCTGTCTCTTGGGCTCATATTTTCCTTGTGTCTTTAGTGTTCTTCATTCTCCTTTGCTTCAGGTGGGTTGAGACAAATTGATGCATCTTAGATGGCCACTTTCTAGTGTTTAGGACAGCAGATGCCACTCCCCAAAGTGGGATGCTGAATGTTTTCTTAATAAATTTTATTATGCCAGTTGACTTCGATGTCCCCGAGATGGTGGTCCCCAAACCCCTGCCCCTGCTACGCTGACCTTCAAAGCATTCAGTTTACTCAGGAAACTGCTTTGCTTTTGGTTTAGCCCAGTTGCGCTGACCTCCCCTGTATTGTGTGTTGTCTTTCCCTTCACCTAAAGTAGTTCTTATCTACTATCTAATTAGTGAATACCCCTCTCCCTCCCTCCCGCCTCTCGTAATCATCAAAGAATATATTCTTCTCAGTTTAAACTATTTCTCGAGTTCTTATAATAGTGGTCTTATACAATATCCTTTTGCAACTGACTAATTTCACTCAGCATAATACCTTCCAGATTCCTTCATGTTATGAAATGTTTCACAGATTCATCACTGTTCTTTATCGATGCGTAGTATTTCATTGTGTGAATATACCATAATTTATTTATCCATTCATCCATTGATGGGCACCTTGGTTGCTTCCATCTTTTTGCTATTGTAAACAGTGCTGCAGTGAACATGGGTGTGCATATATCTGTTCTTGTAAAGGCTCTTATTTTTCTAGGATATATTCCAAGGAGTGGGATTGCTGGATCGTATGGTAGTTCTATTTCTAGCTTTTTAAGGAAGCGCCAAATCGATTTCCAAAGTGGTTGTACCATTTTACATTCCCACCACCAGAGTATGTGTTCCAATCTCTCTGCAGCCTCTCCAACATTTATTATTTTGTGTTTTTTGGATTAATGCCAGCCTTGTTGGAGTGAGATGGAATCTCATTGTAGTTTTCATTTGCATTTCTCTAATGGCTAACGATCATGAGCATTTCTTCATGTATCTGTTAGCTACCGGAATGCCTTCTTTACTGAAGTGCCTGTTTGTATCTTTTGCCCATTTTTTAATTGGTTTATTTGTCTTTTTGCAGTTGAGTTTTTGCAGTATCATGTTGATTTTAGAGATCAGGTGCTGATCAGAAACGTCATAGCTAAAAACTTTTTCCCAGTCTGTAGGTAGTCTTTTTACTCTTTTGGTGAAGTCTTTGGATGAGCATAGGTATTTGAATTTTAGGAAATCCCAGTTATCTAGTTTTTCTTCTGCATTGTTAGTAATGTTTTGTATACTGTTTATGCCATGTATTAGGGATCCTAGCATCATCCCTATTTTTTCTTCCATGAATTTTTATTGTTTTAGATTTTATATTTAGGTCTTTGATCCATTTTGAATTAGTTTTTGTTCATGGTATGAGGTATGGGTCTTGTTTCATTTTTTTGCAGATGGATATCCAGTTATGCCAGCACCATTTGTTAAAGAAACTGTCTTCCCCTTTTAACAGACTTTGGGCCTTTGTCAAATATCAGCTGCTCATATGTAGATGGATTTATGTCTGGATTCTCAATTCTGTTCCATTGGTCTATGTTTCTGTTGTTGTACCAGTACCAGGCTGTTTTGACTACTGTGTCAGTATAATAGGTTCCAAAATCAGGTAGAGTGAGGCCTCCCACTTTGTTCTTCTTTTTCAGTAATGCTTTTCTTATCTGGGGCCTCTTTCCCTTCCATATGATGTTGGTGATTTGTTTCTCCATCTCATTAAAAAATGTCAGTGGTATTTGGATTGGACTTGCATTGTATCTATAGACTGCTTTTGGTAGAATAGACATTTTTACAATGTTAAGTCTTCCCATCCATGAGCAAGGTATTTTTTTCCATTTATTTAAGTCCCTTTTGGTTTCTGCAGAAGTGTTTTGTAGTTTTCTTTGTATAATTCTTTTACATCTCTTGCAAGATTTATTCCTAACTATTTTATCTTCTTGGTGTCTGGGGGGCTACTGTAAATGATATTGATTTGGTGATTTCCTCTTCGATGTTCTTTTTGTTGGTGTAGAGGCATCCAACTGATTTTTGTGTGTTTGTATTCCAATACTCTGCTGAACTCTTCTATTAGTGTCAGTAGTTTTCTTGAGGATTCCTTAGGGTTTTCTGTGTATAAGATCATGTCATCTGCAAATAGAGATACTTTTACTTCTTCTTTGCCAATCTGGATGCCCTTTATTTCTTTATCTAGCCTAATTACTCTGGCTAGGACCTCCAGCACGGTGTTAAATAAGAGTGGTGATAAAGGGTATCCTTGTCTGGTTCGCCATCTCAAGGGGAATGCTTTCATTGTTTAATGTTGTTTTCTTTTACATAATAACATTGGTGTTTCCCTGTTTTGAACATTTTTTTATCTTGATTTATTTTTTTTATTTCCCTGTCTGGGTTGACATCTGATTGCTCTGTCCATTGTTCTAGTCTTGGGTTGACACCTGATGTTATTGATTTTCTAACCAAAGAACTCTCTTTCGTATTTCTTATAGTTTTGGTTTGGTTGTTATGAATTCCCTAAACTTCTGTTTATCTGGAAATGTCCTAATTTCACCTTCATATTTGAGAGACAGTTTTGTTGAATATATGATTCTTGGCTGGCAGTTTTTTTCCTTAAATACTTTACATAAGTCATGCTATTGACTTCTTGCCTGCATGGTTTTGCCAAGTAGTCTGAGCTTATTCTTAATGACTCTCCTTTGTAGGTGACTTTTCGTTTATCCCTAGCTGCTCTTAAAATTCTCTCTTTATCTTTGGTTTTGCACATTTGATTATAGTATGTCTTGGTGACTTTCTTTTAAAATCTACGTCATGTGGAGTTCGATGAGCACCTTGGATAGATATCTTCTCACATTTCACGATATCAGGGAAGTTTTCTGCCAACAAATCTTCAAGAATTCTCTCCGTATTTTCTGTTATTCCTCCCTGTCCTGGTACTCCAATCACTCGTAGGTTATTTCTCTTGATGGTCCCACATGATTCTTAATATTTCTTTATTTTAAAAAATTCTTTTATCTGATTTTTTTCAAATATATTGGTGCCAAGTGCTTTATCTTAAGTTCACCAATTCTGCCTTCCACTTTCTCAATTCTGTTCCTCTGACTTTCTATTGAGTTGTTTAATTCTGTAATTTTATTGTTAAACTTCTGAATTTCTGATTATTTTCTCTCTATAGATTCTTGCAGCTTATTAAGTTTTTCATTATGTTCTTGAATAACCTTTTTAGTTTCTTCAACTGTGTTTTCTTTGGGTTTTTCTGCATATTGCCTGATCTTCCTAATTTCATTCCTGATATTTCGAAGAGTTCTGTATGTTAATGTTTTGAATTCTGCATCCAGTAATTCCAGGAAGGCACCTTCATCCAGAATATTCATTGATTCTTTGTTTTGAGAGCTTGTTGAGGCTATCATCGTGTTTCTTCATGTGACTTGATATTGACTGTTGTCTCCGAGCCATCTATAATTTATTGTATTAGTTTATTTTATGTTTGCTTTCTGTATCCTAGCTTCTTGCTTGGTTTTGTTTTGATTTGCCCAAATGGGTTGCTTGAGTGAGCTAGCTTGATTATTTTCACTTTTGGAGCTCTGACGTCCTGTCACCAGATGGCTAGAGCTCTTGTCAGGTATATCAGTCTAGGAGTCCATTCACTTTTCTTGTATGAATTCAGCTCAGGTGTCCAGGTAGCTGATCATCAAGTGTGTGGTATAGGCACTGTCCTACAATCTTAGAGGGGCAGGGGTGATTGGTGTAGGTACCAGTATTTGGTTGCAGTAGGGGGTCACGCTTTGAACAAGGCAGAAGGCTGAGAATCATCCCCCAAGTGTCTCTGAGGAAAGTCACTCCCTCTTCCCTAGAGCCTACAAGTGGGTGGGTTCTACAGACAGACCATGGGCACCCATTGTTTTTGGTTGTAAGGACTGGGCCCACCCAGTGCCGTCGAGTTGATTCTGACTCATGGCGACCCTGTAGAGGTACCAGTTATTCTTGGACTCCTGTCGTGGGTGGGTGGGTGACCTGAGTGGAGCTACCAGTCCTTAGGCCCCTGATGTGGGTAGGTGAGGACCTTGTTTAATAGGCAAAGCGGTGTCAAACATTAAACACTCACCTCTCCACTGCATAGCTGAAATGGCTGGAATCTGCTAACAAGGGCCTATTGTCTTGAAATAGGCCCACACAGGTCCATACAGAGGAGAAAGGTGCTCAAAGTCCACAGACTGTTTATGCCTGGACAGGAGCCACTTCAGTCCTGAATTCTCCAGGTTATTGGAGCTGGCAAATTATCTTTTTCCCCAACTGTGAATTTATTCCTCCTTCAAGGCCAGGAGGGTGGCTCCAGGTACTCAACAGGGCCTATCTCAGGCCCAGGGAAATCAACAGCCACTGAAGCCAGCTGGGGGTGGGGGGCATGGTAAAATGTACGCGAGTACTTAGCTTTTGCGAGGGCGCCGTTCTTCTCTGGTTCCAGAGGTGTGAGTAGGCTGTGTGACTGGCTGCTTCTCCCTGAGGAAACTGTGACCGAATGTTACCTCCAGCTCGCTGCAGCCACTCCCAGGAATGGTGTGTGAGGGGTCCCAGCGATTAAGGTCCAGCAACTCCTCTCTGCTTCTAAACCATCTTTCCCCCTGCTGCTCAGTCCAATTTCTAACTTTGCCTTTGATGTTCAGCGCTCCTAGTTTGTCATAAATATAATTGTTTCACCTGTTTTTTCGGGTCTTTGTTGTAAGAGCGTTCGCAGGAAGCGTCTGGCTATTCCACCCCCTTGGCCCTGCCTCCCGAGACTCCTTGATTCTTGTTATTTCCCACAAATTAGTGAGAAACAAGCAGTGTGAACTGGAGAAGATCGTAATTAGGAAAGTAACATGGGTCTCTAGGGAAATCATCACCAGGTGGTATTTAGGAAGCTGTTGACAAGAAAGGCTGAGAAAGTGAGTGGATTTTAGTGCTTCTGTGTGGGGGAGGTTTTTCCACTCTGAAATGCTGTTGTCTGTCCTCACATTGAAAAGTTCATCGTCCCCCTCCTCTAGCTTTTCATCAGCTTCCAAGTGTCCTTAACCAGAGAAATAGCACTCATGCACCATTTCTTCCTCAGACCTACTTCTCTTAGATGGTGATTGATTAATTAATAAGTTCATTTGCTTAAAAATATTAATTGCGTACCATTTGATCTTATAGTGTGGCTTTTAATAGTAGCAAAATGTGTGGACTTGATTAGAAAATTGCCTCTAAACACAGAGTTTTCCAGGTGCTCTTCCTCTTTGGACTCGACTTTAAGGAATCGGGGAATTCAAGCAATGTAGGGAGTACATTAAAGAATAAATTAGTGTTCTAGGGACCCAGGAAGTATGGATGATGATGGTGCAGCAGAATGGGGCAGGTTGTCAATGGAAGAAATGATGAGGCTGAGCTATTGAGGGTGCTGCTGAGGACACATCTGAGAGAAGCATGAAGGATGCAGAAGGGATGAGACACAGTGCGTGTGTGGAAACAGGGGCTCAGACTCAAAGCCCATTTTACTCAAATTCTTGGTGGGGAGGCATCTTGAACCTAAGTGGAGCTTGTCCTAGGGTGCAGACATGACAGAATGGGGGAAGGGCCTGCTGGGCTGTTTTGGCCAGAGGCAGTGCGTCTCAGTGTTCTTCAATTTATGCTACACATGGAGAATGACAGTAATTGCATGGCACCCTGGGGTAAACTAAGAAGGCTGCTGATTGTATGAGGGTCCGGCCCTGTGACTCTGGCGCTTCAGCCCCAGCCCAGTAAGGAGGCTGTAGGAGAACAATAGCTTCTGGCACACCAGGGACCCATTTGCAGCATTCTAGTGGGTAAGCTCTGGTCTGAAGAACCCACTAGTCTTCCTCAGGGGAGAGAGAATGGAGGTTCACAAGCTTCATCTAAGAATAATGCCTTGGAATCAGAGAGACAGCAATTTTTCTGCAGGGCTCCCTCCAGCTCAGGCCACTGACCAGGTAAATGATGTTTATTGTGTCTCAGGAGTCCCTAGGTGGTGCACATGGTTAATGTGCTCAGCTGTTAACTGAATGGTGGCTTGACTCTACCCAGAGGTGCCTCAGAAGAAAGGCCTGGTGATCTCCCGAACAACGAACCATGGAAAATCCTAGGGAGCACAGTTCTACTCTGACACACATAGATAGGGTCATCATAAGTCAGGATTGACTCGACGGCAGCTGGTTTGGTTTTTTTAGTAAGTGTCAGGCACTTACATAGATAGGGCTTCTGTGAAACATGCCTGTGCCTGAGGAGGAAGGAGGAAAGCTGTTTGCCCGAAACCTCCGTGAGGCTCTAGGAGCACCACAGCACAAAGATGGGAGGAATTCTGCTGCTTGGTTGGGTCAGGACGCCGGGGCTTCTGGCCACGGTGGGGTGGAAGGCGCTGGTAGCGCCTGTGGCTGCAGCACCGGGAGCAGCATCTCTGGGTTGGAACAGCTGCTTCAGAAGCAGCAGCAACAGGAGGCAGCAGCCTTGGCCATGGCGGAGGCCTTTTTACAAGAACTTTGTGGAGGCTTTGGTGCATTGGCAACATTTCGGATAATTTCAGAGACCTCATCGTTGGAGCAGGAGAGAAGAAAAATGGCAGAGAGGACAGATAGGAGAAGAACATGTGGATATATATCTTGGAGACTTCCCAAAATAAATGTAGCTACTTAGGAGGGAAGGTTGTGATCCTATAATAATGAGTAAAGGCAGTGTCGAATAATGTTGTCAAACCTTACCATGCCTCCAGTTTTGATTCCCAGGATGCTGTAACCTGAAAGTAAGCCCATCGTTCAGTGAGAATTATTCTTTAAGTTACAGTGGGCACAGAGTGTGGAGGAAGCTGATCCTTTCTGTGCCTTGTGCTGGGTCCAAATCTGGGTCCTTTAGTGGTGGTGCCATGTAATTCTCACAACAGCCTGCAGGGTCGCCTCATCATTCTGTTTTACAGATGTGAAAACTGAGACTCGGGGGGGTAATTTCCTCCTTAGCAGCATATGCAGATTTGGTACCCTGTTGTTGATTGACACTCAAGGTTGCGTCATCTCTAGCAGAGCTTAGGCTGGGAAGTGGAAGAGCTGGTCTTTCTTCCAAGACCTGTCTAACTTCAAATTTCACACCTTTCCGCTCCATCACACTGATTCTGTGTTTCCTGGAAAAGCAGTTTATTTTCAAACTATTTTAAATCCCTATTTTCATCCTTAAAAGAATTACACTTCATCCTTTAGAAAGAAATATGTAGCTAGGTGTTAGTGGAAAGTAAGAACTACATTTTCAAGAGTCGAGACCAAATATCTTCTCTGCTTTTTAATGACTCTTTGGTGTGGATACATTTTATAAGGATGCATGGGTCTCTTCAGTCCATTAAGATAAATGAAGGGGACTCCCCATTACTCTGCTCCAATCAATGGGTCCCGGAAGATTCCACTCCTCGAGGGAAAATTTGGAGAAATGAAAGGGAGGAATTGCAAAACAGATGACGAATGACATGCATTTAATGGGCCTAAGGGCTTGGTGAATTTGGTTGGAATTGAGTGTGAGAGAGAACAGTCAAGAGCCAGAGTCTGAAGAAAGCAACCTGAACGGCATTTTGGGGAGATCATCCTCATCTTCATCATGACTCTTAGCAGACCATCAGCACCAACATTTACTGAGAGTTCAGCACACGACCACCAGCACCAACATTTACTGAGAGTTCAGCACATGACCATCAGCACCAACATTTACTGAGAGTTCAGCACGTGACCATCAGCACCAACATTTACTGAGAGTTCAGCACACGACCACCAGCACCAACATTTACTGAGAGTTCAGCACACGACCACCAGCACCAACATTTACTGAGAGTTCAGCACGTGACCATCAGCACCAACATTTACTGAGAGTTCAGCACACGACCACCAGCACCAACATTTACTGGGAGTTCAGCAGCATGCTAATCACTTTATATCATCTTTTTTAATCTTCACAATCGCTCTATAATGTCAGTACTCTTAATATCCCCATTTTAGAGGTGAGGAAACTGAGGCTTAGAAAGATTGTTTTCTCCTAGGTCACTGTTTAGTTAACTGTGAACAATAAGGATTTTGGTATTGCTGAGTGTTGTCTACATGGAGAGGAATAGTGGTGTTGATGTTGCTTTGGGGACAGTTTGGGCTTGATTCAGTAAGCAGGCAGATGTTAGAGAAGATCTGGGAGCAGGAAGTGACAACGTGCTTGGTGTATGTTTTAGAACAATTAGCCAGCCAGTTGTCAAGGTCAAGGCCAGGTCTCCAACCAAAATCATCTGACCCCACCCAGTGGTCCAGAAGTCCTTCCTTTAGTGTTTTAGGATCCTGTGCTCTTTGGAATGTTCCAGTGTGGCCAGACTACATAGGATATGATGGAGTAGGGCAGAGTGTCGGTCACAAGATGAGTCAGGAGGGAACTGCCTGCTCAGGGAAGAGAAGATGAGTATTTGAACTGGGTGGTGTCAGAAGGCCTGGAATGAGGGCATGGAAGCAAAAAACCTCTTAGCTGTCAAAGGCAAAGGGCATGGCCCCTGATTGATGCTGAAGTGGAAGGGGCGTGAAGGACTCAAAGCCCATTTCAGGGTTTCAGACCCCAACAACTGGGAGAACAATGGAGCCTTCAACAGAAGTAGGAAGTGAGAGGGCAGAGCTTGTTTGCTTGGAGAGGAGGAGCAGGGTGTGGGCACACTGGGTGTAAGGATACCAGTGAATCTCTGGATGAACTCATAGAGCAGGCCAGCAAGAGGGCAGGCTTGGGGTTAGATTTGTGGGCATCAGCTCCAAAGTCATGGTAGTTGTAGCATTGGAGATGTCTGCTGCCAAGCTGGGCTCTTAAAGCCATGGGGCCCAGCCTTGACCCTTGCCTTGGGGTTTGACTTCCTCATCTCACCTCCGTATCCTCAGACCTGTGGTAGAATCCATGCTGAAACTTGCTGTGGATTAGAAAAAAGCAACCTTCCTCAAGACATTTTTCTAATGTCTTCCAAAAAATTGCTCAAATACCTTCATAAATCTACAGTGAATATGAGTGGATGATGCCCCCTGGAGTTGTGCGGTACACCGAAAACATCAGCCTTGTCCCATGGGCCTCACATGACTCCTCCTCCTAAGCATGCCTACCTAGGTTGGCACCCTGGCTCCATACCACCGGGTACTGCAGCTGTCTCATGTCCCAGACATCAAACTCTGCGGTTGCTGCTGTGGAGCCTGCCTACGCTCCTGGGGTACTTCCAGGCCCCTCAGCTTCTCTGTCCAAGGTCACTGAATGGGGAAAGGTGGAGATGGTAGAAAGAGCCAATATCAGGACTTTAGGGATCACAATTATTACAGGTGGAAGAGCCCTACACAGTGGGGCTTGATCTTGAAAGAGGATTGAATATATTATAAAGTGAAAATGCATGTTTATGTGTGTGTTTATTCTTTTTTTCCTAAATTTTATGTGTTTTGTTGTTGTTGTGAGAATATGTTACTGCAAAATGTGGATTCTAGCTGCCTGCCACAAAGCCAATACTGAGACAGAGGTGAGGTAAGCAGCAAGAGGGCTTCATTGTATACCAGTATACAAAAGACAGAAGGGACTGGGCTCCTCCAAAGTCTGTCTGTCTCTCAGAGACCTACCGGAGGGTTTTATAGAGTTGGGGCTTAGGCTTACAGAATCTGGAGAGTGGCAGTTCCCCTTTGGTGGGGGAGGAGGGATGCTGACTACATTTTAGACATGTAGACCTTCTGTGGGGATTCCTTAAAGGTCCTCTGATGTCATCCTGGTTTCAGTCACAAGATGGGGCCCCATCGTCTAGTTGTCCCAGATCTTATTGATTGCTGTTCTGTTTGTTCAAGAGGAACATAGGTTAATTTTAAACTTTATAGAATCATGGAGAATGGGAGAGGGAAGGGAGGAAACAAATCACAAATTACAAAATCATGGGGGCGGGGGTATGCAAAAGCTAACTAGGCAAGCCCTGCAGAAACCATGCTACATTACCAGGACGTTAGGTCCCTACAATCTCGTTCTCATGCTGCCCCTTTCAATATACACAGCAAAATATACACCAACTCAACAGTTTCTACAGGTACAATTTAGTGCCATTGATTAGTCTTCGAGTTGTGTAGTCATTCTCCCCTGCCTTTTCTGAGTTGTTCTTCCCTAATTAACATAAACTCACTGCCCCCTAAGGTTCCTATCTAATCTTTAGAGCTGCTGTTGTCAATTTGATCCCATATAGATAGATCTTAAAAGAACGTAATGTTCAAGGCAGACAGACCTTTTTTACTATTAAGCTAAACTTTTTTTTTATTGTTCAGTTTTAGGATGACTTCAGGGGATATTTTTGATTTAAGGTTTAGAGATTATCTCAAGGCAGTAGTTTCAGGGGTTCATCCAACCTTCATAGCTCCAGAAAGTCTGGAGTCCATGAGAATTCAAAATTCTCGTCTGCATTTCCCCCTTTTGATCAGGATTCTTCTGTAGTCTTTGATTAAAATGTTCGGTAATGATAGCTGGGCACCATCCAGGTCTTCTGCCTCAAAGGAGGCAGCTTGCTTATTCTTTAATGACCCTAACCTTATCACTCACCTAACTAGTGTAAAACTAAATTACCCGGGTCCCCAGATTAGTTTTCTTTCTGCTATCACATGTTCAGACGTGTGTGTGTGTGTATCTATGTGTGTAGGTACAAGCATTTCTCTGCTTGATTGGTAGACACCTAGAGACCAAGTATTGCATCTGATTAATTTGCTCTTGATAGCACTTAGCATGATGGAGCAGGCAGAGAAACTCTAGCACACGGTGTTGGTGATCCCATCATCTGTCCTACGTAGAGGGTTAGGTGGTCTCAGACATAGCTATTTGTTAACCTGGAGGTCAATGGGAAGGATGGGAGCAAGAAAAGCCAAATTATCAACTCCTTAGAAAATTATTGAGACACACTGGTTAATTTAATACCGATATGTATTAATATTCCTTGTGGCAAGTCTCTGAAGATCTCTGTCTGATAAATCTAACTTTGATTCACTATGAAATATCAGAAGCATCAAAAACACCTTGAAAGGTAATCAAGTTGGCATACAGCAGAGATTTTTAAAAGCAAATAAATAATTTGAAGCTAAATTGATCGCTTCTTTGGTAACATAACAGAGGTCGTGCTGGATGGGGAGCAGGCAAAGTTCTGAGCATTTAGGAAATGGACTGACAGTATTTCTTGTTCACTTCCAAAGTGATTCTGAGCTAAGTCTAATGAAATGCTGCCACAGCAAATCGACTGCCTTAACTGCCCGCTGTGAAGGTGTGTGGCCAGTAATTTTGTAATCAAGGTGAAAGGTGCGGTGGAACATCACATGTTACGTTTGTTTGCTATGGGGTATTTTAAATGCCCATTTCTGAGATTTTTTTCCTCCTAATTTTTTTTTAAAGTTTAAAAATATCTTTTCACATTTAATTAGGGAGTACAACAATGTTAAGTTTATGAGCTGGGTGGGTAGTGTAATAAACATCCTTTCAAACTGTAATGTTTTGAAATATTGTATTAAAGATACCAAAAAGAAAAACGAGATATCAGTGCAACAGTTTATTTTACAGTTATTTGTAGGTCTCTTTGGGACATTGGCTTTCTCCTACTGGTTTCTTGACCGACTTTGGTGTTATCACTCCTTGGGAGAGGCTGTCTGGACATACTCCATTTCTGAGGAAGAACTCCTTGGCTCAGTGGTTCTTCATAATTTTTTAGAGTGTTGTGGACCTGGACCCTTTGAGAAGCTCATGAAAGCCGTACATACCTTTCCTGGAAAAGGACTCGTAGATACAAACACTGTATATAATTTCAGGAGGTTCAAGGTATTGACGACAATCTGAAAATCCCTACTTACTTTGTTTTGAAAACTTAAACTGCCAACCAAACTCTTCTCCGTTTTCCTTCTCCTGAACCCCTTCATTTCCCTTCCTACACCAGCACCTGCCCAGGATGGGAGTCCAGACAGAGCTGAGGGAGGCAGGTCGTCCCACTGCCAGACTGGTATCCACGGACTTTGCTTCTAGAATATTGCGCTAATAAGGGCAAGAGCCTAAATTTGGCCCAAGTCCAATTAAATCATAAATTTATTTGACAAATAGCTTTGGTGTGCATGCAACATACTGGGCTTTATGCCAGGTCTGAAAATAACAGTAACTAAGACATGGTCCCTGCCCTCAAAGAACTCACAGTCTACTGGTGGCGATCAACTTAGAAATAAATAACAAAATACCAGATCTTTGCTCCTTTACTAGGTCAGATGACATCTTGCATCCCAACCAGTCACCTCACAGATGCATAATATTTCTCATTAAAGAAAATGGGTGACATGATTTGGGTGAGAAAAAATTAATCCCTACATCACAGGAAAAATACCTCAAAATGCATGTCTTATCAACAATGAATGTCTTTGTAGAGGTTTCTTTATAAGTTTCCAAGAGTGGGGAATATTTCTATTGAATAAGTTCTTAGAAGTGGATGGGCTAGCTCAAAAAGCTTGGATAGTTAAAGTTTTAATACACAGATCCAAACTGCCTTCTAGAAAAGGGTTGTGTCAATCAGGGAAATTCCTGTCATTTTATGAATGATGATAATTGTTTGGTGATTAATTTTGCAAGAAATATTGATATTTCCTTATACTAGCCTCTGCATAAGTTCTTGTTATCTTCGTGCAAAGTCTTACTTGTGTTTGCTTGGAGAATCCCATTATAAGAAAGCCCTTGCCTCTGTTGCATCTGTGGAACATTATTTTTAGATTCTCACTCATCCTTGTCTTCTTGAAGCCAGTTCCCAGGTGCTCCTCTCTCAGTGTGTCTCCTATTAGCTACTCCGGGCCTGGGTCCCCTTTGCTGCTGGCCGGCTCTCTCCCTATTCTTTTCGTCAGCAGCACATCAGGGTCTCTGAGGTGAAGTCTTGCCCCTGACCTTAGCAACAAAAAGCCTTCCCACCTGTCTTAGTCATCTGGTGCTGCTATAACAGAAATACCACAAGTGGGTGGCTTTAATGAACAGTAATTTATTTTCTCACAATTTAGGAGGTTAGAAGTCCAAATTAAGGGCTCTGGCTCTAGAGGAATTCTTTCTCTTTCTATTGGCTCTGGGGGAAAGTCCTTGTTCCTTGGTTACTTGATGATCTTCGGTGGCTTGGTATCTGTCTTCACCCATCTCTATTTTCTTAGTCTGCTTTTAAATCTCAAAAGAGATTGACTTAAGACAGAACCTACACTAATACTAACTCATTAACATAACAAAGAAAACCCATTCCCAAATGGGATTATAACCACAGGCTTAAATCAAAAACCAAACAAACTCATTGTTGTCGAGTCAATTCCAACTCATATCAACCATAGGTATAGGGGTTAGGATTTACAACACATTTTTTTTTTTTTTGCCGGGGGGAAGCCCTGGTGGTGCAGTGGTTAAGTGCTAATCAAAAAGTTGGCAGTTCAAATCCACCCACCCACCACTCCTTGGTAAACTCTATTGTGAGCTGGAATTGATGGGAAGGTATGTGGTTTGGAGTCCTGGTGGCACAGGGGTTAAGGGCTCAGCTGCCAACCAAAAGGTCACAGTTTGAATCCACCAGCCTCTCCTTGGAAACCAGTTCTATTTTGTCCTATAGGGTTGCTATGAGTTCGAATCCAATTCATGGCAACGAAATATTTTGGGGGGACACAATTTAATCTATAACACCATCTTTTCCTTTGCTGTTAAGGTGTGGATTTAGCTAAGCATGGATAAGGTTCTGAATTGTGGAGGAAAGGATGGTTTTTAGCTGTGGGAGCAAGCTCTTCATTTTTATTTTGCTTATCAGATTCTTGTTTGAAGATGATTTCTTGTTGAGACTGGCTTAAAGGCAAGAACTTTGTGACCTGGTCTTATGAGTGTCACCGGGGTCGGGGCCACCACTAGCACCCTGCCTTGTGCCAGGCAGAGTCAGCACTGTCACCGGGCAAGGCTAAGTCATGAATGACACCTTTGCATCCATTTAAAAAAGGCAACAGTGAATACAACCCCGGGCCTTTTCTGCAGTTCAACTCAGCTCTGAGCCACAGGGTCTGGCTTGGTATGAAATGGACTTCACTCCCCGCTCACACCCTCGGTTGGGCGACTTGGTGCGGTGACCTGTGCAAGTGCACACACCGGTCCTGACAGTTCACACAGCTACTTACTGCTCTAAGGGCGTGGCTCTCAGCGGCCGGTGGTGTGCTCAGGGAGACACAGCACCCCGGGCGCCGGGCAGAGGCCTCGGCCTCCACGCGCTCGTCTTCCTTCAGACTTGCCTGCCTTCATCTACCCACCGTCCCCTCACCCTTACCTCTTGCCCCACTCTCTCTTCTGTGTCCTGCAGACTAAAACAACCACATTGGGCACATCTAGCTCCAGTCAGAGCAAGTTTTAATTTTTGGTTGGTGGCTTTTCAGGAACCCTGGTGGCGTAGTGGTTAAGTGCTATGGCTGCTAACCAAAGGGTCGGCAGTGTGATTCTGCCAGGCGCTCCTTGGAAACTCTGTGGGGCAATTCTACTCTGTCCTATAGGGCCGCTATGAGTCGGAATCGACTCGACAGCACTGGGTTTTTTTGGGTGGCTTTTCATCCTGGACATAGCTGTGATGGCCCCTCAGAAACCAAGAGCCCTGGAGCGAGACATCATCTCATCGACTCAACCTTGGTGGTGGTAAGGGCTGTGTAGGTTACGATAATGCTTTCTGCTGTAACATGAACTCTGAAACTCCAGCAGCTTAGAGCAAGAGATGTTTATCTCTGGTTCACAAAGTGTCAATGACTGTTCAGTACAGTGATTTAGCGACCCAGGCTCCTTATATCTCCCTGCTCTGACATCCTAAGCTGTGGCAGGAGAAGGGGAAAGAGAGGGTGGAGTAGGCACAGCCACTTCCTAATCGTTTTGGCCTGTAAATAACGCACATCACCTCTGTTCCCCTTGTATTGGTAGAAACTGGTTACATGGTCACAAGCAGCTGCAGGGGTTGCTGGTAAATGTGGTCCTCGGCCAGGGAGGTGCATCTCAAAAGCAGCCCTCACCATGGAGGGGAGCTCAGCCCTGGTGGGCAGTGCGCCGCCTCTGACGCCAGGGCTGAGCTGAGAAGGGCATCCGGATGCTTCTGGCTTCCTCTTCCCTTCCGGGTGGTTACCCTTTTGTTCTGTGGGGAGAAATTCTTAGAACCTTTATGAGCAACAGGCTCTGCTCAGAGGTTGTGTGATGGGGCTTCAGGTGGGACTAGGTGAGGAAGGGGGGCTTTAACCTTTTCTTTGATCAGGTTTACTTCTGTTCCTCCTCTAGGGAGTAAGCATACTCCCTCCCCAGTCTCGCTCTGCTGTCCATTTCTTCCTCCCCCAACCTTAAAGCAAAGCCGCCTTTGTATGGGAACCATTCAGGACCCTTTACAATCCCTTCATGCTTGATGGTTTTGACCACAGGGTGACGAGGGAGAGAAAGACGTTTAAATAAAGGCAGTTTCCTCTCTTTCTGTGTTTGCGGAGAGTTCTGAAGAAGTTCAAGGAATCAATAAATCCGACAAAGGGCACAGCCTTCCTGCCGAGGGAATCGTCCTCCGTGACGTCAGAAGCGCCTGCCGTCGCCTTGGCAACTTCACCGGATCCGTCAGTCGTGGGCAAACACGCTGATTTCTCGGCTCTCTTTAATGACGAAGAGCTAAAAATGAATTTCACCACACAAAAAAAGCAACTTGATCACAGGGAGATTCTACCCAATGCTCACGTAATCTGTAGGTGGAGACAGCTTTGGCGAGTGGATGATGCTGGAATAACCTGAAGGACACTTGGGGGACCAAGAACTCTTTCTTTTCACGTTAAGCCTGTATGTTCTAGAAAAAGGAGCCTGCTGGCCTGCCCTCTAAGAGTGCACCTCATAGGAGCCATTACCCGTGGCTCCTGTCCTAGGACTGGACAGGGCTGGAAATATCGCACAGGTAGGCACCAGTAGTTGCCAGCATGGCAGAGAAAAGGAAGAGCCCCCAACGCCAAGCCTGAAAATTCCCAACCACGCACCTTAAAAAATGTGTTCCTTTTCTTGCAAAGCTCTCTTCCTGAGTGACTGAGAAATTCCAGTAAGCTAAGGAGTAGGTCACAGAACCAGTGAATGAAGAGGAGGAAGAATTGCGTACTGGTCAAACACACAGGCATTTGTACAAGCTGTGTGACCTTGACCCAATTGATTAAATTCACTGAGCTTCAGTATCTTTGTTTGTAAAATGATGCAATATCTGCTCTGTAGGGTTTTAAGGAAAAGTGACATAACTCACCTATAGGGCTTAGCACAGTGTCTGTCACATAAAAAAAAAAAATGAATAAGTAACAGGCCCTCAAATAAATGGTGGTTATTTCTCTTATTTAGAATATTTCATAAAATGTCCCCAATCCAGAGCTGACACGAGCACATACTAAGCTTCTGCACAAATTAAAAAGGTGCTCCTCTGGCAGACAAATTGAGAGGGTGTGCTTTTTCCTGTAGCCTGATGTGCTTTGTGTAGGCAGGCTTACTAGGGGCCGTGGCTTGGGGACTGGAGCATGCCTTCACACCAGCACATGGCAGCCCTGGCTCTGACCTCCTACTTCTCTGCTTTCTCAGTAAATTTCCTGGAGGGTGCTTGGAAGAGTTAAGTCTTATAAAAAAAAAAAAACCTGTTGCCGGTGAGTCGATTCCGACACGTAGCGGCCCTAAATGACAGAGTAGAACTGCCCCATAGGGTCTCCAAGTGGATTCGAACTGCCGACCTTTTGGTTAGCAGCTGTAGCTCTTAACCACTATGCCACCAGGGTTTCCAAAGTCTAATAAACCCGTTGCTGTCGAGTCGATTCCAACTCATAGTGACCCTATAGGACAGAGTAGATATGCCCTATAGAATTTCCAAGGCATGCCTGGTAGATCCGAACTGCCGACTTTTTGGTTAGCAGATGTAGCTCTTAACCACTACCCCACCATGGTTTCCAAAGTCTAATAGAAACATTAAAATAATAAAAATAAAGAAGAGACAGAGGACTGAAGTGCTGAATAGCTTCAACCGCAGGAAGTGAGGTGCCAGTTCAGCTGCTGGTTTCCTCTTTGCTCTCGCTGGGCCCGCTCCCTCCACTGACTGCCCTGGCAGGCAGTCACAAGCCGTAGGCAGTGCCAGATGCTCAGTTTTATTTTTTCCTTCTTGTTACTTTTCGTCCAGGTTGGTGTAAACTGGCCATGGATGAGGTGTAAACTTCTTACAGGTGGTGTGGGACTTGGGCGAGCCTGGTGTTGGCTCTGAAGCCCTGGCTTCTCCTGGGCTGTTTCCCCCGCTGAGGTGCAGCCAGGGCTGGCGTTAGAGTCGTTCACTCAGTACATACCTGTGGAGCTCTGACCACACACCACATTCGGTGCTGAGCTCTGGGATGTAACATGTTGGACGTGGCCCACAGGATGCTCACATTCTAGTAGGGGAAACAAGGAAGCTAAATGGTTGTTTGGTCCTCTGTATTGGTGTGCTCCGTAATCTTTGATCAAATGCTGGACAATTTATATGAGAAATTATAAAAGCTCTGGATGCTGTTAACTTTCTCAAGAGACTACTTATTTTGCCTTTGTCAGGCCACTGTTGAAGGGCCATATCACCTTGATTCTTTTTGGGACTGAGATGATTCAGAGCTGTGTTTCAGTTTTGTGAAGGTTGTCTATTTCACATTCATCCCTACTTCTTGAATATAGTCTGTCAGGGGTGTGTTGGCAGAATAATGGCCCCTCCAAAGAACCTGTGGATAAAATTAAGGTTGCTAATCAGCTGATTTTAAAATAGGAGATTTTCCTAGATTATCGTGAGTGGCCCCAATATAATCACAAGGGCCCTTAAAAGTGGAATAGGGAGGCAGAAGAGCAAGTCAGAGTGATGCAATGTGGGAATAACTCAACCAGCTGTTGCTGGCTTTGGAGGTGAAGGATGAAGGGTGCAAGCCAAGAAGTGTGGGCAGTCTCTAGAAGCTGAAGAGGCAAAGAATTGGATTCTCCCCTAGAGCCTACCAAAAACAACACAGCTCTGCCAGCATCTTGATTTGAGCCCAGTGAGATCTGTGGCAGACTTCTAGAGAATTGTAAGATACTAAATTTGTGTCGTCTTAAGCCACTAAGTTTGGGTACCTTGTTGTGATAGGAAGCTAATACAAGGGGACCCAGCTGAAAATCCTGAGTGTTGTTCGGAACCTCTTTTTGGTGGGTGTTGAACTCCACTGTTTGTCTCTGCACCTCTGTGAGACTGCTGGAGTCTCTTTGCCTGGCACCTCAGCCTCTTGCTCCTTGCACGTTAGCAACTGCCTGGAGAGCAGAAGTTGCCCTGCCTTTACATCCCTCCTCTGTGCTTTTTTCCTGTAAGGGATCTGCCCCCTCAGGCCTGAGCTGCTTTGAAAGCCCTGAACTTGAATTTTTATCTCCCCAGCCCCGGGACACTGATGAGCTTCTCAGCATTTTTCTCCATGCTGCTTATAAGTCAGCAAATGTATATGCCAAAAAATACAGCAAAACCTGTGAAAGCTGGAAGCTGTGTGAGGTGGAAACCTATCAGAGAAGGAAATCTCAAATGTTTTTCACTAGTAGATAGTGATAGAAGAGTGGTAAAGACTGCACCCTGTCAAAGGCGGAAAACTGGCGAGACCTGGAAAAACAAGGCAGTCCTGGCAAATTCCGGCTCTCACAGGTTTCGCTGTAAATAGTAGCTATTGAGAGGAGTGGTGGAGCCCTTGTGGTGCAGTGGTTAAAGCACTCAGCTGCTAACTAAAACGTCAGAGCCACTCTGGGGGAGAAAGATGTGGCATTCTGCTTCCGTCAAGGTTTACAGCCTTGGAAACCCTGTGGGGCAGCTCTACTTTGTCCTCTAGTGTCGCTATGAGTCAGGATCGACTCAGCAGCAGTGGGTTTTGGTTTGGCGGTTCAGTGGTAGAATTTTCACCTTCCCGGAGGGGCACTTGAGGCCCCTGGGTGCCCTTGACTACTAACTTGAAAACTGGTGACTTGAACTCACTCAGTGGTGCTGTGGAAGAAAGGCCTGGTAAACTGCTTCTGTAAAGATTTCAACCAAGAAGCCCTATGGAGTAGCTCCACCGTGTAACACGTGGGTTCGTGGTGAGTTGGAATTGACTCTACAGAAACTTTTTTTTTTTTTAAATGTGGGAGATCTGGGTTCGATTCCTGACCAGTGCACCTCAGCACAGCCACGCTCATCCGTCAGTGGAGGCTCCGTGTTGCTATGGTGCTGATCAGGCTTCAGCGGGGTTTCCAGGCTAAGACAGACTAGGAAGAAAGGCCTAAGGATCCACTTCTGAACATCAGCCAATGAAAACCCTACAGATCATAACAGCCCATTGCATACGGAGGCACCGCGCGTCGGTCAGCTGACTTGATGGCCACCACCACCACCAACATGGTGTTGCTATTATCATTAATTGAGTTTATGAAAGCTGGGTGCTAGTTCTGACTCAGTCTGATGGCCTTGGGCAAGACATTGCCCTTCTCTGGGCCTCTTTCTCCTCCTCTGTATAATGAGGATTTCGGACGAGATGATCTCTAGCTTCTCTTCCAGCTCTTGTCATCTCTAATGGGGGTCATCTCAGTGGCAGGAGAGCACTGTGCTGGCTGCTTCTGTGAGTCTCGAAGAAGTAGAGCCCTTGCCCAGAAGGTTCTCACAGTGTCAGTATCTTATTGGTAAAATAAGGCCTATTCATGCAGAAAAAAATTAGAGAACCAGGTAGCATATTATTGAATGACAAGACAATTCGGAGCAGGCAGAGAACAAAGATTTCTATCTGGATCTAATGGAATGACAAAGCCAAATGTCATGAGCCCTTGTCTCTAGAAAAATAACAGCCTTAGGCCTTGAGGCTTTCTGGTCCGCACACTTTGGTTAATTAATCCATGATTAATCTGGAAAGTTAACTGAATTTGTAGAACTTAACTAACATCATGGTGCATCTAGGCTCCCCGTGGAACTGCAAGCTTTATGACTTTGGTTATTTGCACAAGCTATGATTTAGACCTGACAACTGACTTTTTTAGTAAGCAGTATGTCAGTTAAATGGAAGACAGTTGTGTCCACATTAAACAGGGTGGAATTAGGTGGTATTTTGCCGGCTCTGCAATTCAGTTCCTTTCCTGGGAAGAGAGTCATGAAGAAAGCAATAAAGACTTTGGTTCTATAAGCACTAGGCCAAAGCTAGGACTCTCCAGGGAATTCTAGCCCTTTGCCTCTCCCGGGCGCTAGCACAGTGCCTGGCACATTGCATGTGATTAGTTAACTAACTAACTGATTAAAGAAGTGATTCTTTATGAATCAAATGAATAAATAAATGATTTATCCATCTGTGCAATAAATATTTAATTAACTACCCTGTACCAGGCCCCTAAAAGGTGAAAAATAAGGCACAGTCCCTGCCTTGGGAGAGCTCACATCCTATTACCCCTGGCTGTCTCCCAAGTCGATTCTGACTCATAGCGACCCTATGAGTCGGAATCAACTCGATGGCAGTGGGGGGGGAAGGGGGAGGGGGAGGGGGAGGGATACTGGGAATGGGATTCCGTAGGTGTCCCTGGGAGGAGTCCCTGCGTGGCACAAACGGTTAAGCGCTTAACTAGTAGCCGAAAGGCTGGCGGTCGGCCCCACCCAGCGGTGCTCCAGGAGAAAGTCCTGGTGATCTCCTTCCGGATCACAGCCTCGGAAGCCCTATGGAGCACAGCTCTGCTCTAACACACTTGGGGTCCTCGGGAGTTGGAACCGACGCAATGGCCACTGACAACAACACCAAGTGTCCCTGGAGGGGAGAGAGAAGGAGGAGTGAAAGGGCAGAAGAGACGCTGTGTTTCGCCCGCGACTGGCCCTGCCTGGACCCCTGGCGGCACAGTGCTGAAGAGCTACGGCTGCTGACTAAAACGCGGTAGTTTGAATCCAGCAGCCCCTCCCTGGAAACCCTCTGGGGCAGTTCTGCTCTGTCCTGTGGGGTCGCTAGGAGTCGGAACTGACTTGGCAGCGACGGGCTTGGTTTGGCCCTGCATACTCATGATCATTGCATTCGCAGACTTGATTTTTTTTTTTTCCTTTGCTTGGGTTCTGTCAGCTCTTACTTCTGGAGGCTCAGAGATGGTTCTGAAACTCCCAAGAAGGGCTGGCTGAGAGTTAAGGACTCCAGACAGGACTGTCTAATGTACTCAGTTGTACCCAGGTTTACCTAGCCACAGTCAGAGAGAGCAAGCGCAGGGACTGGGGCCTGATGCTCTTTGCCTTCTCCATACGCGAGCCACGGTGCACGACACTCAGTCGGTGTTCACTAGGTGCCTGGTGCCTGCTGAAGGAATGAAGTTGCCCATCAAGGCCCCGTCAGAACCTGGGCACCCCCTCAGAACCCTCAGACCGGCCTTGGACTGCTCCCTGTTTCCATGATAAAGGGATTGCAGGCTCCCTGCTCATGTACTCGGGAAGGGCCAGAGGAGGATCAAATGCAATTGAGCTTCGTTGTTTATTAATGATTGCTTACCCAGCTAATCAGGGCATTTCAAAATTCATCTGAAATTCTGAGTTTCCGGTCATGTAGTGGGCAGAACAAACATAAATGGGAAAAGGAATTGGGCCTGTTTTGCAGGGTCCCGGTGGCACGTGTTCCTTAGACACAGGCCAGAACAGCCTGATGGTCTCCAAGGGGTGTCATGCATCCAATGGACAGTCGTTATAAAAGTGTGAAGGGCAGCTCTAGAGCGCAGAGGAGAAAGCACTGCAAGATAGGAGGTCCTGGTTTTGCCACTAGGTGACCTTGGACCCTATGTGATATTGGGACATTGGATTAGCTGAGTGATTTTCAAGCTGCACTGAGAAGATCTGAAGGGTTCTGAGGTCCCGTGGTTGTCTTTTATCTTTTATGTTGTGCACAAGGTATTAATTGGCAAAAGAGCTCGAGTGCTTATGGAGAAGACCTCAAAGATCCATTCAACACTATCATTCGATGAATCTAGGTATTTGTAAAAGCTCTTTGAAAAAGAAATAATCCCCAATTAGATGCACAAAGTATGAGCTATAGGCTGAGAGTACCACTGGGAGGATATCACAAAGCCCAGGTATTCAGAGACAATGTTTTTACTGCCACTGTTCAAGATGCCTACGATATGCGCCACCGTTGGGTTAAGGCTTGTGGCTCCAGGAAGCTCCCAGTAAATGCAAGCACTTATTACTCATCACTGAGGTGGCTCACTAACATATGTTGGCCCAGGTGGTCAGCCACACGCTCTGGGAATACACACAGGAAGCTCATGTGTCACACAGAGGGGAGTGGGCCACAGACCAGCACTGACCCAGAGCATGGGTGTTGCTGAGGGAATGCATGTCTGTCTAGGACGACTGAGGACTCCAAAGAGAAGGTTCCCTTCATGAAATTTCTGCCGATGTGTGAGTACCAGAGAATTCTAGATCGTTTGCTTTGGAAGGAATAGTAGAGGTCATCTAGTTGAATTCCCACAATTTACATACAGATGAGGAAATGAAGGGCAAACAATTAAATGTAGAACAAAGAGGCTACCCAGGTTCCTGTTTTCAGCACAGTGTGCTTTTGACCTGACCATGATCTCTCTGAGCATCTTTATGCCACCACTACCTGGGGGTTACATGGTTTCTCCTTCGCACCTTGAGCCTCTTGGATGGGTTGTCTAATTCTTTTTCTTTTTTTTTATCATCTCTTGTCTCTTTACCTCACAGCAGAACAATGCTCACAGCCAGCTATTGTAAAACATGGTTTGTTAGTTTGCAGTGAAGCCTTGGAGTACCAGGTAGATTGCAGATTGTAAGCCTCATGGTGCTGAATTAGCGTGACCCAGCTAGAAATAGGATCTGCACCCTCAACACCACCCTTGTTCACTCCCGTCCTGGCCAGGGCGTCAGTCCCCAGATCTGGTCTTTGGAAGGCTATTTCTTCTTTGCTGTGAACATAAGTTCCTATTTTTCATCTGAAAGTCATTTGATTTTCTTATCTACCTTCTGGGTTTTGGAGAAGAAGGTTCTTTGTAACCTGTCACTTCATTTGCATCTGATTAGAACTGCTATTCTTGCAGCCCCTAAATTTTAAAGCCTCCATTAGCTATCCTAGGGCCCAAGCGAGAGAAATATGCTGGCTGAACCTTATGGTGGTTGTTGTCAGGTGCCTTCAGGTCAATTCTGACTCATAGTGACCCTATATATAGAGCAGAACTGCCCCAAAGGGTTTCCTAGGCTGTAATCTTTACAGGAGCAGATCACCAGGTCTTTTCTCCCGAGGAGCTGCTGGTGGGTTTGAACCTCCGACCTGCTGATTAGCAGCTGAGTGCTTAACCATTGTGCCACCAGGGCTCCTTTAGCCTCACGGTAACTTGGTATATAGGCCCATACTGAGCTCCATTAGGACCAGACTACTTTGGGTACCCCAAGTTTCTCTTCCATCCTCAGCTCATAGATGCTCCAACTCCATCTCTGTCTCCCACCGCTCTTGTCAGAGCTTTGCAACACTGGTCTCTGGCTTTCCTCCCAGATGATTAGCACTTTAGATCACCTTAGAGCTCCAATTCATAGCCCAGTTTTAACTTAACCTTCACTCATCCATACCACCACTTTCAGCATTTTCTTTCCACTTGTAAGATTTCCATACGAAAGCCTGGATGCTGGCATTTGAAATTACACCCATCCATTTGTCTCTCCATCAATCCAGGGACTTTGCCTGAATTTTGGAATTTTGTCCTCAGGAGTATAAGAAAAGAGGGGTGGTGTGCCAGAGACAATCCAGCCTCCTTTGCAGTGTTACCTTAGGCTGTCCTGAAGGTGAGGCTGAGCTTAAGTAAACTAGAACCTTTCTAGATCTTACCCTTTTGGCAAGACCTGGTAGTTAGACATCCAAATAGGATTTCCAAAACTGGGGAATGTTTGGTATTCCCCATGGACGGAGGCCTACCTGTGGAAAATAGCACCTGTGGCAATTAGTATTAAGTTGCTGAATGATCTCTCATAGCTGTTGTTAGAAACTGCCATGGCCAACAGACACTGCTCATAGTGTCTCTCCTCATGCCATACGTCCTGCCATACCGTAGTTACACCTCTGCCCATGGAGGCAAGAAGGAAGCTGCTCCTAGTAGGCAAGTTACCTCATACAGAATGGTTACTTGCTTCTATTTCACTGTCCCGTGCCTGGATCCACAAAACTTGCCACGTTTTGGGTGAAGCTGCAGCGCTCCCTAGGGGCAGAGAAACATTGGCTGAACTCCCAATTTTGATGCCAGATTGCTGATTCTGCAGGAATTAGGATTCTTCAGAGTTAGGAAAAGAGGGTTACTTTAAGTTTGCAAATATTACGAACAAAGCATGGCCCCAGCAGTAAGTTTGAGACCCATTATTTGGTATCATGCTCTTGTAGATGTACTTTGATTTAAGACAGATATTGAGGGAGAAATGCAGGTAAATTTCAGGGAAGTGTTTGACTTTTTGAAAGTTTTCACCTTCAGGTACTTTAAGTGATAGTGCTTTGAAAAATATATAATTTTATTTATTTCGTTGTTGTTGTTAAGAATGTACACAGCAAAACATACACCAGGTCAGGTTTCTACATGTACCATTTAGTGACATTGATTACAATCTTCCAGTTGTGTAGACATTCTCACCTTCCTTTTCTGAAATGTTTTTTTTTTGAAATGTGCCTCCCCCATTAACATAAATTCACTTCCCTCTAAGGTTCCTATCTAGCCTTTCCAGTTGCTGTTGTCAATCTGATCCCAAAAAATAGTTCTTAAAAGAGCATAATGCTCAAGGCAGATCTTTCTTACTAGTTAAGCTAAACTGTTGTTTGATTTTAAGAAGACTTCAGGGGATATTTTTGTTTTAAGCTTTTTAAAAATTATTTCAGGGCAATAGTGTCAGGGGTTCATCCAACCTCCATAATTCCAGAAAGTCTGCAGTCCATGAGAATTTGAAATTCTGGTCTGCATTTTCCCCATTTTGATCAGGATTTTTCTATGTAATCTTTGATCAAAATGTTCAGTAATGGTAGCCGGGCACCATCCAGTTCTTCTGGTCTCATGGAAAAGGAGGCAGCTGTTCGTGGAGGCATTCCATTTCCTCCTATTGCTGACTTTTCTTCTTCCTCTGCTGTTCCAGGCAAATAGAGGAAATTGCTGGGCTTTTGATGGCCGTTGCAAGCTAGTGATAGTGCCTTGAAGTGAGATATATGCACATCGTTAAACACTGGGAGGAAGTTTACCACAATAATTACAGTGTTTGTGTCCTGATTTATAAATCATGGGTAAATTTTTTGCTTTCTTTATTTCCTAAGCTTTAGACGGCACTGGGGTTATATAATATGGTTATATTGTTTTATAATTTAAAAAAAGGCATTGAGCAACTAGAACTTAGAGTCAGCTTCAAATCATGGTGACCTAAGTACGTTGCCCAGTCCTTCATTATTCTTACAATTGCCAACATGTTCAAGTCCATTGTTGTGGCTCTTGTGCCAATCCATCTCACCAAGGATCTCCTTTGCTCTTGCTGGCCCTCTTCTTCTTTCAAACATGATGTCCTCCAATGATTGATTCTTCCTGGTCATGTGTCCAAAACAAATGAGTTGGACAGTGTTCTTTTGTGATCCATAAAGTTTTCATTGGCTGATATTTGGAAGTTGATTTTCAGGCCTTTCTTCCTAGTATGTCTTAGTCTTGAAGCTCCACTGAAACCTACCCATCATGGGTGACGCTGCTGGTATTTAAAATGCCAGAGGCATAGCTTCTAGTATCACAGCAACATGTAAGCCACCATATTATGAAAAACTGACAGACTGGTGGTGGAACTAGAATTTATTGCTGGAAAATAATAAGTCTGAAAATACACAGATTACATTTGGAATCTTTACTCCAGCTTTTTAACCAGCACGTTCTGGCTTCTACCCACCCTACTGCACTGAAACTGAGTCACCAGTGCTCTGCAAAACATAGAGCGCTTTTCAGTCTCTGCAGCCTTTGACTGTGTGGACCATTGTCTTGCCATTCTCCTTCCGTTTGACTTCTAAGGTAGCATCATTTCCTGGTTCCTTCCTGTCTTAGTCATCTAGTGCTGCTGTAACAGAAAGACCACAAGTAGATGGCTTTAACAAACAAAAATTTATTCTCTCACAGCCTAGAAGTCTGAATTCAGGGTGCCAGCTCCAGCGGAAGGCTTTCTTTCTCTGACAGCTCTGGTGAAGGGTCCTTGTCATCAATCTTCTCCAGCAAGGAGATTCTCAGCACAGGGACCCTGGGTCCAAAGAACACACTATTCTCCTGGCTCTTGTTTGTTTGTGGTATGAGGTCCCCTGTCTCTCTGCTTGCTTCTCTCTTCTATATCTCAAAAGAGATTGGCTTAAGGCACAATCCAATCTTGTAAATTGAGTCTCATCAACATATAACTGCCACTAATCTCATCTCATCAGCATCACAGAGGTAGGATTTACAATATACAGGGAAATCACATCAGATGACAAAATGGTGGACAATTACACAGTACTGGGAATCGTGTCAACACTCTCCCCTTATCGACCTTGGCTTCTCTATTTCAGTTCGTCCCGTTTTCCCGTCCTTTGCTGCCTTCCCAACTTTGCTTTGGGCTGGTGTGCCCGTTTAGTCTCGGATATATGGTTGAGCTATGTGTGTTATCGTTCGTTTTATAGGCCTGTGTAATTTTTGGCTGAAAGGTGAACCGCAGAGTGACTTCAGTACTAAGTTCAAAGGGTGTCCAGGGGCTATACTCTTGGGGTTTCTCCAGTCTTTGTGAGACCAGTAAGTCTGATCTTTTTTTGTGGGTTTTAATTTTTTCTACATTTTTCTCCCAATCTTTCTGGAAACCTCTATTTTGGTCCCTGTCAGAGCAGTGGGTTCTGGTAGCTGAGCACCATCTAAATGATCTTGACCCAGCCTGGTGGAGGCTGTGTTGTCTGTTAATCCTTTGGACTAATCTTTCCCTTGTGTCTTTGGTTTTCTTTCCTTCTCCTTTGCTCCAAACCAGGTGGGACCAGTAGATGTATCTTAGATGACCGCTTACAAGCTTTTAAGACCCCAGGTGCTACTCACCACAGACAGATATAGAACATTTTCTTCGTAAACTATGTTATGCCAGTTAAGCTAGTTGTCCACCGAGATCATAGTCCCCAGCCCTCAGCCCAGTAGCTCGGTCCCTCAGGGAGTTTGGATATATCTATGAAACTTCTATTACTTTGCCTTGGTCGAGTTGTGCTGACTTCCGCAGTATTGTGTACTGTCTTACCCTTCACCAAAGTTATCACTTATCTATTGTCAAGTTAGTGTTTTCCCTCCCCAGCCCACCTCTCTCTTGTAACTGTCAAATATTGTTTCTTTCTATATGTAAACCTTTTCATGAGTTTTTATAATAGTGATCTCCTACAACAGTATTTGTCTTTTCATGGTTGGCTTATTTCACTGAGCATAATGCCCTCCAGATTCGCCCATGTTGTGAGATGTTTTGTAGATTCATCATTGTTCTTTGTTGTTGTATAGTATTCCATTGTGTGTATGTACCATAGTTTGTTCATTCGTCTATCTGTTGAAGGGCATTTAGGTTGTTTCTGTCTTTTTGCTATTGTGAATAATGCTGCCGTGAACATGGGTGTGCATATGTCTATTCATGTGATGGTTCTTATTTCTCTAGGGCACATTTCTAGGAGTGAGATTGCTGGATCATATGATATGTCTATTTCTAGCTTTTTAAAGAAGTGCCATAGCATTTTCCAAAATGGTTGTACCATTTTGCATTCCCAGCCGCAGTGCACGAGTTCCAATTTCCCTGCAGCCTCTTCAACGTTTGTTATTATTATTATTTTTTATTAGTGCCAAAAATATTGGGGGTGAGATGGTATCTCACTGTAGTTTTGATTTGCATTTCTCTAATAGTCAGTGATTGCGAGCATTTCGTCATGTGTCTGTCAGCTACCTGAATGTCTTCTTTGGTGAAGTGTCTGTTCATATCCTTTGCCCATTTTTTAACTGGATTATTTGTCTTTTCTGGTGTTGAATTTTCCTATGGATTTTAGAGATTAGACCTTTGTTGGCTATGCCATAACCAAAATTTTTTCCCAGTCTGTATGTTGTCTTTTTACTCCTTTGGTGAAGTCTTTTGATGAGCATAAGTGCTCAATTTTTAGAAGATCCCAGTTATCTAGATTATCTTCAGGGGTTTGTGTATTGTTAGTTATGGTTCGTATCCTATTTATGCCATGTATTAGGGCCCTTAGCATTGACTCTATTTTTTATTCCATGATCTTTATAGTTTTTGGTTTTATATTTAGGCCTTTGATCCATTTTGAATTAGTTTTTGTGTATAGTATGAAACATGGATCCTATTTCATTTTTTTGCAGACGAACATCCAGTTTTGCCAGCACCATTTGCTAAAAAGATTGTCTTTTTCCCATTTAATGGACTTTGGGCCTTTGTCAAAGATCAGGTGACAATAGGTGGATGGATTTACACCTGATTTCTCGATTCTGTTCCATTGGCCTATGTGTCTGTCGATGTACCAGTACCAGGCTGTTTTGACTACTGTAGGTGTATTGTAGGTTCTGAGGTCAGGTAGTACGAGGTCTCCTACTTTGTTCTTCTTCTTCAATAGTGCTTTACTTATCTGGGACCTCATTCCTTTCCAATTAAAGATAATTGAGATGATCATGTGACTTTTTTTCTTTTGTTTTATTTATGTGGTTGATTGTGTTGATTGATTTTTTAATGATAAACCATCCTTGCATGCCTGGTATGAATCTCACTTGGTTGGGGTATTTTTTTTTTTTTATATGATGCTGAATTCTATTGGGTAGAATTTTGTTAATATTTTTTGCATCTATATTCATGAGAGATACTGGTCTGTAATTTTTTTTTTTTTTTTTTTGTGGTGTCTTTACCTGGCTTTGGTTATCAGGGTTATATTGGCTTCATAAAATGAATTCAGAAGTATCCTTTCCTTTTCTACATTTTGAAATAGTTTGAGTAGTACTGGTGTAAGCTCTTTTCTGAATGTTTGGTAGAATTCTGTTGTGAAGCCATCTGGGCCAGAACTTTTTTTTTTTATATAATTACTTTTTCAATCTCTTCTCTTGTTATGGTTCTGTTCAGATTTTCTACCTCAGTTTGTGTTAGTTTAGGTAGGTAGTATGTTTCTAGAAATTTGTCCATTTTCTCCAGGTTTTCAAATTTGTTGGAGTACGGTTTTGCATAGTACTCTATTATGATCCTTTTTATTTTAGTTGGTTCTGTTGTAATGTCCCCCATTTCATTTATTTGGATTATTTCTTTCCTTTCCTGGTTTTCTTTTGTCAATTTGGCCAGTGGTTTGTTGATTTTGTTGATCCTTTCAAAGAACCAAAGTTAGGTTTTTTGATTTTATTGTTTTTCTATTCTGTATTTCATTTATTTCTGCTATAATCTTTATTATTCCCTTTCTTCTGATGACTGTGGGCTTCTTTTGCTGTTCTTTTTCTATTTGTTCAAATTGTAAAGCTAAAGTTTTGATTTTGTCCCTTTCGTTTTTGAGGTGTGCATCTATTGCTACAAATTGGCCTCGGAACACTGCCTTTGCTGTGTCTCAAGTGTTTTGGTATGATGTGTTTTCATTCTCATTTGGTTTGTACGAATTTTTTCATTCCATCTCTGATTTCTTCTGTTACCCAGTGGTTTTTAGCAAAGTGTTACTCAGTTTCTATATTTTAATATTTTTTTATTGCTCTTCCTATTATTAGTTTCTACTTTTATGGTGTTGTGATCAGAGAAGATGCTTTGTATTATTTCAGTGTTTTGGATTTTGTTGAGGGTTGCTTTGTGGTCTATTCTGGAGAACATTCCACGTTTGTTGGAAAAGAATGCATACTTTGCTGCTGTTGGGTGGAGTGTTCTATATATGCCCATGTGGTCAAGTTGGTTGATTGTGGCCTTTAGATCTTCTGTATCTTTGCTAAGTTGTTTTCTAGACGTTCTGTCCTTTACCAAGAGTGGTGTGTTGAAGTCTCGTATTATTATTGTGGAACCATTGATTTCTCTTTTCAGGGCTGTTAGAGTTTGTTTTACGTATTTTGGATACATAATACATATTTTGGATATTTATTATGGTTATGTCCTCATGATGGATTATCCCTTTAATCATTATATAATGTCCTTCCTTGCTTCTGTGGTAGATTTTGCCTTAAAACCTATTTTGTCTAAATTAGTAGTGCCACTTCTGCTCTTCTATGTTTGCTGTTTGCTTGATGATTTTTTTTCCATCCTTCTATTTTTAATATATTGATGTCTTTGTTTCTAAGGTGTGTCTCTTGTAGAATGCTTATTGATAGGTCATTTTTTTTTTTTTTTAATCCATTCTGTCACTCTCTCTTTATGGGTACATTTAAGCCATTTACATTCAATGTGATTATTGACAGGTGTGAATTTATTGACGTCGATTTACAGAGTTTTTTTTTTTTTTTTTTCTTGGTAGTGCTGACTTTTTTTGTTCCTCTTACTGTTCTGTGCTGAGTTCCTTTTGTTCGTGGAATTTCTTGTCATTTCTGTTTTGTAGATTTTGTTCTTACTGAGACTTTATGTTTTTCTTATTTTGATGAGTAGGCTTGTTAACTTTCTTTGTGGTTACTTTGAAATTTACCCCTATCTTCCTCAGTTTGGACCAGTCTTTTATTACTTGATATTGCCTTGACTTCCTCTCCATTTGAAAATTCTATACCTACACTGTTTATTCCCACTCTTTTTTTGTTTGACGTTGTCATTTACAAATTGATGTCTCCCTGTTGTTAATCTCTTAGTTTTGTTTTATCCTCAAGAGTTCATTTCCTAGGATGGTATCTGGCTGATGCTGTCCTGTGTCCTAGGTTCAGGTTGTTTTCTGATGTTGTTGATTCTCTAACTGATGGACTCCTTGTAATAATTCTTGTAAGTTTTCTTTGGTTTTTACATATTACCTTAATTTCTGCTTATCTGGAAATGTGCTAATTTTGCTATGGTGTTTGAGTGAGAGTTTTACAGGATATATTATTCTTGGTTGGCAATTTTTTTTTTCTTTTAAGGTTTTATATATGTCATCCCATTGCCTTTTTGTCTGCATTATTTCTGCCAAGTAATCTTATTGTTTCCCTTTTGTATGTGGCTTTTTGTTTTTCTTGAGTTGCTCTCAGGATTCTTTGTCTTTGGTTTTGGCGAGTACGATTATGATATCTGAGTGACTTTCTCTTGGGATCTATTCTGTATGGGGTTCATTGAGCTCCTTGGATGGTCAGCTTTTCATCTTTCATGATATTAGGGACGTATTATGTCAGCGATTCTTCAACGATCCTCTCTGTGTTTTCCATTTTCTCACTGTTAGCGTGTATCTGGTTACTGGATACTCTGGCTCCTGTTGTGAGCTCTACGAAGTTGCCTTGCTGTATTCCTTGTCTGGGGTCATTGCTGATTGTGTGCTCCAAGAAGGCAAAGCTGTGCCATGTTAGCTGGTAGGGGACCTCCATTCCATATTTCCTTGTTCACTGTCGTCTGTTGGTTTCTTCTTATGTTCGGTACTTGATCTAGTTCTTTATCCCTTCCTTTCATACTTTAGGTTCCAGGATTGATGTTTGTACATGTTTTACTTAGTTTTTGGGTCTTTGCTGCAGAGGGACAGCATAGTGCTTCTGTCTATAGCTCCATGTTGACTCTGCCATGAGGTCATCATGTTAAAAATTCTAATATTTTAATGATAGCAAACTTAGAGCATTTATATTTAATAGAAATCACATTACATTTAGGGAAATGACAATATAAATTAACCACAGAATGAATGAGAAAATATATTTTGTATTACAAACACCTGATTTATACTCAACTATACGGGTTTTTTTTTTTTTTTTTATACGGGTTATCTAAGCACTAGTGTGAGGTGAAGTTCATAGCTTTAAAGAAAGTAAAAAATTTTACTCATAAATTTTAATACTGAAAAATTGAGAACATTTTGCTTCTTATAAAATCACTGCTAACCATTCTCACACTGTTCAAGAACTGGGCAATGATGCATCTAATTAGTTCACAAAAGTATAAAAGAGGGTATTATCTGTGTTGTGAGTCAGATATGAGTAATTAAAGAAGACATTAGCAGGATGATTTCTTTGTGGCCTGGACTAATTTTCTTAGTATACATGTTCATATGCAAGTCTGGATTAAGATGAAACTAAATTTTGAATTAATCAAACAGCATATATATATATATATATATGTATATATATATATATATATTCTTAAGCTCAATTGAGCAACGGTACAATCATCAAAGGCAACCAAATCATTTTATACTCAGATGTGGCTTTGGGTATAATTATTAGGATTGATGTAATGAGAACAAGTAGTCATTATCTTGCCCTCATATTTAAAAAAATCTACCACATCTATGATTTGGTTTGTAAATAATTTTGACCCATAATCAAATTGGAGGGTTAGACCACAAACCATGCATAAATACAGAGAATGTATTTCGGCCAAAAGAAAATTAAGATGAAATCTTCATTGATGTTATTGATCTTTTAAGTTAGGAAAGAGAACGTTATTAAGAAGTCAACGTAGTTTTCTCTCCCTTGTTGCTAGTGTTAGCGCTCAATCACATTCATGGTACAAAGGAGTCCCATGCTGAAGGAAGTGTGTTGAATGAGTGTGGGGATGTTTTCAGTGCTGATACCCAGTTACTATTCTAGTTCTACTACTAGGATTACTTTTTTAAAATTTTATTTTATTTTGGTAAAAAAAAATATATATGGTAAAATATATATAACAAAAAGTTTGCCGTTTTAACCATTTTTAAGAGTACAACTCAGTGACATTAATTACTTTCACCATGTTATGCAGCCATCACCACTATCCATTTTCAAAAGTTTTACATCACTCCAAACAGAAGCTCAGCACCCCTTCAACAATAACTCCCATTCCCTCCTCTCACCAGCGCCTGGTAGTCACTAAAAAGAATAATTTTGTCTCTAGGCATTTTCCTATTCTAGATATTTCATATAAATGGGAACATGCAATGTTTGTCTTTTTGTGTCTGAGCTTATTTCACTCAGCATAGTGTTTTTAGGATTCATCTGTGTTGTATCATATATCAGAGTTTCATTTCTCTTTATGACTGAATAATAATCTATCGTAGCTAGGACCGTATTTATTGGTTGGTATTGTATGTTCTTAGATAATCCCCAACTTATGTGAGCCTCAGTCTCCTCATCTGTAAAGGTAAAAAAAGTACCTGCAATCATACCCATATTATAGGGCCCCTCGAGGTGTAAGTGAGTTTATGTATGAAGAACACCTGGCATAGCATGTGGCATGTGGTAGGTTCTCACTCAATCCAGCTCACACTGACGCAAGCATGCAAACATAAGTACAAAACACGTGGACTCAGACACAGAAGGAAAATCACGGCTCTCATGTAGACATGAAAGTGGTCCCATGGCCATTGAAGATTGAAGTCATACTGAAGAAAAAGAAAGGCACCTGGACTGTTTCACAGAAACTACTCAGGGCAAGACCATCATTTTTGGTGATCACTAGTATGTTTCATTTTATATGCTTTTGCTTGGTGGCCGAACATGATGCCCCATAAGAGTTTGAATTAAGATTTATATTTATGTTTCTTCCAATTACTCATTCCCTCCTAGCAAGGTACTGTAGACGAAAAGCTGGTGAAGATCTTCCGTGAACTGGTTTCTCAGAATCATGTCCACAAAGCTATAACCTAAAGCTCTTTTGTTTCAGGGAGTGTGATGCAGGATTATTTCTGTACTGAGGCTGAGGGGATCAGGGCAAGGAAAAAGTGAGGGCAAGATTAGTTACAAATATCTGACAGTGTCTTCTCAGTTAAATTATGACATGTGGACTCTTTCTCAGATATACAGATTTCTTCTGAAATCTTAGGTTGCTTTCCTGTTATCCAGGTTTAGGGGAAGGCCTGAGGCTTCCCAGAGCAAGCTCTGCCTACAATTAGCTGACAACTAATCTCTGCCAACCTGAGAATTCCCGGAGGCAGCCCTGAGGACTGGTGAGAGCCAGAGCCAAATGAGGGCATGATTCAGGGCTTGGGGCCAGCCACAATGCGAGCACCTTGGATGCTCTTTCCAGGGAGACGTGATATCTGCCCTGTTTATCAGGCAGAGTTGTTTTGAGGCTCAAATGATATAATTTACACAAAGATAATTTGGTCAAGGAGAGAAAATAACAAGTACAAAACACTTCTGGCTAAAATGGACATCTTGGGCTGTGTGAAAGAGAAATGTGGGTTAAAAATGCCACCAAAAGGGCTATAGTGACAAGTGGAGAATATGGCAAGGGGAGAGGCAGTGTGGAGTGGTAGCTAGGAACTCAGGACTAGCACTGAATCTTGATGCTACCACATACTGTGTGCACAGTCTGGGTATTGTACTTAACTTCTCCTAGTCTCAGTTTCACTGTCTGTAAAGTGGAAATTATAAAATATTTGCTCACAAAAATATTTGTGAGGAAGAAATTAGAAAATTTATGTGATGTGCTTACTGCATGGTAAGCCTTTAGTGAATACTAACAACGTGTAAATGGGCGTGGCAGCTCTATCAGCTTTGTGCTACGGGCTGACTACGTGCACATGAGACTCAGGTAATTTTTTATACAACACTTTTCCCAAGTTCTTTATGACCCAAAGGGTTTGGATAGAGTGGGGAAAAACAAAAGAATTGTGACAATTGCCTGCTTGGTTGTATTGCAGGTGTTGTCCTGCCTGCAGTGCAGAAGTCTCATGAGTTTGGCCCTTTTGGAAGGGACTTTGGTTGCATGGGTTGAATTTTTATGTAGGGTGGCCTTACCTGCAAAGTGGTCCATGCATGAATTTGTGCTGTGCACTAATTCATTCATTCACTGAGCAAAGTTTTACTGAGTACTTACTATATAGCTAGATGAGGAGATGACAATGTAGTGGTGAATAGGACAGAGAAAATTCCTGCCCTGAGGAAGCATGTGATCTGGTGGGGAAGATACTAAATTGCATACTTAGTGTGTAATTTGGAGATGATAGATGCTAGAAGGAAAAATCCAGTAGAGGAAAGGGACAGTGATGTCTTTGGGAGCACTCGGGGTGGAGACGGCAGCCCACCTCTGGACCCAGGAGCATTGCAGGGCACAGCTCAGAGGCCGTTGCACCTGAATGCCCTTGTGGCTGTATTTCCTCACCCAGGGAGCTGTTTTGAGAAACGAGATGAGAAGATGACCACATATTCACTCTGTCTCCAAGGGGAGGCGGTGAGGTCAGGCGGCTATGATCCCAGGGCTAACAGGGATAAGACAGAGGGGACAATCTTTTCCTGCCTCCATCATCCTATACCCCTGTTCTGGCGCATCACCCTGGGTGTGTGCCTGCATGGATGGTTGTTGGGATGGGGACTAGGGTGGGATGGGGAGCTGGATGGCATGTGTACATAAGGTCTGGTTCAGAACACTTGAAAGGCAGACCTCACTTGGCACAACTTCCTGCGGCTAAGGTATATTATCTTCACAGACCATGGCTTCGTGGGACATTTGTGCAGATGAAATTGATCAGTGGCAGGAAGAAAATAGCCATTGCCTAAGCAACCAGCTGATGACTCATCCTGGCTTTGAAGCAGCAAAAGCCGTGAGACTGCAGTAATTTTCCAGATGTTTAACCCGCCCGCCTCTCTCTCCGTCTCTGTTTGTATCCCACTCTCCATCCTTCATCTCATACTCCATACCGGCTTCTCCAGGGCCCCCCAAACCGGCACTCTCCGCAGCAGTTCTTGCAGACCCTGTCCCCCCACCGCTATACACGTGGTAGAATTGTGCTCTGTGAGGTTTTCAATGGCTGTTTTAGAAGAAGATCACCGGATCCTTCTTCTGAGGTGCTTCTGGGTGGACTTGAACCTCTGACCTTTCGGTTAGCAGCAAATATTTTAACCATTTGCACCACCCAGGGAGTCCTCTGCCTCTCTAGCAACCAGGAAATGATCAGGTTGCAAACGTCTTGGTTCTACAGATCCCCAAGATGCTGCTTGTTGCCTTTTATCAACGAAAACCTCAAGCAAATCAGCATTTTTTCTTCTAATCTAATTTAATCTAATCTGAGGTTATTCATTTATCTCAGAGACCTACAGAGCTTCCTCTGAGGAGAGGCTTCCCCAAGCAAAATGGATTTGTTTTAGAGTGAGAATGATTTTTACCTTTGGCAGCCTGTCTGCTGGATTTTCCCCTTCTCTCTCCTAACTTTCCCCCACTGGTGATCTGTTCCAAAGACATTTCCACTTTAATAAGGGTTCTTGGAAGCAAAGTATTTCACGACCCAAAGGAAAGAATCTTTCAGTAAACTTTTAGCTACAGGTTTAGGCAGTGGGGTTGGGTAGAGGGCTGTGGCTGGTGAATGGGTCTTCCCCTCAAAGCACATCATATGTGCAGCCGTCATGTTGCTGCTGGCACCGACTTAGAAAAAATCATATTGGATACAGCTTGGTGCCTCGATTCTATATCCCACCCCCCTGTCTATACATGTGCACTCCACTCACACACACACAGACACACACCCTATACACACACCTTGGTCGGCAGCAAACGCCCAGTGATGAGGATGGTCTACTCACTTTATTTACTGGATGTACGTTAAGCATCTACTATGTGCACAACAAACAGCCCTGGTGGTGCAATGGTTAAGCACTCGGCTACTAACCAAAAGGCCAGCAGTTCAAGCCCACCAGCTGCTCTGTGGGAGAAAGATCTGGCAATCTGCTTCCGTAAAGGTTACAGTCTTGGAAGCTTATGGAGCAGTTCTACTCTGTGTTATAGGTAAGCCGGAATTGACTTGACGTCATACAACACGTGTAGAACAGTGAGGCTGGAGCGTACACATGCCTTCAAAGTAGCTTACAGTCAGAAGGGAATAAAGTAGCACAGACACATGCCGCTGAGGGAGTGAGGAATTCAGGGTGGGGAGACTGTGCTGGGTACTGCTGCTCCTTGGTGTTTACCTCCTGGGTCCCTTTACTGCTCTGTGCCTTTTAAATGAATTCCATTGGCTGAGGCCTATGAGATCTTTCTCAGGGATGTTCCCCTGTCCCACCGCACCATCACTCCACCTTGGGATGGCCAGGCAGACGCTCACTCCCTTCTTCCTGCCCTGAAGGAAGCTCTTCTTTTGGTCTCAGGCACCATCTGTTTTGGGCATCTGCGTGGTTTAAGGGAAGCTGCCCAGCATATCTTCCCAGTCTCTGAATACTTAAATATGGAGAAACCTGTGATTTCTCAGATAGACAAGATCTTAGAGGGCATGTATTCCAACTGTCCATCGATGTAGGTGTTGCTTCTAAACATCCCGGATGGCTGCCATCTCATGTACTTGTGTACCCAGGGACAGCGAGCTGCCTTTCTCACAAGGCAGCCCATTTCACTTTTGAATAGATTTTATTGCTCATTTATTTATTGATTTATGAAGCAATCACTTTATTCAACAAAGGTGAATCAAATGCCTATGGTATGTGTAGTGGACTGGTTTGTGTCTCCCAAAAAGATCTGTTCACATCCTAGCCCCTGGTACGTGTAAACGTGACCTTACTTGGAAACAGGATATTTGCAGATTAAGTTAAGGATCTTGAGATGAGATCCTTCTGGATTTGGGGTGGGCTGTTAATCCAAGGACCTATGTCTTTATAAGAGAAGGGAGAGGGAATTTTGACAAACAGAGACACCAAGAAGAAGGTGATGTGAAGATGGAGGCAGAGATTTAGAGTGATACATTTACAAGCCAGGCAACACCAGGGATTGTTGACAGCCACCAAAAGCTAGGAGAGAAGAATGGGATGTTTTCTTCCTCAGAGCCGCCAGAGGGAACCAGCCCTGGTGAAGCCTCAGTTTCAGACTTCTGGCATCCTGAATTGTGAGAGGAGGCATTTCTGTTGTTTGAAGCCACCCGGTTTGTGGTACTTTGTTATGGCAGCCCTAGGAAATGAATACAGTATCTTAAACATTGGAGGTGCAATGGTGATAAAACAGATAGTCCTTGCTGACACGGAGCTTATGGTCTGTGGGGGAGGAAGACTTAATCGTACAACCAGACAGGACTCTGGTTAAAATGGAGTGAGTACTATGTGGGAAAAGTGCAAAGGGCTACGACACCATAAGCTAGGGGACTCCGGCCAGTGTGGGTGGAGGCAGGGGCAGGGCAGCTCCAGGAAGACTTCTTTGGAAGGCAATGGAGGGGGTGAAGAGTGAGTTAGCTGGGCAAAGGGAGTGGTGGGCTGGGGGAAGAGCATTCTGGCAGAAGGAACTGACTGGAATGATACAGGACCTTGAGGTGAGAGGGAGCAGGTCTGTTTCAGGGCTGAGAAAGGAAAGGAGGCCAGTGTGGCTTGAGAATTGAGTGAGCAGGAGAAGGGGATGAGAAGCAGCTGATGAGGCTGACAGGAGATGGGCGTGGCCTGGCAGGACATTCTAGTGGGGGCACCAGTTCACTTGTAGTGCAGTTCCAATGAATGAGCTGTGATTTCCTCCTCCTCCCCCTCCTCTCCGTTCCTCCACCCATCCCTCTACCCATCCCTCTCCTTCCCTTTCCTCTTTTTTCTGGTGGTGGTGAGATCTGTAACTAATCTGGTCTTTCTCGGGAGCCCTATCTGGTGGGGAGCAATATTTCATGACAAAACTGAGAGTGAAGTACAAATATAGTCTTTTTTGGGTAGAGATGCTCAGCTTCCACTACTCTTAACTGCAGTTCTTCACAATGGCTTCTGAGGGTGGAGATGTGAGCTTTGGCTTACTGGGTACCTGGAGCAGCAGTGATAAATGGTTACCTCGGAGCCCTACAGGGACCTGGGCGGTCCTTTGACTATTTTGCTCTCTGAGCAGTGTCCCTTGTCTTCCTGGCTACCATGTGCTCTGCTGATGTTGGTGGCGGAGGCCTGCTGCTTGTGTGCCTTGTAGTCAGCCTCTCTGTTTCTTTCTGTCTGCCTCCTTCTCTCAGATTGGTCAGCCCAGGAGCTGCCCCATAGCTGATCTGACCTCAGCTCTTGCTGCATTTCTGGCATGTCCCCTAAATGGCCTTTGCCTGAGTGTCCACCTGAAGCCTGTGGAGCAGGGTTTTCTGATTCCTGCTCCTTAAGTCTTGGCAGACTGCTCGCTCTCAATTTTGTGCTCACCGTACGTGAGAAGTTGTGGAGGCCAGGAAGTGGCCTGATTAAAAATCTCTGTACTGTGGGGAACCCTGTGGTCTGAACAGCCAGACTCGATTATCGATTAAACCAAAAGAGAGGCTAAAGGAATTCAGAAGATCTCTTGCATGCGTATTGTCTTGCTGCAAAATCTCATTTTGAAAGTCAAAATCTGAATATGACCTCTTTCCCCCGCCTCCACGGCATTTTTCTTTTACAGTCTTAATCTTTCATGAGCAGATGGATGCTTCTGGCCCACTAGGAAGAAATTTACTTCTTTGGGAAGGCAAAAGAGAAAAGTGGGTGGGGTGTGCATATATGTGTCAAAATATGATTGCTGTTACTACACTATTTTAAGGACTTGGGGCTTTTTCCCCTAAGATCATTAGGAAGTCATTGAATCAATTTTAGCAAGGATGTGGTAGATTCAGATTTGCGTTTTTATAAAGATCATGCTGACTGCTGTAGAGAATGAGTTGGATGGGGCAAGCTAGATGCAGGCAGCTCCGCTAGCAGATATTGGATAGTGGCCAAGGAGATAAATATAGACAGAGCTGAGAGATGGTTAGGAGACTGGGGACAGGTTTTGAAAATGTATCAGATGTGCGGTTGAAGGGGAGGTAGATATCAAGAAAGAGACTAAGTCTCTACCTTATATGACTGGAGAAAAATTCTGATATCATTTACTGAGAACAGGAGGAGACCCAGATATAGAGAGTGCTGAAAGATGAAAAATCCAATAGGACATTTGGAGTTTAAAGTGTCTTTGAGGAATGCAAATGGAGATGGCCAATGAATGATTGGATATTTGAGTCAGTAGCTCAGAGGAGGGCCATTGGTGTGTACATGATCGTTGCTGCACTCAAAGCAGATGTCTCAGGGAGGGCACACAAAGGAGAAGAGAAGTGGGCCTAGGGCCCTGCCTTGAGGAACTCAGGCAATGGAAGAAAGGACAGAGATATTGTAGTAACAAGAAGCGATTTATACTGAAGGAAGGTTTTTCTTATTAGAGTCCTTGGGTGGGGCAAATATTTAAGTGCTTGGCTACTAACTGAAAGATTGGCAGTTTGAATCTACTCAGGGGTGCCTCGGAAGGAAGGACTGGCAACTTACCTCTGGAAGGTTATAGCCACTGAAAACCCTGTGGAGTACTTCTGAAATACACGAGGTCACTATGAGTCAGAATGAACTCAATGGCAACTTTTTGTTGTTGTTGTTGTTATTAAAAATGGGTAAGACTTGGGCACATTTAAATATACAATTGTGAGATAGTGCCAAAGTGACAAGGGTCTGAAGAGGAGGGAGTGGATGGATTTGGAACACAGCTGCAGGGTTAGCCACAGAGAGGGAAGGAGCACCTCTTTCCTTGTCACATAAAGGAGGAAAACAAGGATAGGCATAGACAGATAAATCTGTAGGTGAGGATCCAAGGAGTTGAGGGAATCCTCTCTGATTGCTCCATTTTTGTTTTCATTTAAGAGACAGGGTCCTTTTGAGGGTAGAAAAGGGGAATTGGTAGTACAGGGGGCTTTAAGGAAGCGGTAAAAGAATATTGTTGAGGAAATGGAAGACTAGCAGACTGGGACTAATGGGGTGGATGACAGTATTTTATTGTGGCATTTCCGGCCTTAACTTTATGTATCTTTTTCCCTCTGAGTAGTATCTCTGACTCCTTCGCCCAGCCCCAAATACCCAGAGTCTACAGAATCTCTCCATTGGCTCCTTCCATCCCCCCGACCCCCCCGAAAAAAATTACTGTCCCAAATCTTAGAAAGTGACCCATCCCAGTGAATTAATAAATCTGTGGATCATTACTTAGAGGTCAGCCACTTGCTATTCAAATAGAACTTTAAAAACCAAACAAAATGAATAATCGTTTCCCTCAATTCTCTGTAGCAAATTGGAATTTTCCCCTTTAATCTTCTTCTTCCTTCTCCCCAAACTAGGTGTGCTAAGGTTTTCTTTGAATTGCCTGTCTGCTAAAAGATGAAGAGTCTCTGTGAGGGAAGAATGAGGTTATGAAAATGGCAAGGCTGGAGGAATCTGGGAACTCCAGCTGAGGCCATTGTAGGCTTTGCTAGCATTACAAGAAGGGGAGTCAATTGTACAAAAAGAACAAATATTTGAAAAGCGCTGTAATTTTAAAGCATCTAAAAGCAATTACATTGTTTTGGTCTGGGAGGAAAACATTAAAATGAAAAACTTCAGATTAAAAATGAAAATGGCTAATGCTAATAATGACAACCTTTATAATAAAAAAACCACTGCAAACAGAATGTATGCATGGCCTGTATAACCACTGTATCTTTGGGTATGTTTTAGCGTTCATTGAGGACACATTACCCATCTCCTGGAATGTACTAGCATGTGTTAGACACAGAATATGTTTCCTCTTATCCTGGAATTGTGATTAAAGTTCGAAGTTGAACACCCAAGGTTCTAAGCTCATTCTTAGTTCAGAGGACCATGGTCAGTTGCTGAGGCCAGCTATATCTTCAAAGGAAACATTTTGGTGAGAAGGTAGGACAATCATTTAATTTGAGTCCTGAAAAGAATGGAGGGAAATATTGTATCTGCCCCATTAGAAGCAATATCCAAAATGATGGTGACTGAGAGTTTTTCAAAACTGATGAAAGACATCAATCCATTGATTTAAGAAGCCAACAAATTCAAAACAAGATACCTGAAGAGAAAGCCACACACAAACACATCATAGTAAAAAGACCAAGGAAATACCTTGAATTGTCTTGAAAGGGGCAACAGTTAGACCAACAGCTAACTTGTCAGTCAACAATAGAAGCCCAAACCCAGATGACTGATATTTTTTAAAATCTGAAAGAAAACAAACCAACAAAACAAAAAACCAAACCAAATCAAAACAAACAAAAAAATCCTACCAACTTAGATTTCCATATCCAGGGAGAATAAAGATATTTTCAGACAAACAAAAAACTGAAAAATTTTGCCACCAGCAGATAGTAGTAAAGGAAATATTAAAGGATGAATCTCAGACAAAAGGAAAATGATGTTAAATGCGAAGTCGGAGATGCAGAAAAAATTTAAGATTAATGAAAATGGTAATATGTGGGTGATTGGAAATAAACACTGCTGTGTAAATCAGTCATTGTCATCAACGTCATCATGTCTTTTGGAATTTAAAAATATAGACAGAATTAAATCAGGACAACAACAGCATACAAGCAGAGTTGGGGTGGGAATCAGAGAATTGGAGTCACAGTGTTCTAAGGCCTTTGAATTGTCTAAAATGAGGATAAGTGTATTAATTAACAAAAGACATTGTTAAGCCTTAAGTGTATACTGTAATTTCAAGGGTAATCATTGAAAGAATTTAAAAAAAATTATATAATTTGGAAAGTAGTAGGGGAAAATGTGACTGATTAAAAAATAATCCAGGACAGAGCTGGAGAAAAATGTAGAACAAAATTCAAACTCACAAAAAAGGATCAGGCTTACTGGTCAGATAGAGACTGGAGAAACCCTGAGACTATGGTCCCCCGGTCACTCTTTTAACTCAGCACTGAAGTCACTCCTGAGGGTCAACCTTCAGCCAAAGATTAGACAGGCCCATAAAACAATAACGCATGTATACAAGACTAAATGGTAACACCAGCCCAGGGGTAAGGATGAGAAGGTAGGAGGGGACAGGAAAGTTGGATGAATGGAAATGGGGAACCCAAGGTCAAGAAGGGGAGAGCATTGACACATTGTGGGGTTGGCAACCAAGGTCACAAAACAAGATGTGTATTATGCATTTATTGAGAAACTGATGTGCTGTGTAAACCTTCATCTAAAGCACAATTAAAAAAAAAATCCAAATTGAAGCAAGAAAGAAGAGAAAAAAGGTTATAGACTAGGCAGGACAAACAGAAAGCGTATAATAAATGACAGGCTTAAATGCTAATCAGTAAACCAAATCAGCAGACTGTTTTAAAATGAAACTATATGCTGTTTATTAATAGAGCTAGCTGAGCAAAGATTCATCCTTTTACGGGGCTGTAAAACAATAAATTTCTGTTCTTTAAAGCCACCCACCTGGTGCTATTTTTCTGCGGCAACCCTAGGAGACTAAGACAATTATTTATAGAATTCTTCTTACAAGGGCAGAACACAGTCATTGCAAGCACACAGAATGTTTATAAAAATTCACCGTATACTGGGCCATAAAGAAAAACTAATACTATCTGAAGGGATTGCATATTACAGAATATGTGCACTGAACACAACACATTTTTTTTGCGAGAAAAAAAAAGATAACTAGAATATCTCTATGTATTTGGAAGTGAAAAACTACACTTCTAAATTATTTATGGACAAACAAGAATTGGATTTCAGAAAATCGACTGAATAACAATGAAAACATATGATTATATGAGGACGTAGCTAAACCAGTATTTAAAAAAAAAAACAACTATATTCCTAAATACGGGAATTTAGAAAAATAGCAAAATAACTCTCTACCAATAGAAGAACATAATGTAAAAGAAGATAATGTAAGATATATCAAAAGAAGGGATCACTAAAGCTAAAAAAGTTGACCCTAAAAAAAGGCTAATAAAATTGATACACAGCAAGAGTGATGAAACAGAGAGAAGGCATAAATAATCAGTTTCAAGAATAAAAAATAAGACATCACTACAGACCCTAGTGACGTTATGAAGGCAAGAGGATACTACGTACAATTTCATGCCAACGAATTAAAAAATTTAGGGGAAATGTACAAATTTCTAGGAAAAAATACGGGTAGTACGGGTGGCTCCACTGTCATCAAGGACTTAGACTCCTTCTGTCATGCTGCTTACCATCTTTGGCATGAGTTTTCCACCTAATGGTCCAGGGTGGCTGTTCAGCCTTCAGCCATCCCATGCATATTCTGGCCAGCAAGAAGGAAGAAGAAACAAAGAATGGTGTACTCCTTCCACTTAAGAATATTTCCTGGAATTTGCATATTACACTTCTGCTTACATACCACTGAGCAGAACTTAGTTATATTGTGTTTCTTAGTTGTAACAGAGACTGGTAAATATAATCCTTTCTCCCAGTGGCCATGTAGCCAGGTAAAACTTGCAAGTTTTATTCTTAAGAAAGAGTACATCTCTGCCGCTGATGAACATATTTCCAATAGATCCAGTGGACATTATGGAAGGTGGCTGGTCTTGAGATAGATTGCCACTATTTCACTGAAAAGAGTCCCTTTGCATTACTTGAGGCCACGCTTCCCCAGGTTGCTCCCACACAGTGGCTGAGTGTCTGACTCTCACTTGACGGAATTCCAGAAATAAGTGGCTACATAGAGTGGTTAATGTGCAAAGAAGTCTGAAGTACTAAAAGGAGGAAATGAGTCCCAACCAGAATGCCTATACATTTATTTATTTATTCATTCAGCAAATAGTTATTGAGTCTCTAAGAATATTCCAGGAACTGTTACAGATACTGGAGAAAGAGCAGTAGAAAAAACAGACAAATCTTAGCTCTCAGGAAGCTATGGAGAAAAACAAAGAAGAGAAGGGGATATGGAGAGCTAGGGCTTAGGAGGTGGTTTGCAATTTTTAGTGGGGTGGTTGGCAAAGGCCTTACCGAAAAATTGACGTTTGAGCTAAGATCTCAAGAAGGTGGAAACTGGGGTAGGAGGAAGAGGGTTCCAGGAAGAGAGAATAACAAGGACATTCCTAATTCTCTCCAATTCCCTAGGGATGACCTCAAATATGAGGAGAGAAAGGGATGGCGAGGGAAAAGTATTGGCAAAGTGGAAGGAACTGGACTGTAGAGAAGAATTCTGGAGGCAGAAATGGACTTTGTCCTTCTTAAATTCTATACCTAGTCTTAATTCAGAGGAAAAACAAAGTCAGCAATAATGAATTTTGATTTTATACTAGTTTATCTATTTTTGATTTTATAGACATTTACTCATTAAAGAAAATTTGAAAACCACACACACATCTCTAATCCCACCATCTTCACAGAATTGTTTTCATTTAAACATTTATTTTTTCTAGTCTTTATCTATATGCACACCTGTTTTGTCAACTCATAAAAGCCTTTATTGAGCCCAGATATAAGTCACACGGTAGGTACCATCCCTCCCAATTTCACTGAGCTAAGAATCTGAAGGTAAAAGTTGATGATTTCCAGAGAGGACCTGTGAAGGATAGTGAGAGGGTTTAGCCAACTACAAAGTTAGAACGTCCCCACAAGACTGCTCTTACTTCAGACACTCACTCAGCCATTGTCTGGGAGCAACCTGGGCAAGTGCGGGCTCAAGTAATGCAAATGTGGCAGTGGATTGCTGAGCACAGCCCTGGGGCCCCTGCTCACTTCTGTTTCCTGTAGTTGGATGTCTGCGAGTAGGTGCTCACGGTTGCCACATAACCTTCAAGTGTTGTCTAACCAAACCACAGAGAGGTATGAATGCTTATCTCTTTGGTTGCTAACTGTGATCTTTAACCAAAACCACTTAAATTCAGGAAAGAAAAACTTTCAAATTATGTAGACCTGACTTCAAAAGAAGGAAACAGTGGCAGCAAAATGATGCAAGTGCGCTAGACAAGGTAGTTCTTGAGTCTTTTATTAGCACCATCATACTCCATGTTCTTCACCCTTCGTTCTTTCTATCTCTCTCCTAAGATGCTAAGTAGAAATTCCAAATATTTTATCTTCAGTCATAGGTTATAATTGCTTATACTTCCCCCAAAGATTGGCTTGCATATTTTTCCTTTGAGGAGTGGAGTGGGATAGAAAAAGAATAAAGCTAATATAATATTTAGACTATAGTTACCCATAAAGTCTTTGCAGAACTCTGAGTCGATGATGGCCTGAGATGGTGTTTATTGTCCTGGAATGACCACTGGACCCAGAGTCAAGAAACCCAAGTCCTAGTTATTGTTTTGCCTCTTAGCTGCTGCATGATCTTGAACAGTTTGCTTCCTTCTTTGGGGTTTAATTTAATTTCCTCAGCTGCAGAATGAGAACCAGACAATACAATCTCCAATTTTCTCCAAAAGATTAATATTCAATAATTGTTACTGTTACCTGTTGCTGTTGAGTTGATGCTGACTCATAGCGACCCTATAGGACAGAGTAGAACTGCCCCATAGAGTTTCCAAAGAGCAGCTGGTAGATTCAAACTACCGACCTTTTGATTAGCAGCCGAGCTCTAAACCACTGTACCACCAGGGCTCCAATATTCAATAATGTTCTGTATTTCCAGATGGCAGTTATATATAGGAAAGGCAGTGGATTGGAAATCGAATGTCCTCAAGTTTCACTAATAGTTTCTGCTTTTTGTTTGGATTATAACAACTGCATTTCTTCAGTCCTGAACTATAATTGTTTATTGATGTGTCTGCCTCTCGCACCTGACTGTGTTTTTGGAAGGCAGGTTCTCTCTCTTTCTCTCATCTGTGTTCACCAGTGTCTTACACAACGCCCAGCACACAGCTAGTGTTGGTGAGTGTTGGTGAATTGGTATAAGGAAATAGTGATTTTCAGTGTCTACATGTGATTAACATGATAAACAGAGAAGAGATTGAAGTTGTAAGGATTTCATTTTACTGGTATCCACAATCGAGACCCATGGAAGCAGCAGTCAAGAAATCAAATAACGCATTGCACTGGGCAAATCTGCAAAAGACCTTTTTAAAGTGTTAAAAAGCAAAGACGTCAGCTTAAGGACTAAGATGCGCCAGACTCAAGCCGTGGCTTTTTCAATCACCTCATATGTATGCAAAAGCTAGACAATGAATAAGGAAGACCAAAGAAGAATTGATGCCTTTGAACCATGGACTGCCAAAAGAACGATCAAATGTGTCTTGGAAGAAATGCAACCAGAACGCTCCTTAGAAGCAAGAATGGCAAGACAATGTCTCACATACTTTGATCATGTCGTCAGGAGGGATCAGTCTCTGGAGAAGGACATCATGCTTGGTAAAGTAGAGGGTCAGTGAAAAAGAGGAAGACCCTCAACGAGATGGATTGACACAGTGGCTGCAACAATGGGCTCAAGCATAACAACAATCATGAGGGTGGCACAGGATTGGGCAGAGTTTCGTTCTCTTGTACATAGGGTCACTATGAGTCAGAACTGACTTGATGGCACCTAACAACAACAACAACAACATGTGGTTAGCACTGGGGGAGTCAATGTGACATAGACAAGAAAATATGGGCTTGACATGCCTGGATTCAAATCCTACTTGTGCCACTTGCTAGCTGTGGGACTCTTAAGGATTGATTGTGTCTCCCCAAAAAGATGTTGACGTCCTAACCCTTGGTACCTGTGAATGTGACCTACTTTGGAAATAGGGTCTTTGAAGATGTTATCTGTTAAGCTAACATGAGGTCATACCAGAGTAGGGTGGGTCCTAATCCAGTCTGAGTGTCGTTCTTAGAAAAGAGGAGAAGAGACACAGAGAGACAGAGGACAAACTTTGATATCAAGTTTCACCTACAAGCCAAGGAACTGCTGGGGCTACCAAAAGCTGGGAGAAACAAGAAAGTATTTTCCTCTAGAGGCTTTGGGAAGAGAATGGCCTGACAGACCCAGTGATTTAGATGTGTAGCCTCCAAAACCGTGAGACGATAAATTTCTGTTCTTTCTCTCTCTGTCTCTCTCTCTTTTTTTTTTTTTTTTTAGCAATAACTCCCCATTCCTCTTTTTCTCAGCCTCTGGCAACCACAAATTTACTTTTGTCTGGAAAGATTTGTCTATTCTAGATACTTCACGTAAGTGGGATCACACAATATTTGTCCTTTTGTGTCTGGTTTATTTCACTCAGCCTAATGTTTTCAAGGTTCACCCACGTTCAGCATGCATCAGGACTTCATTTCTCTTCATGGCTGAGTGAGAGCCCATTGTATGTATGCACCACATCGTGCTCATCCGTCATCTGTGGATGGACACTTGGGCTCTTTCCACCTTTTGGCTATTGTGAACAGCGCTGCAATGAACACTGGTATACAAGTGTCTGCTGGGAGTCCCTGCTTTTTGGGGAACTAGAAGTGGAATTGCTGAGTCAATATGGAAACCCTGGTGGCGTAGTGGCTAAGTGCTGTGGCTGTTAACCGAAAGGTCGGCGGTTCAAATGCACCGGATGCTCCTTAGAAATTCTGTGGGGCAGTTCTACTCTGTCCTATAGGGTTGCTATGAGTTGGAATCGACTTGATGGCAGTGGGTTTTTGGTTTTGGTGGTAATTCCATGCTTAATAATTTTTACGAACCGCCAAACAGTTTTCCACAGTGACTGTGCCATTTTCCACTCCAACCATTAATTTCTCCACGTCCTCACTAAGAGTTATTATCTTCCGTTGTTTTTGATAATAGTCGTCATAGTGGATGTGAAGAGGAATTCCTGTTCTTATATGCCCCCCAGTTTGTGGTATGTTGTCACAGCACCCTGGGAAGCTAAGACAGGGACCTTGGAGAAGTTACTTAACTCTTGGAGTCTCCATTTCATAACTGTAAGATGAATATAGTAATTCCTGCCTGGAAAAGTGTTGTGAAATTGAGACTTCATGTATTAAGTGCCTCACAGAGCACCTGGCACATGGTGAATGCTGCTTTCAAGGCCTTGTCACCTTTGTCTGTGGCCACCAAGCTAAAGGCTAGGAGAAGGGAAGGCTAGGGATTAGCAATTAAATTAATCCACACCGAAGAATTTGAGGATATTTTGGTCTACATTTTGTATTCAAGATCTTAATTCTCTACTGTATTTTACCAGTGAGCACAGACGTAAGTAGTCTTTGAACTGGCAGTACCGTCATTTGTCTCCTGCTGAGACAAACAGGCAATTTCTAAGGAGCTCTCAGCGCCTTTGTAGAAAGGTGCAATGCAGAGCTTTGCTGCAGTGAGTCTGCAGACAGGCTATTGCTGCGGAAGTGTCTCAGACACCCTGGAGCTGGCTTTGCTCAGTTGCTGTTTAGCATATTCATGAAAGGGCATCAGGAATTGTCTTTTTCACTTTGAAACTGATACTGTCAATAAACTCCTGTAGAGCAAGTCAGGCACTTTTCCTGCTGAGCTCTTCAGTATCATTTGGAAAAGCACCTTACCAGTGGAGTGACGGTACCTGCCCCTTTGTGTGATCTTGGGCATGATGTGAATTACCTACAGGTAATTGCCACTCTACCCAGCTAGCTTCCTCCTGTCTGTAGAAGGAGAAGAACTAAAATAAGAAACAGGCTGCTCCGATGGAAAATGCATTCAGGTTTACTAACCTGGGACTTTCTGATTCCAGACTGATATTATTGCTATTGGGCTTTAAATGTGTCAGTGAAAAGAGATACAGGAAAAATAATATCTATCTCTAATCCTCAGGGAAGAAACCCTGGTGGCACAATGGCTAAAGCACTCAGCAGCTAACTGAAAGGTCGGTGGTTCCAACCCACCAGCCGCTCTGAGGGAGAAAATGTAACCGAATGAGAGTTCTTGTCCTGTCCTATTAGCCGATTGAAATAAGACGGATGCCACACCACCAGTTGCAAAGGAAACAGAAAGTGGAAATTTACCGTTTGTGCAAACAAGGAACAACAGGGGGCTTAGTAGCTGAAAGACCACGTGCTCACTGTCTAAGGGGGTTGGGGAGATTTTTATTTCTAGTGGCGTCTGGGGGTTGGGTTTGGTGCCCGGAAATCTCCGGCCTTAGCCCTTCCATGTCCACATTTGGAGCTCTGGATGTTGAATCATGTTGGTGATGTTCAGGTCCAAGGACAGATTGAGGACACAGCTCTTCTGGTCCTGCGTATGTTCCAAAATCCTGGTTTGCGCATGCATGGGGTTCTGGGACCAAATTCAAACTGCGGTTAGGGCCACAGGGTGGTTGGGCCAAACCGCAGTTAGAAGCCCTGGCTTGTTTGGCTTAGAGGGGGAACCAAGGAGGAGCCGGGGGAAGTCTTGACCAAAGCTTCAATCCCCCCTCTAATAGGTTCGTTTTAATCTTAAAAGGGGTTTAGAATCTCATCTTCTATAGCTTCTTCTTGCTGGCTAGGGGCGCTGGCGTAGAGCTGGGCTCTAACTGGAACCTGCTTGGGGGAGATGGGGTGATATCTCCATTGCAGCATTATCTGCAGTTGGAACTTCTGGAAGACACAAACATTACTAAAAGGTTAAACAAACAAGGCCTGAATACAAGCAGCAGGATGACCATGGCCAAGGATCTTAGAAGGGCAAGACACTCTGTTAGTTACAGGATTGTCGCCTTTACTATATCCCAGATATCTTGTGAAGTTGAACTTGTGTAGCCATTTACTATGAAGGGGCTCGAACCCTCAACAAGGGGCCAGGAGCCCTATTACTGCACCTGCCACAGTTAGGATTAAATCCAGTGCCCTCTTTAGTCTACAACCTGAGGCTCGACTGGAGGCCCAGTACATGCGGACACTGGTGCCTGAGAGGAACAAAAGTCCTAGGGAACCTTGGCTGGTGGTTGTGACAGGGCCAATGTAAGGAGCTGTCCATCCACAGCCAGGATAACGACAAGCTGGGCTGCGGTCACCCAGGCATGAGCTGGACCCACATGCTCAGACACATCCACCAGGGGAACACAAAGTTTCAGTGACCCCACAGTCACCGGAGGTGGTGCCAGCTGACTCAAGCCAAGTGCCGCTCCACAAGTTCTGAGCCAGGGGACCACAAAGCCCAGGTCGGCACACTCGGCACATGGGGCTTTGGCATTTTTTCCTTGTGGCATTGTAAATGTGTTTGGAGGTAAATGGGTGTGCCTGAGGTTGTAGGTCCCATGTGGTTGGGCAAGGAATAGCCAAGGAGCAAATAAAAAGTTCTTGGGAAATTCTTGGATATCTTCTCTCAGTAGGTGTCCCTGTGCGACAGACTTGGTTGGTCAGATTAGTCTGCAGATAAGTTGTCTCATTCCAGTTGTCTGGGGTTTTAGCAGTGGAGTCAGTGAGACCCTGGGTAGTCTGTTGGACTAAGTCCCTATTGTAGTTAATGAAAGATGGGCCCAGGGGGAGGCCCTTCACATGGGGATTCTAGTGGTGTAATTTAGTAAGTGGGGGCACCTGGACTGGGACTGTCTCTACATTGTCTTTAGTTCTGGTAGTGGGGGTGAAACAGACCCAGTGATCTTTTAAGTGGAGAGCGTTTGAGGTGCTTATGAGATAATTATCCTGTTATTCTGGGTGCCCTGCTTTTCCTCTAGAGAGACATAGGAAATAAACAAGCAGGATATAAGGTGACATATAGGTAGTAAACGCGAACAGAGTCATGAATAACAACCTGTACAATCCCCAGGGGTTGAAAATCAACTGGCGCAACTGCCTATCACTTTAAATCCTCAGAAGCCTGAGTGTCTCAATTCTTACTGTCCTGCCAATTCTTACTGTCCTGCTAATTCTTACTGTCCTGCAGGGCTTGTTGGTCTGTATCATGAGTAGGAGCTGGCTCGATGCAAGAGTGATGGACTCACACTCCTTTTCTGGCGATCTTGATTGTAGTGCTGGGGGTTTGTTTTCCTGCAGGATCTGTAGTGCTCCAGGTCTTGACATGGAGAAAGAGACTTCAGGTTGTGGAAGGGTCCGCCATGTTGTGTACCCGTAAACAGTGAGATAGCTGTTTAATTGCGAGATAGCTTTGTGCATGTCTTTAGCCTCCAAGGTATTCTCAGGACCCGGAGTAATCAAGCCCTCCCACAAGTTACGGAGGAGGAGCTACCCATACATAAGCTCAAAAAGGCTTACCTTAAGTTTGGTTTGAGGTGCAACCCTAGTTCTGAATAGAGCCAAGGGAAGGGTCTTAACCCGTGTTAACTAGGTCTTCTAGCAAGGTTTGGCCTGGTGGGCTTCAATAGTCCAGTTTACCTTTTTCTGGCAATCGTCTTCCAGGACATGTTCCTGGTGCTTAGTCCCCTCTTATGCTGCCAATAAGATCTTGTTGCCTGTTTTTTTTTTTTCCAAGTAGTGGTCTTTAATACTGAGAGGGACCACACAGAGTGACAAGTAGTGCAGAGCCAGCTGCTCACGAGACTCTAAAACCTGATCCAGTAGCAGGATAAATATATTTACATTTAGGTTTTTCCTGGAAATACAGGACAGTTCAGTCTGGAGCCATCCCTCCCTTTCTTCTCTACCTTTCTACTTCCTTCTTACCTTTTTTCACCTCCTTATTCTTTCTTCTTTTCTCCTTGTTTTTCTTTCTCTAGCTATTCTACTTCTTTTCTTTCTTATCTGCCTTTTCTTTCTCTCCCTTTCTGTTTTCTCTTCATTCTTCTTGCTCTACCCTTTTACTCCTCCAAGCCTCATCAGTTGTTTCTTCCCTGTCTGGCCCATATTTTTGCAACTCTGAAGGTCTTCTGTAGCTTGTAGCAAGCTAGAGTCAGTCACTACTACTGGGGTCACATTTCTCACTGGCCACTTGGCCTCTAAGTTGGCCTTTTGGTGGCCTTGGGCCACTACTGTATCTTTCTGTCAATGTCCTTTCCAGTGTACTACAGCCAGAGCGGCAGGGAGTGACACTGCCTCGAGGGGTTGTAAAATCTGTCGGCGGTGTTTGATTTCTTTACTGGCCCAATTTAAGAGCCCTCTTTGCTTCCACAAAGTCCCGTATATGTGTGAAACTGACAACAAGTACTCCGAATCTATATATATAGCCACTGGCTTGGACTTGGCCAGCCACAGGGCCTGGATTACCACAACCAGCTCAGTTTTCAGGCCGAGGTTCCATTTGGGAGAGCATTTGCCTTGAGGACCTTGGTGTGGCTGACAACTGTGTAGCCTGCTCTCCTCTGGCCACCTTTGATGAAGCTACTCCCACCTATGAAGATCTCTAAAGCGACATCTGCTAGAGGTTGACTTTTGTGGGTCTGGAGAGTTGGCATGGACCAGGCCCACTATCTGGACATAGTCATGGTGGATGGAATCTCCCAGGGACAGAGTGGGAAGAGGGGTGGCTGGATCTGGAGTGGCAGCAGATTGGCCTGATGCACTGGGATTACCAACTAGAGAGGTCTAGTACTGAGTTATTGGTACTCGCGATCTCTCAGGACACTCTCTCTGCCAGTGGCCCTCCTGCTCACAATATGCACACTCGTTCTTTCCCGGCAGGGGTTGGGGCTGGGCCTTGCTAGGGTCTGAGGGTCTTTTCCTCCTAGGTGGTGTATACCATTTCTGTATTGTTGCTGCTGTTGCCCATAGGGCAACCTGGCACTTCCTGCCTTTGTCTTCTTCCCTGTTGTTATAGACCTTGAATGCCAACTCGACTAGGTGTTCAATACTCATAGTTACTTCTCCCTCTATTTTGCCAAGTTTGTTTCCAATATCAGGGGCACATTGTCTTATAAAATACTATTGACCATGTGGATGAGGGGAGCAAAGGAGAGAAAAGAAGAGGCAACCTGGGGTCTGTAGACTGGTTTCCCCCTTGACTTTGTGACCGGCCAGCTATGAGATTTTGGGAATATCAGTTAATCTCTCTGGACCTTAGTTTCTTCATCTGTACAGTGAGGACACTCTTAAGAGACCATTTTAACAGGAAGTTAGGATGTTCAGAATGGGGCAATACACCAAGCTCTCACAAAAAGCATTCTGCTGGTGCCACGAGCTGGATGTTGGATTAACTGGGCACGTTGAGAAGCACCTCAGTAATTCCTGTATTCATGTTGTCTGGCTATTGCTGCCTCCCCTCACATATTGAAAGCACGTCTCTTTCATTTTTCAGATGAGAGAGCTGAGGCAGCTTATGCTGTTGACTGGCCATGGACAATTACTTCTTGCTGGTAATTTGCAGGGCAAATGCATTGCCAGTGAGTGACAGCTGATGTCATGGTGCCTGGAATAATTACCAGGAAGACAGAGAAGGCAGCCTGCCTTTGCTTTACTAGTGATCAGCCCCTGATGAGGTTTGTGTGGCTGCTAATGGTTTTTGTTAACTTTGAGGGAAGTTGGACTGCAGATTAATTTCAGTATGTTTCTTCCTGACATTTCTCATTTAAAAAGCACTAAAATTTTAAAGCGAACAAAAAATAAAAATATCCACTTTACTCAAGGGGAAAATTGCCTCTTTATAGACATGCTTTCTTAGGAATATTGACTTCTTCACTTGACCGAGGTGTTTGTCGGGCATGAGTTCCCTAACTGACCTGCATTCCTCCTCCCAGTACTTCTGCCCTGCCCAGGTGCTTTCTTCTCTCTTGTCTCTGAAATTATTTTCTCTAATTTTAAAAGTAATGCATATCCATTGTACAAAATTTGGAAAATGTAGAGATGTAACAGAAGAAATAAAATCACTCATAATCACACCACCTAGAGACAACTACTGTTAAATTTTGAGGTCTTTCTTCCTGAGTTTTTTCTAGGTACACTTTTTTTTTTTTTTTTTTAAAGAAAATTGGGATTCTAAGGAGCCCTCATTGGTAAAGCACTTGGCTGCTAACTGAAAAGTTGGCAGTTTGAAGCAACCCCACGGCTCTGTGGAAGAAGAGACCTGGTAATCAGCTTTTGTAAAGATTATAGCACAGAAAACCTCATGGGGCAGTTCTATTCTGTCACATGCGGTCACTATGAGTCGAAAATCAACTCAAAGGCAGCTAACAACAACTGTATATTGCGGTTTTAAATAACACTGTGATGAAATGTGTTCCTTTATCTGGCCTTTTGCCTTGGTTCTTTGGAAAAACAGTTTAAGGGATTTTCCCCCTAAGCCCTGAGGAGTTACCTCGGCCCCAGTTTTGTGCCCCAGAGGGTGTGTTACTTTTGTCCAGATTGATTGACATTTCCTCGGTAAGTTGCCAACAACTTGTGGTTTGATACTTTCTGTCTGCCCTGGGCTGCAACCTGCACTGTGACTGGTGTGCACCTTGCAGGGTTGCTCAATAGACTATGTGAATCAGGTGAGTTGTAACCCAGCCAAGCCTGCTATGCAAATGAAGTATCTGTGGCTTACCAAGACAGGATTGGTGAATTTGTGGCCCTGGTAGAACCATGCTTTGAAATTTATATGGAGTTTGTGTATATATACAGCCAATTCCGGAGAGATTTGGCAGACAGAAAGAAGCAAGAAGCAGCAGAGAGAGAGGAGGCAAGAGACCTCCTAAAAGAGCTATAACACTGGTCAAGGGCTGTCCACTGAAGATAGTGAGAGGCCTGCAAGGGACCCAGTGGCAGAGCTGGTATCAACAGACGGGAGGGTCAAAAGGTGGCTGTCCTGGGGGTGCTGAGAGGAGATGTGTACTCAGGGGGCTGTGAGGAGGCCTGCATGGCTGAGAGGAGCTGAGAGAGCTGTCCTACATTAAAGAAGGGAGACTTTGCCTGCATGCTTCCTGATCGTGATCCTGAGTTGTACCCTGTTCCTTAATAAACCACTTAACTGTAAGTTTGGTCTGTGAATTCTGTGTGGCTGTTGCAATGAGCTATCCAACCCAGAACAGAAGCAGAGAGCTCTGTGGGAGGGAGGGCTGGTGTCAGAATTGGTAAAAAAGCTGGGAGAGTGGCAGTATGTCTGACCTCCACCTCACAGGGATCAGGCATGGGCTGATCTTGATTAGAATGATCCCCCCAAAGGTAGCTTTCAGCGATACTGCTGATACACCACTACTCCTTCCACCATTTTATGATCGCTTTTAAAAATTTTAATATTATACCATAGCATTTTCTACACCATTTAATATTTTTGAGAACCCTGTTTTAGTGACAGTATCACATTTCTCAAGTTGAAAGAACTGAAGAAAAAATTCAAACCTCGAGGTGGATTTTAAAGGGTTTTATGGGTGGTGCGCGCGGTGTCCACGGAGAGAGGCTGAGCGGTCGGAGCTGCGGCCGGAGCCCCCCGGGCGGCGAAGATGTGGGCTTCGCTAGTCCGAGCCACTGTCCGGGCTGGGAGCAAGAGGACGCTGCAGCCCGCCCGGGCCGCCCTCCCCCGACACCTTCAGCAGTCCACCAGATAAAACAGCCTCTTAGAGATAAGCCTGAACGTGGGTCAGAGTGTTCATCGAAAAGAAAGCACAGCTAACCCTTTTAGGAACGGAAATGGACTATGCAGAAGACAAATTATCCAGTGAGTTTGTGTTCAGTAACCCAAACATCAAAGGAACGTGTGGCTGTGGAGGAAGCTTTAATGTCTGAAACCTCGGGACGACTCTGGCTGTGGGCTCCAGGGACGCTCACAGGAACCTCGGGTTTACTGAGGGACTGTCACAATCCTGGATTCACAATGCACGGCCGCCTTTTGAGGAAAAGAAAAGTAACGCATCTGAAAACGAAGCCACAGTGTTGAATTCGAGAAGATGTGACGCTTGTTTCCTCCTTAGGGGACAGGGAACAAGGAGCCATTGTTCTCGTTGGATCATTTTTCTCTTCTGTAAAGACAAAAGAATCCTTCCCAGTACTTAATTTCTTGTATCCTTTGTGTTAGAACCAGTCTCATCAAAGTCGCCTTCCTGGTGGCGTTTCAGGAAACGTCTTCTTCCTGGGTGTGTGCTCGTTAGGTCTTTATTGAAAGCCTGAACTGCACAGCTCCTTAGGCATTCCCCAAACAAGCTGATGACCCTTAAGACTTCTTAGAACTGTCCTCCAGAAGAACTCCGAATGCTGGTGGCAAAAGGTAAAAATCACTCCACCCACCTGTTTTCTTAATCCATTCGCATCTCCACCCTAAATGCCTGCTCAAAGATTGGATCTTGAGCTGACTTCAATTCTTTTCATTCAAAGGACTCTTAAAGCCATCCAGCCCACCCCTCAGTTCTGTAGCCGAGGAAGCCAAACCCCAGGGAGGCTAAGGCTCGTCCACCCTCACGCTGCAAGTTAGGGGCAGAGCCAGGCTCTAGGCCTCATCTCCCTGTCTTTGTTGGTGGGCAGTCCTCTAGGCTCTCATGCCATCAGAGACCTTACGTGGGTGGCCTGGCTTTTCCGTCTGGTCCACATTTGGGTAATATTTTTTAGTAATTTGATATAGATCATGGTAATTTTATTTTAATTCTGAATTGGAAGAATCCTAAAACCCATTTATGTGGATTACCTTTTTTTTTTTTTTTTTTTTTAGAACTATGAAGCAGTGGTTTACCCTAGCAGGGAAGACCTAGCAACCCAGAGTTAGTCTTTGGAACGTAGGTCTTTTCTGAAAATTCCCAGTGTGCTGGCACTTTCTGCATCTTAAATCCAGTCGCAAAATTTTAAACCTGACGTTTTGTCCTAGCATTTTTATCACCAACTTTTCTTAAATAGTGTTCACTTTGTCATTTAGTTATTGATTTTCCCAGGTTTGACATACAAGTACTCTGTGAGTTGGCATATATGTTTTTTTTGAAAGCAGATTCTCGTGAATTGAAGTAGTGCTGTTAACCTTTACGTTTGCCCTGTTCCCTGAAGCGCCCAGCACAAATGCACCAAACCTAGGGCTCATATCAGTGCTCCTGAGTTTGTATCATTACCAGAATTGTTGATCCACTTATAATTTGTGCAGTACTTAATTATGTAGAAATTGAGTTGTCAATAAAACATGTGGCCTCTCCGTGATCAAAAAAAAAAAAAAAAAAAGCATTTTATGGGCAAAATATTGAATGATGCAGGAAGCATCAAAAGAAGATGAAAGGAATACACAAAGCCACTCTACCAAGAAGAATTGGTTGACATTCAATGGAGATGTTTCAACAAACGGATGCACTGCTGGAGGTGTCCACTCATCTATGCCAAGAAATTTGGAAGACAGCTACCTGTCCAACTGACTGGATGAGATCCATATTTGTGCCCATTCCAAAGAAAGGTGATCCAACAGAATGCACAAATTATTGAACAACATCATTAATATCACATGCAAGTAAAATTTTGCTGAAGATAAATTCAAAAATGGTTGAAGCAGTACATCAACAAGGAACTGCCAGAAATTCAAGCCGAATTCAGCAGAGGATGTGGGATGAGGGACACCATTGCTGATGTCAGATGGATCTTGGCTGAAAACAGAGAATACCAGAAAGATGTTTACCTGTGCTTTATTGACTATGCAAAGGCATTCGACTGTATGAATCATAACAATTATGGGTAACATTGTGAAGAATGGGAATTCCAGAACACTTAATCGTGCTCTTGAAGAACCTGTACATAGACCAAGAGGCAATCATTCAAACAGAACAAGGGGATACTAAAATCAGGAAATGTGTGTGTCAGGGCTGCATCCTTTCACCATACTTATTCAGTTTGTATGCTGAGCAAATAACCCGAGAAGGTGGACCATATGAAGAAGAACAGGGATCAAGATTGGAGGAAGACACATTAACAACCTGCATTATGCAGATGACACAACCTTGCTTGCTGAAATTGAAGAGGACTTGAAGCACTTATGAAAATCAAAGATTATAGCCTTCAACATGGATTATACCTCAACATAAAGAAAACAAAAATCCTCACAACTGGACCAATGAGCAACATCATGATAAATGGACAAAATTTTGAACTTGTCAAGGATTTCATTTTACTTGGATTAATAATCAATGCCCATGGAAGCAGTCAAGAAATCAAATGATGTAGTGCATTGGGTAAATCTGCTGCAAAAGAATTTTTTTAAAGTGTTGAAAAGCAAAGATGTCACTTTGAGAACTAAGGTGTGCCTGACTCAAGCCATAGAGTTTTCAGTCACCTCATATGCATGCGAAAGTTGGACGATGAATAAGAACAAGGAAGACCAAAGAAGAACTGATGCCTTTGAATTACGGTGTTGGTGAGGAATCTTGACTATAAGATGGACTACCAGAGAACGAACATGTCTGTCTTGGACGAAGCACAGCTAGAGTGATACTTGGAAGGGAGGATATGAGACTTCCTCTCATGTACTTTGGACGTGTCCTCAGGAGGGACCAGTTGCTGGAGAAGGACATCGGCTTGGTAAGGTAGAGGGTAAGGGACAAAGAAGACCCTGGACTGGATGAACTGACACAGTAGCTGCAACAATAGGCTCGAACACAGCAACGGTTCCGAGGACGGCACAGGGCCAGGCAGTGTTTTGTTCTGTTGGGCACAGGGGCGCTATGAGTGGCCACTGCCTCGGTGGCACCTAACAACGACAACGACAACAACAGCAGCAGCATCACATTGTATTGTTTGATTGCACTATAATTGTATTATAATGTTATAAGTAATTCTTCTATCACCTGGCATTTAGGTTTGTCACCGGTACTCTTGGTCCTATTCTTATCTCCCTTGAACTTTTGTTATCCTTTCAAGCATCCCTCTTTTCTTTGATCACTGCTTTGTCTTTCTTCATTGGTGCCTTCCTCTGTGGCTTCGCACATCTCCAGACACACCGGTGTGTTTTTACACTTGTCTGTAATAGGCTGTATCTAGGGCCTTTTTTGTACTTTTCTATTTTCATAATTTTAGATTTTCCCCATTTTGGTTGCTCTTCTTTTTATAGCATCTCAGATAACCTATAGCACAGCTCTGAGCCTGTCACTGCCCTTGATGATCAGACCCCAACCTAGCTTCCCAGTCTCACGCGCCTTCTGTGCGTTCCCCACGGGCTAACCTAATTGTACCGCACCAGCTCCTCCACACACACTCCCAGGCATCCTCCTTAGCATCTCCCTTCTGGCTTTCTGTCCTCCACAAACGTGACAAGCATTTTCTAAGCCTCTGAAAAATATGTTAAACTGCAGCCCTGCAGCCCAGTACTAAGACTTATTACCAGCACTTCCAAGATGATAAAAAAAAAACAAAAAAAACATGATACCAATCCATTAATCAGCACCTTTTAGGCAAAGATTATTTAATTAATTGTTTAAGTAGAGAATTGCATTGCATTACAGCCCATATTTCTCCATCCTGCCTCCTAGGATGTCTGTCATCAGGTTCCTGGGAGATCACTGCTGTCTTTCTAAGGGCTCATAAACTGTTCCTTAAAAAGCCACTTCAAATCTATGGATTTTTCTTTCTCTAGTTCTGAAAAAATGAAACTATCTGTGTTGTTGGTTGACACTTATAAGGGGACAGGTGGAGGGAATAGACGGTGGACTTGAAGTAGGTCTGTGGTCTTTCTGGGCATTAGCTCTGTGGAAAACCTAGTTATTCAGCTCTCCCTCCCTTTCATGGTTATTATCTAAGGTCCACTGTCCCCTCAAATGCTGCAGCCACTCCCTGCACATAATAGGTGTGGTAAGCAGAATAATGGCTCTCCCAAAGATAGCTACCTCCTGAAAACAAAAACAAAAACAAAAAACCAAACCCATTTCTGTTAAGTCGATACCAACTCATAGCAACCCTGTAGGACAGAGGAGAACTGCCCCATATGGGTTCCAAGGAGTGCCTGGGGATTCGAGATGCTGACCTTTTGGTTAGCAGCTGTGGCACTTAACCGCTACACCACCAGGGTTTGGTTTTTTACGTCCTAATCCTTGGAAACTATGAATATATTATTTTACATGGCAAAAGGACTTTGCAGATGTGATTAAGGACTTGAAACCCTATGGAGTAGTTCTACTCTGCACACATGGGAACTCCATGAGTGGAAACAGATTCCATGGCAACAAACAGGAACAATGGTAACTCTGTTTAACCCTCTGAAGACCTTTCAGAGTGTTTTCCAAAGATGAGGACATGATGCTGGATTATCCAAGTTAGTCCAATGTAATCACAAAGTTTCTTAAAAGAGTCAGAGAAAGATTTGAAAAAGCTAGACTGCTGGCTTTAGAAAAGAAGCAAGGGACCATGAACCAAGAAATGCAGTCAGCATCTAAAAACCAAAACAAAACAAAAAAACGTGTGTCGCTATGAGTGGGAAATTGACTCAACGGCACTGGGTTGTTTTGGTTTTGGTTTTGTTGCCATCAAGTTGATTGTGACTCATAGTGACCCTATAGGACAGAGTAGAACTGCCCCAAAGGGTTTCCAAGGAGTGGCTGGTGGATTCAAACTGCTGACCTTTACTGTTAACAATGAAGCTCTTAGCCACAGGGCTCCAGGCAATATCCAGAAGCTAGAAAAGGCAAGGGAACAGATTCTTCCCTAGATCCTCCATAAGAAACACACTCCTGCTGGCACCTTGATTTTTTCCCAGTGAAACCCAGTTTAGACTTCTGGCCTCCAGAACTGGAAGATACTGGAGGTTGATGTCTTAAGCCTCCAAGTTTGTGGCGCTTTGTTACAGCAGCAATAGGAAACTAATACAGTAAGCGATCAGTAAATATTTTATAAGTTTGAGGTTTGAAAGAGTTTTAATGACCGTCTACCCTTTTTTTAAAATTACTTTTTAATTTTATTGTGCTTTAGGTGAAAGGAAACCCTGGTGGCGTAGTGGTTAAGTGCTACGGCTGCTAACCAAGAGGTTGGCAATTCAAATCCGCCAGGCGCTCCTTGGAAACTCTATGGGGCAGTTCTACTCTGTGTCCTATAGGGTCACTATGAGTTGGAATCGACTCAAAGGCAGTGGTTTTGGTTTTTTTGATTTAGGTGAAAGTTGGAAACCCTGGTGGCATAGTGGTTAAGTGCTACGGCTGTGAACCAAAGGGTCGGCAGTTCAAATCCGCCAGGCACTCCTTGGAAACTCTATGGGGCAGTTCTACTTTTTCCTATAGGGTTGCTATGAGTTGGAACTCTATGGCACTGGGTTTGGTTGGTTTTGGCTAGGTGAAAGTTTACAGTGCAAATTAGTTTCTTATTCAAAAATTAATACACAAATGGTTTTGTGATATTGATTGTGTGTCACCTCCCTCCCACTTTTATCCCTAGTTTCCCTGTGCCCATTTGCCCAGTTTTCTTGTCCCTTCCTGCCTTCTTGACTTTGTTTTGGGCAGGTGTTGCCCATTTGGTCTTGTATACTTGATTGAACTAGGAAGCACGTTCCTCATGTGTGTTATTGTTTGTTTTATAGACCTGTCTAATCTTTGGCTGAAAGGTGGACTTTGGGAGTGACTTCAGTTCTGAGTTAGCAAGGTGTCCGGTGGCTACAGTCTTGGGGGTTCTACCAACCTCTGTCAGACCGGTAAGCCTGGTCTTTTTTTGTGGATTTGAATTTTGTTCTACATTTTTCTCCAGCTCTGTCTGGGACCATCTTTTGTGAAACCCGTCAGAGTGGTCGATAGTGGTATCTGGGCACCATGTAGTTCTGAGGTCAGTCTGGTAGAGGCTGTGATTCATGTGATCCATTAGTCGTTTGGACTAATATTTTCCTCGTGTCTTTTGTTTTTTCTCATTCGCCTTTGCTCTGAATGAGATGGGACCAATAGATGTATCTCAGATGGCTGCTCACGAGCTTTTAAGGCTCTAGAAATGACTCACCAAAGTAGTATGTAGAACATTTTCTTTATGAACTATATTATGCCAATTGAGCTAGATGTCCCTCGAGACCATGGTCCCCAGCCCTTAGCCCCAGTAACTCAGTCTCTCAAGGTGTTTGGATATTTCTATGAAGCTTCTATGACTTTGTCTTGGTCAAAGTTTGCCTACTTCACCTATATTTTATGTTGTCTTTCCCTTCACCAAAATTAATACTTGTTTGCTATCTAGTTAGTGATGTCCCCTCACCTCTACTCTTCTCCCTCATATCAAAGATTGTTAGTTTTTTTTTCTGTATGTAAACCTTTTTTTGAGTTTTTATAATAGTGGTCTCATACAGTATTTGTCCTTTTGTGGCTGACTTATTTCACTTGGCATAATGCCGTCCAGATTCATCCATGTTATGAGATGTTTTGCAGATTCATCATTGGTCTTTATGTTGCATAGTACTTCATTCTGTGTTTGCACCATAGTTTGCTTATCCATTCATCTGGTGATGGGCACTTAGGTTGTTTCCATCTTTTTGTTATTGTGAATACTGCTGAGATGAATGTGGGTGTGCATACATCTATTCATGTGACAACTTTTATTTCTCTAGGATACATTCCTAGGAGTGGGATTGCTGGTTCGTATGGTATTTCTAGCTTTTTAAGGAGGTACCACGTCATTTTCCATAGTTGTTATATGTGCCATTTTATATTCCTACCAGCAATACATAAGAGGTCCAATCTCCCTGCAACCTCTCCAACATTTGTTATTTTATTTATTTTTTTTTTGATTCGTGCTGTTGGGGTGAGGTGGTATCTCGTTGAAGTTTTGATTTGTGTTTTTCTAATGGCTAATGATCAGGTTTCTTTGATCGGGAGCATTTCTTCATGTGTCTGTTAGCTGTCCGAATGTTTCTTTGGTGAAGTGTCTGTTCATATCCTTTGCCCATTTTATAATTTGATTGTTTCGTCTTTTTGTTGTTGAGCTGTTGAGGTATTTGATATATTTTAGAGATTAGATCCTTGTTGGATATGTAATAGCCAAAGATTTTTTTCCCAGTCTGTAGGTTCTCTTTTTACTCTTTTGGTGAAGTCTTTAGATGAGTGTGTTTCATTTTTAGGAGCTTCCAGTTACCTAGTTTATCTTCTGGTGTTTGTGCATTGTTAGTTATGGTTCATGTTGTATTTATGCATGTATGAGGGCCCCCAGCATTGTCCCTATTTTTTTCCCATGACCTTTATTGTTTTAGGTTTTATATTTAGGTCTTTGATCCATTTTGAGTTAGTTTTTGTGTATGCTGTGAGGTATGGGTCCTGTTTTTTTAAAGATGGACATCAGTTTTGCCAGCACCATTTATAAAAAAAACCTGTCTTTTCCCCGTTTAATGGACTTAGGCCTTTGTCAGAGATTAGGTGATGGATTTATATCTGAGTTCTCGATACTGTTCCACTGGTCACTGTGTCTGTCATTGTACAAGAAGCGGGCTGTTTTGACTACTGTGGCTGTATAATAGGTTCTGAGATCAGGTAGCTTGAGGCCTCCTCTTTTTCTTCAATAATGCTTCACTTGTTCAGGGCCTCTTTCCTTTCCGTATAAAGTTGGTGATTAGTTTTTCCATCTTGTTAAAGAATGCTGTTGGTATTTGGAATGGGATTGCATTATAACAGTAGGTCGCTTTGGGTAGAAGTCGCATTTTCACAAAGTTGAGTTTTCCTGTCCATAAGCATGGTATGTTTTTCCATTTATGTAGGTCTCTTTTAGTTTCTTGCAGTAGCGTTTTGTAGTTTTCTTTGCGTAAGTCTTTTACATCCTTGGTTAGATTTATTCCTAAATATTTTATCTTTTTAGGGGCTATTATAAATTGTATGAAACCCCGGGAGCATAGCGGTTAAGAACTACGGCCGCTAACCAAAATGTAGGCAGTTCAAATCCACCAGGCACTCCTTGGAAACCATATGGAGCAGTTCTACTCTGTCCATATGGTCTCTATGAGTCAAAATCAACTTGATGGCAATGGGTTTTGGGTTTATAAATGGTCTCGTTTTCCTGATTTCTTTTTCAAAGTTCTCTTTGTTGATGTATAGGAATCCAACAATTTTTTTATGTTGATATTGTATCCTGCTATTCTGCTGAATCTTTCTATTAGTTCCAGTAGTTTTCTTGTGGAATCTTTGGGGTTCTGTATGTACAGGTTCATATAATCTATGAATAGGGATAGTTTTACTTTTTCCTTTCCAATTTGGATTCCCTTCATTTAGTTTTCTTGCCTTCCTGCTCTAGCTAGGACTTTTAGCACAATGTTAAATAAGAGTGGTGGTAAAGGCCATCCTTGTTCTCAGGGGAAATTCCTTCAGCCTCTCTCTGTTGAGAATGATATTGGCTGTTAATTTTGTATAACCAAAAAAACCAAACCCAGTGCTGCCAAGTTGATTCCGACTCATAGCGACCCTATAGGACAGAGTAGAACTGCCCCATAGAGTTTCCAAGGAGCACCTGGCAGATTCAAATTACCGACCCTTTGGTTAGCAGCTGTAGCACTTAACCACTATGCCACCAGGGTTTCCGTTAATTTTGTATAGATGACCTTTATTATATTGAGTAATTCCCCTTCTATTCCAATTTTACTGAGTTTTTTTTTTTTTTTTTTTTAAATCAGGAACAGTTGGACAAATGCCTTTCCTGTTGATAGAGATGATCATGTGATTCTTTTCTTTTGTTCTATTGATGTGGTGGATTATGGTGGTTGATTTTCTAATGTTGAACCAGCCTTCATACCTGGTATGAATCCAGCTTGGTTGTGGTGTTTTTTTTTTTTTTTTTTTTTTTGATATAATGCTGAATTCTATTGGCTAGAATTTTGTTGATAATTTTTGCATCTATATTTATGAGAGATATTGGTATATAATTTCCTTTTTTTGTGGTGCCTTTGCCTGGCTTTGGTATCAGGGTCATGCTGGCTTCATAGAATGAATTTGGGAGTATTCCTTCCTTTTTTATGCTCCGAAACAGTTTGGGTAGTAATGGGGTGAGATCTTCTCCGAATAATTTGGTAGGATTGATTCTCCAGTGAAGCAGTCTGGTCCAGGGCTCTTTTTGTTGGGAGGTTTTTTATTAACTCTTGAATCTCTTTTCTTGTTATGGTTCTGTTTAGATTTTCTCTCTCAGTTTGTGTTAGTTTAGGTAGGTAGCGTGTTTCTAGAAATTTTTCCATTTTCTCTAGGCTTTCAAATTTGTAGGAGTATGATTTTTCATGGTATTTTGTTATAATCCTTTTTATTTCAGTTGGTTCTGTTGTAATGTCCCTCATCTCATTTCTTATTTGGGGTATTTGATTCCTCTCCTGTTTTTTTTTTTGACGGTTTGGCCAGTGATTTGTTGATCTTGTTTATCTTTTCAAAGAACCGACTTTTGGTTTAGTTGGTTCTTTCTATTTTTCTGTTCTCTGTTTCATTTATTTCTTCTCTGTTGTTGTTCTTAGGTGCTGTTGACTTGGTTCTGACTTGTAGCAACCCGTGGTACAACAGAACTAAATGCTGCCCAGTCCTGTGCCATCCTCACAATCATTGTCATGCTTGAACCCATTGTTGCAGCCACTGTGTCAGTCTATCTTGTTGTGGGTCTTCCTCTTTTTCGCTGACCCGCTTTACCAGACATGATGTCCTGATCTCACCTGATAACATGTCCAAAGTATGTGAGATGTAGGCTCACCATTCTTGCTTCTAAGGAACATTCTGGTTGTACTTCTTCCAAGACAGATTTGTTCATTCTTTTGGCAGTCCATTCAATATTCTTTGCCAACACCATAATTCAAAGGCATCGATTCTTCTTTGGTTTTCCTTATTCATTGTTCAGTTTTCGGATGTGTGTGAGGCAATTGAAAACACCATGATTTGGATCAGGTGCACCTTAGCCTTCAAGGTGATATCTTTGCTTTTTAAAACTTTAAAGAGGTGTTTTGCAGCAGATTTGCCCAATGCAATACGTCATTTGATTTCTTGACTGCTGCTTCCATGGCTGTTGATTGTGGATCCAAGTAAAATGATATCCTTGACAACTTCAGAATTGTCTCCATTTATCATGATGCTGCTTATTGGTCCACTTGTGAGGATTTTTGTTTTTTTTTTTATGTTGAGGTGTATTCCACACTGAAGGCCTGAGTCGTTGATCTCCATCAGTAAGTGCTTCAAGTCCTTTTCACTTTCAGCAAGCAAGATTGTGTCATTGCATAACGCAGGCTGTTAATGAGTCTTCCTCCAGTCCTGATGCTGTGTTCTTCTTCATATAGTCCAGCTTCTTGGATTATTTGTTCAGCATACAGATTGAATAAGTATGGTGAAAGGATACAACCCTGACACACACCTTTCCTGAATTTAAACCATGCATTATCCACTTTTTCTGTTTGAATGACTGCCTTTTGATTTATGTACAGGTTCTTCATGTGCACAATTAAGTGTTCTGGAATTCCCATTCTTCACAATGTGATCCATAATTTGTTATGATCCACACAGTCGAATGCCTTTACATTGTCAGTAAAACACAGGCAAACGTCTTTGTGGCATTCTCTGCTTTCAGCCAAGATCCATCTGACATCAGCAATGAGATCCCTGGTTCCACGTCCTCTTCTGAATTCAGCTTGAATTTCTGGCAGTTCTCTGTTGATATACTGCTGCGGCCACTTTTGAATGATCTGCATACTTGTGTGTGATGTTAATGATTTTTTTTTTAATAATTTCCACATTCTGTTGGATCACCTTTCTTTGGAATAGGCATAAATATGGATTTCTTCTAGTCAGTTGGCCAGTAGCTGTCTTCCAAATTTCTTGGCATAGGCAAGTGAGCACTTCCATCACTGTATCCGTTTGTTGAAACATCTCCATTGGTATTCTGTTAATTCCTGGAACCTTGTTTTTTGCCAATGCCTTCAGTGCAGCTTGGACCTTGTTCTTCAGTACTATTGGGTCCTGATCATATGCTGCCTTCTGAAATGGTTGAATATCAACCAGTTCTTTTTGGTATAATGACTGTGTATTCCTTCCATCTTCCTTTGTTGCATCCTGCGTTGTTTAATATTTTTCCTGTAGAATCCTTCAATATTGCAACTTGAGGCTTGAATTTTTTCCTCAGTTTTTTCAGCTTGAGAAATGCTGAGAGTGTTCTTCCCTTTTGATTTTCTAACTTCAGGTCTTTGCACATGTCGTTATAATACACTACTTTGTCTTCTTGAGCTGCCCTTTGAAAAATCTTTACTTCAGCTCTCTTACTTTGCCATTTCTTCCATTTGCTTTAGCTACTCGACATTCAAGAGCAAATTTCATTCCTGAATACAACCAAACACTTCGAAGGCCAGAGTAGCAGGGGCAGGGGTCTGGGGATCATGGTTTCAGGAGACATCTAAGTCAATTGGTATAACAAAATGTATTAAGAAAACATTCTACATCCCACTTTGGTGGGTGGTGTCTGGGGTCTTATACGCTAGCATGCATCAATTTGTCTCAACCCACCTGGAGCAAAGAGGAATGAAGAACACCAAAGACACAAAGTAATTATGAGCCAAAGAGGCAGAAAGGGCCACATAAGTCAGAGACTACATCTGCCTGAGACCAGAAGAACTACATTTCCCAGCTACCACCAATGACTGTCCTGACAGGGAACACAACACAGAGCCCCTGATGGAGCAGAAGAACAGTGGGATACAGATCTGAAATTCTTGTAAAAAGACCAGGCTTAATAGTCTGACTGAGACTAGAAGGACCCTGGAGGTCATGGTCCCCGGACCTTCTGTTAGCTCAAGACTGGAACCATTCCCTAAGCCAACTCTTTAGATAGGGATTGGTCTGGATTATAAGATAGAAAATGATACCAATGAGGAGTGAGCTTCTTGGCTCAAGTAGACACATGAGACTAAGTGGGCAGCTCCTGTCTGGAGGGGAGATGAGAAGGCAGAGGGGGACAGGAGCTGGCTGAATGGACACGGGGAATTCAGGGTGGAGAAGAGGAGTGTGGTGTCTCATTAGAGGGAGAGCAACTAGGGGTGCATAGCAAGGAGTATATAAATTTTTGTATGAGAGACTGACTTGATTTGTAAACTTTCACTTAAAGCACAATAAAAAAAGAGAGCAAGTTTCAGAGTCTCTTCTGATACCTTATTGGTCTTTTCTTTCTTTCTTGTCTTTTTAATGACCCCTTTGCTTGCTTCATGTATGACGTCTTTGATGTCATTCCACAACTCATCTGGTCTTTAGTCATTAGTGTTTAATGAGTCAAATTTATTCTTGAATTGGCCTCTTAATTCAGGTGGGATATACTCAAGTTTGTATTTTGGCTCTTGTGGACTTATTCTAATTTTCTTCAGCTTCAACTTGAACTTGTATATGAGCAATCGGTAGTCTGTTCCATTGTTAGCCCTTGGCCTTGTCCTGACTGATGATATTGAATTTTCCATCATCTCTTTCCACAGATGTAGTTGCTTTGATTCTTGTGTCATGTATGCATCTGGTGAGGTCCACATGTAAGTTGCTGTTTATATTGGTGAAAAGTATTTGCGCTGAAGAAGTCGTTGTTCTTGCAAAATTCTATCATGCGATCTCTGGCATCCATTTCTATTACCAAGGCCATATTTTCCAACTACTGGTCCTTCTTCTTTGTTTCTGACTTTCACATTGTAATCACCAGTAATTATCAATGCATCTTGATTGCATTTTCGATCAATTTCAGACTGCAGAATTTGGTAAAAATCTTCCATTTCTTCATGTTTGGCCTTAGTGGTTGGTGCATATATTTGAATAATAGTCGTATTAACTGATCTTTCTTGTAGGTGTATGGATATTTTCCTATCACTGACAGCGTTGTACTTCAGGGTAGATCTTGTAATGTTCTTTTTGAAGATGAATGCAAGGCCTTTCCTTTTCAAGTTGTCATTCCCAGCATAATAGACCATGTGATTGTTCGATTCAAAATGGCCAATGCCAGTCCATTTCAGCTCACTAACATGTAGGATATTGGTATTTATGCATTCCATTTCATTTTTGATGATTTGCAATTTTCCTAGATTCATACTTCATACATTCCACATTCAGATTACTGATAAATATTTGCAGCTGTCATTTTGAGTTTTGCCACGTCAGCAAATGAAGGTCCAGAAAGCTTGACTCCATCCACTCCATTAAAGTTTACTCTAGTCTGAGGAGGCAGCTTTTAATGCCTTCCAACCTGAGGGGCTCATCTTCCAGCACTGTATCAGACAATGTTCTGCTGCTGTTTATAAGGTTTTCACTGACTAATTCTTTTCAGAAGTAGGCTGCCAGATCCTTCTTCCTAGTCTGTCTTGTTTGGAAGCTCAGGTGAAACCTATCCACCATGGGTGGCCCTGCTGGTATTTGAATATCGGTGGCATAGCTTCCAGCATCACAGCAACACCAAAGCTCCCACAGTACAACAAACTCACTGATGTGTGGGGGGTTTCTTCTCTAGTCTTTATTATTTCCTTGCTTTTCTTGGCTATTTTATTCTTTTGCTGTTCACCTTCTATTTGTTCAGTTGTGGGGCTCATGTTTTGATTTTGACCCATTCTTTTTTGACGGGTCTTTGTTGCTTTAAATTGACCTGTGAGCACTGCCTTTGTTGTGTCCCAAAGTTTTTGGTGCGATATGTTTTCATTCTCATGCGATTCTAGGAATTTGTCTTTATCCCGTTTTTGACTTTTATTATCCAGTTGTTTTTAAGCAAGGTGTTATTCAGTTTCCAAGTATTCGATTTTTTTTCTTTGTTCTTTCTGTTATTGATTTCCTCTTCTATGGCATTGTGATCAGAGAAAATGTTTTGTATTATTTCATTGTTTTGGCTTTTATTGGGGCTTCTTTTTGGCCTAAAATGTGGTCTATTCTGGATAATGTTCTGTGTTCACTGGAAAAGAATGTATATTTTGCTGCTGTTCGGTGGCGTGTTCTGTGTATGTCTATGACGTAGTGTTGGTTGATTTAGCCTTTAGATCTTCTGTATCTTTGTTGAGTTTCTTTCTAGATGTTCTGAACTTTACTGAAAGTAGTGTGTTGAAGTCTCCTACTATTATTGTAGAACTGTCAGTTTCTCTTTTCAGTGCCGGTAGTGTTTGTTTTATGTATTTTGGGGGCCCTATTGTTGCTTGAGTAGATATTTCTGAAGGTTAGGTCTTGTTGGTGGATTTTACCTATAATTATTATATAATGTCCTTCCTTGTTTTTTATAGTGGATTTTGCCTTAAAGTCTATTTTTTCTGAGGTTGGTATTGTGACTCATTCTCTCTTTTTTTTTGTTACTGTTTGCTTAATATCTTTTTTCCACCTTTTATTTTTAATATATTTATGTCTTTGTGTCTACTTTGTGTCTCTTGTAGACAGTATACTGACGGCTTGTTTTTTTAGTCCATTCTGCCACCCTCTCTCTGTCTCTTTATGGATGCATTTAAGCCACTTACGATCAGTGTGATTATTGATAGGTATGAATTTATTGCTGTCATATTGTACTTTTTTTTTTTTTTGGTGCTGATACTTTCTTTGTTCCTCTTACTTTCCTGTGCTGTTACTTTTTGTTTGTGGATTTTCTTTTCTTTTCTCTCATTATGATAGATTTTGTGTTTACCGAGTCTTTGTTTTTCTTTTTTATTCTGATGAGTAAGTTTGTTAATTTTTTTGTGGTTACCTTGAAATTTACCCTTATCGTCCTCAGTTTGAACCAGTCTTTTATTACTTGATTATGCCTTGACTTCCTCTCCATTTGAAAGTTCTGTACCTACACTGCTTATTCCCCCTTTATTGTTTTGATGTTGTCATCATTTGCAGATTGATGTCCCTATTTCCCGGTTTTAAGTATTTTAGCTTTGTTTTATTTTTGAGAGTTCTTTACTTATGTTGCTGTCTGGGTGATTCTGCCCTATGTCCTAGACTCTAGTTGCTTTCTGATGTTGCTGGTTCTGTAACCAAAGGACTCCCTTTAATATATCTTGTAAGTTTGGTTTGGTTTTTACAATTTCCCTTAATTTCACCATCATATTTGATAGAGAGCTTTGCAGGATATATTATGCATGGTTGATTGTTTTTTTCTTCCATGATTTTATGCATGATATCCCATTGCCCTCTTGCTTGCATAATTTTTGCTGCGTAATCAGAGTTTAGTGTTACTCTTTCCTCTTTATAAGCGACTTTTTGTTTTTCTTGAGCTACTCTCAGGAATTATTCTTTGTCTTTGGTTTTGGCAGGTGTGATTATGATATGTCTTGGTGATTTTCTTTTGGAGTTCATTGAGCTTCTTGTATGGTTAGCTTTTCATCTTTCATAATATTTGGGAAGTTTTCTGCCAGCATATCTACAAAAATCTTCTCTGTGTTTTCCATTTGCTCCACCTGCCTGGAGCTTCAGTCACACACAGTTTTTGCTCTTGATTGTGTCCCATGTAATTCTTAGGTTTTCTTCTTTTTTTTTTTCTGACTTTTCCTCAAACAAAGTGACATCTATGGATTTGTCTTCAATCTTGTTGAATCTGCATTCCATCATTTCAAATTTGCTCCTAAAACATTCTATTGTGTTGTCCATTTCTGAAATTTTGTTGTTCATCTTTTGGATTTCTAGTTGTTGTTTTTTGCATGTGAAAGATGGACAATGAATAAGGAAGACCAAAGAAGAATTGATGCCTTTGAATCGTGGTGTTAGTGAAGCATGTTGAATATACCATGGATGCCAAAAGAATGAACAAATCTGTCTTGGAAGAAGTACAACCAGAATGCTCCTTAGAAGCAAGGATGGCGAGACTGTGTCTTACATACTTTGGACACGTTATCAGGAGGGATCAGTCCCTGGAGAAGGACATCATGCTTGGCAGAGTACAGGGCCAGCGGAAAAGAGGAAGACCCTCAACGAGGTGGATTGACACAGTGGCTGCAACAATGAGCTCAAGCATAACAACAATTGTAAAGGTGGCTCAGGACTGGGCAGTATTTTGTTCTGTTGTGCATAGAGTCGCTATGAGTCGGAACCAACTTGACGGCACCTGACAACAACAAAGTTGTTTTTGTATGATTCTTAATTGTTCATGTATTTTGTTGTTTTGTTCTTGTATTATTTTCCTGAGCTCTTCTATTGCTTTGTGTTCTCTTTGATTTTGGTTATGTTTTTGCTGGTTTTGTCTGTGTTTTCCGTGATTTTGTCTATTTTTTCCTCTGTTTTGTCTGTGTTTTCATTGATTTCTTTCCTAATCTCTTGAAGAGTGTGAAATATTAATCTTTTCAATTCCATATCAGGTAGTTCTACTGCCTTTTCTTCTACTGGAAGGGTACCTGATTCTTTATTTTGGTCACTTGCTAAAGGCTTCTTGTCCTGCCTTTTTATATGTTTTAATATTGTCTGCTGTCTCTGAGATATTAAGGTATTATTTTCTTTCTTTATTGATTGTATATTGATTTGTTTCATTCTGCTTTTTTCTTTTGGTTTTAATGTGTCAGGACTGGTGGGTTTGCTTTGCTGCTTGCTCGTCTATGGACATGATAGCTCTCACCACCTTATCTGGGTGAGCAGGGCAGCAGCAGGCAGGGTGAGCCTACTTTGCTGTTTACTGGTTTGATGAGGTGGCTAGGGGAAGCCTGGGTGGATGCTGCCTGTCTCCTGAAGTTGGTCCAGCAGTGTGGGAGCATTCACAGCCCCTTGTCAGACGGGCAGAGGTGTTGGACAGGGAGTGATACGGGCTCACTTCCCACCATTCAGCAGCTTGTTATGTAGCATAATGGGAGTGGCAGTGCTGGTCCTGTACAGTGCCGGGTTTGAGTGCCAGGGGCTCTAGCTGTGGCAGCATGGCTGGGGCTGGTAGGAAGGTGGTGGTGGTGGTGTATAGGGCTAGGTAAGAGAGAGAAAGAAAAGACAGAGAATGAAAGAAAAAGAGAGAGAGAGAGAAAAGGCAGTGTGTTGGCAGCGTGGACCTAATGGCCCTGGCAAGGGGTAGGAGGTTGTGTACAATGCTAGGTGGGAAGGAGGAAGGAAAGAGAAAGAAAAATATAAAACCAAAAAAGAAAGAAAAAAAAAAAATAGTGGCATGTTGTCAGCCAGCAGGTGGGTCAGGGTGGACCTGAGGCAGTGGTGGGCCTGTGCACCAATGACATCTATCTTCGTTAGCTCTGGGGACTGTTGGGAAGGGGAGTGGTGGTATATGAGGCTAGGTGGAATGGAGAAAGAAAAGTCAGGAAGGAAAAAAGAGAAAAAAATATTGTGGCACAGTAGAGGCCAGGGAGTGAGGGCCGTGTGAACCCATTGGCCAGTGGGAAGGGAAGGGAGGTGGCTTACGGGGCTAGGAAGGAGGGAGAAAAGAAAGAAAAAAAGGAGAAAAATGGTGGTGTTGCAGGAACCAGTGTGTGGGAGCAGGGTGGACCTGGGGTGGTAGTGGGCAGGTGAATCTCTAGCTACAGCAGCATGGCAGGAGCTGGCGGGAAGGGGCTAGGTGGCATGCAGGGCTACATGGGAGAGAGAGAGAAAAGAAGGAAAAGAAAGAGAAAAAATGATGGTGTGGTGGGGATTGGTAGGTGGCGGTGATGTAGACCTGGGGTGGCAGCAGGCTAGTGGCTCTTTAGCTGCAGTGGCACAGCAGGAGCTTGTGGGAAGGGGGGAGGTACTGTATGGGGCTAGATGAAAGGGAGGAAGAAAGAGATAAAAAAAATGGTGGCATGATGGGGGCTGGTGAATGGGGGTGGGGTCGACCCAGGGGCTGATGGGGAGGGGAAGTGGTGTATGGGGTTGGGTAGGAGGGAGAAAGGAAAGAAATAAAAAATAATGATGGGGTGGGAGGTGCTGGTAGAAAGGGGGAGGAGGTGGTGTATGAGGCTAGGTAGGAGGGAGAAAGAAAAGGAAGAAAGAAAAAAAGAAAAAGAAAGGAAAAATATGGCCGGAGGGGGTGGGGTGGCCCCCGGGTTTGGGGAGGGCTTGACTTCTGAATCCTGGCAGTGAGGGCTGCCGGGATGGGTGGGTTCTTGCTTCTACTCACCAGAAGGGTAAGGGGTGGAGTCTTTCTCTGGTTACCAGGTGATCTGTCTCCTGTTGGGAGCTCTGTGAAGTTACCTTTCAGTACTCACTGTCCCGGGTTGTTTCTGGCTTTGTTTCAAGATGGTGACGCTATGCTGTGTTAGTTGGCAGGGGACTTCTACCCCATATCTTCCCTTGTTCTCTATTTTCCGTCAGTTCCTTCTTCCATTTGGTGTTTGATCTGGTTCTTTATTCCTTCATTTGATGCTCAGTTTTCCAGGATTGATGATTGTATCTGTTTTACTTAGTTTTTCAAGTCTGCTGCATGGTGCATCTGTCTAGGGTGCTGTGTTGGCTCTGCCTGGCTGTCTACTCCTGACCCCCGATCTTGAATTCCTTTTTGTTATCCCTGTCAAAGGGGTATGCTGTGGTGGTTGTATTGGGTTTAGAGAAAGGAGCATAGTGGGAAGGAAATGGGGGATGAGTACATATCTTTTTTAATTGTACTTAAAGTGAAAATTTACAATTCAAGTCAGTTTCTCATAAAAAAACTTACACACATTTTTGTGCGACTTCAGTTGCTCTCCCTATGATGTGACAGCACACTCCTCCTCTCCACCCTGTATTTTCCATGTCCATTCAACCAGCTCCTATCCCCCTCTGCCTCATCTAGACTCTGGACAGGAGCAGCCCAGTTAGTCTCATGTGTCTACTTGAGCTAAGAAACACAGTCCTCACCAGTATCATTTTATGTCTTATAGTCTAGTCTAATCTTTGTCTGAGGAGTTGGCTTTGGGAATGGTTTTAGTTTTGGTCTAACAGAGAGTCTGGGGGCCATGTCCTCTGGGGTCCCTCCAGTCTCCGCCAGACCATTAAGTCTGGTCTTTTTACTAGAATTTGAGTTCTGCACCCAATTTTCTCCTGCTCTATCATGGACTCTCTGTTGTGTTCCCTGTCAGGACAGTCATTGGTGGTAGCCGAACACCATCTAGTTCTTCTGGTCTCAGGCTGGTGGAGTTTCTGGTTAATGTGGCCCTTTCTGTCTCTTGGGCTCATATTTTCCTTGTGTTTTTGGTGTTCTTCATCCTCCTTTTCTCCTTGTGAGTTCGGACCAATTGATGCATCTTAGATGGCTGCTTGCTAGCATTTAAGACCCAGATGCTAGTCACCAAAGTGGGATGCAGAACATTTTCCTAATAAACTTTGTTATGCCAATTGACCTAGATGTCCCCTGAAACCATGGTCCCCAGACCCCCATCCCTGCTACTCTGTCCCTTGAAGTGTTTGTTTGTATTCAGGAAACTTCTTAGCTTTTGGTTTAGTCCAGTTGTGCTAACTTACCCTGTATTATACTTTGTCCTTCCCTTTACCTAAAATAATTCTTGTCTACTGTCTAGTTAGTGAATATCCCTCTCCCTCCCTTCCCGCCCTCATAACCATCAAAGAATGTTTTCTTCTGTGTTTAAATCTTTTCTTGAGTTCTTATAATAGTGGTTTCATACAATGTTTGTCCTTTTGTGACTGACTAGTTTCACTTAGTATAATGCCTTCCAGATTCTTCTATGTTATGCGATGTTTCACAAATTCATTGTTGTTCCTTATCATTGCGTGGTATTCCATTGTGTGACTATACCATAGTTTGTTTATCCATTCATCCGTTGATGGGCACCTAGGTTGTTTCCATCTTTTTGCTATTGTGAACAGAGTTGCAATGAACATGGGTGTGCATATATCTATTCACTTGAGGGCTCTTATTTCTCTAGGATATATTCCAAGGAGTGGGCTTGTTGGATTGTATAGTAATTCTATTTATAGCTTTTTAAGGAAGCACCAAATAGATTTCCAAAGTGGTTGTACTGTTTTACATTCCCACCAGTGGTAAGTTAAGTACACATCTTTGTATTATAATGACTTTATTGAGATAAAATTCATATAACATACAATTCATACATTTAAAGCATGCAATTAAATGGTTTTTAGTATGATCACAGAGTTGTGCAACCATCACCACAATCAGTTTTAGAACATTTTTTTTTTGTTCCAAAAAGAAACCCAGCACCCGTTAGCAGTCACTTACCATTCCGCTTTGCCCCCAATTCCTAGAAACCACTAATCTACTTTCTGTCTCTATCAATTTGCCTGTTCCAGGCATTTCATATAAGTGGAATCATGCAATATGTGGCCTTTTATGTCTTGCTTCTTTAACTTAGCAAAATGGTCTCAGGATTCGTCCATGTTGTGGCATGTATCAATACTTCATTCCTTCTTATTGCCAAACAAAATTGCATTGTTTCAATATACCAAATTTTGTTTTTCCATTCATCAGTTGATGGATAGGTTGTTTCCACTTTTTGGCAATTATGAATAATGCTGCTATGAACATTGTGTACAAGTTTTTGCATGGACAGGTGTTTTCGCTTCCCTTGAGTATATACCTAGGAGTGAAATTGTTGGGTCATGAGGAGCTGCCATACTGTTTTCCACAGTGGTTGCATGATTTTACATCCCGGCTAGCGGTGTATGAGTAAGCATCTTTAATGGCAATTCTTGCTGGAATTTGAAAGTATACAGGACACAGAATGCAAAATGTGGGTGAGAGAGAGTGGTCTGGATGCTCCTGGAGGTAAAATAGTATTAAAAGAAACTTGAGTACCCAAAGAGTTTGCTTAGAAACTCTTGAGTGATAGCTATATTCCCCCCAACCCCGACTACCGATAGATAGTTTATATTGGCCAAATTCCACTGGCAACTGGCTGCAACAAATTCTTTTGATGGTTTTAGCCTGTTTGGTTCCCTTGCATTCTATTTGGTTAATTTTTGGGACTATTGATGATTGATGCCTCAGAAGAGCTTTTTGGACCACGTCACAATAGGACAGGACTATATGCAGTATATAAACATGCAGCATTTTCTTATTTAAAAATAAAATCAATTCAAGGTGAAAAGCATTTTGAAGTTCAATATTTTAATACATAAAATTGTACTTACTGAAGCAAAAGGGTCTGGGCTAGTGGAGAAAAAAGATTAAAAAATGTGTAATGTTCTTGTTTGTCTTTGGGTAGAAGCATGAGCCTCAAATCTTTCTTATTAAACATGGCAAGATGCTTATTCTTGGTGAAAGAAGATCTTTGAAGAATACTGTGAGACCTATAGCAGGCTCTAGGAAAAGTTGTTAAGTGCATGCATTCTTAATTCTTTTGACTACCTTCTCCCTAAGTTTCCTGTTTTACCCATCACGGTCAGCTATCAGATTCTGATTGCCGTATCCCCTTCTATCAAAACCTCTTCTCAGTATCTGCAATTTATTTGCGAAACCCATTGCTGTAGAGTTGATTCTGACTCATAGTAACCCTATAGACAGAGTGGAACTTCTCTGTAGGGTTTCCAAGGCTGTAAATCTTTATGGAAGCAGAATGCCACATCTTTCTTCCATGGAGTAGCTGGTGGGGTGGAGCCTCTGACCTTCTGGTTAGCAGCCAAGTGCTTAACCACTGTGCCACCAGATTCACAGTGGTGTAAATGTCCAATAACCACTTAAAGAGTTTTTTCTCTGCTTAATGTTTCATTTTATCAGAGGCCAAGGCCTTAAGTCAAAGAAATCATGCTTTACAGATGGAATTTCAAGGATCAGCCAGGGGATGAAGAAAGTATTTTCCAAAGTTCTTTCTCGGCACCGTGGGGGTCACCCCACCAAACACTTATTTGCCCTTTCATAGTGTCATGCCCAATAAGAACTCAAGATGATACCACACCCACAAGATGATAGATGCCCTTAATTAAAAAAAAAAAAAGTCCAACTCCAGAGATGGATATCTTGCAAAATGTCTAGCTTTATTCCTACTCACCTGGGTTGCTAATAATGATGATATAATCCTCGATGCCAGTCGACATGAACTGGCTCCCATTTTCAGCTTTTCTAGATTTATGTCTTCTTGCCATACGTTCAGAACTAACCTAACATCTTGTGAATGTATGTACTATTAGTATTGACCAATTTGGGGGGTTGGTCAGGGAGTGGTGTGAGGTTGGAAGCTGGGTTTCATGTTTGCTTCCTGCCTGCAGTACTGCTGTTGTCAATCATGTAGTCATCACAGCCCCATTTCATGGAAGCTCACAATAGCATTCACTTGTATGAAGAGCAGGTACACTGTGAATTAGTACAATACACGATATCCCAGGAAGGAAGCCTGAGTACATTTGATCATCATGACTTCAGTGTCTAGAGTGATGACAAGATGCCTTTGTGTCTTTCCCCTTTCTAGTTGCTGAAACGGTGACTGATTCAACAGAAAATTTTCAACAGAAAATTTTGTGACTCAAAATCCACACAAAAGAATTTGCCAGGGCTTCTTGATGATATACAAAAGGATTCTTCAACAATGTAATGTGAAAATAATTATAATTTTCCTATTATATTCTAGAGAACATACTCAGAAGCATAACAATAACAATTCAGGAGGGAAAAATGGGCAAAATGCCTTCGGAGCCTTGCCAGAGCTTGTAGGTCTAAAACATATATTTAGCCCTAGAAAGTAGAGTCTGGTGAAGGACAGGCTTTATGTAGAAGTAATTTTCTTCTAGGGATGACTTTATAGCCAAAGGTTGAGATTAGTTTGATTAAAGGCCTAAGCCGCCATCTCTTATGTTAGAAGAGGCTGTCACAGAACAATACTGTTCAAATGTGCTGGACAAGGCGATGGCCACACGGTCCTTTTGAGGGGCCTTCTGAATTAAGATATTCTTTAGGTATCCTGTTTATATTTAGCTAAAGGTAAACAAGTGTAGTTTAAGTTCCAACTTACTGAGAGTTTGAAGTTTGGAGTTAGATCAGAGGTCCTCAGTAGGGAATGATTTAACTCCACAGGGGACATTTGGCAATATTTGGAGACAGTTTTGGTTGCCACAATAGGAGGGTGCTACTGGCATCTTGTGGGTGGAGACCAGAGGTGCTGCTAGACATTTTATAATGCACAGGACAGTCCCCACAACAAAAGAGTAGAATGAACAGAGAGACACATGGAGGACAGATGACGTGTGAGTATGATCATTAAGCAAAGGAACACCAAGGATCGCTGGCAGACACCAGAAACTAGCAGAGAGGCTGACATAGGAATCAACATGGTCGAGACCCTAAGTTGGGCTTTTAGCCTCCAGAACTGTGAGAAAATAAATTTCTGGTCTTTAAAGCCACCCACTTGTGGTATATCTAATCTATTATGGCAGCACTAGGTAACTAAGACAAATTGATCACATTTTGCCATATTAATCTCTTTTTAATTATTTTGCTGAAGACTTTGAAGTAAATTGCAGACATGATTTTACTTAATCCCTAAATAATGAGCATGAATCTTAAAAAAGAACATATTCCCATAAAATGTAATACCATTTTTAACCTAATAAAATTAGTAATAATTTCCTAATATCAGCTAAAAGTTTGTCTATATTCAAATTTCCAAATGGTTTCCCAATATCTTTCACCGCTGGCTTATTGAACTATATCCAAACATGAGTCTCATCAAGGGACCCTGTTTTTCTCATTGTTGCTCACTTAATGGGCTGGCTTGACTGCAGTTTGCCAGTCAGCAGACTTGAAATTGTTCAGTAAGTCAGGATAGGAATACACTTTAAGCCAAGTCCATATGCAAACGTAAGTGGATAAATTATTCACAACAGTTAATGACACTTTTTTTCAGCAATCATCTGAAGACTTGACTTAAACTGCAGCTCCTCTCTTGGTACATCTCAGGCCGCATTCTCTGATGGTTGGCTGCTTGAATGAGAGGATGATGATTGGTCATAGTGGGGGTGGGTGATGCAAAGAAGATGAAAACTAATGTATTAGAAGTTCTGCCAAATGTCATGGACATATGAGGAACAATTGCTCTGGGAGACATCATGTAAATCAACAGCAGAACAGGATTCAGGGCACAGACTGTAATTTTATACAAGCTCTCCAGGACACACAATCACACCAGCAATATTCACAGAAGCCCAGAAACCATCTATTGCATGTGCGCAGGTAAACGAGCATACTGTGCTGAACAATAACATCACAACAATTATTGGAGGTACTCTCCTACTTTCTGCTTTGCACAGGGGCAGATCACCAGATCTTGTTTATAGCACAGTAAATGAAGGAAGTCAGTTAAAGATAGCCTTGAATGCCTTATAAGTAAGGCAGGTTTGATCTGGAAACAACAGTGATCTGTCAGAGGTCTTTGAGCAAAGGGCTGGATCTTGCAGGGGCAAGCCATTAGGACTCGAAAAGAGGCAGGTTTGTATTGCGGAGGTCAGCTGAGAGATTATTGGGTTTATTCAGGTATGAGATACTGGAGTAGAGATGATATAATGAAACCAACAGAAATGTTAATTACACTTTTAATGATTCTTTTTACTTCCCATTTGATTTGTGTTATTTAGGTACATCCTACTTTTAACCCCGTTACACTATGCACTCTGAGGGAAAAGCTCATGTCTTAGTCATCTTTGACTAGTACTTTGCACATGAGAAGTGCCCAATACATAGAGTTTTTAGTTATATTCAAGACACATCTAGTGTTTGTTAAAAAAAAAGGGTCCTTTTATGTGTATGAAAGGAGTCTTGGTGGGACAGTGGTTAAAGTGCTTGGCTGCTAACTGAAAGGTCAGTGGTTCGAATGCACCAGCCACTCCGTGGGAAAAAGATGTGGGTGTTGCTTCCATAAGGATTTATAGCTGTGGAAACTCTATGGGGCAGCTCTATTTTGTCCTATAAGGTGAGTCGGAATTGCCTCTATGGCAGTAGGTTTGGTTTGATCATACGTGTACAGCTTGGGTGAGTTAATGTTCTCTTTGGGATATTACCTGAGAGGAATTATATGGAGTATGAAAAGTTTTAGATCTAAGCATGCAAGGATAAAAGGGAAAAGACAGATAAATGAATAGAAGATTAGAAATGGGGAGCTGGCGAAATATTTAGAGAGAACTGTGAATCCTCATTATCTAGCTAAGAAACAGAATCCTGGCTTGATCTGGGCAGAGAATCAAGGTAAGAGATCTAAAGTAGAAGCGGGAAAGGGGGAGCCCACTGGAAGAGGAAGCTTTGGATGAGGATAGAATGGGGTTTGTCATTACCTCGCATCAGTCTCATCTACCACCTGCCATAGCTTGGTGGAAGGGCGCAGACCTGGATCCAGGTCCCAGCCTTTCAGACCTCAGCTTTCGTTTCTGTATGATGCTAAGAATTCTGTCTACTTTTCCTGGATGTTAAAGGGATTACAGTCAGTGAATGCAAAGTTCCAGGTGTATTGCAACCACACCACAAAGAGTACCTATTATTATAGTAGCCCACCTCCAGTGGTGGACAGTGCATCTACCTCTGTTGATTAGCGCATCCCAGAGACACTTGTACTTAGAAATGTCATTATCTGAAAAGTGAAATGAATATAGGAGACACAGGGATTTTCTGCAGGATTGGGTTTCTGTCTTGTTTTGAGCAGGACAGTTCTCCCCCAATCCCTGTTCATCTTTTCATCTTCTTAGTCTATGTGGAGATCTTCTGCAGCCCAGAGTCAAAAGGCCACCCGTGGTCTAAGCCTCTTCCTAACTCCCAGATGCCAAAACAGTGCAAAGCTCTGCCTCCCGCTAATCCCACTTCCCAAGGTCAGTCTTGGATCCAGCCCAGTGGCCAGAGGCTCTAAAAAGCAACAACACCCTTGGCTGAGTTCCAAAGACAGAACTACTTCCCCCAACTTCTTTGGTTACCGAATTATCTTTCTTTAAACAAATTGTTCCTACAGGATTTGTAAAGCAAGATATCTTTGTTTTCCCAGGAGAATGATTCTCACCAGTGTTTGGCAGGATCTTGTTGTTGCTCAGAGGTTGCCAGGAGACAAGTGAAGACTGGCTCAAGATAATTGCAAATTATGACTGTGTACTTTCTAGAACCACAGTCCTGGTCTTCGTGGTTCTCAGATTTTGACTTGCATGAGAATCACCAAAATTCAGATTCCTGGGCCCTACCTACAATAGATCTGGAACGGCCTGCATTTTTAATAAACATTCCAGGTGGTGATAGTGCAGGTGATGCTGGGGCCACACTTGGGGAATATGGAAGCAGGCCAGTTTGACCAAAAGTCAGGCTCTGGAATAGGCTCTATGGGAACTGGTTTTCAGTGAATTGACTAAGAACTGTAAAACACTACGCTAAAGGAAATTGGAATCTTTTCCGCATGGTGTCAGAAAGTCTTGACAGCCATTTCTCAGTGCTAGGATGATGGTCTGGTTTTCATCTTTACCATCAAACCTTTCTGTGGCCACCTCATAGCTTCTTTGGTGTTTCACAAGAAGCTTTTAGGAATATTCCCTGTTTGATACGTGGAATAAAGAGGTAGCTTTTATGCATGTCTCACTTTGTTTTCTTTAGCTTCTTAGTTGCAAAATGGTTTTGGTAAAACTTGCTCCAGGTGATCAGGATGACCTGAGGGTGGCCACGTGTGCGGGAGTCATTCTAACAATATTCACAATCATCGGCAAAACAGCTTTTGTTTATTCATGAAATAAATACTTGTATGACACATAAGTATGCCAGGAGCTATGCTAGGTGCTAAGTATACAGAGTGGGGCACGGATGCAGACATGGTTTCTATTTTTAAGGAGCTTACAATGTCAGTAGAGGCATATAGTCATCACCAACAAAAGTAAAGTTGCACAGTAACATGGTCTATGAAGGTGCAGCAGTAATAGAAAGATCTGACCCCAACAGGAATGCTGAGCATGGCTTCCCTGAGTAAGTGACAGCTGATCTGAGATCCAGGTAACCTGGAGAAGAAGGAAGGAAGAGCTTAGCACATGAAAGGCTGTGATGGCAGAAGTATGGAGAGAGTTCAGGTGGCAGATAACTAGCAGGTAAATTGATAAGATCTGGTGATATATTGACCATGGGACGTAGCAGGGAAAAGATATTAAAGATGATTCCTAGGTTTATGTTTATAAATTAGGTAAAGGATGGTATCATTCAGGAAGCTAGGAAACACTGGAAAAAGAAAGTCTTGTTTATTTATTTATTTATTTATGTGGGAAAGGTAATGAATTGGTTTTAGTCCTATTTCATTTGAAGTGCCTTTGAGATACTCAGTGGGAGATGCCAAGCAATCACCTGGACCTATGGCCACAGGGCTGAAGAGAAGTCTGGGCTAGAAAAAGAAAATTGTGAGTCATTTGGGAATCAGTGGTAATGGAAGCAGTAGCTATGGGTGAGATTTTCTTGGTGTAGAGTAGAAGGAGAATTGTTGAGGTCATAGGACTGAGCTCTGAAGAATCCTAACACTTAAAGAACAGGGAGAGATCCTGGAAGAGCCAGCAAAGAAAAGATTGTGTAAAGCTAACTTTTCTTCTGTGAAAAGTTGAGATGTTTAAAAGTCAGCTGGAAGAAACCAGTTGTCTGGAAGAGGTTGAATGTGTGAGAAAGAAGTTTCAGTAATGAGATGTGCCCAGGAAGGCAGACAAGGATGACATCCAAAGACCCGTGTTCCAAAGAGGTTATGGTGACACTGTCACAAAGTAATTTGCTGAGTATACAGCAGGGAACATATTATTTGGGGTTTCAAAGAGTTTTTGGTCTCTGAATGGCTTTGATTTGGTTTCACCTTGACACTTCTTGCCTGGGGAGGAGACATCTCAGTGAACACACAATGTTGTTGTTAGGTGCCATCGAGTCAATTCCGACTCATAATGATCCTTTGTGGCAGAGTAGAACTGCCCCTTAGGGTTTTCTTGGATGTCATCTTTATGGAAACAGGTCACCAGGTCTTTCTCCCACGCAGCTGCTCGGTTAGCAGCCAAGAACTTACCGCTGTACCACCAGGGCACCTTGAACTCACAATATCTGTGCATTTTAAAAAATTTTTTATTTTGCAGATACTCTTTCAGGCCCTAAAAGGGTTTCTATATGGCAAAGTTCATCTCCAGCATTTCCTTTACCTGAACTGGCCAGCCATTGCTCACAATGCTCTGTGCTGAGACTTGGACTTAAAAACAAGGATTTGAAGAGGCCACATACTTGTTTTTTGCTTTTCTATTTTCCTCAAAAGTATTTTTTTTTTTTTAGTTGTATAGAAATCTTGTTTTAAATTCCTTGAGTCAACTTTTCCTAATGAAAGATTTTTAGCATTTTGGGGCAGTTTTTGTGGAAACATTTTAGAGAACGTGAAATGGCAGATGCCTCTTATCAGCCACACTGATTCCAGCTGCACTGGCAGTTTGGGTTCCAGAAAGTTATCAGAGAGGAAGAACTCACGCCGTAGACAGAAAACAACCAAGACATTTAAATTCACTGGAGCTGCATTTAGGTCCAGTGGTAATGTTAGGGAAATTGTGTAGGTCTTTTTTTCATTGTATTTTACTTGAAGGTTTATAGAACAAACTAGCTTCTCATTAAACAGGACACATATTGCTTTATGATACTTGTTACCAAACCCATTACATGTCAGCACTCTCCCTTCTTGACCTTGGGTTCCCTATTACCAGCTTTCCTGTCCCCACTTGCCTTCTAGTCCTTGCCCCTGGGCTGGTGTGCTCCTTTAGTCTTGTTTTGTTTTATGTCTAATCTTTGGCTGAAGGGTGAGCCTCAGGAGTGACTTCCTCACTGAGCTAAAAGGGTGTTTAGGGTCCATACGTAAACCCTGGTGGCAAAGTGGTTAAGTGCTACAGCTGCTAACCAAAAGGTTGGCAGTTTGAGTCCATCAGGCGCTCCTTGGAAACTCTATGGAGCAGTTCCACTCTGTCCTATAGAGTCACTATGAGTCGGAATTGACTCTAAGACAATAGGTTTTTTTTTGTAGTTGTTGGGGGCATACTCTTGGGGTTTCTCCAGTCTTTGTCAGGCCAGTAAGTCTAGTCTTTTTTTGTGAGTTAGAATTTTGGTCTACATTTTTCTCCAGCTCTGTCTGGGACCCTCTATTGTGATCCCTGTCAGAGCAGTCAGTGGTGCTGGCTGGGCAATATCTATTTGTGAGGGACTCACTCTGGTGGAGGTTGTGGTAGTTGCGATCCATTAGTCCTTTGGACTAATCTTTCCCTCGTGTCTTTGGTTTTCTTCATTCTCCCTTGCTCCAGACAGGGCAAGACCAGTGGAGTATCTTAGATGGCTGCTCACAAACTTTTAATTCCCCAGACGCTACCCACCAAAGTAAGTCATAGAACATTTTCTTTATAAACTGTTACGCCAATTGAGCTAGATGTTCCCCCAGACCATGGTCCCTACAGCCCTCGGCCCAGCAATTCGGTCCCTCAGGAAGTTTGGACGCATCTATAGAGCCTCCATGACCTTGCCTTGCGCAAGTTGTGCTGGCTTCCCCAGTACTGTGTACTGTCTTACCTTTCATAGAAGTTACCACTTATCTTTTGGCTGTTAGTTTTTTTCCATCCACCCGCCCCTTCCTCGTAACCATCAAAGATGGTTTCTTTTTGTGTGTAAACCTTTTCATGAGTTTTTGTAGTTGTGGTCTCATACAATATTTGTCTTTTTGTGATTGGCTTACTTCATTCAGGACAAT